>NC_077244.1:59746955-60362893 GCF_947179165.1 Solanum dulcamara | reverse complement strand
AGTATCTGGACAGTGGCTAATTGAAGTGCCTTGTGAATGTGGGACATGGTTGCATCATTTTTGAAACTAGTTTGAGGGCTTCTAGTATGTTATGCTGATGATCGGTGGCCATGATTAGTGGTGCCGTATGTTATTTACTTGTATTATTCCTTCCTCAGCAGCTTTCCGAGGATGTCATCTTCCATGTAATATGTTGGTGTGTCGGCTAAAAAACCAAATAAAGGTAAGGTAGCTGATACCCGTTACTTTTGTTTCCTTAGTTGACGAATAGGTTTCCAAGTCATTGGTGTAATGGAAGGCGTGGCTGTTGCTATGGTTGATGCAACTTGGAATACTATTATTATTGCCGTTTAATGTATTATGTTGTTTTCTTGATTCTCTTTTGCCATGGTTCTACCCTTTCAATTGCTTGTTACTTGAGAAAAAGATCTCATTCTTCGCCAGAAGGCAAAATGTACTTTTTCCTGTTTAAGACTCGTAAGCACAGTATTTCATATCACATGGTCGGTTAGTACTATTGTTGTTTATTCCTCCAAATTGACCATAAGCCATGTCTTTTTGGACAGACTTATAGAATCAACTATTCTTCTCGTGTCATTGTATGCTATAGTGAGAACTGTGAAATGTTTATCGCGAGGGGTGTGGGGTTGGGACTCCTCCACTCTAAAATAGAGGTATTGTCAAGAGTTGGAAATGGAGAAGCTTTTGGCCGGAAGTATTTTACCCTTCTCAATGGGCTTACCTCGCTCGAATCTGAATTAGTTGGATTTTGGGTAAATATTATAATAGTTTCCTAGACTAAGATCAAACATGCTTTCAACAATATATTCAAGCCATAATAAGGGCACACTATAAGGTATGGATGATCATTTAATACAAACGACATGCTTCGTAGCCAAAATTACCCGAAAATAGCCTAACACATGGATTTTATGAGTTGAGCATGAACAACTACCCATTCACCTCCAAATTCACACAAATCAACATACTATTACGTCATCATGCTCAGTCTAAGGAGAGGAAGCCGTAGCCTACTTGTAGGCCGGCTGTGCGCACTCCAATTCATGTTGCCGGAAAATAAAAAGAAAGATAAATATATATATAACTAACCTAATCCTCTAATAGAAACCTAACTCCCCATTCCCTCAACCCCACGTCTCCTGCTCTCACACAAATACACGATCAATACATATCAAAATTTGAATCTATAGCAGTTAGATTGGAAAATAAAATTATTTGAATTAATTTATATATAATAATGATGGAATGAGTAAGTTAAGAAGGAGGTCAAAACTTTTGAAATGAGTGCTGCTAAATATTTTCTCCATTTTCAAATACGTCTATTTTTTTGGATCACCTCCGTTCAAATATTATTCAGCGATAGAAAAGGTAAATCTCTAACTTCTATTATCGAAAATAATATTTATGTTGGATTATACTAGATATGTTGTTGTATTATCGAAAATAATGTTCTTTACTCTTAAGCATTTGGAAGATTGTTACATTGTCACCAACTTTACATGAAACTAATGGTAATCTGTCACACCAACCTTATGGATGATATTGCTGGCAATGACATGCAGGAACTACTTAGGCATTTACAAAGGAATGAACCTTTGTGGTCAAAGTTCACAGTAATAATGGTAGATATGCACTTAACAACAATAGTAATAGCCGGTTTTTTTTTAAAAGCCTAACATTTTCATACTGTAGATCTACTTCAATCGTCAATTCTTATTCCCTTTGTTCTTTTTTTCTTGTTGAATTGTGTGGTCAAAAGTTGCTGTTGGTCAAAAGTTGCTGCTAGAAGAATAGTTCAAAGTTGCCAAAAGCAACTTTTGACAAAATCAAAACTGGCAACACGTTTACAAAGCGCGTAAAAATTTCTTTTACGCGTTTTGTTCCTCTTATAAATAGAGGGCATTCTGCTTTCATTTAAATCATCCCAGAAAGAGAGAGTAAGAATACAAAGAGAGTTTTACACCAAGAGAAATATTGTAGTCTTGAGTGTCCTCTTTAGTAGTTGTTCCTTTTACAAGAGAGAAGTGTTAATTGTTGTTTTCTCCTTGTATTTGAGAGCTGTGTACTCCATAAAATATAGTGAGATCCTTCTACCCCGTGGTTTTTCCCTTCTATATTTAGAGGGGTTTCCACGTAAAATTCTCGTGTCCAATTTATTTTCATTATTTTCATCATATCAAACTTTAGTTGTGGTGCCTCCTCACCCCAACAAATTGTTGAACAGGAAAAGAAGAACAAAAAATACTTTTGGATGCATATAATTGCTTTAATTCATTGTCCCCACAAGGTTCTATGAATTTATATTTCATATTGAAAAATTATATGATGTTCAAATTGCGAGTGTTTGATACAATAAAGTATAATAGTTATCTATATATGATAAATTTTCTCTTCAACTATCTTACATTCAATCTTATAGTAATATCAAAGTATGACACATTGATCGAGGGATCAATCTCCATTAGTGAAGGAGATTTATTATAATGGAAAATATTTAATCAAAGAATTCAATATTGATGCAGTTGCTGGTCTGATGAAACTAACGTTAAAGTATGCCTCTTTGCATGAACTCTTTTCACGAAAAAATTATTTTTATATTACAAATATCTTAAAATTCTAAGACATTGTGTTTAGGATGTTATCAGTGAAAGGGTGATGTTAGTAGAAAAGAAGATGGAACACGGATGTTAATGTGAAGGCGGCGGCTATGGAACTATGATGGAAGAGTTAAACGACAATGTTCTATGATTCCATAAGCACAAATTCTATGTCAAGAAGAAAATACTAATGAATGGCATTAAACTCCATTATATCACTTAAAGTGGGATAATTTATTTTTTATTTAAATTGAAAAGATTGTAAGTAATATTTAAATTGTTCCTCATAATCAATTATTTATTGGTTTTTTTGCCTCTTTTTTGGTTATTTGATTATTTTGTTCTTGATGCGATGGGGATTATCCCAACATTCATTGAAAGTTCTATCACGAACCAATCATCCGGGTCGTGCAGGCACCTACTCTAACACTTAGGTAGGAGAACCCTTACACCAATTTTGAAATCAAATCAATGCGAAAGTTAAGAAAACATAAGAAATCTCTTTGATAATGAAAATAGTTATGAAAAACATTGAAAAATCTTCCAAAGGAACTAGTCTAAACAGGTACAAGAGCATCTAAGAGTACTATATATAATAAAATAGGACACAACTCCCACCATCAGGAAGGAAGAGCAGAAACTGTCGGAGATCATCATCGTCTTCAAGTATAAAACATCACTGACCCTATATCCAAACTATACCAAGTGGCATAGCAAGAGTAGTATCAGTACAAACAACACGTACTGGTAAGGCATCATCAGTCAATCCGATACCCAGCGCATAATATACAACAATTAACAAGAGTTAGCATGCATTTAAGGAATTATGCTGCCCAATATCTCTGTACGAAATTCTACCATCCCCACTTTACCTCATTAATGTCATTCAAGCCTAACACTCATCTCTTCTCTTTAGTCCGATGCCAACACTGATACAGATCAGGTCCCAGCTCGTCTACCACAACAAGGAGTTTCTCACTACACTTTGTCCTAAATCTGCCTAACTTGCTTACTATGCTTTATACAAGTTTCCACTACTACGACTTGATCCTTGACCACATAGGATACCTTAAAAAGCTTATGAACCACCCCGTAGTGGACTCTCTTCCCAAGGTCAGGCCTAGTCACATTGCTCCCATATCAACCCTTTTGGCTCTCGCTTACATATTTGCATACCCGAAATCTTGAGCACCTCTAATCGACACAATATGATAAAACAAACATATGCAGGAACACACAACTATTACCATTTCATAAGCATTACTCAGTTCGTGACAAGAAGGTGCCACCACAACTTAAGGACAAGTTCTACAAAGTGGTGGTTAGACCAGCTATGTTATATGGGGTGGAGTGTTGAGATGAATGTGTGGGCATACCAGGAGCGACAGGATTAGAAATGAGGCTATTTGGGATAAGGTAGAAGTGGCCTCGGTGGAAGACAAGATGCGGTAAATGCGACTGAGATGGTTTGGGCATGTGAAGAGGAGAGACACAGATGCCCCAGTGAAGAGGTGTGAGAGGTTGGCCATGGATGGTTTCAGAAGAGGTAGGGGTAGGCCGAAAAAATATTGGGGTAAGGTGATTAGATAGGACATGATGCAGTTACAGCTTACCGAGGACATGACCTTATATAGGAGGGTGTGGAGGACCCATACTAGGGTAGAAGGCTAGTACATAGTCTCGCTATTCTTCCCTATTTGTAGGCGTATTAGCGCACTATAATTTCTTTTGTGGAGGACTCAGATTAAGATAAAAGGCTAGGTGACTTATCCTTTACACCATAGTAGTTATAGTTCTGCTCATTGTTTATTGCCATTTGATTTCTGCATTGTATTGCTGTTTATAGGTGTAGGGCCATTGTACTTTGATTATCTTATCTTATCTTATTTATTTATAGTAGTTAATGCCTCTTTCTTTCCGTACCATTCTACCATGACTTTCTCACTTTTGCTATTCCTTGTTTTCATCTTGTTTTCGATATGCTTGTCCTTATCTAACCTTTTATATTATTTTCCTCTCTTGAAGCCGAGGATCTTTTGAAAATAGTTGTCCTACCTTTCAAGGTGGGGGTTAGGTCTGCATACACTCTACCCTCCCTAGACCCCACATGATGGGATTATACTAGGTTTGTTATTATTGTTGTAAGCATTACTTAGTTCATAGTGTTAATCTCAAAATGACAATTGACACTAGTCTTCTCACCTTAATTATTACACAGGATGGGTCTAATCAATTACAGTTATACCAAGTTTGTACACCACAGTCCTCACCCCTAAAATAACATTTAATCACAAGTATTCTGTCAAATAATGGTTCTCTCATGGAACCCATACCCAAGCTATTAGTTTGTGTCGAAATGTGACACCCAACCTAATATATATATATATGTGTCAGAACGTGACATCCGATCCAATATGTATATGTGTCGCAATATGACACCCGATCTAATATGTATATGTGTCGGAATATGATACTCGATATTATATGTATATATATATATATATATATATATATATGTCTGTGTGTATGTTGGAATGTGACATCCGATCCAGCATGCAAATAATAGTCACAAACACAACCACAATTCATGTACTTACACAATCAGGTGGCAGGTTCATTGTATGTTATTGATCACATTAGTTATTTTACCAAGTTAATTACATCTTTTCTAGTCTCACACATGCAAAAAATACTATCAATTACAATAATAAACACATGCAGTACAAACAAGAATGTAAAACCATCACCTATAATTACCCATACAAGCCAAACCCTTGGTACACGTCAAAAACTAATACCGGGTCTTCCCCCTTCATCATTCTCCAACTCTAGGGACTCATATTAAACCCAACAAGTATCTATAGTTAATCTCATAGGAGTCATTTGTTATACATCAGAAATTATCAAAATATCCCTAGAGGATAGCGCTCTCGCATAATGTATCATTCCTAATTTTTTAGCTAATCTGAGGCTAGAATATCGATTACGACAAAAATATCATGTGAGAAAGTGGTCTTTGTTGAATTTTAGGCCAATCAGATTAAGAGATAATTTTTTGATGCAAAATTTCTTAACTAGAAGAGTGCGCGAAAAGTCCGTGTCGCGGACCTACCCTAACATAGTTCATTTTCAGCAATTGTTCCTAAAACGCATTCACTAAATGCGATTTATGTGTTATTTTTAGTTTTAAGTGAGGGGCATTCCAAAATTCCCTCCTATCTTAACCCCCAACTTCCTTAGGACATTTTTGACCTTAAAAAAGTTCCTAATCACATTCCTAAGTCTTTTTATGCAAAATTAACTTAAGAGCTAGGGCTAAGGAGAGGAGAAGAGGCAAGGGTTCAAGAGATTCAAGCAAATCTTTTGCAATTTAATTGCCCAGTCTACATTCCAGGTATGTAATGCTACTAAAATATAGATTTGAGTTCTTCCATGTGCCCTAATTAGTTGACGTGTGGAATTGAGTTGAATTGGGTCTTCCATGAGTAATTTCTTGAAAGTTTTCCTCAAACCTTAGTATATTCTTGCATAATATGATATTGATGATTCTTTTATTACTATAATACATGTAATAAATAATTTAGCATTTTTTTACATGAACCCTAACTAGAAATTTACCAATATTTGAATGTCCCTATGTAATGATTGAGTCTAGAACCATGAACTATGAACGCCTTGAATTTGAATGAGATTGAACATGGATGTAGCCTTAATAAAACTTGAAGGTCCTTTGTATTTTCACATATCGAATCCAAATAATTGAATAGAATTAAATATTCTCATAAATGCATATCTAAACTACTCTTGAAAGATGTGATTGTGATTGATTGGATAGTATGATTGGTTGAGATATTTGATTGTGATAAAATTGATGAATTGATAAGAGTCCAAATGAGTCTTGTCGAATGACCAGATTGAATTGATATGATAGTGTTTTATGAGCATTGAGTTTTCGGAGAAGTATCGAGCACCGAATTGGGTGAGAGTAACTAACAACTTGAACTCAATAACTACATAGCCAACGTAGGTGAGGATTGTACTACAAATCAGATGAATTCCCTTATTGTCCCTAAAGTGGACTTGACTGATTGATTGTGGATCCTTAATTGGTTGGTTCGTCCCTTACCCTAGTAAAGTATTAGATGGATGTAATAATGACGTCCGCTCATTGTGTCTCATCGACTCATAGATGGTAGTTGTCGGATAAGAGAAACTCCCAAATAGGTCTTGATGGTACTCTAAATGATTAGCTTGATTGGCATAAGATTGTTCTTATCTAAACCATATTTACTTTAGACTTGTGATATCCTGATTGAGTTCCTTATTCTGATTTGAGCTTATTCTATTTTGATGGTTATTATTTTTCTATTGTTTTACATACTCATACATTTCATATATTGACGCCCATTTGGGCTTTCATCTATTCATAATGCAGAGTCATGTATTAGAGATTATTAACAGACGCTTCATTGAGGATCAAATTTGTCATTAACTTTGGTGAGTCCTTTTTGCTTTTGAGGATTCCACACTTATTTTTCATTATGTTGAGATAGTACTTTTCTTTCATTGAGGTAGCCATGATCCCCATCTAGATAGTAGAAGTAGATGCTTCATAGAGGAGACAGTGATGGTTTGATTTGATGTCATTATATCTTGACTAGTTACTCTCAGATTATTCTTACAACATAGATTTGGATTTGATTGTTAGCCTTTGTCCTTTATTCTTTGAATTATTGATCACGGGTTCGAATCGAAATAAGCACATTTTTCCCAGACCCACATTGTGAGATTTTACTGTGTTGTTGTTGTTGTTACCTTCTATGAGATATTTTTTCTTATTTTTGAGTTTTCTGCTATATGATTGGACCAGTGATCAGGCCAAGTGGTCTGCTTAGGGACCAATAATGGTTTTTGAGTACTGGCCACGTATAAGGTCCTTCCGAGGCATGATAAATTTTGTATCAAAGCAAAAATTTCAAGAGTTCTAGGGAGTCTATGAAGTCGTATCTAGTAGACACTTACTTATGGGTGTGTTGTGCACCACACTTATAATTAGGAGGCTACAGGACATTAGAAATTATTTCATTTCTTTCACATCCTGAGTTTGTCTGATAGAGTTTAACTCTATGAAAGTTCTCTTCTAATTCGTGTGTTCGTGTTTTGATTTCAAATCATGCCTCTAAGAAGAGCTATCAGACCAGTTAGTGGCAGAGGATGCCTAGTTAAGAAAAATGTTAACCAACCTGATCAGTAAGTTCTTGAGGGGAAATGAGACCCAATTATACCTGCAGAGCAGCCACCACAGGCTGACATCTCAAATGCTAAGCTTCGCTAGGCCATTCAGACTTTGGCTCAGGCAGTGAAAACACCAGTGGTCCGACAAATAGCAGGTATACAGGATGCTCTGGACACATTCAAGATCCATGAGTTCTTGAGGATAAACTCACCTAAGTTCACATGTTCTACACCATACGAAGATGTAGAGAACTACATAGATGAACTTCAGAAAGTATTCTAGGTGATGCATACGGGTGATACTGAGCAAGTTAAGTTGGGTGCCTACTAGCTCAAGGGTATTTCCAGACTGTGGTTTGACCAGTGGAGGAAGGCTAGAGGAGAGGGTGCACTAGTTCTAAATTGGTCATCATTTGAGGAAGCTTTCTTGGGATGATTCTTCTTAAGAGAGTTAAGAAAGGCGAAGGTAAGAGAATTTTTGAACTTGATACATCCAAGATCCGTGAATTTTTGAGGTGAAACCGCCTGAGTTCACAAGGTCTACACCGAATGAGGATCCAAAGAACTACATAGATGAACTTCAGAAAGTGTTCTAGGTGATGTATATGAGTGATACTGAGGGGGTTGGGTTGGCTGCCTACTTGCTCAAAGGTGTTGCCAGACTATAGTTTGACTAGTGGAGAAAGCCTAGAGGAGAGGGTGCACCAGTTCTAAGTTGGGCACTATTTGAGGAAGATTTCTTGGGACGTTTCTTCCTGAGAGAGTTGAGAAAGGCAAAAGTAAGAGAATTTTTAAATTTGAAATAGGGCTCTATGACTATGAAGGAGTATAATCTAAAGTTCACAAAGCTGTCCCATTATGCTTCAGAGATGATTACTGATATGAGGAGTAGGAGGAGTTTGTATGTGGTTGGACTGGATCATTTGACAAAAGAAAAATAGAAGGGTAGCAATGCTAGTTGGAGACATGGATATTTGTAGGTTAATGACTTAAATGCACCAGACAGAGAAGGAGAAGCTATAGGATAGGGGGAGTTTAGGAGAAAGAAGGCTAAGACATCCAGCCATGAGATTAGTAAGAGAGTGAATAGGAATGGGAGCCATTTTTAGATAGGGCCATCTGGGTCAACTCCATCATCTACTAGTTCTCTTATGCCTAGGATTGAAAATGAACAGCGATCCCAAAACTTCAAAGCCCAGGGTTCTTAGTCACAAGCTAGTGTGGCTCAAAGTTCTAGAGGTAAGCCAAAGTATGGCAAACTTTACTTGGAAGAATGTCGTGAGGGAGGGAATAGGTGCTATAAGTGTGGGAAAGTAGGTCACTTTTAGAGATACTATCTGATATGGGACAGCAAAGCCTAATCTTCTGCTCCAGCACCACCAGTTTTAGAATAATAGATGGGTGCTACTTCTAGTACTAGCGGGGGTTCAAATCGCTTGTATGCCATGGGTAGTCTCCAAGATCAGGGGAACTCGCCAGACTGGTATGCTTTGAGTCTTTTCTTATGATTGTTATGCTTTATTGGATCCAGTTGCCACTTTATAATTTATAACCCCTTATGTTTCTAATAAGTTTGATAAAATTCTTGAGTGTCTTTTTGAGCCTTTTAGTGTGTCTACTCCTGTTGGTGAGTCTATCTTAGTTGAGAGGGTCTATAGAGATTGTACTATGTCAATTTATCATAGGGATACCATGGCTGACTTAGTTGAGTTGGACATGGTTGATTTTGATGTGATTCTTGTCATGGACTGGATTTATGCATGTTATGCTTCTGTTAATTGTAGGATTCAAATTGCTAAGTTTAAGTTCTAGAATAAGCATCTATTAGAATAGAAGGGTAGTCCTACTGTGTCTAAGGATAAATTTATTTCCTATCTTAGGGCAAGAAAGTTAATCTCGATAGAGTGTATTTATCAAATCGTGTGAGTTAAAGATTATAGTGTGGAGTCCCCATCTCTTGAGTCTGTCCCGATTGTTAATGAGTTTCCTGAAGTCTTTCCTAAGGATATTCCTGGAGTCCCTTCCAATAAGGAGATTGACTTTGGAATTGATGTTTTTCTTGATACTCAGCCTATCTCTATCCCGCCTTATAGAATGACCACTGCTGAGTTGAAAGAATTGAAAGAACAGTTGAAAGATTTGTTAGATAAAGACTTCATTAGGCCGAGTATTTCACCTACGGGCGCTCCTGTCCTATTCATGTGAAAGAAAAATAGGTCCTTTAGAATGTGCATTAATTATTGACAACTGAACAAGGTCACCATAAAGAACAAATATCCTCTTCCCAAAATAGATAATTTGTTTGACCAACTTTAGAGTGCCACTTGTTTCTCAAAGATAGACCTAAGATCAGTTTAACATCAGTTGAAGGTGAGGGAGTGTGATATCCCGTAGATAGCTTTTCATACTCGTTATGGCCATTTTAAGTTCTTGGTCATGTCTTTTGGGTTGAAAAATACACTTACAACTTTTATGGATCTCATGAATCGTGTGTTTAAGTTGTATCTTGATATGTTTATGATTGTCTTCATTGATGATATTCTGGTCTACTCCAAGAATGAGGAAGATCATGCCTATCACCTTAGAAGGTGATGGTTTTCTCCAAAAGGGTAGATGGTGTGTTGACATACCAGAATAGATTATGTATCCCGAATATTGATGATGTCTGAGAAAGGATTATTGATGAAGCTCATAGTTCCAGATACTCTATTCATCTTGGTTCTACAAAGATGTTCCATGACTTGAAAGAAGTCTATTGGTGGAGTGGAATGAAGAGAGATATTACTGAATTTGTTTCTAAATGCCCGAATTGTCAACAGGTTAAAGTTGAGCATCAAAGGCCATGTGGGTTGGCTCAAAACTTTGAGATCCCCGAATAAAAGTGGGAGATGATCAATATGGACTTCACTATAGTTTTTCAAAGTACCAAAAACATCATCATTCGATTTGGGTTATTATGGATAGAATGACCAAATCAACCCATTTTTTGGCAGTTAAGATGATAAACACAATAGAGGATTATGCCAGATTATACATCTGGGAGATTATCAGATTGCATGGGGTTCTCTTGTATATCATCTCATATAGAAGAGGTGACTTTTGAACGACTAAGCAACTACTAAGCTCCCGCCCACTCCTATTTTGGAGATCTTTTCAGAAAGGACTGGATTCAAAGGTGAATTTTAGAACAACCTTTCATTCCCAGACAGATGGCCAGGCAGAGCGCACCATTCAAACATTAGAAGATATGTTGAGGGCATGTGTACTTGACTTCAAAGGTAATTGGGATGATCACTTACCTCTCATTGAGTTTGCATACAACAATAACTATCATGCAAGTATTCAGATGGCTCTCTATAAAGCTTTGTATGGGAAGAGATGTAAATCACCAATAATGTGGTTTGAAGTTGGTGAAGCTAATTTGATTGGTCCTGCTTTTTTTCACCAATCTATGGAGAAGGTGAAGATTATTCGAGAGAGGCTAAAGACAACCCAAAGCCGCCAGAAAGCTTATATTAATATGAGAAGGAGAGACTTAAAGTTTGAGGTAAATGATTGGATGTACTTGAAAGTGTCACACATAAAGGCTGTCATGAGGTTTGTGAAGAAGGAAAAGTTTAGTCCCCAATACATTGGTCCTTACCAAATTATGAGGAAGATTGGGAGTGTCCGTATGAGTTGGAGTTACTTTCTGAGTTAGCTGCTATTCATTCGATATTTCACGTCTCAATGTTGAAGAAGTTCTTGGGAGATGCTTCATTGGTAGTTCCTACTGATAGTATTGGAGTTATGGATAGCTTGTCCTATGAAGAGATTTCGATCCAAATTCTTGATTGTCAGCCTGCAAAATAAGGACCAAAGAGATTGTCTCCGTCAAAGTCTTATGGAGAAATTACTTTATTGAGGAAGACACATAGGAAGCTGAGGAAGATATGAAAGCCAAATATCCGTAACTATTGTGCCCATTGATGAGAATGTTGAAGGTAATATCCCTATTCTTGATTTAAATTGGTATGTCCATCCTTGAGTTTGAATTATTGATTGTTTAGAGAATTTGTTTGGTTGAATGATTGAGTCTTAATTGTTATTTGTGCCTCGAGTCCACCCTTGGCTTATTTATCATTTGAGGACGAATGATCCCAAGGGAGAGATATTGTTATACCCTAAATATTACCAAAATACCCCTATAAGATAGCGTGTACGCATAACATATTATCTCTAATCTCTTTGTCAATCCGAGGCTAAAATAATAATCAGGGAAAAAATCATGTGGAAAAGTGATCTCGATTGAATTTTAAGCCAACCGGATCAAAAAATAATTTTTTGGAGAAAAATTGCTTAACTAGAAGAGTGCGTGACAGGTCCACATTGTGGACCTTCCCCAACATACTCATTTTCATCAATTGTTTATAAAACATATTCACTGAATGTGATTTATGTGTTATTTTTAGTTTTAAGTGAGTGGCATTCTGAATTTTTCTCCACCCCGCCTATACCGCCAACTTTCTTAGGCCGTTTTCGACCTTAAAATTGTTTCTAAACACATTTCTAAGTCTTTTTATGCAAAATTAACTTAAGAGCTAAAGCTAAGGAGAGGAGGAGAAGCTAGGGTTCTTTTTTTTTAAAACGGGAACAGACCCTACACGAGGCTCCCACCTCTCATACACAGCCAGGGGTTGAGACGCACACCCTCAAGCCTTATTATACATAAAATAGAAAGATACACAGAGGGGGATATAAACCTAACCTCCAGTCCTATGGTGGTTCATAAGTCGGCCATCCTATTAAGGCCAGCCAACTCATCCCCGATACAAGCACACGAAAAGGAAACCTAGAAACTATACACCTAAATAAGAGGACTCCTCTTGATACAAAGAAACTAGGAAAGCATAAATAAGGGAGACTCGCCCTTTACATAAAATAAAGGAAAAATCTAAATAAAATTGGGGATGAATCCTCATAAAAGCTATATACAACAAAATTTTAGCGTCAACGAGGATCATCAAATAACATGGCTAAAAATATAACATGGAGAATCACAAACACTGCAATTGGGCACTCAATCCAATGCTGCAACACAAGTAGTAGATCATGGAGGCTTCTTAATCCTTTTGGTCTTCCTCCATCTGAAGCTAGGTAGGCCGGCTCTATCTAGCATGTAGTATCCTCGTGTACCCCAAGGTAGCTGCTGGAGGGTGGTGTAGTGGCCTGGAGTGGTAAGAGTGTGACTGTGCTTGGAGAGAGCATCCGCAGTGAAGTTTTCCTCCCTGTATACATGCCTGCAAGAAAAGAAAATAAATAATTCAGAAATAACAACAAGGTCATGAGTTACCCGATGAAGGCTCCACGGAAGTTTCATCTGATGATTGATCCATTTAGTGATCAACTCCAAGTCGACTTCTAGGATAACGTACTGAAAGCCCTGTTGAATGCACCATTTAAGCCCATAAACTGCCGCCTCTAGTTTGGCTTGATTGTTGGTTCCCTCCCCTAGGGTTCAAGATATTCAAATAAATCATTTGCAATTTGATTGCCCAGTCTACATTCCAGGTATGTAAGGCTAACTAAAACATGGATTTGAGTTCTTGTATATGCCCTAATTAGTTGACGTGTGGAATTGGGTCTTTCATGAGTAATTTATTGAAAGTTTTCCTTAAACCTTTTTATATTATTGCATAATATGATATTGATAATTTCTTTATGACTATAATACTTGTAACACATGATTTGACCTTTTTCTAGATGAACCCTAACTGAAAAGTTACCAATATTTGAATGTCCCTATGTAATGATTGAGTATAGAAACATAAATTATGAATGCCATAAGTGCGAATGGGATTGAACATGAGAATAGCCTTAATGAAACTTGAAGGTCCTTTGTATTTTTACATATTGAACCGAAATGTTTGAATATAATTAAATATTGTCATAAATGCATATCTAAACTACTCTTGAAAGATGTGATTGGGATTGGTTGAGTAATATGATTGGTTAAGAGGTTTGATTGTTATAGAGTTGATGAATTGATAAGAGTTCAAATGAGAAGTCTAGTGACCAGATTGAACTGATTGGATAGATTTTTATGAATATTGAGTTTTTGAAGGAGTATCAAGCACTGAATTGGGTGAGAGTAACTAACAACTTGAACTCAATAACTATGTATCCAACGTAGGTGAGGATTGGACCGCAAATTGAATGAATTCCCTTATTGTCCCTAAAGTGGACTTGACTGATTGATTATGGATCCTTTATTGGTTGATTCGTCCCTTATCCTGGTAAAGTATTAGATGGACGTGGCAACGACGTTGGCTCGTTGTACCTCACTGGTTCATAAATGATGGTTGTCGGATAAGAGAAACTCCCAGATATGTCTTGATAGTACTCTAAATAATTGGTTTGATTAGCATAAGATTATTCCTGTCTAAATCATATTTACTTTAGACTTGTAATATCCTAATTGGGTTCCTTATTTTGATTTGAGCTTATTATGTCTTGACGGTTATTAATTTCCTGCCATTTTACATACTTGTACATTCCACATATTGACATCCATTTGGGTTTGCATATTTTCATAATGCAGAGATAGATTATGAACAGACGCTTCATTGAGGATCAGATTTGTCATTAGCTTTGGTGAGTCCTCCCCGCTTTCGGAGGATTCCACACTTATTTTTCATTATATTGAGATAGTACTTCTCTTTAATTGAGGTAGACATGAACTTGTCATGTGACTCATCTAGATAATAGAGGTAGAAGTTTCATAAACTAGACAGTGAAGGTTTGAATTGATATCATTATATCTTGACAAGTTACTCTCAGGCTATTGTTACGACATAGATTTGGATTTGATTGTTTTCCTTTGGTCTTTATTCTTTGAGTTGTTGATTGTGTTCACCTCTATGAGGTGTTTTTTCTTACTTTTGAGTTTTTTGCTGCATGATTAGACAAGTGATCAGGCCAAGTGGTTCACTTGGGGACCAACAATGGTTTTTGAGTACCGGCCATGTCTAGAATACTCTTCCGGGGCGTGACATCATTAACCCTTTAAACATTGTTAACAAGGTCTACATTCAATTACTATATAATGATGACTTTTAGCCATCCAAACTTTGTGCCCAAAGACCTAAGCATGAAATCTCCCTTCAACTTCAGTATAAAATGCGTGGGAACGAATTTACAACTACTCAAGAAGAGAATACCTAGCCTACCTAGGCGCCAAGCAGCTGTAACACTGTATCGAACGATTCCTGACTTCTGGATGGAGAAACAACGGATACGGGCCTGGAATTTGTGGTTCATAATTTTTCTTGTGCTAGAAATCTCTTTCTCCCTTCTCCCTAGGCCTAGAGTAGCTTTTCTGAGGATTTTCCGGTGAGCCTCACCTATTTTGGCATTTAAGGAAAGAAGGAGGAATAAGGGTTCACATCTTTTTAATTCAGTCTCGACTGTCCCGCTATGACGGGACCTATGCAGTCATGGCGGCACCGCTGTGGCAGAAATACCCCGCTATGGCAGGATGATACAAATTCGATCAACTTAGTTCTCAAAATTTTTGGTCCCACCTAGCTAACGACACTTCGGGTCGTTACAAGTTCATCCACAAGCCAACCAAAGGTATATTTTTATTCTCTTTGAATATATTTAGTAACATATCGTAATTATTTATGATAAGCACATTTTAAATTTTATACAGAGAAACAAAAAGGAAAAGGATAAAATAAGAAAAATAAAATGGGAGAAAAAAATATCTCAAATAATTCATTTTGTAATAGTAGGAGTTTCTATAACAACTTTTTATCTTCGATTTGTTCACTTTGTCGTAGTTGTAGGAGTTTTTAAATTCAAAAATACATTTCTAAGAAAATGTTATTACTTTAACCAATTAACATCAATACAAAGATTAATATTTAAATTCAATACTCAGAATTTTAATGTGAAATGGTTATAACTTCTCCAGTTTATTTTATTTATATATAATCAAAATACCCCCCAAAAATTAACTAACCTAAGCTAACTCCAAAAGCCTCACCCACCTATCCTTAACCTCCTCATTCCCCATTTTTCACGTGCATTATCACACACAATATATATCACAAGAAATCATATTCAATGTAATTTTTTTAATATGTGATGCATCATATTCAAAAGATTTTTTTCATACTAATTGCATATGTTAAAATAATAATATTCACTAATAATAACAAACAACAAATTTTATAACAACATTAGTTAAATGACTTTTCTACATAATGTTAGACTTATTCAAAATTTATTATTTAAAATAAACTATGATAGTATTTAGGTTATTGGTACATTACATGAAATTTTTTAACTAATATATCATAATAGACAAATTGATCTATAAGAGAATAATAAAAGCAAGACACTGCTACCACAATATGGAATGAAGACTAGAAGTTGTTGGAGACTCATCTTCGTTTTCACCTATGAAACATCAGTGACCCTACAATCAGACTATGAGAAAGAGTAGTATCAGTACAAACAACACGTAATGGTAGGCATCATCGATCAACTCAATACCCACCGCATAATATAAAAGAATCGACAAGAAGAAAATATGCTCTCAAAAGATTCACCGCCAAACCTTATGCAAAACTCTTATCATTCTCATGACCTCATTAAATTGGTTCAAGCCTAACTCTCATCCCTTCTAGTTGGCTTGCTGCCACCTCTATTACAAATCAAGGCCTAACCCTTCTATCACATAGATATATTTCTAAACTACGGGCCAGTACTAACTTCGTTTAACCCGTCTACTATAATTAGTTTCACACTGTCATATGGCCTTAGGATAATTAACATCTCACTTGAAAGGGGACAATATTAGGGGGACTAAAGCTCACCTCCTAAACGCTACTGTCTTGCCATGACGGGACGTATCCTGCTCTGACGGCCTCTCCACAATGGGATTCCTCCCACCAGGACGGCCTACCCGGAGACAGAATCTCCAAAAGCCTTCCAATCCTCTTTTTAACCCATGTGCCTACAGGACACCAACAATAACTGACTTTAAGTCATTAATCTCTCTTAACAGAGGCATTGAATATTTCCCACTTGTTTACCCACAATCTTATACCTGCGATGAGGATGCATCTAGCACCCATAACATAATCCGAAGAGGCATATACATGAACACATTATCATTTTATCATTTCAAGAGCAATAAACAGTTTTACAAAGTAAGTCTCAGTTACAACAGTCAACATGATAACACTTGGACCTTCGGTCCTTTCATATCAATTATTAAAAAATATGGATATGCTCAATTATAACTGGGTCAATTTCTCTATCATCATCCACATAGTCAAGATCAATTCATAAATGATAGCCACACAATGGTTCTCTTGTGGAACCCATACCCAAGCTATATATGTGTCGGAATATGACACCCAATCTAATATATTTATCAGAATGTGACACTCGATCCAATATATATGTCAAAATGTGACACTCGATCCAATGTATATGTTAGAATGTGACACCCAATCCTATATATATGTGTCGGAATGTTTATGTAACACCTCAAAAATTTCTATGCCAAGATCCAAACCATTTTTCAAAGGCGTATAGGCTTGAACTCATCGAATTTTAATTTTATATATGAGTTAGGATCAATTCCTAAGTATTTGAAGGGTATTATATATGGTTTAGGGTCATAAGAGATCTCTAACACCAAGCCAAATCTAAAAAAATTCCATCAACTAAGTCTTCACTTGAGTCCGAAATAGGTTCAACTTTCAATTCCCATATCTCCTCGTATATAACGAATTAGGTATCCTATGACCTAGTAAATTAAAGGTCTTTGAGTCTTCTTTCCAACGCCGCAAAGTTTTCTTAATTTTGAGTTCGAAGTAAACAGTTATGACCGTTTTACTAGAGACTATCGCTGCAGCAGTTCGACGCTTGGCGCGACGCGCCAGCAATGTACTTAAAATTAGTTGCAGTAGTTTTGGGTTTGGCACGGTGCGCCACTATCGCTCCTGCAGGGTTCTGAGCCAGTTTCCCAGATTTTATTTGATGAAGGTCATCTTGGACATTTACCTAAACAAATATATACGAACTTGGAAGTGTTTTGGGGTTATTTTGCAGTCTTTCACCTTCTCAAAACCCTAAACTTCATCCTCCTCTCTCTCAAATTATCCCCTCCAATTTTTTTCTCTCAAACTCAAAGGATTCAAGCTTCCCATTAGGACCTAACATTAACGTTTCTTCAATTTCTACTCTAAGGTATGTTGGTTTTCATCCATGGGTCTTCCACCCATGGAACACAAATATTTTCTCAACTTAGTATTTTAATTTTAAATGATGAAATCTTATGGAATTTTACATGAAGGTTCCAAATTCATAGATTATGGTATATTTTAAGTTTATTTACTCCTATATGTATATATGTCTATTGACTCTCAATTTCAAGTGATGAGTTTTCTTATGGGGTTTCATTCTATGATTTCAAATGTATATATTCTTGAATATTTGAAGTTTATTTACCTATATTGACTTATGTTGATTCTTATTTACATGAAATGGATGGTTTATCAAGGTTCTTATATGAATGTTTGAAAGGTAGTTTTAAAGTGCATATGGTGGGTTGTTTTTAAGATGTTTGATTTGATGTATTTGTATCACTCTCATGCATAAAAGTACTCATTAAATGTATTTGAAGGTCTTTATGAAATGAACCCACTAGGTTCTTATGACAAAGCACAGCTAAAATGAAGTTTGACTGCGTGATAGGGGAAGCTTTAACGACTTTCAACAAGAGGGTACTTGTACCCGAAACCAACACAGGTGGGTAGGTAGAGAATACCTAGGGGCGCGAGATAACTCTCTCTAGGGAACTCGGCAAAATAGCCCCGTAACTTCGGGAGAAGGGGTGCCTTACTTATAAAGGGGAGTCTTTATGAAATGATTGATTGATGAAAGGTCTTCTTAGCCAAAATAAGGTTTTAATGGGAAAGGAAAATTCTCACATTGAATCAAATAAAATGTTTAAGGTTATGATATGACATGTATGACATTTTTATAGGTCGTCAATGCTTTTGAACATTTTTCCAAAATAGAAGGTCCGATTAGCATGGTACCCGAAATATCATCACTAATTGTAGACCTAATTTTTTTTTATAAATCAAGGTTCATTAGTAGAATGGTAAATAGGGTTGGCAACCATGATGATATTATAAACCAACGATTTTAATAAGCTATTCTACCAAATGTGATGTTTGAATTCTCAAGCTATATGATATGACTATTTTGAAGTATTATACTATTCTATGGAATTTGACTTAGCACCGAATGTAGCATGTAGATGGGAACTCAACCGAAGGGGTCCTTAAGTAAAGTATCATGTTGTATTAACTATGTGCCACCATAGGAGCCCTTGTAGGCTAGGCCTTTATAGCCACCGAATGTTAAACAAATGAATGTAAACTGAACGGAGTTCTACCCGGCAAGTAGTCTCTTTGTGCCAACGTAGGGGGTTATGTTGGATTCCATATAATAGCTCGCATGGTCTTAAATTTTGGTTATTGTCACTTCCCCAGAAAATTAATGTTTTAAGGTTTCATATGATGATGTCTAATGCATGCATTCACTTATGCATATTGCTTACTAATGTCTCTCTTTTATGTTCTTAATTTTATAGCATACTCACATACTTAGTACATTCAAAATACTAACGCATACTCTTTTGCCTATATGATATCACCATGTAGGAATCAGTGTTCCTTCTCCTCTACGTGGTTAGTTTGGATCGTTTAAAGGCCACTTTTGGTGATTTCCCATTGTTTCGGGGACCATACTCCTTCCATTTCTAGCATATGTTGAGGAATTAAGACACTTATTTTGGTACTTCATTGTTAGTTTATTTAAGGGTGAGCTACGGACATGTCTTAGCCCCCGCCAAGTCTATTAGTAGAGGTATGTTTGGACATAAATGTATGATGATTTAAGGTTGATGATGACTCTTATTTTATGATGTTTTTATTAGACCCGCATTCCATTTTTTTTCGCTTGATATTTATTGTCATTACTGATGAAAGACTAAATGAATGCTAAGAGGCTTGGGTGAGATACCTCTAGGTTTATTATTAATCGTGTCACGTCTAGGCCCTAGACTTGGGTTGGGACAAACTTGATATCAGAGCTCGAGGTTTTGAAATGATCCTCGGAGTCCAACATACCGCGTTAAATAGGGTCTTGTTCATGGTTGTGAAGTGCATCACAATTATGAATAGGAGACTATAAAGCATTTAGGAAAGTTTTTCTTCTTTTATGATTCATGTTGTACCTTAGAGTTGTCCTAAGACTTCCCATATCTAATGAATTATTTCTTGTTCTCTAGATAATACCTCAAAGAATAGTACCTTCACTTAGAACAATGGATGCTATCAAGGACCAAATTACTCTGGTTCTGGAGGCTCCAGTTCAAGAAGGAGTTAATGCTAATGAGGAACAAATCCCTAATGACCCTCTAGCCAAAAAAGTAACTAATGCAGAATCTCATGATGCCATCACGTTATTTGCTCGAACTGTGATAGCTCACTTGAATCAACAAAAGGTGACTCGTATGAGCACGGATAGTAAGAAAAGAAAATGGGTGATCAAAAGGAATACTATAAGGGAGTAATATAGGGACTTCAAAAGGGAGCGGGCCAATAGTGGTTCATTTTGTGCTAATGCCTAGTGTCTAGTCCTAATAAAAAAGACGACTTTTTTCTCTTGTGAAAGGTGTGGTAGAACTCACCAAGGGGAATGTATGGCTGGTAAGAAGGGTTGCTACAAGTGTGGTGATACGGGGTATAAGATAAGGAATTATTCGATGGCTACTAGAAGAGGAAGGGAGATGGCTCGGGCTGCTTCATTCGGTAAGTGTGAATTCCCTTTTTGAAATGGTAATGATTGGTATGGATTGGTTGCATGCACCTTATGCTTCTATAGATTGTAGAACTTGTTGGGTCAATTTTTAATTCCCAAATAAGTCTATTCTAGAATTGAAAGATCATGATTCAGTTGTTAAGGGTAGGTTATTTCTTATCCTAAGGCCCAAAAGTTGATTCTAAATGTGGGTGTTCCATATTATGATGATTGAAATGTTCTTATTCTATTTAAGGTTATAGATATGGAGAAAGAGTTAGATGAATCTTATTGTGTACAATATATAGGTAGGAGTATATTGGTGTTTCCGTTAGTATGAGTTAATGCAAATGTAGATGTAGAGATGCTAATATAGACATCAAAATTCTTAAGTGATAATGACTCTAAGAGAGCATAAAATGGTTAGAATAGTAGGCTTGAATGCGTGTTTGTACATATGTGAGTGATTGTTGTAGGCTATTGATGACTTCTTTTTAAGGGTTTCAATTGAGTGTGTTAGAGTGGTTATAGAACTAGGCATGAAGGTGTTGTTTATTGGCATGTAGGTGAGTGTAGGGTGTGATGGGTGATTCTTGATTAGACCTCAAGGTTTGATTAAATGTAGTGGTTAAAAGTAGTACAATCGGGGTAAAAGTTTCCTATAGAGGTGTAAGATCCTAAGGTATATTGGTAAGGTGGCCTATGAACTTGATTTTTCATTGGAGTTTACCTCGGTTCATTCGGTATTCCATGTGTCTATGCTGAGAAAATGTGTGGGTAATCCTAGTTCCATCGTCCCATTAGTAGTTAATGTTGAAGAAAGCTTGACCTATGAAGAGGTTCCAGTTAAAATTTGGACCGGCACTTTAAGAGATTGAGGATCAGGGTAGTTGCATCCTTCAATGTCCTTTGAAGAAATCAACAAATTGAAAGCGCTACATGGGAAGTGAAAACGGATATAATGAAACATTACCCTCATCTTTTTCACTCTACTCAAGCCTAAGGCACTAATTTATCCATGCTCCAGTGTTTAAAACTTATCTTTCAGTTTTCCTAAGTCCTCATGTGCATGCATGTTCATAAAGTTGAATTTTAAAGTTATGTTTTATGTTTAAGTTTAAAGATTTCATGTTTGATGCATTTCAATTGTCATTATATATATGTTGGGTTGCTAGTCCTCGTGTCATGTCTTTTTTATGCTAGTGATTCTCATTCGAGGACGAATGTTTCCAAGGGGGAGATATTATAATACCTCAAAAAATTCTATGCCAAGACCCGAACCATTATTCAAAGGCGTATAGGATTGAACTCATCGAATTCTAATTTTATATATGAGTTAGGATCAATTCCTTAGTATTTTAAGGGTATTATGTGTTATTTAGGGTCATAAAAGATCTCTAACACCAAGTCAAGTCTAAAGAATTTCCATCGGTTGCCTTCACAAAAGTATGAAATAGAGTCAACTTCAAATGCCCATATATCCTCTTATATAATGAATTAGGTATCCTATTACCTACTAAATTAAAGGTCTTTGAGTCCTCTTTACAACGCTACTAAGTTTGCCTAATTCCGAGTTTGGAGTAAAGAGTTATGACCATTTTACTGAAGATTATCGCTACAGCAATTCAGTGCTTGGCACGGCGCGCCAGCAGTACGCCTGAAATTAGCTGCAGTATTTTTGGCTCTGGAGCGGCACGTTACTATCACGCCTGCAGGGTTATGAGCCCGTTTTCTAGATTTTATTTGATAAAGGGCATCTTGGACATTTACCTAAACAAATTTATATGAACTTTGGACGCGTTTTAGGGTCATTTTGCAGTCTTTCACCTCCTAAAAACCTAACTTCATCCTCCTCTCACATACTTAGTATATTTAAAGTACTAACGCATACTCTTTTGCCTACATAATATCACCATTAGGGACCGGTGTTCCTCCTCCTCTACGTGGTTAGTTTAGATCATTTGAAGACCACTTTTGATGAGTTCCCATTGTTTCGGGGACCAAACTCCTCCATTTTCTAGCATATGTTATGTTAAGGCATTAAGACACCTATTTTGGTACTTCATTGTTAGTTTATTTGAGGGTGAGCTAGGGACATGTCTTAGCCCCGGCCAAGTCTATTAGTAGAGGTATGTTTGGATATAAATGTATGATGATCTAAAGTTGATGATGACTCTTATTTTATGATGTTCTTATTAGACCTGCATTGCCTTTTTTTTTCTTCCGCTTGATATTTATTGCCATTACTGATGAAAGGCTAAATGAATGCTGAAAGGCTTGGGTGAGGTACCTCTGAGTTTCTCATTCGCCGTGTCATGTCTAGGCCCTAGGCTTGGGTCATAACAGTGACACCTGATCCAATATACATGTTGAAACGTGACTCCCGATCCAATGTCACAATCACATCCACAATCACAGTCTACAATGAATAATTCACATAGTTACACAATCAAGAATAGGTTCATTGCATGCAGTTGTTCACAATTAGTTATTTCATTGGTTTCATTCTATCTTTGTCTTCATCTACAACACTTCATCAATCCTTCTTCGTTCAAGGCATCACTGTTAGTAGAGCAAGTTCAAGATTATAGACTTTAAGGTCTTGAACTTGTAGACCGATCACAATCATATATCGATCACTTAACCACAACCATTAAAACTATGAGAGGCATCACAACATTAATCGAATACTATTAGGAGTCTTTCTATAACATAGACTAAACCATAACCTTCAGCCATAGGTAATCAAATAAGTTCACGGCAAGAGACTATACAACAACAACAACAACCCAATGAAATCTCACAACGTGAGGTCTGGAGAGGGTAAAGTGTATGTAGACCTTACTGCTACCAAGGTAGGACGGCTGTTTCCGAAAGACCCTCGGCTCAATAGAAGCATAAAAAGAGGTCAGATAAGGCTAAGAAGTACAAGAAGCTCAAAGTGTTATGTGAAAGAAAATAAAGCAAAGCAAATAATGAAAGCGTAACAAATAAAATAGAGTAATCAAAGTACAAAGAGTAGTAGATAGTAACAGAAATCAGCGCACAAGAAATTATAGTGTGCTAATGCGCCTACTAATAAGTAAGAATAATGGAACTTTGTACTATCCTTCTACCCTAATATGGGTCCTCCACACCCTCCTATCTAAGTCCATATTCTCGGTAAGCTGTAACTGCATCATGTCATATCTAATCACCTCACCCTAATATTTCTTCGACGTACCCCTACCTCTTCTGAAACCATCCATGGCCAATTTCTCATACCTCCGCACTGGGGCATCTATGTCTCTCCTTTTCACATGCCCAAACCATCTCAATCACACTTCCCACATCTTGTCTTCCACTAAGGCCACTCCTACCTTATCCCGAATAGCCTCATTTCTAATCTTGTTGCTCCTGGTATGCCCAAATGGAAAAATTTTATGGTTTTCCATGTCCCTTAGTAAGGACGATTTGGGTTGTTATAATAGATACCAATTTACCCCTCGTTCATCCCCGAACAATAACGTGGAGGAGAGGATACAAGCCGATCCAAGAGTCCTCTCAAATAAATGGTGAGACACCACTATAAATTAGGGAAAATATCTCATCCCAGACTAACCCATTTACGTCAAACACTACACCTAAAGTTTTACTAATCTGAAATCCATTTCGAAAGTTTCTATGGGATACTACGTCCCTCGCATATCATGATACCATCTTAAATTTTTCTCAAATATTACACCTTGAGCTTGTCAAATATCTCTAAACCACCCAATCAATAAGGTTCATTGGATTCTATGTTAACTGAAACCTTATCAAATCTTACATTAGGGAAAATTTTACCCGAGTACTTACATCCTAACAAATGCTATAACTAGCACATCATCCCCACTCAAAGAGTAGTAACCACAAGGCATACCATAATATTCCCACCCCTGTCAATAGAAGGCATTTTCAATAAAGGGTCATCTCATGGGACTTATAACCACCTATTTGTGTCAGAACGTGACATCCGATGTCCAAACGTGATACCCAATCTAATATATGTATTGGCACATGACATTCGATTAAATATATATGTCAGAATGTGACACCCGATTCTATATATATGTGTTGGAATATAACACCCATCAAATATATGTATCGAAATATGATACCCGATCCAATGTCAGAATCACAACCCAATCACAGTCCACAATGAATAATTCACATAGTTGCACAATCAAGAATAAGTTCATTGCATGCAGTTGTTCAGAATTAGTTATTTTATTGGTTTCTTTCTATCTTTCTCTTCATATACAACACTTCATCAAGCCTTCTTCATTAAAGGCATAACTGTTAGTAGAGTAAGTTCAACATTATAGACTTTAAGATCTTGAAATTGTAGACCGATCACAAGCATATATCGATCACTCAACCACAACCATTGAAACTATGGTAGACATCACAACATTACTCAAATACTATTAGAAGTCTCTTTATAACATAGACTAAACCATAACCTTCAGCCACATGTAATCAAATAGGTTCATGGCAAGAGACTATCAAATAAGTTATTTACATTTATCCTTTATTTTTGCAAATACCATCAATCATATCAACAAGCAGTAATATAGATATCGACAAAGAACTAGACTATCATCACTAGTCACAGGATAATCATACTCATATAATACATTCATACCCTAATAACAAATACCATACATTCAGCCATCCAAACTCTGTGCCCGAAGGCCTAGACATGAAATCTCTTGTCAACTACAATATAAAATACGTGGGAATAGATTTACAACTAGTTAATTAGAGAAACCTAGCTTACCAGGGTGCCAAGCAACTGTAGAGAAGCTTTTTGGCTTCAATCCTAGCTTCCAGACAACGAGATGGTGAAAATGGGCCTAAAGTCCGCTGATTGGAACCTTTCCTGTTCTGAAATCTCCTTCTTCCTCCTTTCCCAAGCCTAGAAAAGCTTTCAAAGAGTTTTTGGGGTAACCCTCGCCTCTTTTTGGCACTTAGGGACAAGAGGAGAAAATAATAATTCACGACATTAAATTCTTCCCCGACCATCCCGCTCTGGCGGCTCACATCCTAGTGGAGAGGCGAAGTCGTAGCGGGATTATATCCACTCTGTCATAATGATGCGGGTCTAGATGGAAATTTTTTATGGTTTCCCGTGTACCTTAATAACGATGATTCGGATCGTTACATAGATGAAATAAAAAAGTTAGAGATGAGCTTCAATTAGATTTAAATTTTAACAAAACACAAAATATAATAGAATCACATTTCACTAAATTATCTTAGATATATTTGTATTTTTAAAGAATTATTAATTTATAATATTAATAGGACCATATATTTATATAGGGGTCTTATGAAAATATATTATCAAAATTGGTGATTTTTTCCATTGGCCCAAGATAGGACACAAGATCAGAGATCGGAGAAAATATTATTAATTTTGTGAGTATTAATTTAATGAGGTTTTAGTGTAATTTTAAAGAGAAAAAAGGACAAATGATAATTTTCATTCCCACTTCTACATATTTGGGCTCAAATTCAAGCTCTCTTAACGGAACAATAAAGAAATCAAAGGTAGGATGAACTGAGACAATACCTTCTAGCTTCTATGTACCCCAAAAAAAACTTACTAGCTTCTTAACGAAGGGATTTTCTTTTACTTAATTTGTTCTCTTTCACATACAGTGGACTAAGTGTACGATTCAGGGTGGGTTTGTTCTTTACTGCGATTTAGACATAATTTAATGACTTTTTACTGCGACTTATACGGTTCATTCTCCTTCACGTGAAGTTAATTTTTGTTCTACATTTGTCACGATCCAAAAACTGAGGTCATGATGACACACATTCCAAATCCCATCTCGAAGTGTAAGCCCCCCCAAACAAAACATACGAGACTCCCAAAGGGAAGTCAGGCCACAATTATATACAATAAATGGACAATAATAAAATTATTCCAAAACCTGTTGTCATAAGTATAAAGAGTATCTAATACAAGGTCCGAGTCTAAAGATACAACATAAGTCTCTGAATGATACAAAAGACTGAGAAATAAAGATAAAATAGTGAAAATCTGAATCCTGAAACCTCACCACTAATTTGAGAATACATAATCCATTAGAATATCAGCTACCACGTGAGGTACCCTGACTAGTATCTGCATATAAAAGAGACACAAAAATCGGGATGAGTATAATTCACACGTACTCATTAGGTTTTAACCAACTGAGTATAAGGAATTGATCAAACCTTTGAAATAAACTAAGGAATATTTCCACCTACATACAAAAAAGTCCTACTCCGGCATCGATACCATGAATTTATACAGAATGGCACGAATAAATTAATCCCATGACAATAAATCATAATCACAATTAACTAGATAATTCAAGAAGTACAGATATTAATGCAATGCAATACAATATTATGATGCAATGATGTGGTGGACAGTGGAATCAAGACTGTCGCATAGCCTGCCATATATACCTGCCGAGTTGTGCTACCAAGCAGGACCCATGAGTTCTCGCAGACCATACACCTCAATCACAATATCTCATTATCCTTGCCACCTTCTCGTGGGCAAAGGATCACAATGCTTTTACTACCCTGTCGTAAAACTGCCTCGGTCAGGGATTCAAGATACAAAGGTTTAAAGGTATTTTATTTTCTTTCTCATTTTTTTTATATTTCTCAACTTTCCATATTTTATAACATGATAAATGAGGATGAATGCATCAAAACATGTATGGCATAGAAGTAATATTCAACTCACATGTAGTACAAGGTTCAAACTTCTCAAAACTTAACCTACACATGATATTCACCCTTAATAAATAGTAATGGGAAGAAAATACTTTAATTTAAATATTCACCCCTCTTTCAACAGTATTTCAATACTCAAGCATGCTCAAAACTTCCAGCTCAACCCCTCAGGTAGGCATCACAAGTCAAATAATATCCTCAAACTTCTCTCACAGGCAAATCATGAATCACATGCTCTCAAAGCAAATAAGATAACAAATAAGGCTCCCACACGGGCTATGTAATATAAATAAGCCCCCCCCACGGTAATACATTAATAAATAATCCCCTAAACATGCACCACAATATATATAACATTGTCAACTCATACTACAACCCCATATCAAAGCCTATAACATATGAATGACTAATTATCATATCTCAGCCTCAAAGAAGGATAGCCAAATCTACTTCAATTGTCAAAACCGCACCCGAATACATCTACCGGATATTAAACTCTCGAATTCAATACTCGAAATGACAAACCACTATCAACAATGAAACATACACATCATAAGGAGTCAAATGATACTCATATTGATAGGTTTCAGAACCGGAGGTAAAATGGTCCAAAAATTCATTATTTTAAAAAATGTTCAAATATTGAAATTTATTTGACAATCACATTCTACAGGTAATAAGGAACTCATGATTGAAAATCCCATAAAAATAGAGATTAAAATGAGTTAGAAATCACTAATTTCCTTAAATTCGAATTAGAAACGAAACAAGAATTTTTGGGGTTTAAAACTAAGATTTAGGAGTTAAACCATCAAATACTTAATGAAAAAGGAAGGTTTTAGGTCAAAAATCACATAACCAACACTTTTCTTCAAAAATCTCTTCTCAAATTGCCTCAAGGAGTTCAAGAACTCAAAAAATGGATGAAGAATATTGAAATAGGAAGAAAGGGGCATTTTCTGCCCAAAATGTTACTGTTCACGCGTGTTGTCTATTGACCACGCATTGACCACGGGTTGAATGTGGTCAACTTACACCACTTCCCTTCAAAACATGTTTTTGACCTTCAAAACTCATTCGTAACCCTATAAATATGAATCAATAGTGCAAATTAATTAGAAAACAAGTTTCAGAGCCAATGGAGCTAGCATAATTACCATTCGATACTCAAAACTCGATTTGTTGACCAAAATCAAATTTAGCTCCTTAAAATAAAAAATTTCAACTCAAAATCTCAAATCCATGAATTAGCCCCAAATGTAATTTCGACAACTCTCCTAGATAAATTTTCACATTTCATAGCTGATGGAACTGACAAAACCCCGTTCTGAGATCCGTAGCTCTGGTTGGTACCAAAAACTAATTTTTAACACTAAAAGCTTATGAAAGCTCAAAAACTTACACAATTCACAACCTATTAAAATTTTAACAAAACCAACAGCACAAACCGATCAAATAACACTCAGGGGCACTAAAGATAGGGGTAAAATGGTAATTTTGGAAATATTTTTAAAAATGACCCTCAAGGTTATTACAATATCCACCATTAAAAATGATATTCATCCTCGAACATAAGATTAAAGAAAGGATCTGTGGTCTCAAAAAGCTGAGGGTATCGAGCCTGCTTATTAGACTCTAACTCCCAAGTCGCCTCCTCAACAGGCTGATGTTGCCACTACACCTTGACCGAAGCGACCTCCTTGGTCCTGAGTCTACGAAGTTGCCTATCTAGGATAGATGTCGGCTCTTTCTCATAAGTCAAATTTGGACCTAATTCTACCGCATCATACCAAATCACATGAGATTCATCTGGTATGTACTTGCGAAGCATGGAAAGATGAAACACTGAATGGACAACTGATAATTTAGGGTGGTAAGGCCAACTCATACACCACCTCACCTACTCTCTTCAGAATTTCAAATGGGCTAACAAACCTCAAGATAAGCTTGCCCTTCTTTCCGAACCTCATCACACCCTTCATGGGCGATATTTTAAGCCACACATAATCACCCACCATGAACTCTAAGGGACGAACCCTCTTGTCAACATAACTCTTTTGAAGACTCTGAGCTGTCAATAGACGATCCTGAATCAAGCAAACCAACTCTATAGCATCTTTGAGTAAGTCAGTATTAAATACATTAACCGCAACAGAATCAAACTACCAAATAGGTGATCGGCATCTACGACCATACAATGCCTCAAATGGTGCCATCTAAATGCTGGAATGATAACTGTTATTACAGGCAAACTCCGCTAAGGACAAAAGTTGGTCCCGTCAGGTACCAAAATCAATCTCATAAGACCTAAACATATTCTCCAATACCTGAATAGTCTATTCGAACTGACCATCAATTTGGGGATGAAATATTGAACTCATCTCTAGTCGCGTATCCAAACTACGCTGCAATGCCCCCCAAAAGTAAGAGGTGAACACTGAATATTACAATACTCAAGCATGATATAAACCCCCAACTCAACCCATCAGGTGGGCATCACAAGTCAAATAATATCCTCAAGCTTCCCTCACAGGCAAATCATGAATCACATGTTCTCAAAATAAATAAAATAACAAATAGGGCTTTGTAATACAAATAAGCCCCCACATAGCTATACATCACAATATATATAATATTCTCAACTCATACTAACCTATCCCAAAGTCTATAACATATAAATGACTAATTACCCGATCTCAGTCTCAAAAAAGGATAGTCAAACCTACCTCAATTATCGAAATTACACCCGAATACCTCCATCGGATAAGAAAATCTCGAATTCAACACTTGAAATGACAACCCACTATCAATAATGAAATATAAACATCACAAGAAGTCAAATGATACCCATATTGATAGATTTCAAAACCAGGGTTAAAATGGTCCAAAAATTCATTATTTTCAAAAAGGGTCAAATCTAAAAATTTATTTGACAATTACATTCTACCGATAATAAAAAACTAATAATTGAAAAGCCCATAAAAATAGAGCTCAAAACGAGTTAGAAATCATTAATTTTCTTAAATTTGAATTAGGGAAGAAAAAAGGATTTTTTGGGTTTGAAACTAAGATTTAAGAGTTAAAATCATCAAATATTTAATGAAAAAGAAAGGTTTTAGGTCAAAAATCACTTACTCAATACTTTGCCTCGAAAATCTCTTCTCAAATTTCCTCAAGGAGTTTAAGAACTCAAAAAAATGGTGAAGAATATTCAAATAGGAAGAAAGGGGCATTTTCTGCCCAAAAAGTTACTGTTCATGCCTGTTACTGTTCACACGTGTTGACTGTTGACCGCGCATTGACCACGAGTTGACCGCGGTTAACTTACACCACCACCATTCAAAACATGTTTTTGACTCTCAAAACTCATTCGGAACCCTATAAATATGAACCAATAGTACAAATTGATTAGAAAACACGTTTCAGAGCCTATGGAGCTAGCAAAATCACCATCCAACACTCGAAAATTAATTTGTTAACCAAAATCAAACTTAGCTCATTAAAATAAAAAATTTCAACTCAAGACTTTAAACCCAAATACAATTCCGACAATTCTCTTAGATCAATTTTCATATTTTGGAGCTGATGAAACTGACGAAATCCTATTTTGAGACCTGTAGCTTCGGTTGGTATCGAAAACCACTTTTTAACACTTAAATCTTATGAAAACTCATAAACGTACACAATTCACAACCTATTAAAATTTTAACAAAACCAACAATACAAACCAATCAAATAACACTTGGGGACACTAAAAATAGGGATAAAATGGTAATTTTACACAAATTTCCAAAAATGACCCTCAAGGTCATTACAACATTAGTTTCATCTTGTAGATTTTATAGTTTTTATTGTTAGACAGTGTTTGAGATTTGGTTGGGAATGTATTTTTTTCTGCATTTTCCAAAGGACCCTTGTATGATATGTGCTAATTAATAATTCCAAAATTTAGTTGGAATATAGTTGTTAGTTAGTTTAGTTAATTGGTAGGTGAGTGGCACGTGATAGTTTGTTAGGTTGTTATATCACTGTAGCCCAATTAGCAATAACTAATTATGAAATTTTGATTCTGCTTTATAGTTTTATAAATAGGATATTAACTCCCTTTGTAAAGGCATTAAATTAGAAGGAATCAATAAAGCATTGAATTAGAAGGAATCAATAAAGATTCCCTCTTCTCTTTCTTAGTTTCTCTCTAGGGCACAATTGTTCAAGAATAATTCAGCTAACTTGTTCTTTAGGCTTAGCTCAATTTTTTCTCAAATTGTTGGCACACATCATTGGTATTCGAGAAAGAGGTTCTCTGATCTATGGAAATGGGGGATCACAACACAAGAATGCTGGAGCTGCGCTAAGAGGTCGACAATCTCAAAAACTCCATGGAAGGAGTAAGCACCTCTATCGCTGAGATTCAATAGTCTGTGAATGCTAATGTGGCTCAGGCCATGGTAGAATTTCAAAGGTTGTTATCAACGTTTGTGAACACCAATGGTACAGACCAGATGTGGGGTCAATGAGGTACTTGAGGGTATTCATAGAGGGGAAAACAAACCTAGAAATTATCAGTTGCCATCTCGTTATTACCAGATGTATTTTCCTAAGTTTGATGGCCAAGGACATAAGAAATGACTTTACAGGTACGAACAATTTTTTGATGTAGACGAAACTCTGGAGGATTCAAAGGTTAAGCTGGCATCTTGCAACTTGGAGGGCAAGGCACTCCAATGGCACCAGTCTTACATGAAGCACAAGATTTCAAGAGATTAGCCACGATGGAATGAGTACGTAGAAAGACTCTATGCCAGGTTTTAGGCTAAACTATTTGATGATCCAATGGGTGACTTTAAAGACTTGAGGCAGGTAAACTCTATTCAAGACTATGTCGATTTTTTTGATGAATTGCTAACTCGAGTTGAACTATCAGAGGATTATGTTGTGAGTTGCTTTGTTAGAGGATTGAAACCTAAAATTGGCTTACCTGTTAAAATGCTTACACCAAGGACACTAGCTAAAGTAGTTAACTTGGCCAGAATTCAGGAGCAAACATTAGCTATCCAGAAGCAAGTGTTTTTCGAAACATCTATACTTCCCACATCGAGAAATATGCCCAGATTCACCTCTACAAATCTTTTTTTTCCTATGGAATCGACCAACCAAATAAACCTACCTCAACCACTTTAAATTTCAAAACCCCACATTTCCCAACAATCCAAAAACTCAATTATAAAATGCTAAGTTGTTATCACCAGCTGAAATAGAGGATAGAAAGAGTAAAGGTCTATGTTTTAACTGTGATGAAAAATACAGTTATGGTCATGTTTGAAAGAAGAAAAGACAATTATTCTATATGGAAGTAGAGGAAGGAGAAGGTGAACCCATAGAAGTAGAAGAACATATGATGGTAGACCCTACTGAATTTTTAGCCATGATTGGTCAAGGCCTAGAGACTGATAATGACGAGGCTATTCTGCCTCATGTATCTGTACATGCTATGAATGGATCACATGATTTTTGAACCATGAGAGTCACTATGTCTGTGAAGGGTAAGGCAATCAATGTATTGATTGACACTGGCAGCATACACAACTTCCTTGATTTGAATACAACAAAGAAGCTAGGTTGTGTGATGATAACTATTTCACCTTTTGTTGTATCTATTGTTGATGGTAAGAAAATTTAGAGTCAGTATGTGTGCAAGAAACTAGTTTATAAAATGCAAGGGGTCTCATTTGACTCTGACATGTTAGTATTACCTATTGCAGGATGCGACATGGTTTTGGGAATTCAGTGGCTAATAATATTGGGGGATATTATATGGAATTTCAGGAGACTTAAAATAGAGTTCACTATTATGGGGCATAAAATTTCCTTGAGAGGAATACAACCTACTGCAGTAAAGATGATACACCAGGACAATATGGAGAAATTGCTAGCAAAGCCAGCAGAGCTTTGTATGATTTCAGTTGGGGTTTATAAAGAGAAACAACTTGAGAAAACTGGCAACCTACTATCAATAGAAGCAATTCCAAACAATGATGCAAAGAGAGCTAAGGATCTGGAGTGCATCTTAGAAGAATATGGTGATCTATTTGAGGTTCCCAAAGGATTACCACCTTCTAGGATTCATGATCACAAGATCGTTTTACAGAAAGGGCATCTCCTATAAACATTAGACCATATGGATATCCTATAGTGCAAAAGGATGAGATTGAGAAGATGGTGGAGGACATGCTACAATCTGGTGTGATAAGACACAGTTTCAGCCCTTCTGCCCCACCTATTGTCATGGTGAAATAAAAATGGTACTTGGAGGATGTGTGTTGATTATAGGGAGTTGAATAGTCACACTGTGAAGGATAAATTTTCCATCCCTGTGATTGAAGAACTACTAGATGAACTTATAGTGCCAAGTATTTTTCTAAGTTGGACTTAAGATCTGGCTATCAGTAGATCAGAATGTTTGAATCTGACATCCCAAAAACTGCATTTAGAACACATCATGGTCATTATGAGTTCATGGTCATGCCTTTTGGCTTGACCAATGCCCCTTCCACATTTCAGAGTCTGATGAATTAGATTTTTTAGCCACATCTCAGAAAATTTATACTTGTGTTCTTTGATGACATCCTAGTTTACACCTAAAGCTGGACTGCTTACATGTCTCATTTGAGAGAAACTTTCGAGATACTTAGATCCTATGTCTTATTTGTAAAGAAAAGTAAATGTGCCTTTAGACCTCAAGAAATTGACTACCTAGGTCACATTATTTTTTAAACAGGAGTAGCAATGGATACTCAGAAAGTACATTCAGTGTTGAACTGGCCTCAAACAATTGACCTCAAAGGTTTGAGGGGATTCTTTGTCTTAGCTGGTTACTAAAGAAGATTCATACAGGGTTTTGGAATCATTGCTAGACCTCTTTATGATCTCCTAAAGAAAGGCACTTTTCACTAGACTCTTGTAGCCTCTACAACCTTTGAAAAACTGAAAGTTGCCATCACCTTAGCACCTGTGCTGGCCCTTCCAGACTTCTCCAAAATCTTTGTAGTGGAAACTGATGCCTCAGGAGGAGGGATTGGAGCTGTGTTAGTTCAAGACAACAGATCAATTACTTTTTTCAGCCAAGGTCTGTATGCAAAGAACCAAGCCTTATCAGTATATGAAATGGAGCTACTTGCACTAGTCTCTGCAATACAGAAATAGAGACCATACTTATTAGGAAGATCATTTGTGATTAAAACTAATCACCATAGCCTAAAGTACTTGTTGGAGCAAAGAATATCTACACCAAGTCAGCAGAAATGGTTGATTAAGCTACTTGATTATGACGATTCTATTGACTATAAGAAGGGCAAGGATAATGTGGTGGATTATGCACTTTCAAGGAAGGATGATATGGTTCAGCTTAACAGTATCTCTGGGGTACAATCTCAACTATTAGAGACAGTCAAGTCCTCTTAGTCACAGAGTCCCTCCTTACAAAAGTTAATCCAGCAGATTCAGGAGGCAGGAGGTCACATGCCCTATTTTAGGTATCATGCTAGGAATTGGGGTATTAAGTAGGAATGGAAAGAAAATGGTAGGCTCTATCCGTGCTCTGAAGAAAGATCTGATGGATTTCTATCACACCAGCTCTAGGGGTGGTCATTCAAGCATGAGGGCAACTCTACAAACATTAAAACAGGACTTCAACTGGAAAGGAATGAAGCTTGATATTTATTCATTTGTTAGACATTGTGAGGTGTGTCAACAATGCAAGGGTGAGAATGTTGCATACCCTAGCCTATTACAGCCTTTGCCTATTCTTGATAAGGTATGGCAATATATTTCCATGGACTTCATTTGAGGGTCTTCCTAAGGCTGCAAGCAAGAAAGCTATTTTTGTGGTGGTAGATAGACTAAGTAAAGCTACTTATTTCATGGAACTAAAGCACCCCTACAAGCTTTGGAGGTGGCTCAGTTGTTTATGGATGAAGTGTTCAAACTCCATGGCATGACCAAGACAATTATGTCGGACAGAAATGTTGTTTTCACTAGCAGATTTTGGAAGGAGTTGTTAAAGTCGCAGAATGTGTCTCTCCTAACTTCAACTGCTTACCATCCACAAACTAATGGGTAAACTGAGGTAGTCAACATGTGTTTGGAAGGTTATTTGAGGTGTTTGACTTTCAAAAAACCTAAGGAGTGGCCACAATGACTTTCCATAACTCTATCAACCTACCCCCCTATAAAGTGGTGTATGGAAAAAAACCACCCTCTCTTCTTCCTTAAATGGCATTTGACTCTCAACTAGACTTAGTAGATAGAAGTCTGCAAGCCAGGAAGGCTATACTAAGGAGTCTTAAGTCTCACCTAACAAGAGCTCAGAATAAGATGAAAACACAGGCTGATAAAAGAAGGACTGAAAGGGAGTATGCAGTGGGTGATTGGGTGTATGTGAAGTTGCAGCCCTATAGACAAGTGTCACGACCTGATTCCTCAGGTCATGATGGCACCTACTATAACCCACCAGTAGGTAAGCCAACCCGTAAACTCGAAACTCCAAGTAATGGATTTGAGAGCATAAACTAAATAAGAGTGATGAATTATAAAAGTAAGCTGAATGAATAAGCGAAAGTAACTCAAAACCTGATATAAACAACTAAAGATTCCTCCCAGAATCTGAAAATCACAAGTACAAAGCTGCTACAAATTAAAAGACGAGTACAAGTCTCAAAAGTGGACCAAAAATATTTACAACAACTGGCTAGTCTCAAAGAGGCAAAAGATGGGCCATCCATACTGAAGGAGACAAAAGTGATCCAAAACGCCAAGTGCTCACCCTGGTCTCCAAAGCTGACTGCAACTGGCTTGATCTATCTACGGCGGTAGCTGATGCTCGGTCCTGCATCATAAAGGTAGATGCAAAGTGCAGTATGAGTACCAAGACAACAGGTACCCAGTACGCATCATAGGCCGACTGAGCAAAAAATGTGAAAACAATATAAAAAAAAGGAATAAGCGTAAATTGGAATCAACATAAGCATCTAACTTGAAAAGAGTACTATCTATGAGAACTACAACTAACTATACCCAACTGGGCTCTCAGAAGCCCAATAGGGACACTTGTGTGCAAGTTAAATAAAAACCTAGACGAATAAGCCCACCGAATACACAGAAGAGCTACAACTATCAAGGCTGGAATCCAGAATCTACGATGTCAAGAACCAAAGAACTGCATCATTTCCAAACCCAAAATCTCCAAGAGTCAATGAACTAGGGATGCCTTTGGGGTCGAGGTTAGGACTGAGACCTAGATGCTTGCCCGAATGTCTAACGTGGCCAAGACAGAAACTGGGTACCTAGATGCTTGCCATAATACATCGATGCAGATGAGTCGGGACTGGGTACCCGGATGCTCACCATAACACATCGGTATAATCGAGGCTAGGACTAGGTACCCGGATACTCGTTATACTAGCAAGCCAGCAGAGGTCGGGACTGGGTACCGGAATGCTCGCTGTAGCATATCGGTATGATTGAGGCTAGGACTAGGTACCCAGATGCTCGTAGATAATTTATCCCATGGTGATGAATATTCTTATTTCCAACTAGACAACAACAGTACCGAGAATCTCCTCCCCAATGTGCCAACTGATATGCCGTCAAAACTTAAACCGGAGCCGAAGCCAAATGGTCATGAAATCTAGTATGCATGATTACATCGATTTAAGGATGAGGGTGTTATTAAGAACAAGGGTATCACCTAGCTAAGACCAACTACCATCTACTAGCCCGTTACACCATTCTATAAGGATCTAAGTCTGTCGAAGCGACGCCGGAGCAACTAAAGCAGGTTTACAACCTATACTAAGGCCAACATACTCCAAAATATCAACAACATGCCCTTCAACTCTTCTAACAATACCGAAGAATAATGGCAAGATACACATGCTTTCATATACCCGAAAATCCGATAAAAGCCTAAACATGATTTCTAACACTTAAGATATACAGATAAACTACCCAACCCAAATTACATCAATCTCAACATGATTTCACACATTCCGGCTCAATCTAAAGAAAAAAAGTCGTAGCCTAGCTGTAGGCTGAATACGCGAGCTTCAAATCACTGTACCAAAAACTTTTCCCTTCCGAATGACCTTAGAACGTTGCCACACTGCAAAAATATAATCACAACATCGTTATGGTCGTTTAGACACTAATTTCATGATTTTTGGAGACGAATCAATTTTGGGGTCTAAAACAATAGGTTTCAAACATCTCCCCAAGCTCACAAATTAATTTGGTAACCGATACGGAGTTGGAAAACTATGCAAAACGAGCATGCAACGAAAATTCACAAAATTCAAACTAAAAGATAAAAATGACAACTTCCTGATCAGTGAATTTTGAAAAAATTAGACCCCCCAAATTCAAATAAATTACACAACCCCCACAGTCTATCCCTAAAAATCACTAAAAGTGGAGTTCAAATGTTCAAGATGCAATCTTTCAAAATTTCACACAATTTCAATTCGAAAATGGCCAAAATAGTAGCTAGATTCATAAATTTATCTCACACGAAACCTCTCTATAAGATTCTGAGTTTACCAGGGGATTCTCCAAGAAATTCTCTTGAACTTAGACCCTTGAATAGTCAAAATCGGGTTTATATAGACCAAAAAATAAATTCTCAAAATTCTTCAAAAATTAATTTTGAAAATAGACTTTGCAGCAACAAGAATCAAGATTTTACCTCAATTGAATGCCCTAATTTAGTTTCTGATCTCCCCAATGTGTTCTCCTTGAAATATTTCACAAGTTTGCCTTTTGAATCACCTAATTTGGAGCTCTAGAACTCAAGTTAGTGGGTTTTAAAGTTGAGACAAAAATCCCAAAACGAGCTGCCTTTCACCAGATTTTTTTTGCTGCGACACAGATTTTGGAAAAGTCCAAAATCTCCGATGGGGTGCTCGAAATTCATTTGAAACTCGATAAAAATAAATTTGATATACTACCCCATAAAATTCGACGTTCCGAACTCAATGGCACATTCAAAATTTTCATACGAGGTCATTTTAATAAAAAGTGGGTCCCCCACCTAAGTGTCATTTTAAGCTACATTCCACAATGGGCCTCGAGATTAGACCGGAAGCTTCGGAAAGTGAACGAAGGGTCATTTTAGACCAAACACGACATTTCAAAACTAACCGCGCTGTCAGAATTTTCGTCCTAGCGTGTTTTCCAAAAATGTTGACAAAAGTCAACAATAGGCTAACTTTAAAAGTTAAAAGAGCCAAATGGCCCCAAACTCATATCGATTGCCTCGATACTTGTGCCTAGGGCTGCTTATCGGACGAATCAGGCAGATTATTATGCTTAATGGTTCAAATTAACGGTTATCGGCTTTTAAAAGTACTAATCCTCTAGCCAATCTATAAGATATTGATTGGTTCGATATCGAATTAGCAATTATCGGATGGTTATCGAGCGGTGTATCGATTAATGTCAGACACCCATTCCTACACAACAGCTACTACAAATCCTGTTTCAAAAATCTGTTTGGATGATCTAACAACACAAATGACCTAGTATTCATCACATATTTGACATAGACACATTCCAGATGGTCAAATCATTAAAGGAGAACACACTTGTTACCACATTGACGTTAATATTGTAATCATCAAAACCCCAATCAATTGAGACAGACAAATACTTAGCATTCTATTATCCTTACACTTACAAACCTCCAAAAAATTTACATTGTTTTGTGCACCTATAGTAACATAATATGTATCTAACCATCAGGAGATCAATGAGCATATAAACAGAAAAAAACAATGCACAAACTGATTCATATGACGTAGAAATATATTCATGAAATGTCAAACTAAAAAATACCTAGCATTTCTATTATCTTTGCACCTACAAACTTTCAACTATTACACTGCTTTATGAACCTATAATAACATCGTATATATCTGACCATTTGGAAGAACCAACGAGCATAAATGCAGAAAAAAATGCAATATTTGATTCACACAACATAGAAACATCTCACAAATTGTCAAACCGACAAACATCTAGCATACTATTATCTGTGGCGAAATTTCACCGGAGACAGTAGATGAGAGCGAGAGGATAGAGGCAGACGGGAGGAAAGAGAAGAGGGAGGCAGCAGGTTTGGAGGTTCGACGGCCTAAGGGAAAGGAGAGGATGTCTGATGGAGGAAAAGAAAGGGCGGCGCCACCTCTTGGCCTCACAAAAGAGAATGAGAGATGAGACAGAGGTGGCAACTCGGCAAGGGTCTTATACTCTTATTTAGGTTTAGGTAAAATTAGGGATTTAAGGTATAGTAATATATGGATGGCTCTTATTTGTTGTCTAATGTCTTATACTCTAAATGGGCTTGGCCTGTTTAACTAAATGGGCTTGGTCTGTTGAGGCTTATCTTTAGGTTTACAAATTATAATTATCATACATATTTTATATGTTTAGGGATAAAAATATATTAAAATATAATAAATTCTTAACGGATTAACGATTTACCCAATAAAAAAATTGAATAATTCGTCCCCCACATCGATAAACCATTAATTATAAAATTTAAATTCATTCCCCACCCGCTAATCCGATAACCTAATAAGTCAATTTTGCGGTTGGGTTATCGGCAACGATCGATTTTGAACAACCCTACTTGTACCGACCATGCATCTAACATAATTTAGTTATTTCGGAGCTGATGAAACTATTAGAATTTGAATTCGAGGTCTCCTTGTCTCGAAACTTAAAAAGTCACAACTAAACCAATTTAATCCTTCAAAATACCAAAATGGGCTTGAGACCTCTAAAAATTCAACCAACACTTCTTCTAGACCAAAAATCATCCCCCGAATCCAACGGAGTCGTCAGAATTCCATTCCAAACATCGCAACTCCAAAAGTTGACCAAAGTCAAACCTTGGCCTAAAATTCTTTAAATTCTCAACTCAAGACCTCAAATCTTGGTTACAACTCTAAAACTGATTCCGTAAACTCCCCTAGGCCAATTTCGACATTCCAGAACTGTTGGAATTGACAAAATTTCATTCCGAGACACGTAACTCTAGTTGGCCTCAAATACTATTTTTGAACACTTAAAGCTTAAAAAAACTCAAAATTTTTAAAGACTTAGCTTTTCATAAAACTGATTCCGTAAACTCCCCTAGGCCAATTTTGACATTCCGGAACTGTTGGAATTGACGAAATTTTATTCCGAGACCCGTAACTCCAGTTGGCCTCAAATACTATTTTTGAACACTTAAAGCTTATGAAAACTCAAAATTTTTAAATACTTAGCTTTTCCTAAAATTTTCTAAAACCAACGCACCGTCATTACAGCGATTCGGGCCATTTGCTAAAGACCTATTTTCTTGCAGAAATCAACAAACTACTATGGAGCATATGGCTAGACTCAAAGTTTTACTCCATCAGTGTTGTCAAAATCGTGATGAGTATTACATACTTCCGGGTGAAATTTTTATGTAAGTTATATTGTTACCTCTCACAAGTCTTCTTCAATTTCTGGAATGCTCATTTGGGTGTGTGGGGTTTGGTAGGAGTTGATGCATATGCCTCTCTGTGTGTTTCAATGAAAGATTTTCTTGCAAATAATCATTAGTTATCTGTTAAGAGCTACCTTTCACATTAAGTTGATATGTTATGGGTTTAAAGTAGGTATTATCAACATAGTGAAAAGGAAAATGAGACTTATCTAAGTGGAAGTGAGGGAGTACTAGGGTTGGGTAGTGGGGTGGGGGTAGGGTTTTGTTGATGTATGTGTGGGTTCAAGTGTAGGTATATGCCGTAATTTTGTTGATGGACGTAGGTGCTGCGTTATTATGATTGGTGATGTATGTGTGTGTTCCAGTATTGGTTTATGCCAAAATTTTATGGATGTATGTAGGCGCTGCCTTATTATGATTGGTATTGTGTTTGCTGATAGGATAGAGGGAATAGTGAAGATTGGGCGGGGTCTGTGTTATTATGATTGGTATTCTGTTTGAAAAAAATGTGCATTTAGGCCATCACACCACCCGGCGCCTTGTCATCATCAAAACTCCCAAATGCATTTCGTACTTCCTCCTTGGTCACTGCTTGAATCAGGTCTCTTTGTTGGTCTCCGTTCAGAATATTCCCTAACCTGAGAATGTTAGGATTTACTGCCAGCAATTCCTTAGAAGTGTTGCCCTGTAGATCTTTGTAGTACTTTATGACCTCTGATTCTATCTCCTCTGGTTTTTGAAGTTGAGTTCCTTGCAGATTAACTATGGGATTCCGATTTTGTTTTCCAGTTCTATAAATAGGAGATTAACTCTCTTTGTAAAGGCATGGAATTAGAAGGAATCAGTAAAGCTTCTCTCTTCTCTTTCTCAGCTTCTCTCTAGGGCGCAACTGTTCAAGAACAATTCAGGTAACTTGTTCTTTAGGCTTACCTCAATTTCTTTCTCAAATTGTTGGTACACATCATTGTGCATTGATCTTGAAATGAAATTCTCTACCTAGGGCTTTTGTTTTTAAATTACCTTGATAATCGCTACTTCTGTCAAGATTTTTGCACCTTAATTTCACTCTGATTAATGCATTCGAATTAATTTGTTGAAGTTTGTAATTTGTTATTGATCCTAAGTTTCTGTTTCTTGTATTATAATATGATGTTTTATAAATATAAATTACTCTTCAATGTTACACAATATGGTTCTTATTGTCTGGGCATGGATGGTGATGTTTCTGCAATCAAATCGGTGGTATCACTTTATAATATGTAGCATTAATGGAAGTGGTATATTGTACAAGAAGATATTGTCGAGTACCTAAGTGTCAAATACTACCTGATGCTAAAGATTCTGTTTGGTGAAAAAATCACACTTACTGTGAAATTTGTCTTTTTTACATTATGAGTTTCCTGAAACTGATCATGGTGAAGCAGGGGAATCCAAAGTAGTTGTTAAATCTTGGTTGTTCACTAAGGGTTCTTTCCGGATGAAGTCTCACAACAGTAGATGTTGTTTCCAACGGGCGTTTAAGTTGTATTTTTTATTTTGAATGTGAAGAATTAGACTTCAATATCTTAATAATATCATGATTCTTGATAATTTAACTAACAAACATTTTCTTTGGCTTCTTTGAAATTCGATGTATTCTTTTCTCAAGATGATTACACCTACACTAGTGTATGATGATTCGACATATTACTTTCTAAATTTCTATTATAATTTTCTTGTGTGTTTCTTCTAATAATAGGATAGCTTTGCATATATCCTACCCCTCCTAGACCTCAATTGTAGGATTACACCGGGTATGTTGTTGTTGTTATCTAACTAGAGTGTAATTGTATCTGATGTTATAGATTGTTAAGCTTGTACTTCTTGAGATTGGCTTGTTTTGTGAAAAAATATTGCTTTCAATTTCTGTTAAGAAAGTATCAATCATGTGGAAATTTCTTAACTATTTATATGTCATATTTCCTGATTATATTTGAGCACTTGAGGCACTTGTAAAAGTCTTATTAAGAATTTGTCTACTCAAACCTTTTCTCCATGGTATCTCAACTTCTATTTTTGGTAAGCTCAAATTTATCAAATTTTCTGCTTCACTTTTATTTTTATTTTTATTTCAGGTGATTATCTCGTCCATTGTACCTAGTTTTTGTGAAAGAGATATTGGATTAGTACGTTTAGAGGAGAGTTGCATGAATTGCTTGAGGTACTTTCTTATAAATCGAATGAAAATATATATCAGATATGAGTTTGGCTTTGAATATTTTCTCCGGCCCTATGTTGGTGATGTGATACCAAGAGTTAGCAATAAACTTGTTTCTTAGTTTATGACAACAACAATCGATCACCTTGATTATGTTGGTAACTACATCTTATTAGAAACAAATTTGTGCACTTAGATTTTATATGGTTTACAAAATAGTGAATATGTGCTGAATTTTATAAAATGCATGAACATAATAACATAAATTTTGTGCCTGTTTCCATTATGACTTGTTTATATTTACTTTTGGATGCTAAACTACTTTGTTAAAGGTATGAAGGGAGTTGTAACAAGGCTCATTGGTGGCTGCTGGAGCACATTTGAAATTTAAAGAGTAATTCGATTTGGTAGAGCTAAAACATGGTGTGAATTGTTATATTGATTGAGACACTTTATATGCCAGACTCCAGACCTTGAAAAGCTACACAAAGTACTTGTGAACTTTGCTTAGTAATTCAAAAAGATTGTTCCATCACAATCTATTTATTAATTTATTTCTAAAGTTCTTTTTTCCCTACTACATTTCCTCCTTTGTGCTTATATATGCCATATTGCCAATGGAATTAGATAATGCTCTAAAATGTGGATAGTTGATGTTTGGAGCCTTGTTGATAGTATCAGCTGCATTCTCCATATCTGAAAATCAAGTTCGTGAAACAATTAAGAATTTGATAAGTCGCTTTGTGTAGAAAATGATATGGTATTCTGGATACTTTTACCGAGGGTCTTTCCGAAACAACCTCTGTATCTCCATGAGGTAGTGGTAAGGTCTGCGTACATCCTACCCTCCCCAGAACCCACTTGTTGGATTTCATTGGATATGTTGTTGTTGTTGTTGTTATTCTGGATACTTTTAAAACTCAATGTCTAACTGCCGGCTTTCAGACAAGTATTTTTTAAAATTCTGGATGGATTTATTGATTTTTTTCCTCAGAATTCACTCCTATGTTCCCTGTAAATCTAAGCTTTTATGTTGGCAGTAACATTCAAGTGCAAATTTTATCTCATTTATTTAATAGCCTTCTTAACCAATTGGACAGGTTGCATGGGTTATAGAGAAACCATCAGTTCTGTTTAGTCTTCAACTATCAAAACTTTTAGAAATATGCCCTTGTTTGTTCTATGCATTATGCTTTTACTGGAAAGCATTTTGGACTGTGTTTTCTGACTCTAGCTGCGTTGATGGTTATGAAAAGACACTCCATTTTGTTTTGTGAAGTACTTTGTTTTGACACTAATCTTCAGTGCTTCCTTATTTGCTTCTGAAATGTTTTGAGTTCTTATATTGTTTCTATTACTCTGTTAGGCATAGGTGTATAATTTTTTTATCACTCTATTAGGCATAAATGTATCAAGATCATCAATTGTTATAGTAACATTACATGTGTTCATCTCGTGTGAAGTTTTATTAAAGTAATACTCAAGTAACGACCAATTTTCCATTTGCTAAAGACCTATTTTCTTGCAGAAATCAACAAACTACTATGGAGCATATGGCTAGACTCAAAGTTTTACTCCATCAGTGTTGTCAAAATCGTGATGAGTATTACATACTTCTGGGTGAAATTTTTATGTAAGTTAAATTGTTACCTCTCATAAGTGTTCTTCATTTTCTGAAATGCTCATTTGGGTGTGTGGGGTTTGGTAGGAGTTGATGTATATGCCTCTCTGTGTGTTTCAATGAAAGATTTTCTTGCAAATAATCATTAGTTATCTGTTAAGAGCTACCTTTCACATTAAGTTGATATGTTATGGGTTTAAAGTAGGTATTATCAACATAGTGAAAAGGAAAATGAGACTTATCTAAGTGGAAGTGAGGGAGTACTAGGGTTGGGTAGTGGGGTGGGGGTGGGGTTTTGTTGATGTATGTGTGGGTTCAAGTGTAGGTATATGCCGTAATTTTGTTGATGGACGTAGGTGCTGCGTTATTATGATTGGTGATGTATGTGTGTGTTCCAGTATTGGTTTATGCCAAAATTTTATGGATGTATGTAGGCGCTGCCTTATTATGATTGGTATTGTGTTTGCTGATAGGATAGAGGGAATAGTGAAGATTGGGCGGGGTCTGTGTTATTATGATTGGTATTCTGTTTGAAAAAAATGTGCATTTAGGCAATCACACCACCCGGTGCCTTGTCATCATCAATACTCCCAAATGCATTTCGTACTTCCTCCTTAGTCACTGCTTGAATCAGGTCCCTTTGTTGGTCTCCATTCAGAATATTCCCTAACCTGAGAATGTTAGGATTTATTGCCAGCAATTCCTTAGAAGTGTTGCCCTGTAGATCTTTGTAGTACTTTATGACCTCTGATTCTATCTCCTCTGGTTTGTGAAGTTGAGTTCCTTGCAGACTAGTCACTTAGGCATATGTGATTCTGAGAATACCTGTTCTTCATGCTTGGAAAAAAGTATGGAGAATTTGAGTCTCCTCCTTTTAGCCATTTCATCCTTGTCTTCCGTCGGAGATACTCTCCTTCTTTAGTTCCTTATCTTGTTTAATCAGTGTGCAAGTGTTGGCCCATCTCTATTTGTACCATTTTCAACTTGCTTGTAGTATCTCTTAATTTCTCTGCCACCCCTTTGAACTGTGTCATGTTTAGTGTCTTCAGTCCGCACTTAACTTGCTTGAGCTTCTCCCATACCCCTCACATATCATTTGCTACATCATAGCAGCTCCATCCTTTATTAACCACAGGCAGAAACTGTTTATGACTAGCTACACAGTTAAAGAATTGAAAGGGCCTAGGAGAGCCCTTTTCTTGTCTAAACAGTTCATTGCTTGCCTGCTTATGCATATCAGTTTATTTTACTGGATTTCAGGAAAGCTAGATTGCTACCTAATCTTTTTTTCTTCTACAGGCTGGCCAATTATTGTGAGATGCAACAAGTTCATGATATATTTGTCAGAGCCATCGGGACACTCCCTGTGAGCGCTGAAATTGTAGCATCACAGGGAGTTCAATACTTGGAGCATCTCTTGGAAGAATGGAGAATACATTCAATTTTTGTCAGACGTATCGGATGGATCTTCAACAAAATGGAGAAGTCGATGAACGTAAATGTTCATCAACTTTGTTCCCAAAGGTTCATCGACAACTATATGGATTTTGGTAAAGTAGCCGAAACCATATTAGGTGGTGAACGTATTAACGGGCTGTTGATGAGAAACCTAAGGCGAATCATGATAGAGTCTAAGGTATATACAAATGAAGAGGAGAAAGCTTATGAATCGGTATCGATGATTTTGCAAGATAGAATTGTAGGTCACATTTTAGAGGAGGTGGCAGATCATGGTGATCCTTCCCTGTCTGTTCAGATCCTGAACGGAGAGCGCTCATGTCACTCTTCTGAAACTTCTGGAATCCTTCCTCAAGAAGCTTCAGGGATATGGAATAGGCTGATGATAAGGTATCAACGGACGGGCAGGAAGCTTAGTTGCCAATTGAACAAGGGGACTGCGAATATGATTGAAACTCGGAAATCAGACCTATGAGCTTTGTGTCTCAACTCGTCAGATGTGCATCCTAATGCAATTCAACAATGATGAATGTTTGAGTTTCGAACAGCTTCAAAAGGCTACAGAAATTCCGGTTGCACACCTGAGAAGATCCCTGGAGTCTCTCATATTCGAAGGGCAAAACATCCTTTCTGTGCAAGATGGTTATTTCGCGGTCAACGACCATTTCAGTTGCATTCAAAAGAGGATTGTTTTTAAAACGGCTGAGACAGTTGAAGAAGAAACACCTAACAATGACGAGATCTGGAAACTCATGCCCCTCATCGCATAAATCATGAAGAAAAAAAAACAACTTGAACATAACAAGTTGATACAATCGGTCGATGTTGAGATTTTTAAAAGGTCTCCTTTTGAGATGGATATAAGGAATGCCATTCTAGATAGCTCTTTGTCAATTAGAGACTCAATGGCATTCCCTATATCCATCTTCTGAGACCTTTTAAAAATCTCAACATCGACCGATTGTATCAACTTGTTATGTTCAAGTTGTTTTTTTTTCTTCATGATTTATGCGATGAGGGGCATGAGTTTCCAGATCTCGTCATTGTTAGGTGTTTCTTCTTCAACTGTCTCAGCCGTTTTAAAAACAATCCTCTTTTGAATGCAACTGAAATGGTCGTTGACCGCGAAATAACCATCTTGCACAGAAAGGATGTTTTGCCCTTCGAATATGAGAGACTCCAGGGATCTTCTCAGGTGTGCAACCGGAATTTCTGTAGCCTTTTGAAGCTGTTCGAAACTCAAACATTCATCATTGTTGAATTGCATTAGGATGCACATCTGACGAGTTGAGACACAAAGCTCATAGGTCTGATTTCCGAGTTTCAATCATATTCGCAGTCCCCTTGTTCAATTGGCAACTAAGCTTCCTGCCCGTCCGTTGATACCTTATCATCAAGCCTATTCCATATCCCTGAAGCTTCTTGAGGAAGGATTCCAGAAGTTTCAGAAGAGTGACATGAGCGCTCTCCGTTCAGGATCTGAACAGACAGGGAAGGATCACCATGATCTGCCACCTCCTCTAAAATGTGACCTACAATTCTATCTTGCAAAATCATCGATACCGATTCATAAGCTTTCTCCTCTTCATTTGTATATTAGGTTTCTCATCAACAACCCATTAATACGTTCACCACCCAATATGGTTTCGGCTACTTTACCAAAATCCATATAGTTGTCGATGAACCTTTGGGAACAAAGTTGATGAACATTTACGTTCATCGACTTCTCCATTTTGTTGAAGAATGAACGTGTTGCATCTCACAATAATTGGCCAGCCTGTAGAAGAAAAAAAGATTAAGTAGCAATCTAGCTTTTCTGAAATTCAGTAAAATAGACTGATATGCATAAGCAGGCAAGCAATGAACTTGTTTAGACAAGAAAAGGGCTCTCCTAGGCCCTTTCAATTCTTTAACTGTGTAGCTAGTCTTGCACAGTTTCTGCCTGTGGTTAATAAAGGGTGGAGCTGCTATGATGTAGCTAATGATATGCGAGGGGTATGGGAGAAGCTCAAGCAAGTTAAGTGCGGACTGAAGACACTAGAATTCTATTACAACTCTATCCTGAAATTTCACCTTGAGCAGTTCCCTATTTTTCTCGAGACATTTTGCAAACAGTGAAACGTTAATAATATCAGCACTAACTCTTCTGCAGATGAGACGTAAAATAATAGTTAAGGAAGCATCAATGAAGAAAGAAGTAGCAAGTAGTTCATACACTGCAGAAATAACGGCTATCTAGCTATAGATTATACCAATGGGAAATAAGCTGATGATAGCGGGAATCATTAACTGCAACATAAGCCGTAGCTTGTCGCATAAGTCTTTGTACTAGTAGTGTCTATGCATCTCAGGTATGGCATCAGAGTATCGTGGTAATTCAAAATTAACAATCTATTCTCCTTGATTGCCTACAGAAGAAGCTAACGCCCGTGAATAATTTTTTCCTATTGCATGTGAATAAAGCACTAAAGAATAATACAACATTACATGTTCTATTGTTAATCCATCTATATTGTTCTTTATATGGTCCTCTGTGATTGCACTCTTCTGGTTGCCAAAAACTTTATGATCCAGCTTACGTGTCGGAGGGAACTCCTGTATATGACAAATCAGCAGAATATGAACATTTATTTAAAACGGATGTATTCAACAGATCACATAGATAAAAGACAAGCTCGACCTATACTTTGAGAGAACCTGTGGCATTGGGAGCTTACAGAGATGTTCACCATTGGATCGAATTAACTATTTCAGCAGTTCCCATTGGACAAGATCCCTTATCTTACGAGCAAGAGATTCAACAGGAAACTTACGTCCATCATCATATATTTTTAGTTCATCCGCAATTGTGTCAAACTCGGTAAGACTGGAAGGATCAAGCTCAGCAAGAAAGAACTAAGACAATAACTTCAATGTAAATGTGTCAAACTTGGTAAGAGTACTCAGCAGATCCTCCAAGAATCTTGCGCTCGTACATTGGACCATTATCAGGATAAGTGGATAACCCAAATCATTATAGACATCATATATAATCGTAAATCCTGTCCTATTACTCCAGCATTCCTGTTCCATTTCCTCATAGGATTTCCATCTCTGAGGTGCTGGTGTTTGGCTTGGTAGGCAAGTCTACATGAAGAAACAAGATATCCATTAAGGCAGCCTTCGGATGCATGTAAAATCAATCCGTTCCACTTTATACCGCTGTGTAAGAGTTGATGCGTACTAGTTCTTTGAAAATCAAAGAGGAACTTAGGAGCTAATAGATACCTGATTAGAGAAGAAAATAGGATTTTCTTTTTGTAGTACACAGAAGTGTAAATCATCCATGAATTGCAAATGAAGTGTACTCGGCCATGGCCCAGAACATCATCAAGTGGAAGTGTCTTTAGATAGAATTCCTCGAATTTTTGACCAAAATAAGTCATTATTAAAATCAATCCACCAAAATAGTACGTTTTACTTTTTGTAGTACTCAGAAGTGTAAATCATCCATGAATTGCAAATCAAGCTAATCATCCATGAATTGCAAATGAAGCTAAGTGTACTCAGCCATGACCTGGAACATCATCAAGTGTATGATAAGTGGGAAACTTATTTCAAACTGACCAAAGATTGGTTCAGAGACAGGCATTGGAAACAATTTCAAAAGGAGACCATTGCTCTACTACACTTGGCAAGCTTGAACTGCATCATACTTTTCATATAGTTTTTGAATAGCTAAATTTTTATTTTTAAAATATTAAATTATCTAATTTAAATTTATAAATTAGTCAAATAGACTTTCGAAAAATAAATGCATAATACATAAACATGCCCTTTAACTTGGCATGAGATGACATTCACGCCCTTAAACTTTGAATGAATGTGCACAAGTAGACACTTAAACTTGTATAAAATTGAATAAGTAGACACATACGTCATACGTGACATAATAAATGTAGGACGCCATGTACAAATGTAAATTGCCTCATAGGACGCCATGTATGAAGAGATTGAAGAACATTGGAAATATTCTTGATTGGGAAAATATTGTGATACACAAAACGAGAAAATTAATAAATGCATAAAATGTACAAGGCTATGTCCAAGTATTCTATAATAATCCAAAATTGTTATATTGTTTTTAGGTTATCCATCCGATATACGTCGTCCACATAGGGCTCCGACTAATCTGGATTTGAGTTGAGTAAGACCAATTCACTACTAAAAAATTAGTGCACTGTGAAATTGAGAGCTTGGAAGCGCACCAGTTCATTGATGAACTGAGAAGAAGCAGAAACATTAAGAAGAGAGAAAAATATTATTGATCTCAACAACCTTCATTTACAGAATGAGGGGTCTTTTATAACCTTAAAGCCTAACAACTAAATAACAAACTACTGAGTACTAGTAACTAACTAATGGAATGTATAGTAACTAACTAACGGACTAGATTCATTATGTATCACTACTAACTAATGGACCAGGTTCGTTATATGATACATTTGAACACACCCCCTTAAGCTGAAGGGTGCAAAATATTAAGCACACTAAGCTTACCTAGAAGATGCAAATGCTGAGCTTGACTTAATCCTTTTGTCAATAAGCCTGCAACTTGCTTCTGAGTGTGAACATAGACAGTCTCAACCACCTCTGTTTTGATCTTATCCTTGGTTCTTTCATGGAAGACTGTAATATCCCCTAAAAACGTTGTATACGATATTTCAATTTTTGCCTAAACATGATACAGTCTCTGTATTTTGGTCATAACTTTTCATAGAAATATCCAAATTGAGTGATTCAAATTTCTGCGTAACCACAAGATCATTACCTACAACTTTTATGAAGACCATATTTTAAGATTCGGAGGTTAAGTAGGTCAAATAAATTAATCTTTGTAAGGTAGGATGCTGTTACGGAAATAAGTGTTTATAGAAGAAAAATCATATCTCACTGTAGGTTTATCCAAATTGGTTGATTCTTGAACGATATGAAACTAGACTTCCATATCTACAATTCTTATGAAGACACCAAATCCTAATAAGGAATTTATCTTATTCAAACGCAGCTCCCAAAAAGAGTATTCTGTCAAAGATAACTCATTTCACCTACCATAGAAAGATCTAGATACATTTGACATCACTCATGACATAAATTGTCCTCCATTTAACATCATCCATGACATCAATATATTCCACTAAATTTTCAGATTTTTATTTATAATTATTTTATTTATTGTTAGGTCATCTTTCCCACCTATAAATACCCACCTTATTTCCTCATTTTATTCATCAAGCTTTCTCAAGCAAATCTTCTCTCTATACACATTCTCAAATATAGTTTTAGTTCTTAGTAGTGAAGAAATACTATTCCGGTGATTCATATATTCCGGGTAGTACACAAAACGTTCCGGCAAGGAGAGAAGCTAGGACTCAAGAGTGTTCATTAAGTCTTCCGGTACCAACTAAAGCTTCGGTTTCCAGGTATGTAAGGTTTCAATGAGAGTATTCCTTCCACTCTCATGTCTAAATTATTTTGATTATATGATAAATTATATTTATTTTCTTTAAGCTTTACTCTAAGTTATGTGGTGTTTATCCATGAATTCTTCCATCCATATAGTCCAAAAACTCTTTCAATTAAGTGTCTTGATTTCAAGTAATATTTTTGTTATGGTAATTTTTATTTTTACTTAATAGTATGAATCATGGTTAAACTAATGATTATTGGTCTATTTTGATACAACATAATTTTATATGTATGAATTGATGGATTGCAAGTAATTTATTTATTTATATTTTTAAAGGTTGTTGAAATTCATGGTGGGTTGTTTAAAGCATGATTTTTAATTAATGGATTTCAAAATATTTATGAATATTTATTTACATACATATTTGCAAGTTGAAGTGATTTGAACCCACCTAGTTTTACTAAGTTTTTAATAAAGTTTGACTTGAAAGCTTTGACTCCAAATAAATATTTATGAAAGCAATATCCATGATCAAAAAGGGAGTCTTATGAAATGAAAGAATGATAAAATGATATGAATGATGGATTCTTTATGCAATAAGGACAATTCTTGCATATTTGAATTATCAAATGTTTTAATGAGCTATTCTACCGAATATGATATTTGAATTCTCAAGTTATATGCTATGAATATTTTGAAGTATTAAACTATTCCGTGGGATTGACTTAGCACCGAATGAGGCATTGAGGTGGGATTCGGTAAGGGAATCGTAGTAGCAACCCCTTGTCTCATTAACTATGTGCCAACATAGGAGCCCTTGTAGGCTTAGGCTAATGGATCCATAAATAGCCCTTAAAGTTAAAGTTAAAGAAATAAATGAAGTTGACGGAGTTCTACCTGGCAAGTAGTCTCCCCGGCCAACGTAGGGGGTTATGTTGGATTCCATGTAATAGCTCGCATGGTCTTAAATGTCGGTTATGGTTAGCTTCCCACAAAAATGAATGTTTTAAAGGATATCCATATGATTTATTATGCATGTATTACATTATGTTCCATATTACATAAATGTTATAATATTTTCTCAATGTTCATGCATCCTTACATACTTAGTACATTCAAAGTACTAACGCATACTCTTTTGCCTACATGATATCACCATGTAGGGATCGCTGCTCCTCCTCGTTCTCCTCCACGTGGCTAGTTGATATTCCATTGAAGACTACTTTTGGTGAGTTCCCATGTTCCGGGAACAATACTCCTTTGTCTTTCTAGCTTATGATATGTTAAGATATTTTATTATGGCATTTCTTCTATTATGATTGAGGGTGAGCTAGGAACTTGTCTTAGCCCCATTAAATCTAATAGTTAGAGGTATTGTTGGACATACGTAAGTTGAAGATTTATTATTATGATTTCCGCTTGTCTATTTATCATCATTACCTATGAAAGGCTAAAAGAATGCTAAGAGGCTTGTTTGAGGTACTTTCGGGTTCCTCATTCGCCATGTCACGTCTAGGCCCTAGGCTTGGGTCGTGACAAACTTGGTATCAGAGCCCGAGGTTTTGAATGATCCTTGGAAGTCCAACATGCCGCGTCGAATAGTTTCTTGTTCATGGTTGTGAAGCGCGCCACAATTATGAATAAGAGACTATGAGGCGTTTAGGAAAATTTTCACTTCTTTCAAATTCATGTCGTGCCTTAGAGTGTCCTAAGCTTTCCTTTAACTAACGACCCATTTTGTGTTCTCTAGATAATGACTCGTGGAAGACCACCTCGAAGAGCAAGGGTTGACGATGAGGACCAAACTCCTCCGATTCCTAATGCCCAACATCATGAGGACGGGGTAACCCATGCCGAGTTTCGCAGTGTTATTACTTTGTTAGCTCAAGTCGTAGCTAACCAAGGGAATCTAGGTGTTCCTTCTCCCCAAATGCAAAATCCAGCCTCTAGGATTCGGGATTTCCAAAGGATGAATCCACCCGAGTTCGATGGTTCTAAACTAAATGAGGACCCTATGGAGTTCATTAATGAGGTGTACCAGATTGTGGCTATCATGGGTGTGCCACCAAATGAGAAGGCCGAGCTAGTGGCTTATCAACTCAAAGGTGTGGCTCGAGTATGGTACGAACAATGGATTGTTGAGAGGGATGAAGAAATAGGGTCGATAGGATGGGAAGAGTTCAAAGGTGCCTTCCTAGACCGCTTCTTCCCATTAGAGCTAAGGGAGGCCAAAATCCAAGAGTTCATCAACCTCCGTCAAGGGAGTATGAGCGTGAGGGAGTATGCTCTCAAATTCACTAAGTTGTCAAAGTATGCTCCTTTTATGGTTTCCGACCCAAGAGCTAGGATGAGCAAGTTTATTTCCGGTGTCTCAAGCTTGGTGTCCAAGGAGTGCAAAACGGCCATGTTGATCAAGGAGATGGATATCTCTCGGTTAATGACTTACGCAGAACAAATTGAAGAAGAGAAGCTTAGAGAGAGATCAAGGGGGTTCAAAAAGGCTAGAGTGGATGGTGGAGGGTTTAACCCTCAAAGGTCCGATTATGGTAACAATGGCAAAGGTCAAGGTGGGCAACGATTTATGGGACAAGGTTCCACCAATACTCCTCCTCCAAGGTTCAACAAGGACAAGAGTGGTAAACCAATGATTCCAAGAGAGAATGTTGCTACTCAAACTTTCCCTGCTTGCAAGAAGTGTGGAAGGACTCACAAAGGGGAATGCTTAGCTGGTTCCAATGCATGCTTTAAGTGTGGCAAGCTGGGCCACCATGCTAAGGATTGTAGAGATGGTGGTGGTAGGACTCAAGGCCAAATTGCTCATGGTCAACAAGTCCAAGGAGGTGTCCAACGCACTAACCGCTTTTACGCCTTGCATGGGAGACAAGAGGTTGAGGATGCACCCAATGTCATTACCGGTATGTTAAAGGTCTTTTCTTTTGATGTGTATGCACTATTAGATCCGGGTGCAAATTTATCTTTTGTTACTCCATTCCTTGCTAATAGATTTGATGTTTTACCTGAAATGTTATTAGAGCCCTATTTGGTGTCTACCCCCGTTGGTGAGTCAGTTATTGCTAGAAAGGTCTATAGGGATTGCCTTATGTCTATCTTGCATAAAGTTATTCCTTGTGATCTCATTGAGCTAGATATGGTAGATTTCGATGTCATTCTTGGGATGGATTGGTTACATGCATCTTATGCTTCCATAGATTGTAGGAATCGTCGAGTCAAGTTCCAATTTCCAAATGAGCCTGTTATTGAATGGCAGGGTCGTGATTCGGTGGTTAAGGGTCAGTTTATTTCTTATCTTAAGGCTCGCAAAATGATTTCTAAGGGATGTATTTACCATATTGTGAGGGTTAGGGATGTCAACTCCAAAAGTCCTTCTCTTGAGTCAGTTCCTATAGTCAATGAATTCCCCGATGTCTTTCCTGATGACCTTCCCGGTATCCCTCCCGAAAGGGAAGTTGATTTTGGTATTGATATCCTCCCCGATACCCAACCTATATCTATTCCTCCTTACCGCATGGCCCCAGCAGAATTGAAAGAGCTGAAGGAACAATTAAAGGACTTGTTAGAGAAGGGGTTCATAAGACCAAGTATTTCGCCATGGGGTGCTCCCGTTCTATTTGTAAGAAAGAAGGATGGGTCACTTCGAATGTGCATAGACTATCGGCAATTAAATAAGATGACCATTAAGAACAAGTACCCACTCCCTAGAATAGATGACTTGTTTGATCAATTACAAGGGGCAAGTCACTTCTCCAAGATCGACCTTCGGTCCGGCTACCACCAACTACGGGTAAGGGAGTGTGACATTCCCAAAACAGCCTTCCGAACAAGGTATGGTCACTATGAGTTTGTGGTGATGAGTTTTGGGTTGACGAATGCACCAGCGGTGTTTATGGACTTGATGAATAGGGTGTTCAAACCTTACCTTGATACCTTTGTAGTAGTCTTCATTGATGATATTTTAATTTACTCTCGGGGTGAGGAAGAACATAAAAATCACTTGAGAGTTGTGCTTCAAACATTGAGGGATAAACAATTATTTGCAAAATTTAGTAAGTGTGAATTTTGGTTAAAGGAGGTAGCATTTCTTGGTCACGTAGTGTCCGGTGATGGAATCAAGGTTGATCCTAAGAAAATAGAGGCAGTAAAAAATTGGCCTAGACCATTATCTCCTTCAGACATTAGGAGCTTCTTAGGTCTAGCCGGGTACTATAGACGGTTCGTCAAAGGCTTTTCTTCCATCTCATCTCCTATGACAAAATTGACCCAAAAGAAATCCAAATTCATATGGACAGATGAGTGTGAGAAGAGTTTCCAGACCTTAAAAGATCGACTTACCTCTGCTCCTATTTTGACTCTCCCAGAAGGATTAGAAGGATTTGTAGTTTATTGTGATGCTTCAAAGATTGGTTTAGGTTGTGTCTTAATGCAAAAAGGCAAGGTAATAGCCTATGCTTCTAGGCAATTAAAGGTGCATGAGCGCAACTACCCTACCCATGACCTTGAATTGGCGGCTGTTGTTTTTGCTCTGAAGATTTGGAGGCATTACCTCTATGGGGTGCATGTAGATGTATATACTGATCATAAGAGTCTTCAATATGTGTTTACCCAAAATGACCTTAATCTAAGGCAAAGGAGGTGGCTAGAACTCCTTAAGGACTATGACATGAGTGTGCACTATCATCCGAGTAAAGCCAATGTGGTTGCTGATGCACTTAGTAGAATATCTATGGGGAGTGTGGCCCATGTGGATGAAAGGAAGAGGGAGTTGGTGAAAGATGTTCACCGATTGGCTAGATTAGGGGTGAAGTTGGGTAGTACTAATGATGGGGGTATGGTTGTTCAAAATAGTTCTGAATCCTCTTTGGTGGTGGATGTTAAATCAAAGCAAGATCTTGACCCAAAGTTTATCGAGTTAAAGAAGTTGGTAAAGGAAAAGAAGATAGAAGTCTTTTCCCAAGGGGGAGATGGGGTTCTATACTACCAAGATCGGATATGTGTTCCAGATGTTGATGGCCTAAGGAGTTTGATCTTGATGGAGGCTCATAATTCTAGATACTCCATTCATCCCGGTTCAACAAAAATGTACCGAGACTTAAAGGAGTTATATTGGTGGGGTGGCATGAAGAAGGACATAGCAAGGTTTGTGTACGAATGTATAAATTGTCAACAAGTGAAGGCCGAACATCAAAGACCGGGTGGCCTAGCCCAAGACATTGAAATCCCAACTTGGAAATGGGAAAATGTGAATATGGATTTTGTAGTGGGTTTGCCTCATACTCGGAAACGTCATGACTCGATTTGGGTAATTATTGATAGAATGACTAAGTCAGCTCACTTCTTACCGGTTAAAACTTCCTATAGTGCCGAAGACTATGCCAAGTTGTATATTCGGGAGTTGGTGAGGTTGCATGGTGTGCCATTATCCATTATTTCGGATCGTGGTACCCAATTCACTTCTCACTTCTGGAGATCATTTCAAAAAGGCCTCGGTACTAAGGTAAAGTTGAGCACAGCATTCCATTCTCAAACGGATGGGCAAGCCGAAAGGACGATTCAAACACTAGAGGATATGTTAAGGGCTTGTGTATTGGAGTTTAAAGGGAATTGGGATGATCATCTACCTCTCATCGAGTTTGCCTATAATAATAGTTACCACTCAAGTATTGAGATGGCACCGTTTGAGGCTTTGTATGGGAGACGATGTAGATCACCGGTAGGTTGGTACGAAGTAGGTGAGATGACCTTGTTGGGCCCCGATTTGGTACTTGATACTTTAGAGAAGGTGAAGATCATTAGAGAGAGGTTGAAGACGGCTCAAAGTCGTCAAAAGTCCTATTCTGACACTAGAAGAAGGGATCTTGAGTTTAATGTGGATGATTGGGTGTATCTGAAGGTTTCACCCATGAAAGGTGTGGTTCGATTTGGTAAGAAAGGGAAATTGAGCCCTAGATATGTAGGGCCTTATAGAATTGTGAGACGTGTTGGTAAGGTTGCATATGAGTTGGAATTACCATTGGAAATGGCCATGGTTCATCCGGTGTTTCACGTGTCTATGTTGAAAAAACATGTGGGTGATTCTAGTTCCATTGTACCTATGGCAGTAGTGAATATTGAAGAAAACTTGACCTATGAAGAAGTTCCTGTGGAAATTTTGGACCGGCAAGTTAAGAGATTGAGGAACAAAGAAATTGCATCTGTTAAAGTCCTTTGGAGGAATCAACAAATAGAAAGTGCAACATGGGAAGCGGAAGCGGATATGATTAAGAGATACCCTCATCTTTTCCCCTCTACCCAAACCTAAGGTATTAAGTTGTCCTTGCTCAATTACTTGAAATCTTTACATCTCAACTTTTCTTGTCATATGCTTGTAAAATTATGAAATATTTTTTTTAAATGATATTTTAAATTACACTGTTGCATTAATGATAGGTTGTTTGTTAATACTCTACTCTACTCAAGCTAAGTCTTTTGTCATTCGAGGACGAATGTTCCCAAGGGGGAGATAATGTAATATCCCCTAAAAACGTTGTATACGATGTTTCAATTTTTGCCTAAACATGATACAGTCTCTGTATTTTGGTCATAACTTTTCATAGAAATATCCAAATTGAGTGATTCAAATTTCTGCGTAACCACAAGATCATTACCTACAACTTTTATGAAGACCATATTTTAAGATTCGGAGGTTAAGTAGGTCAAATAAATTAATCTTTGTAAGGTAGGATGCTGTTACGGAAATGAGTGTTTATAGAAGAAAAATCATATCTCACTGTAGGTTTATCCAAATTGGTTGATTCTTGAACGATATGAAACTAGACTTCCATATCTACAATTCTTATGAAGACACCAAATCCTAATAAGGAATTTATCTTATTCAAACGCAGCTCCCAAAAAGAGTATTCTGTCAAAGATAACTCATTTCACCTACCATAGAAAGATCTAGATACATTTGACATCACTCATGACATAAATTGTCCTCCATTTAACATCATCCATGACATCAATATATTCCACTAAATTTTCAGATTTTTATTTATAATTATTTTATTTATTGTTAGGTCATCTTTCCCACCTATAAATACCCACCTTATTTCCACATTTTATTCATCAAGCTTTCTCAAGCAAATCTTCTCTCTATACACATTCTCAAATATAGTTTTAGTTCTTAGTAGTGAAGAAATACTATTCCGGTGATTCATATATTCCGGGTAGTACACAAAACGTTCCGGCAAGGAGAGAAGCTAGGACTCAAGAGTGTTCATTAAGTCTTCCGGTACCAACTAAAGCTTCGGTTTCCAGGTATGTAAGGTTTCAATGAGAGTATTCCTTCCACTCTCATGTCTAAATTATTTTGATTATATGATAAATTATATTTATTTTCTTTAAGCTTTACTCTAAGTTATGTGGTGTTTATCCATGAATTTTTCCATCCATATAGTCCAAAAACTCTTTCAATTAAGTGTCTTGATTTCAAGTAATATTTTTGTTATGGTAATTTTTATTTTTACTTAATAGTATGAATCATGGTTAAACTAATGATTATTGGTCTATTTTGATACAACATAATTTTATATGTATGAATTGATGGATTGCAAGTAATTTATTTATTTATATTTTTAAAGGTTGTTGAAATTCATGGTGGGTTGTTTAAAGCATGATTTTTAATTAATGGATTTCAAAATATTTATGAATATTTATTTACATACATATTTGCAAGTTGAAGTGATTTGAACCCACCTAGTTTTACTATGATTTTAATAAAGTTTGACTTGAAAGCTTTGACTCCAAATAAATATTTATGAAAGCAATATCCATGATCAAAAAGGGAGTCTTATGAAATGAAAGAATGATGAAATGATATGAATGATGGATTCTTTATGCAATAAGGACAATTCTTGCATATTTGAATTATCAAATGTTTTAATGAGCTATTCTACCGAATATGATATTTGAATTCTCAAGTTATATGCTATGAATATTTTGAAGTATTAAACTATTCCGTGGGATTGACTTAGCACCGAATGAGGCATTGAGGTGGGATTCGGTAAGGGAATCGTAGTAGCAACCCCTTGTCTCATTAACTATGTGCCAACATAGGAGCCCTTGTAGGCTTAGGCTAATGGATCCATAAATAGCCCTTAAAGTTAAAGTTAAAGAAATAAATGAAGTTGACGGAGTTCTACCTGGCAAGTAGTCTCCCCGGCCAACGTAGGGGGTTATGTTGGATTCCATATAATAGCTCGCATGGTCTTAAATGTCGGTTATGGTTAGCTTCCCACAAAAATGAATGTTTTAAAGGATATCCATATGATTTATTATGCATGTATTACATTATGTTCCATATTAAATAAATGTTATAATATTTTCTCAATGTTCATGCATCCTTACATACTTAGTACATTCAAAGTACTAACGCATACTCTTTTGCCTACATGATATCACCATGTAGGGATCGCTGCTCCTCCTCGTTCTCCTCCACGTGGCTAGTTGATATTCCATTGAAGACTACTTTTGGTGAGTTCCCATGTTCCGGGAACAATACTCCTTTGTCTTTCTAGCTTATGATATGTTAAGATATTTTATTATGGCATTTCTTCTATTATGATTGAGGGTGAGCTAGGAACTTGTCTTAGCCCCATTAAATCTAATAGTTAGAGGTATTGTTGGACATACGTAAGTTGAAGATTTATTATTATGATTTCCGCTTGTCTATTTATCATTATTACCTATGAAAGGCTAAAAGAATGCTAAGAGGCTTGTTTGAGGTACTTTCGGGTTCCTCATTCGCCATGTCACGTCTAGGCCCTAGGCTTGGGTCGTGACAAAGACTAGATTGGAAGCTAATTGAATGGCTGACTTACTGTCACTTAGAATGGTGATAACCACATGAATGGGCATACCTAACTCAATGAACAATCCAGTAACCAAGTAATCTCATATACAGCTGAAGCCATGCTCCTATACTCAGCTTCAGCAGAACTTCTGAAGACAGTGTGTTGTTTCTTGGACTTCCAAGATACTAATGACTCACCAAACTTGATCACATATCCTGTGATAGATCTTCTAGTGTTAGCACAATCAGCCCAATCAGATTCACACCAATAAGTAAGCAGAGTGGTAGGCTTGGTGTGTAATGATAACACTCAAGTATACCTCTCGAAAGAAATATAGATGATCATTAGCAATATATTTTATCCAACTAAGAGTCGGGGTCAAACCCACAGGGAATAGGTTGAAACAATTCTATTAGCTATCACTATTCAGTTGTAGTAGCTACTTCCCCAAAATAAGGATGCATAAAGTAAAATGTTTTTTTTAAATCTATTTGATATAGTAACACCTAACAAATGCAATAACAAAGTAATTAGTAATTAGGTTATGAACAATATGAGAATGTGGCTAAGATTGTGTTCCCCATTACTTTTAACTTAGCAGCACAATTGTGTTGGTGATAACGTTTCAATGAGTTGCATGCAAAATCTAGTGAGTTATGTAACATCTAATTCACCTCGCAGTCCTTCCTAGATGCATATCATTCATCTTCTCCCGATCTTAGAATGTGTACTATACTAACCCTCTCTTTGGATCTTAGAGTACTATCTCCTCTCGGTCTCAAGTAACCTAGATGAAGTTTATCTCTTCTTTCAAATTTAGATTCTTCGAATTTCTATTGTGATAGTCTTTTCATAATCACTACCTCTCCCCCGGGCAAGCAATACATACGATCAAGTTCTTAATGCGTGCACTCACTAAGAAAGACTTTTGAATAAATAAATCACAATACATGCAAAATACTTAATGCAAATCACCCTAAACGTTCACCAATTTTGTTATTTTGTCATAGTTCCCACAACCCTAGTTCTGGGCTTAATTACTCATAATTGTAAGTAAAAAAAATAAGAATTTGTGTAGAATTCATAAATTAATACCTATGAAGTAAATCTTGAATCACACATACGAACCGCAAATCAAGAATGGAAGTCGGAATTAGATTTCAAGAACCAATCTCAAAAAGTAGTAGAATGTATCACCAATGTGTTCACAAAATACTCCAAAACTGATAAAAAATGCAGAACCCTAAAAATAAAATAATTTGGGTATTTATAGAAATACAAATCCAAATCCAAATCGTAAACCAACTTGAAAAACTTAAGTCGACACATTTCACGCTCGATCACTAGAAACTGTACTGGAGTTGACGGTATGTGGTCCCTCTTTCGTGGTGTTTAATTTTGCTTTAACACTCTGTAGATATTCGCTTCTTCACGGGCAATCATCACGCCCCGTGATAGTGACTATAACCCATATTGGGGTCCGTAGTGATTCCCTTTGAAAATTTCCATCTTCCATTAACAACCTTCACGAGCCACCGTCACGATCCGTAATGGACTCCACGTCCATGAAAGGTACCGTGGAGTTTCACTTGGATAAAATTCAACTCACTTACAGCTTCACTCCTTTAGCATTACATCAGCCACCACAACCCGTGCAAAGCACTACAGTCCGTGGTGGGTTCCGTGGAGTTATACTTAACCAAAGTTTCAGCAACAGCTTCCTTTCCTCATCATCACTACGCCAACCACCATGGCCCATGCAAGTCACTATAGTCCGTGGTGAGACTCGTAGTCTTCAGTCTTCAGCTGAACAACCTCTCAGACTTAACAAATTATCTAACCTAGTGCGCGATTTAGTTTTACTGCAAAATAGACAAAATACACATCATATCTACATAAAATGCTTGTAATGCACACTAATTCACCATTTTGAGCATCGAAAGTATCGTAAATACGCGACACATTAATACCATCAATCTAGAACCATTGTTTGTCCTCAAACAATGAAATAAAACAAAACAACACGACACGCAAATATAAAGGACTATAAACAGATATATAGCAGCCCAACACATAAATCATGACCCTCCAATTCAATTTCCTCAACTATGCGATATACTGGCAGCCCAACTAACTCACAAGGATCAATTTACGATATCACACTACTCACAGTCAACCAAACAAATGTAAATGACAGTGTACTAGTCAAGATAGCAACTCAACAATATAATCCTAGTGCCCTCACAACAAAGAAGTCTCTCTCACAGCATATAATGGATAAACAGAGGCTGGAACAAGACTACTCGCACTCTCAAAAGAAGTTCAAACAATGCAAAAGTATAGACCATAGTCTTGTCCTTATTTTCAATACTTCATCTCTTGAATAACCTTTTTAGGATCAAAATAGGACTTTTTAGGCTTGTAACATAGGCTCAGGTTCAGGTAGGATACCTTTAGGATAAAAGTGACTACTTTGTCCCTCCAAACGCTACTTTGACTTAGCTATTTGTTTTCAACCTCCCAAATTCTTGTTGTTCCCTTATTTTGCCATTATTTCTTCTTAGGAGTGGTTTCCGCTTTTGCTCAATCTTATTTTTTCTTTATCTCATTTTTGTACTTATTTTCTTTTTCACTTGCGGCCACAACCCATGCTTGTCTTTTCTTCTCATCCCACTATTCTTTTCATACCCTAACTTTTCTGCTTTTCTTTATGGTAGCCACCCTCAACTTAGGTTTTTGGCCTGAGTTGAAGTACATAATCTCCTAGGAGGAACCAGGGCCAAGATAAAGGTTCACAAACTGCTTCTCCTTATAGTAGCCATCCTCACCTTAGGCTTTTAGCCTGAACTGAGGTACACATTGTCTTTGGAGGGACCAGGGTCAAAATAAAGATTTAAAGACAAAAAAGGAAGGTGAATTGTGTTTAATCAAAGAAAAGGTCTATTAAAGCTCGATCATTTGGTTCAAAGGGTACAACTTCATTTGGTGGGTTAATTTTAGGCTAAGTGATTCATTTTTAACAACGGCCTATGATCCTGTCCTAAACAAGCTATTCAGTCATTTCAGTGATACCAACTGTTATACCCCATTTTAATTTGGGGTCAAATGGTGTATAACATATTGGTGATTCCTAAAATATTTAACTTAAGGAGTCGCCACCTAATTATTTTTAAAGGTAAATTAGGATACCTAAATAAATCCACTAATGTAATGCTAAAAATAAACTCCAATTAGTGGTCTACTTAACTTATGTGATTGTAGGTAAGAGTTCTAGTTATCCTAAAGAAAAGGGGTTAAGCATCCTTTACGATTCGTTAAAAAATAATTACCGACCAAACTTAGGTTAATTAATAGAGGACTATAAATTATATTATTTTTAAAAATTAGGAAAATATTAATATTTTTTATAACTGGATCCAAATTAGCCTTAAGAAAGTTTTAATGTGGAAAATTTGAAAATATACTCACTTTATATATAAAGACCCAAAAGTAAAATAAAGCTTATCATAACTTTTACATTATTTTATTAGTATTATTTTTTTTTAAAAAAGGTTAAATTGGTTAAGACTTGATTTTTCTAACAAGTCAAAGAGCTTGGGAGAATGCATATAACTTTGTCGGGTCTTTGCTTTTGAAAACAGATGGCTAAATCGGATACATTTCAATTTTTTCTCTTCATAAAACTAGTTAGAAAGGAGTTTCTTAAAGCTAAAGAGATAAAATTTTCAGTAATATATCATATGCATTTTTGCCTAAGAAATATTTTTTATCCACTTAAAGGTTGCATTTCTTCTTCAAATTGACTTGTTTAAAGTTTTCCAAAAGAGTTGCGTTTTTAACTCTAAGCCTACCAATGTTTTTAATACTAAGAAAAATCTGCATTTAAGCGTGCTAAAAAAATGGTGTATCTTCATTCAAAATCAATCTTTTGATATTTAAATTGCTTCACTTTAAAGCTCTCAAAAATTACATTTTAACATCAAAAATCTGTTTCTCAAAATTGTTTTTTTTAAAACTATAAATTAAAAGCTAATAATTTATCAAAATAAATAAAAAAATAAAAAATATATATATATACCTAAAAAAAAGAGTTCAAGTTCTTATGCTTTCAAAATTAAAAGAAATAAGTTAAGTAAATAAAACTCAATTAAAAGCATCATTCCGAATAAATATACTATACCCAATATCTAAAAGATAGATAAGCGAGTGACTACATCTTACTATCATTCTTAGTTGGATTATACAATTTCTGACACAAATAAAGGCAAGCATCAATATAAGTGCAAAATATGTAAAAACATTAACCAAGGAATAAAAACATATGTATGCAGGAAATAAAAATATAGAGCTTTGAAGTGAGGAGGAAGTGATGGTTTTTTTGAGTGAGCAAATCACTATAGAGTCGAGCCAAAATGCATATACTGATCGCTTCTCTGATTTGGACAGAGATGGAGTCATATCATAACTCCACATGTGCTCCCGAGTGTATATCTAAATAAAGAGAGTAAAGAAATTAGTAAAACGATTCAACTTTTTATGATATTAAAAAACACAAATATAGAGTCATGTAAAGTTACGAACACAAAATACGAGAATACAAAATATACAAGAGTTAAGCGTTGGACAAAATGCCCATATTAAAATGCATGACTTACGGACCAATACAAAAACAATAAATTAACAATACATATCTCTTAAGCATAAACTAGCAACTACCCATATTTAACTGAAGAAATTATCTTTCTAAGAAGTGAATGAAATTAATCGAAAACCAATCAGATTTTATACATACCAATTATTTAAAGTTTAAAAGACAACTTATACATACATATATAAGTTGAGGATGCCTTGTGTAATATCCCCTAAAAACGTTGTATACGATATTTCAATTTTTGCCTAAATATGATACAGCCTCTGTATTTTGGTCATACCTTTTCATAGAAATATCCAAATTGAGTGATTCAAATTTATGAGTAACCACAAGATCATTACCTACAACTTTTATGAAGACCATAGTTTAAGATTCGGAGGTTAAGTAGGTCAAATAAATTAATCTTTGTAAGGTAGGATGCTGTTACGGAAATGAGTGTTTATAGAAGAAACATCATATCTCACTGTAGGTTTATCCAAATTGGTTGATTCTTGAACGATATGAAACTAGACTTCCATATATACAATTCTTATGAAGACACCAAATCCTAATAAGGAATTTATCTTATTCAAACGCAGCTCCCAAAAAGAGTATTCTGTCAAAGATAACTCATTTCACCTACCATAGAAAGATCTAGATACATTTGACATCACTCATGACATAAATTGTCTTCCATTTAACATCATCCATGATATCAATATATTCCACTAAATTTTCAGATTTTTATTTATAATTATTTTATTTATTGTTAGGTCATCTTTCCCACCTATAAATACCCACCTTATTTCCACATTTTATTCATCAAGCTTTCTCAAGCAAATCTTCTCTCTATACACATTCTCAAATATAGTTTTAGTTCTTAGTAGTGAAGAAATACTATTCCGGTAATTCATATATTCCGGGTAGTACACAAAACGTTCCGGCAAGGAGAGAAGCTAGGACTCAAGGGTGTTCATTAAATCTTCCGGTACCAACTAAAGCTTCGGTTTCCAGGTATGTAAGGTTTCAATGAGAGTATTCCTTCCACTCTCATGTCTAAATTATTTTGATTATATGATAAATTATATTTATTTTCTTTAAGCTTTACTCTAAGTTATGTGGTGTTTATCCATGAATTCTTCCATCCATATAGTCCAAAAACTCTTTCAATTAAGTGTCTTGATTTCAAGTAATATTTTTGTTATGGTAATTTTTATTTTTACTTAATAGTATGAATCATGGTTAAACTAATGATTATTGGTTTATTTTGATACAACATAATTTTATATGTATGAATTGATGGATTGCAAGTAATTTATTTATTTATATTTTTAAAGGTTGTTGAAATTCATGGTGGGTTGTTTAAAGCATGATTTTTAATTAATGGATTTCAAAATATTTATGAATATTTATTTACATACATATTTGCAAGTTGAAGTGATTTGAACCCACCTAGTTTTACTAAGTTTTTAATAAAGTTTGACTTGAAAGCTTTGACTCCAAATAAATATTTATGAAAGCAATATCCATGATCAAAAAGGGAGTCTTATGAAATGAAAGAATGATAAAATGATATGAATGATGGATTCTTTATGCAATAAGGACAATTCTTGCATATTTGAATTATCAAATGTTTTAATGAGCTATTCTACCGAATATGATATTTGAATTCTCAAGTTATATGCTATGAATATTTTGAAGTATTAAACTATTCCGTGGGATTGACTTAGCACCGAATGAGGCATTGAGGTGGGATTCGGTAAGGGAATCCTAGTAGCAACCCCTTGTCTCATTAACTATGTGCCAACATAGGAGCCCTTGTAGGCTTAGGCTAATGGATCCATAAATAGCCCTTAAAGTTAAAGTTAAAGAAATAAATGAAGTTGACGGAGTTCTACCTGGCAAGTAGTCTCCCCGGCCAACGTAGGGGGTTATGTTGGATTCCATGTAATAGCTCGCATGGTCTTAAATGTCGGTTATGGTTAGCTTCCCACAAAAATGAATGTTTTAAAGGATATCCATATGATTTATTATGCATGTATTACATTATGTTCCATATTACATAAATGTTATAATATTTTCTCAATGTTCATGCATCCTTACATACTTAGTACATTCAAAGTACTAACGCATACTCTTTTGCCTACATGATATCACCATGTAGGGATCAGTGCTCCTCCTCGTTCTCCTCTACGTGGCTAGTTGATATTCCATTGAAGACTACTTTTGGTGAGTTCCCATGTTCCGGGAACAATACTCCTTTGTCTTTCTAGTTTATGATATGTTAAGATATTTTACTATGTCATTTCTTCTATTATGATTGAGGGTGAGCTAGGGACTTGTCTTAGCCTCGTTAAATCTAATAGTTAGAGGTATTGTTGGACATATGTAAGTTGAAGATTTATTATGATTTCCGCTTGTCTATTTATCATTATTACCTATGAAAGGCTAAAAGAATGCTAAGAGGCTTGTTTGAGGTACTTTCGGGTTCCTCATTCGCCATGTCACGTCTAGGCCCTAGGCTTGGGTCGTGACAAACTTGGTATCAGAGCCCGAGGTTTTGAATGATCCTTGGAGTCCAACATACCGCGTCGAATAGGGTCTTGTTCATGGTTGTGAAGCGCGCCACAATTATGAATAAGAGACTATGAGGTGTTTAGGAAAATTTTCACTTTTTTCAAATTCATGCCGTGCCTTAGAGTGTCCTAAGCTTTCCTTTAACTAACGACCCATTTTGTGTTCTCTAGATAATGACTCATGGAAGACCACCTCGAAAAGCAAGGGTTGACGATGAGGACCAAACTCCTCCGATTCCTAATGCCCAACATCATGAGGACGGGGTAACCCATGCCGAGTTTCGCAGTGTTATTACTTTGTTAGCTCAAGTCGTAGCTAACCAAGGGAATTTAGGTGTTCCTCCTCCCCAAATGCAAAATCCATCCTCTAGGATTCGGTATTTCCAAAGGATGAATCCGCCTGAGTTCGATGGTTCTAAACTAGATGAGGACCCTATGGAGTTCATTAATGAGGTGTACCGGATTATGGCTATCATGGGTGTGCCATCAATGAGAAGGCTGAGCTAGTGGCCTATCAACTCAAAGGTGTGGCTCGAGTATGGTACGAACAATGGATTGTTGAGAGGGATGAAGAAATAGGGTCGATAGGATGGGAAGAGTTCAAAGGTGCCTTCCTAGACCGCTTCTTCCCATTGGAGCTAAGGGAGGCCAAAATCCAAGAGTTCATCAACCTCCGTCAAGGAAGTATGAGTGTGAGGGAGTATGCTCTCAAATTCACTAAGTTGTCAAAGTATGTTCCCTTCATGGTCTCTGACCCAAGAGCTAGAATGAGCAAGTTTATTTCCGGTGTCTCAACCTTGGTGTCCAAGGAGTGCAAAACGGCCATGTTGATCAAGGAGATGGATATCTCTCGGTTAATGACTTACGCAGAACAAATTGAAGAAGAGAAGCTTAGAGAGAGATCAAGGGGGTTCAAAAAGGCTAGAGTGGATGGTGGAGGGTTTAACCCTCAAAGGTCCGATTATGGTAACAATGGCAAAGGCCAAGGTGGGCAACGATTTATGGGGCAAGGTTCCACCAATACTCCTCCTCCAAGGTTCAACAAGGACAAGAGTGGTAAACCAATGATTCCAAGAGAGAATGTTGCTACTCAAACTTTCCCTGCTTGCAAGAAGTGTGGAAGGACTCACAAAGGGGAATGCTTAGCTGGCTCCAATGCATGCTTTAAGTGTGGCAAGCTGGGCCACCATGCTAAGGATTGTAGAGATGGTGGTGGTAGGACTCAAGGCCAAATTGCTCATGGTCAACAAGTCCAAGGAGGTGTCCAACGCACCAATCGCTTTTATGCCTTGCATGGGAGACAAGAGGTTGAGGATGCACCCAATGTCATTACCGGTATGTTAAAGGTCTTTTCTTTTGATGTGTATGCACTATTAGATCCGGGTGCAAATTTATCTTTTGTTACTCCATTCCTTGCTAATAGATTTGATGTTTTACCTGAAATGTTATTAGAGCCTTATTTGGTGTCTACCCCTATTGGTGAGTCAGTTATTGCTTGAAAGGTCTATAGGGGTTGCCTTGTGTCTATCTTGCATAAAGTTATTCCTTGTGATCTCATTGAGCTTGATATGATAGATTTCGATGTCATTCTTGGGATGGATTGGTTACATGCATCTTATGCTTCCATAGATTGTAGGAATCATCCAGTCAAGTTCCAATTTCCAAATGAGCCTGTTATTGAATGGCAGGGTCGTGATTCGGTGGTTAAGGGTCAGTTTATTTCTTATCTTAAGGCTCGCAAAATGATTTCTAAGGGATGTATTTACCATATTGTGAGGGTTAGGGATGTCGACTCCAAAAGTCCTTCTCTTGAGTCAGTTCCTATAGTCAATGAATTCCCCGATGTCTTTCCTGATGACCTTCCCGGTGTCCCTCCCGAAAGGGAAGTTGATTTTGTTATTGATATCCTCCCCGATACCCAACCTATCTCTATTCCTCCTTACCGCATGGCCCCAGCAGAATTGAAAGAGCTGAAGGAACAATTAAAGGACTTGTTAGAGAAGGGGTTCATAAGACCAAGTATTTCGCCATAGGGTGCTCCCGTTCTATTTGTAAGAAAGAAGGATGGGTCACTTCGAATGTGCATAGACTACCGGCAATTAAATAAGATGACCATTAAGAACAAGTACTCACTCCCTAGAATAGATGACTTGTTTGATCAATTGCAAGGGGCAAGTCACTTCTCCAAGATCGACCTTCGGTCCGGCTATCACCAACTACGGGTAAGGGAGTGTGACATTCCCAAAACAGCCTTCTGAACAAGGTATGGTCACTATGAGTTTGTGGTGATGAGTTTTGGGTTGACGAATGCACCGGCGGTGTTTATGGACTTGATGAATAGGGTGTTCAAACCTTACCTTGATACCTTTGTAGTAGTCTTCATTGATGATATTTTAATTTACTCTCGGGGTGAGGAAGAACATAAAAATCACTTGAGAGTTGTGCTTCAAACATTGAGGGATAGAAAATTATTTGCAAAATTTAGTAAGTGTGAATTTTGGTTAAAGGAGGTAGCATTTCTTGGTCACGTAGTGTCCGGTGATGGAATCAAGGTTGATCCTAAGAAAATAGAGGCAGTCAAAAATTGGCCTAGACCATTATCTCCTTCAGACATTAGGAGCTTCTTAGGTCTAGCCGGGTACTATAGAAGGTTCGTCAAAGGCTTTTCTTCCATCTCATCTCCTATGACAAAATTGACCCAAAAGAAATCCAAATTCATATGGACAGATGAGTGTGAGAAGAGTTTCCAGACCTTAAAAGATTGACTTACCTCTGCTCCTATTTTAACTCTCCCAGAAGGATTAGAGGGGTTTGTAGTTTATTGTGATGCTTCAAAGATTGGTTTAGGTTGTGTCTTAATGCAAAACGGCAAGGTCATAGCCTATGCTTCTAGGCAATTAAAGGTGCATGAGCGTAACTACCCTACCCATGACATTGAATTGGCAGCCGTTGTTTTTGCTCTGAAGATTTGGAGGCATTACCTCTATGGGGTGCATGTGGATGTGTATACTGATCATAAGAGTCTTCAGTATGTGTTCACCCAAAAGGACCTTAACCTAAGGCAAAGGAGATGGCTAGAACTCCTTAAGGACTATGACATGAGTGTGCACTATCATCCGGGTAAAGCTAATGTGGTTGCTGATGCACTTAGTAGAGTGTCTATGGGGAGTATGGCCCATGTGGATGAAAGTAAGAAGGAGTTGGTGAAAGATGTTCACCGATTGGCTAGATTAGGGGTGAAGTTGTGTGGTACTAATGATGGGGGTATGGTTGTTCAAAATAGGTCTAAATCCTCTTTGGTGGTGGATGTTAAATCCAAGCAAGATCTTGACCCAAAGTTTATCGAGTTAAAGAAGTTGGTAAAGGAAAAGAAGATAGAGGTCTTTTCCCAAGGAGGAGATGGGGTACTGTACTATCAAGGTCGGATATGTGTTCCAAATATTGATGGCTTAAGGAGTTTGATCATGATGGAGGCTCATAATTCTACATACTCCATTCATCCCGGTTCAACGAAAATGTACCGAGACTTAAAGGAGTTGTATTGGTGGGGTGGCATGAAGAAGGACATAGCAAGGTTTGTGTCCGAATGTACGAATTGCCAACAAGTGAAGGCCGAACATCAAAGGCCGGGTGGCCTAGCCCAAGATATTGAAATCCCAACTTGGAAGTGGGAAGATGTGAATATGGATTTTGTAGTGGGTTTGCCTCATACCTGGAAGCGTCATGACTCAATTTGTGTAATTGTTGATAGAATGACTAAGTCAGCTCACTTCCTACCGGTTAAAACTTCCTATAGTGCCGAAGACTATGCCAAGTTGTATATTCGGGAGTTGGTGAGGTTGCATGGTGTGCCATTATCCATTATTTCGGATCGTGGTACCCAATTCACTTCTCACTTCTGGAGATCATTTCAAAAAGGCCTCGGTACTAAGGTAAAGTTGAGCACAGCATTCCATCCTCAAACGGATGGGCAAGCCGAAAGGACGATTCAAACACTAGAGGATATGTTAAGGGCTTGTGTGTTGGAGTTTAAAGGGAATTGGGATGATCATCTACCTCTCATCGAGTTTGCCTATAATAATAGTTACCACTCAAGTATTGAGATGGCACCGTTTGAGGCTTTGTATGGGAGACGATGTAGATCACCGGTTGGTTGGTTCGAAGTAGGTGAGATAACCTTGTTGGGCCCCGATTTGGTACTTGATGCTTTAGAGAAGGTGAAGATCATTAGAGAAAGGTTGAAGACGGCTCAAAGTCGTCAAAAGTCCTATTCTGACACTAGAAGAAGGGATCTTGAGTTTAATGTGGATGATTGGGTGTATCTGAAGGTTTCACCCATGAAAGGTGTGGTTCGATTTGGTAAGAAAGGGAAATTGAGCCCTAGATATATAGGGCCTTATAGAATCGTGAGACGTGTTGGTAAGGTTGTATATGAGTTGGAATTACCATTGGAAATGGCCATGGTTCATCCGGTGTTTCACGTGTCTATGTTGAAAAAACATGTGGGTGATTCTAGTTCTATTGTACCTATGGCAGTAGTGAATATTGAAGAAAACTTGACCTATGAAGAAGTTCCTGTGGAAATTTTGGACCGGCAAGTTAAGAGATTGAGGAACAAAGAAATTACATCTGTTAAAGTCCTTTGGAGGAATCAACAAATAGAAAGTGCAACATGGGAAGCGGAAGCGGATATGATTAAGAGATACCCTCATCTTTTCCCCTCTACCCAAACCTAAGGTATTAAGTTGTCCTTGCTCAATTACTTGAAATCCTTACATCTCAACTTTTCTTGTCATATGCTTGCAAAATTATGAAATATTTTTTAAACGATATTTTAAATTACACTGTTGCATTAATGATAGGTTATTTGATAATACTCTACTCTACTCAAGCTAAGTCTTTTCTCATTCGAGGACGAATGTTCCCAAGGGGGAGATAATGTAATATCCCCTAAAAACGTTGTATACGATGTTTCAATTTTTGCCTAAACATGATACAGCCTCTGTATTTTGGTCATACCTTTTAATAGAAATATCCAAATTGAGTGATTCAAATTTCTGCGTAAGCACAAGATCATTACCTACAACTTTTATGCAGACCATATTTTAAGATTCGGAGGTTAAGTAGGTCAAATAAATTAATCTTTGTAAGGTAGGATGCTGTTACGGAAATGATTGTTTATAGAAGAAAAATCTTATCTCACTGTAGGTTTATCCAAATTGGTTGATTCTTGAACGATATGAAACTAGACTTCCATATCTACAATTCTTATGAAGACACCAAATCCTAATAAGGAATTTATCTTATTCAAACGCAGCTCCTAAAAAGAGTATTCTGTCAAAGATAACTCATTTCACCTACCATAGAAAGATCTAGATACATTTGACATCACTCATGACATAAATTGTCCTCCATTTAACATCATCTATGACATCAATATATTCCACTAAATTTTCAGATTTTTATTTATAATTATTTTATTTATTGTTAGGTCATCTTTCCTACCTATAAATACCCACCTTATTTCCTCATTTTATTCATCAAGCTTTCTCAAGCAAATCTTCTCTCTATACACATTCTCAAATATAGTTTTAGTTCTTAGTAGTGAAGAAATACTATTCTGGTGATTCATATATTCCGGATAGTACACAAAACGTTCCGGCAAGGAGAGAAGCTAGGACTCAAGGGTGTTCATTAAGTGTTCCGGTACCAACTAAAGCTTCGGTTTCCAGGTATGTAAGGTTTCAATGAGAGTATTCCTTTCACTCTCATGCCTAAATTATTTTGATTATATAATAAATTATGTTTATTTTCTTTAAGCTTTACTCTAAGTTATGTGGTGTTTATCCATGAATTCTTCCATCCATATAATCCAAAAACTCTTTCAATTAAGTCTCTTGATTTCAAATAATATTTTTGTTATGGTAATTTTTATTTTTACTTAATAGTATGAATCATGGTTAAACTAATGATTATTGGTCTATTTTGATACAACATAATTTTATATGTATGAATTGATGGATTGCAAGTAATTTATTTATTTATATTTTTAAAGGTTGTTGAAATTCATGGTGGGTTGTTTAAAGCATGATTTTTAATGAATGGATTTCAAAGTATTTATGAATATTTATTTACATACATATTTTCAAGTTGAAGTGATTTGAACCCACCTAGTTTTACTATGTTTTTAATAAAGTTTGACTTGAAAGCTTTGACTCCAAATAAATATTTATGAAAGTAATATCTATGATCAAAAAGGGAGTCTTATGAAATGAAAGTATGATGAAATGATATGAATCATGGATTCTTTATGCAATAAGGACAATTCTTGCATATTTGAATTATCAAATGTTTTAATGAGCTATTCTACCGAATATGATATTTGAATTCTCAAGTTATATGCTATGAATATTTTGAAGTATTAAACTATTCCGTGGGATTGACTTAGCACCGAATGAGGCATTGAGGTGGGATTCGGTAAGGGAATCCTAGTAGCAACCCCTTGTCTCATTAACTATGTGCCAACATAGGAGCCCTTGTAGGCTTAGGCTAATGGATCCATAAATAGCCCTTAAAGTTAAAGTTAAAGAAATAAATGAAGTTGACGGAGTTCTACCCGGCAAGTAGTCTCCCCGGCCAACGTAGGGGGTTATGTTGGATTCCATGTAATAGCTCGCATGGTCTTAAATGTTGGTTATGTTTAATTTCCCACAAAATGAATGTTTTAAAGAATATATATATGATTTATTATGCATACATTAAATTATGTTCCATATTACATAAACTTTTAATGTTTCCTCAATGTTCATGCATCCTTACATACTTAGTACATTCAAAGTACTAACGCATACTCTTTTGCCTACATGATATCACCATGTAGGGATCAGTGCTCCTCCTCGTTCTCCTCTACGTGGCTAGTTGATATTCCATTGAAGACTACTTTTGGTGAGTTCCCATGTTCCGGGAACAATACTCCTTTGTCTTTCTAGTTTATGATATGTTAAGATATTTTACTATGTCATTTCTTCTATTATGATTGAGGGTGAGCTAGGGACTTGTCTTAGCCCCGTTAAATCTAATAGTTAGAGGTATTGTTGGACATATGTAAGTTGAAGATTTATTATGATTTCCGCTTGTTTATTTATCATTATTACCTATGAAAGGCTAAAAGAATGCTAAGAGGCTTGTTTGAGGTACTTTCGGGTTCCTCATTCGCCATGTCACATCTAGGCCCTAGGCTTGGGTCGTGACAAACTTGGTATCAGAGCCCGAGGTTTTGAATGATCCTTGGAGTCCAACATACCGCGTTGAATAGGGTCTTGTTCATGGTTGTGAAGCGCGCCACAATTATGAATAAGAGACTATGAGGTGTTTAGGAAAATTTTCACTTTTTTCAAATTCATGTCGTGCCTTAGAGTGTCCTAAGCTTTCCTTTAACTAACAACCCATTTTGTGTTCTCTAGATAATGACTCGTGGAAGACCACCTCGAAGAGCAAGGGTTGACGATGAGGACCAAACTCCTCCGATTCCTAATGCCCAACATCATGAGGACGGGGTAACCCATGCCGAGTTTTGCAGTGTTATTACTTTGTTAGCTCAAGTCGTAGCTAACCAAGGGAATTTAGGTGTTCCTCCTCCCCAAATGCAAAATCCAGCCTCTAGGATTCGGTATTTCCAAAGGATGAATCCGCCTGAGTTCGATGGTTCTAAACTAGATGAGAACCCTATGGAGTTCATTAATGAGGTGTACCAGATTGTGGCTATCATGGGTGTGCCACCAAATGAGAAGGCCGAGCTAGTGGCCTATCAACTCAAAGGTGTGGCTCGAGTGTGGTACGAACAATGGATTGTTGAGAGGGATGAAGAAATAGGGTCGATAGGATGGGAAGAGTTCAAAGGTGCCTTCCTAGACCGCTTCTTCCCATTGGAGCTAAGGGAGGCCAAAATCCAAGAGTTCATCAACCTCCGTCAAGGAAGTATGAGTGTGAGGGAGTATGCTCTCAAATTCACTAAGTTGTCAAAGTATGTTCCCTTCATGGTCTCTGACCCAAGAGCTAGAATGAGCAAGTTTATTTCCGGTGTCTCAACCTTGGTGTCCAAGGAGTGCAAAACGGCCATGTTGATCAAGGAGATGGATATCTCTCGGTTAATGACTTACGCAGAACAAATTGAAGAAGAGAAGCTTAGAGAGAGATCAAGGGGGTTCAAAAAGGCTAGAGTGGATGGTGGAGGGTTTAACCCTCAAAGGTCCGATTATGGTAACAATGGCAAAGGCCAAGGTGGGCAACGATTTATGGGGCAAGGTTCCACCAATACTCCTCCTCCAAGGTTCAACAAGGACAAGAGTGGTAAACCAATGATTCCAAGAGAGAATGTTGCTACTCAAACTTTCCCTGCTTGCAAGAAGTGTGGAAGGACTCACAAAGGGGAATGCTTAGCTGGCTCCAATGCATGCTTTAAGTGTGGCAAGCTGGGCCACCATGCTAAGGATTGTAGAGATGGTGGTGGTAGGACTCAAGGCCAAATTGCTCATGGTCAACAAGTCCAAGGAGGTGTCCAACGCACCAACCGCTTTTACGCCTTGCATGGGAGACAAGAGGTTGAGGATGCACCCAATGTCATTACCGGTATGTTAAAGGTCTTTTCTTTTGATGTGTATGCACTATTAGATCCGGGTGCAAATTTATCTTTTGTTACTCCATTCCTTGCTAATAGATTTGATGTTTTACCTGAAATGTTATTAGAGCCTTATTTGGTGTCTACCCCTGTTGGTGAGTCAGTTATTGCTAGAAAGGTCTATAGGGGTTGCCTTGTGTCTATCTTGCATAAAGTTATTCCTTGTGATCTCATTGAGCTTGATATGATAGATTTCGATGTCATTCTTGGGATGGATTGGTTACATGCATCTTATGCTTCCATAGATTGTAGGAATCATCGAGTCAAGTTCCAATTTCCAAATGAGCCTGTTATTGAATGGCAGGGTCGTGATTCGGTGGTTAAGGGTCAGTTTATTTCTTATCTTAAGGCTCACAAAATGATTTCTAAGGGATGTATTTACCATATTGTGAGGGTTAGGGATGTCGACTCCAAAAGTCCTTCTCTTGAGTCAGTTCCTATAGTCAATGAATTCCCCGATGTCTTTCCTGATGACCTTCCCGGTGTCCCTCCCGAAAGGGAAGTTGATTTTGGTATTGATATCCTCCCCGATACCCAACCTATCTCTATTCCTCCTTACCGCATGGCCCCAGCAGAATTGAAAGAGCTGAAGGAACAATTAAAGGACTTGTTAGAGAAGGGGTTCATAAGACCAAGTATTTCGCCATGGGGTGCTCCCGTTCTATTTGTAAGAAAGAAGGATGGGTCACTTCGAATGTGCATAGACTACCGGCAATTAAATAAGATGACCATTAAGAACAAGTACTCACTCCCTAGAATAGATGACTTGTTTGATCAATTGCAAGGGGCAAGTCACTTCTCCAAGATCGACCTTCGGTCCGGCTATCACCAACTACGGGTAAGGGAGTGTGACATTCCCAAAACAGCCTTCTGAACAAGGTATGGTCACTATGAGTTTGTGGTGATGAGTTTTGGGTTGACGAATGCACCGGCGGTGTTTATGGACTTGATGAATAGGGTGTTCAAACCTTACCTTGATACCTTTGTAGTAGTCTTCATTGATGATATTTTAATTTACTCTCGGGGTGAGGAAGAACATAAAAATCACTTGAGAGTTGTGCTTCAAACATTGAGGGATAGAAAATTATTTGCAAAATTTAGTAAGTGTGAATTTTGGTTAAAGGAGGTAGCATTTCTTGGTCACGTAGTGTCCGGTGATGGAATCAAGGTTGATCCTAAGAAAATAGAGGCAGTCGAAAATTGGCCTAGACCATTATCTCCTTCAGACATTAGGAGCTTCTTAGGTCTAGCCGGGTACTATAGAAGGTTCGTCAAAGGCTTTTCTTCCATCTCATCTCCTATGACAAAATTGACCCAAAAGAAATCCAAATTCATATGGACAGATGAGTGTGAGAAGAGTTTCCAGACCTTAAAAGATTGACTTACCTCTGCTCCTATTTTAACTCTCCCAGAAGGATTAGAGGGGTTTGTAGTTTATTGTGATGCTTCAAAGATTGGTTTAGGTTGTGTCTTAATGCAAAACGGCAAGGTCATAGCCTATGCTTCTAGGCAATTAAAGGTGCATGAGCGTAACTACCCTACCCATGACATTGAATTGGCGGCCGTTGTTTTTGCTCTGAAGATTTGGAGGCATTACCTCTATGGGGTGCATGTGGATGTGTATACTGATCATAAGAGTCTTCAGTATGTGTTCACCCAAAAGGACCTTAACCTAAGGCAAAGGAGATGGCTAGAACTCCTTAAGGACTATGACATGAGTGTGCACTATCATCCGGGTAAAGCTAATGTGGTTGCTGATGCACTTAGTAGAGTGTCTATGGGGAGTATGGCCCATGTGGATGAAAGTAAGAAGGAGTTGGTGAAAGATGTTCACCGATTGGCTAGATTAGGGGTGAAGTTGTGTGGTACTAATGATGGGGGTATGGTTGTTCAAAATAGGTCTAAATCCTCTTTGGTGGTGGATGTTAAATCCAAGCAAGATCTTGACCCAAAGTTTATCGAGTTAAAGAAGTTGGTAAAGGAAAAGAAGATAGAGGTCTTTTCCCAAGGAGGAGATGGGGTACTGTACTATCAAGGTCGGATATGTGTTCCAAATGTTGATGGCTTAAGGAGTTTGATCATGATGGAGGCTCATAATTCTACATACTCCATTCATCCCGGTTCAACGAAAATGTACCGAGACTTAAAGGAGTTGTATTGGTGGGGTGGCATGAAGAAGGACATAGCAAGGTTTGTGTCCGAATGTACGAATTGCCAACAAGTGAAGGCCGAACATCAAAGGCCGGGTGGCCTAGCCCAAGATATTGAAATCCCAACTTGGAAGTGGGAAGATGTGAATATGGATTTTGTAGTGGGTTTGCCTCATACCTGGAAGCGTCATGACTCAATTTGGGTAATTGTTGATAGAATGACTAAGTCAGCTCACTTCCTACCGATTAAAACTTCCTATAGTGCCGAAGACTATGCCAAGTTGTATATTCGGGAGTTGGTGAGGTTGCATGGTGTGCCATTATCCATTATTTCGGATCGTGGTACCCAATTCACTTCTCACTTCTGGAGATCATTTCAAAAAGGCCTCGGTACTAAGGTAAAGTTGAGCACAGCATTCCATCCTCAAACGGATGGGCAAGCCGAAAGGACGATTCAAACACTAGAGGATATGTTAAGGGCTTGTGTATTGGAGTTTAAAGGGAATTGGGATGATCATCTACCTCTCATCGAGTTTGCCTATAATAATAGTTACCACTCAAGTATTGAGATGGCACCGTTTGAGGCTTTGTATGGGAGACGATGTAGATCACCGGTTGGTTGGTTCGAAGTAGGTGAGATGACCTTGTTGGGCCCCGATTTGGTACTTGATGCTTTAGAGAAGGTGAAGATCATTAGAGAAAGGTTGAAGATGGCTCAAAGTCGTCAAAAGTCCTATTCTGACACTAGAAGAAGGGATCTTGAGTTTAATGTGGATGATTGGGTGTATCTGAAGGTTTCACCCATGAAAGGTGTGGTTCGATTTGGTAAGAAAGGGAAATTGAGCCCTAGATATATAGGGCCTTATAGAATCGTGAGACGTGTTGGTAAGGTTGTATATGAGTTGGAATTACCATTGGAAATGGCCATGATTCATCCGGTGTTTCACGTGTCTATGTTGAAAAAACATGTGGGTGATTCTAGTTCTATTGTACCTATGGCAGTAGTGAATATTGAAGAAAACTTGACCTATGAAGAAGTTCCTGTGGAAATTTTGGACCGACAAGTTAAGAGATTGAGGAACAAAGAAATTACATCTGTTAAAGTCCTTTGGAGGAATCAACAAATAGAAAGTGCAACATGGGAAGCGGAAGCGGATATGATTAAGAGATACCCTCATCTTTTCCCCTCTACCCAAACCTAAGGTATTAAGTTGTCCTTGCTCAATTACTTGAAATCCTTACATCTCAACTTTTCTTGTCATATGCTTACAAAATTATGAAATATTTTTTAAACGATATTTTAAATTATACTGTTGCATTAATGATAGGTTATTTGATAATACTCTACTCTACTCAAGCTAAGTCTTTTCTCATTCGAGGACGAATGTTCCCAAGGGGGAGATAATGTAATATCCCCTAAAAACGTTGTATACGATGTTTCAATTTTTGCCTAAACATGATACAGCCTCTGTATTTTGGTCATACCTTTTAATAGAAATATCCAAATTGAGTGATTCAAATTTCTGAGTAACCACAAGATCATTACCTACAACTTTTATGAAGACCATATTTTAAGATTCAGAGGTTAAGTAGGTCAAATAAATTAATCTTTGTAAGGTAGGATGCTGTTACGGAAATGAGTGTTTATAGAAGAAAACTCATATCTCACTGTAGGTTTATCCAAATTGGTTGATTCTTGAACGATATGAAACTAGACTTCCATATCTATAATTCTTATGAAGACACCAAATCCTAATAAGGAATTTATCTTATTCAAACGCAGCTCCTAAAAAGAGTATTCTGTCAAAGATAACTCATTTCACCTACCATAGAAAGATCTAGATACATTTGACATCACTCATGACATAAATTGTCCTCCATTTAACATCATCCATGACATCAATATATTCCACTAAATTTTCAGATTTTTATTTATAATTATTTTATTTATTGTTAGGTCATCTTTCCCACCTATAAATACCCACCTTATTTCCTCATTTTATTCATCAAGCTTTCTCAAGCAAATCTTCTCTCTATACACATTCTCAAATATAGTTTTAGTTCTTAGTAGTGAAGAAATACTATTCCGGTAATTCATATATTCCGGGTAGTACACAAAACGTTCTGGCAAGGAGAGAAGCTAGGACTCAAGGGTGTTCATTAAGTGTTCCGGTACCAACTAAAGCTTCGGTTTCCAGGTATGTAAGGTTTCAATGAGAGTATTCCTTCCACTCTCATGCCTAAATTATTTTGATTATATAATAAATTATGTTTATTTTCTTTAAGCTTTACTCTAAGTTATGTTGTGTTTATCCATGAATTCTTCCATCCATATAATCCAAAAACTCTTTCAATTAAGTCTCTTGATTTCAAGTAATATTTTTGTTATGGTAATTTTTATTTTTACTTAATAGTATGAATCATGGTTAAACTAATGATTATTGGTCTATTTTGATACAACATAATTTTATATGTATGAATTGATGGATTGCAAGTAATTTATTTATTTATATTTTTAAAGGTTGTTGAAATTCATGGTGGGTTGTTTAAAGCATGATTTTTAATGAATGGATTTCAAAGTATTTATGAATATTTATTTACATACATATTTTCAAGTTGAAGTGATTTGAACCCACCTAGTTTTACTATGTTTTTAATAAAGTTTGACTTGAAAGCTTTGACTCCAAATAAATATTTATGAAAGTAATATCTATGATCAAAAAGGGAGTCTTATGAAATGAAAGAATGATGAAATGATATGAATCATGGATTCTTTATGCAATAAGGACAATTCTTGCATATTTGAATTATCAAATGTTTTAATGAGCTATTCTACCAAATATGATATTTGAATTCTCAAGTTATATGCTATGAATATTTTGAAGTATTAAACTATTCTGTGGGATTGACTTAGCACCGAATGAGGCATTGAGGTGGGATTCGGTAAGGGAATCCTAGTAGCAACCCCTTGTCTCATTAACTATGTGCCAACATAGGAGCCCTTGTAGGCTTAGGCTAATGGATCCATAAATAGCCCTTAAAGTTAAAGTTAAAGAAATGAATGAAGTTGACGGAGTTCTACCCGGCAAGTAGTCTCCCCGGCCAACGTAGGGGGTTATATTGGATTCCATGTAATAGCTCGCATGGTCTTAAATGTCGGTTATGTTTAATTTCCCACAAAATGAATGTTTTAAAGAATATATATATGATTTATTATGCATACATTAAATTATGTTCCATATTACATAAACTTTTAATGTTTCCTCAATGTTCATGCATCCTTACATACTTAGTACATTCAAAGTACTAACGCATACTCTTTTGCCTACATGATATCACCATGTAGGGATCAGTGCTCCTCCTCATTCTCCTCTACGTGGCTAGTTGATATTCCATTGAAGACTACTTTTGGTGAGTTTCCATGTTCCGGGAACAATACTCCTTTGTCTTTCTAGTTTATGATATGTTAAGATATTTTACTATGTCATTTCTTCTATTATGATTGAGGGTGAGCTAGGGACTTGTCTTAGCCCCGTTAAATCTAATAGTTAGAGGTATTGTTGGACATATGTAAGTTGAAGATTTATTATGATTTCCGCTTGTTTATTTATCATTATTACCTATGAAAGGCTAAAAGAATGCTAAGAGGCTTGTTTGAGGTACTTTCGGGTTCCTCATTCGCCATGTCATATCTAGGCCCTAGGCTTGGGTCGTGACACCTTGAGTAAGAAGTCCTCTAGTATGGGGAGTCTTGCGGCGATTTGAGTTGAGGAGCGACCATTGGCTAGAGATGTTTAGAGGCTGTCTAATAGCCTTGTTCGGTTGCAGATTTCAGAGGATGGTGGTGTTATTGCCTTTGTGGAGGCACGATCCTCCTTGGTTGAGCAGATTCAGGAAAGACAGTTTGAGGATGAGAAGTTATGTATCATTTGAGACAAGGTATTAAGAAGTGAAACTAAGGAGGTAGTACTTGATTCGGAAGGCATACTGAGGATTGGAGGCAGAATTTGTGTGCCTAAGGTGGGTGACTTGACTAGACTTATTTTGGAAGAGGCTCATTGTTCAAGGTATTCCATCTATCCGGGAGCGGCTAAGATGTATCATGATCTGTGCCAGCACTATTAGTGGTGTGGGATGAAGAAGGACATCGTAGAGTTCGTGTCCAAGTGCTGAGATGGACTCCTTAAACACAGACTCACACCCCCAAGCACTGGTGCCAGCTCTATTTGAGGCTTTGTATGGTAGGCGGTGTCGATCCTCTATTGGATGGTTTGACTTAGCTGAGATGGACTCCTTAGACACAGACTTGCTTAGAGATGCTATGGAGTAGGTTCGTAGGATTCAGGGTAGACTCTTGACAGCCCATAGTAGGCAGAAGAGTTATGCAGACCGAAGAGTTCGACCATTGGAGTTCATGGTGAGTGATCACGTTTGACTTTGAGTGTCGCCCATGAAGGGCGTGATGCAGTTCGGGAGGAAGGGCAAGCTCAGCCCTCGATTCATTAGGCCATTTGAGATTTTGGCGCGAGTTGGAGAGGTAGCTTATAAATTGGCATTACCACCTAGCTTATCGGTTGTGCATAACATGTTTCATATTTATATGCTCCGGAAGTATGTTCCAGATGAGTCCCATGTGTTATCACTCAATTCAGTGGAGTTGGGTCCAGACTTTACATTTGAGGAGGAGCCTATAGCCATTCTAGATAGGCAGATTCGTAAGCTTAGAACTAAGGAGATAGCCTCAGTAAGGGTACAATGGAAGCACCGTTCAGTCGGAGAGGCGACTTGGGAGACAGAGGCTGATATGCGACTTGGGAGACAGACTTGACATTTGAGGAGGAGCCTCACGAACATGGTTTTTCGTGGTGGATGATGTAATGACCAGTTAGGTAATTTTGAGAACGAGTCATCCTCCTTTCATAGAAGACCCTTTTTGTAAATTTAAGTTGAAAATTTTAGACATTTCGGTAACCTTGGTTAATTAGTTGAGGAATAATTTTAGAGAATTAATTTAATTGATGGGCGAAAGTGTTAATTTATTTAATACCTTATACCACTTTTCTTATATTTATTAAAATAGGTTAGTAGGGTTTGTAAATTTTAATACATAATTAGTTTGAAAAGGGAAAAAATTAAAAAAAAATTATATATATACAAAAAAATCTGATGGCATTAAGCCATCAGATATAAACAAGAAAACGAGAAAAATGATCAGAAATGAAAAAAAATACGGAGGAAGAAAAAAAAGGGGAAAGAAAAATAAAGGAGAAGAGAAAAATAGGGATTTTCATTCCAAAGCGTCAAGGTAATTATTCACATCCTTTTTATTAAATTTTTATGCGATTATGAACATATTTTTAGGGTATATTGGTGGAGAAATAATGCTAAAATAAGAAAATATGACCCTAGGGTTCTTCACATAAAATCTTGATTTGGGGATCGAATAACGATCCATTTTAGCTGAAATTTGACATGTGAGTTTATTTTATCATGAATGAACATAATCGGAAAGAAAATTTCAGATTAGACTTCAATGACTCAGGATGACTTTTTGACCCAATTTTTTATCCAAAAATAAATATAGCAACATGGTGTCATTGAATTCGTATTCTTATGAAGATTATGTATTTGAAAAGATTTTAATCGTTAGATAGCATTACGAAAGGCTCAAGTTTTAAAATAATTATTCAATTTAATTGAGGTTTAACCCTTATTTTGAAATTCAAAAAATATGGGAGTTGACATGTTAAGTAGCATCAAGATTAGGAACGTGTTTATAGATTTGCTTAAATTTTTGGGTCTAGGCTAGACATATGGTAATAAAGGGTGTTGTTAGTTTCGAAAATCTTATTGTGATTATTTATTTGACTAGATTATGTTGATTTGGAGGCCCAACAAAAAGAGAAGGCTCAAGTCCCGGAGTAATTGCTTGATTAATTAAGACAAATAAATTTCTAAACCTCAGTTTAAGCTTGTAGATGCTTGTATTTCTGTGCTATGTGTATTGGGGAGTAATGAGAATTGGACTGGGTTATTAATTGTATGATTGACCTTAAAAATGGAGATGAGGGGTATAAAATGGTGATCTAATGACATGTATTGGTGGAATTGATATGTTGTGATTATGAATTTATTTTGGACATGTAAAATGATTATGTTGACGTGAGATAGAAAAAAATATTATTGTTGTCATATTATTATCGTTAATTATATGAACATGAATTGATTACATTGATTCTGACATATTGTGTTGAGACTGAAAATAATATGAAATAAAAGAGGTCGGGCCACACGCTTTGTGGAAGGAAATATATATTGAGGGGTCGGTCCACACGCTCCGTGGCAGGTTACATGGACAGAAATATCCCCCATGGGTTTCAGACTATAATTCAGCGGATGTGTACCGATAGGACAGACATGCATCATCTCATTGCATTGCATCACATTTTGTTGATATTTGTGAATTCATTTTTACCCATTTATTGCTCTGTATATGCTGAACTTGACTTGATATGATTAATTGATGAGTATTCGTGGACTGTATTACTGTTATTATTGTACAAGTATAAAGTTGGACTGGTTTAATGTAAGTTGTAGTTAAGGAGGTTTGGTTGGGAGAACAAGAGTACTTGTATCTATTAATCTTTGCTTAGTTTTAGTTGTCCACTTGTTGAGTATCGTGTTGTTTGGTACTCACCCCTTGCTTCTACACTTGTGTAGGTTGTGAGCCCGGACCTGCTTGATCTCCTAGTATTTCCTACTACTTTCGAGGCTATCATCTCAAGTGTTGAGGTAGCTATTACATCCATCTAGCGGAAACCTCTTACTCTTTTATTATAATTTAGTCCTATTTTAGAGAAAAAGATATTGTGCCTGTATTTTCTTTCGTACTTCAGTAATGTATTAGTGGTTTGTATACATGACAACCGGTCTTAGGGAAATTTGAAATTATTTATTTGTCTTTTAATAAGTTAAACCTCGCTTTATCTCAATTACTTCCGCATTCACTTTCTGTTAAGTTTTAGGCTGACTTATCTCGGTGGGTTGAGATGAGTGTCATCACACCCGTATGTGGGTCCTGATACTAATGTAGGCTTAGGGAATGATAGGATAGTCATTTGGGATAAAAGTGACTTAATTTCTTTTTGAGCATTGCACTAAATTTGTGTTTTTCAACGTTTTTGTGCTTTTAGCGCTTGATCCTCATTGTTTTCCCTTTTTTGCGTAATTTTGGACTTCTTTTGAATTTTAACTTCTCTGAGTTTTTCTCTTCTCATCATTTTTTGAAATTTCTTCTATTTTTTTGGAGTATTTTCTTATATTGTTGCAATTTTGCCGGTTGAACTTGTGGGAAATTTTTGACTTTTTTTTGAAGTCGTTCTTGCATCCTAAACTTTGAAGAAATTTTTAATCTTTGTCTTTGATAACTTTGAACTTTGAATATTCTTTTGTAACTCATACATCTTCAATGCGCTCAAAAAGGTCAGGCCAAGAAAGAGATAGTGCATATAAACATTCAGAAAGCATATAAGCTAAAATATGGTTGTCTAAGGAATAGGCTTAGGCTCAAAGTGGGATATGCTAAGGATTAATGTCATTTGGTAGGCTTTGAAAGGCACAAAAGAGTCAAAGAAGGCCTATAGTTATTTTTCAAATCAAACATTACTCATAATTTTGCCTCAATAAATATTTAGGCCAAGTTCTAGATCAACATTGCAATGTAATAAATTAATCTATGGCTCACCATACAAATGCATATGAAACAATGAAGTTGATTTCGCTCTTGTATTATATGTATGCAAAAGAATTTTCTCAAGTGTCACTAAGGTGCAATTAAGAGATACCAAAAGAATCTATGGTTTACCATGAAGTTGATCATCTCTTTCATACCAAATATTTCTTTCTCATGCACACTCCTAACTATGTTGGTATCAATCAAGTTCAGACTTTGATTCTTTTTTTTGAAGAAAATGGGACCGAACCCAAATGAGGGTTGCCTATGTATCTTGTAGAAAACAAGAATCAGGTTTGCGTAGTTAAGGCTACTATAGTACAAGATATTAAGCAAGCAAATAATTTTTTTTGTAAAGAGTACCTAACGCAAGAAGGATTTCCTACGTATCTCATCGAGATGAGAATTAGATTCACTTATTTCATGAAGATACAAACTAAATATGTGTACAAACTCTCTTTTTTTCTTTTCTACTAAGGAATATCGAACCGAAGAAAGGCTGCCTACGTATAGTTCATGAAAATACAGTAGCAAATATATGTGTAGAAAAAATTCACCTCTAGAAGAAATGTGAGACAAAAAATCAAGATATTTATCAAATACAAAATATGTACAAAAATTAATGCAAAAGATATAGACAAACTCAAATCTATGCCTCATATGATCAGTGTTGGCGACATCCTTGATGAGAGAGTATCTCCCGACTATTTGTGGGATGATTATTGTTGTGATCTCCCAATTGCTTATAGTTCGATCATTATTGTGATCATCTCCAATTGTTGTTGGAGATGACATGTTGTGGCCTCTCAATTGTTTGTGAGGGCATTTATTGGTGTTGTTTTCGAGATGCCTTTTATGATTGTGAATTATTGTGACCATCTCCACCTGCAAGTGGGGTTTGTTCTCCTATAGAAATATGAGAAATGAGTGAAAATAGGAAAGACAAAAAAATTATATATAAAAAATGTGATCAATTGATCCAAGATTCCCATAATTTGTCTGCCCCATTGAATATTGATGCATCAAAAAGTTCAAGATGTGACATTATCTCATGTGAAGTTAAGTGATCATTTAACCTTCAAGAATCAAATAACAAAGTAGTAGAGTCGCTCTCCGATCATAAGACTAAGAGGGATTAGAGTTAGGTCATGCGGCCAAATGATGCGCCCAATTTAAAATCGAATATCAGTGTGATTCTCCCATCAGTTTCAAGGATGATATTGTTCCTCTTTTGCCGCTATCGGAAGGATTAAATGATTGAGGAAATGTTGAACTCTTGATTTTGAAAGTGAAGGCCGAAACTTCATATTTCATAACCTATGATGCACGAAAAAAACTTATGTCCTATGTTTTGGGATCAAAGTCGAGTGAAGGTTTGAATGTAAGGCCAATATTGAAACCGATGTCAAGGACATTTGGATTTGAAGGAATTGTTGATTTGCATTATTAGCAGAACTTTGGAGAGCGTATTTGAACTGTTTCAAAAAAAAATTGCCCCAAGTTTTTAAATATATAATATGCAAAATATGTATCAAAATAAAAATATAACAAATAAATATAAAAATTTATCTGGCTCAAGTATCGATCGAAGCTATATGTAGGACGGCCTAAGGATTCTAAAAGTAAATTCTCCTAATTTGATAAAGAATATTTGGACAACTGCGAGAAGATACGTAGTAATCTAAACATGTTGACTCTGAAACTAAGGAGTTTGAAAAGATTCCAAAAAAGTGCAAGATAATTCATCGCATATTCAGTGTGTGATAATGTACCATCAGTTTCGATAGAAATAAAGTAAAAAATAAATAGAGTGTCAATAAATATACAGCTACGGTCTATAAATAAATAATGAATTAAAAAATTAGTAATAATATAGAGAATTTATGTGTAAATAATGAACACAAATTTATGTACAAAATACACAATTCACAGTGTGCGAAAAGAATCAAAAAAATTAAAAAACAATTGACATGTAAAAAAAATATGAATAGAAATACCTCCCTCAATTGCAAAGTTGAGTCTATAATGGTTAAAACCTGAATTTATTTCCCAGCAGAGTCGTCAAACTGTTATGCCCTATTTTTATCGAAGTTAGATAAAACACAACTTATAGACTCTAAAAAGATTAATTATTGTATATAGTCGTCACCTAATTTATTAAAGAAAATAAGGAAACATATTTGATGTATAACATGTATGACTTACATTTCAATCTGCGAAAAATCAGTTTAGATTCTAGGTAAGGGTTTACATTATTTTGAAGAAAAGGTGTTAGGCATCCTTCAGAATCTACAAAATGTGGCACCCGGCTAGACTTAATTATATCAAAAAGGGAAGGGATAAAATCATTATTTACAAGTATAACACACACATATATATAAAGAAATATGTACTAAAATTGTATAAAATATATGTATAGAGTAAATAATGTGTATTATTGTCGACTATGTCTATAAAAATATAAGAAAGATGATATAAATATATATAAGAAAAAAGTAGCTTTTATGCAATATTAAAAGAGTTGCTCTTTATTAATGTAAAAATAAAAAGAACTCTTTTGCCATATGAAAAGAAAAACACTTTTAAATATCATTTTATGGAAGATATTTCTGAATACATATACAAATGCTTGGTACAATATTAGTAATTAAAAAGAAAAAAGTAACTTTTATGCAATATTAAAAGAGTTGCTCTTTATTAATGTAAAAATAAAAAGAACTCTTTTGCCATATGAAAAGAAAAACACTTTTAAAAATCATTTTATGGAAGATATTTCTGAATACATATACAAATGCTTGGTACAATATTAGTAATGAATAAATAAATATCAAAATTATTTAAAAATATATGTGTTCATATATATACTATAAAAAATAAAATTCTATTATAATGTGACTCGGATGTGTAATTGTAATAAGTGTTACATGCCTATTTTATTTTATTTTCAAATATGGAGTAACGTCATGGTAACTCAATTGAATTGTTTAAACAATAGTTTAATTTAATGAGTCACCATAATTTTAGGATAAGTAGAAACTAATTAATTATTTTAAAGAAATGTCTACGAAACCAATAGATTCTAAGTAAGAGTTCAAGTAATTTCGAAGGCAAGGTATTAGCTGTAACAACCCCTAAAATGTTGTATGTTGGTATTTCAATTCTCGACGAAAAACTACAGCCTCTGTATTTTGGTCATAACTTTTCATAGGTTGGTCCAAATTAGGTGATTCAAATTTCTTAGTAACCATAACATCATTACCTACAACTTTCATGAAGAAGACATCTTAAGATTCGGAGTATAAGTAGATCAAATAAATTAATCTTTGCAAGATATAGTGTTGTGATGGAATTGAGTATTTATAGAAGAAAATTCATATCTCACTGTAGGTTGCTCCAAATTGGTTGATTCTTGAAAGATATGAAACTAGACTTCCATATCTACAATTCTTATGAAGACACCAAATTCTAATAAGGAATTTATCTTATTCAAACGCAGCTTCAAAAAAGAGTATTCTGTTAAAAAGAACTCATCTTACCTACCATGGAAACATCTAGATACATTTGACATCATTCATGACATAAATTATCCTCCATTTAACATCATCCGTGACATCAATATATTCCATTAAATTTTTAGATTTTTTTTTATAATTATTTTATTTATTGTTAGGTCCCTCTTTCCCACCTATAAATACCCACCTTATTTCCTCATTTTATTCATCAAGCTTTCTTAAGCATTTCTTCTCTCTATATACTTCTTCTCAAATATAGTTTTAGTTTTAGTAGTATAAAAATACTACTCCGGTTATTCTTATACTCCGGGTAGTACACAAAACGCTCCAGCGAGAAGAAAAGGCTAGGGGTCCAAGAGTGTTCCAATTCGGAGTAAACCTTCGGATTTAAGGTATGTAAGACTTTCATAGCATTGGATTGAGTTCGTCCATGCGCCCAATATTTAAATTCATTATAATTGAGTTATAGTTGAGTTTTATTCAAATCTTGAATTCTAAATGAAATAATTCTTCTTCTATTGAGTTTGATATATTTATGCATTAATATTATTTTTATTTTTATCTCTCATATTATTGGAATTATTGTTCATGGCTACTTACCCATGAATCCTAATTGATTTGATGTTCATGAATATTTTTATACATGTTTTGAGTAAAGATGTTGGTTTTTTATTATTTTCATTGATAAAAAGAAAGTTATATGAATTAATACTATATATGTATTTTATTGAGTTTTGAAAGAGCAAAAGAGTTGAGTTTGAATGAATTTGAGCAAATGATATTTTGAGCAAGATGTTTTGATGAGATGTAAATGATGTTTTTGGAAGTATAATGATTGATGAACATGAAATGAGATGTGTTTGATGATTTAAATTAAAGTCCAATGAGACTAGATGATGAGTTTAATATGAGCACATATTTTGGGAGTAGTATTGAGCACCGAGTTGGGTAAGAGTTTAATTGACTCAAACCCCAGAGCTACGTAGCCAGCGTAGGATGGAGGCTATGCCTCTTAAGTCCCAAAAAGAGGACTTTGATGAGTGGATCCAAGATGGTGATGTCCTTTACCCTGGCAAGGTATTGGATGGATGTGGCAACGACATCGCTTCGTTGTATCATCGCTAGCTCATAAGTGATGGTTGTCGGTTAGAGAAACTCCCAACTGAGTAAGCATTGCTTATTACTATTATTTTTATTATTATATTTTAAACTTGCATTACATATTCATGTTGAGATGATGTTGAGTTCTGAGCTGAGTTTTCTTGAGAGGAGTTTCTTGATATCTGTCCTTACCTTCCTGCCATTTTACATACTCGTACATTCCACGTACTGGCGTCATTCGACCTGCATCATTTTATGATGCAGATACAGGTGTTAGAGATCCTCAACAGGTGCATCGTTGAAGATCATTTCTTTTCAGATATTTGGTGAGTCCTTGTATTCGAAGGAACTCCTTATCATTTTATTATTGTTGAGTGTGATGTTTCTTTTGAGGTAGCCATGAACATGTCATTGGCACCATCTAAGAGTATTAGAGGCTTCATAGACAGAGACTGATGATGTAATCGGAGTAGTTCTCCTTAGAAACTACTTATTCTAAGAATTATCTATTTTTCCTTTGATTATGACAAGCCCACATTAGTATTCTTAAGTCTTCCGCTGATGAATAAATAAGAAATGAGACCAAGTGGTTCTCTCAGAAGCCAAAAATGGTTTCTGAGTGCCGGTCACACCTAGGGTACCCTCTCGGGGCATGACATTAGCCCCTTCGAAATCCACAATTGTGGATCCCAAATGAACTCTTTTTAAAAAAATTGAGGAGATAAAATACTACACAAATATATAATGAAATATACACAAAGAGTAAACTAAATCAATAATATAAGGAGCGGAATCAATAATATAAGGAACGACCTAATATTTGCCTAACGTTAATAATATACATAATGATAAATTAAAAATATTATTCGAGCTTAATTCGAATAGTTTTCTTGGGAAGCAACTCTGTGTCATGCCCCGAGAGGGTACCCTAGGCGTGGCCAGCACTCAAAAACTATCTCTGGCCTTCGAGAGAATCATTTGATCTCATCACTCATTCGTTCATCAGCGGAAGACTTAAGTGAAAATAAGAATACTTATGTGGGCTTGTCATTATCAACATCAAATGAAATAAATAATCCTTAGAAGTTGTTCAAAGGAGAACTACTCTAATTACATCATCAAATACTGTCTATGAAGACTCTAACACTATCAGACGGTGCCAATGACATGTCCATTTCTACCTCAAAAGAAATATAATACTCAACAATAATAAAATGATAAAGATTTCCTCCGAATACAAGAAGGACTCACCAAATAGCTGAAAAGTAATGATCTTCAACGATGCGCCTGTTGAGGATCTCAAACACATGTATCTACATTATAAAATGATGCAGGTCGAATGAAGTCAATACATGAAATGTATGAGTATGTAAAATGGAAGGAAAGTAAGGACAGATATCAAGAAACCCCTCTCAGGAAGACTCATCTCAGAACTCAACATCAATATATAATGCAAGTTTAAAAATAAAAATAATAATAATAAGCAATGCTTACTCAGTTGGGAGTTTCTCTAACCAACAACCATCACTTATAAGCTAGTGATGATACAATGAAGGGATCACGTTGCCACATCCATCCAATACCTTGCCAGGGTAAATGACATCACCATATTGGATTCAATCATCAAAAACCTCTTTTTGGTACTTAAGAGGTATAGACTCCATCTTATGCTGGCTACGTAGTTCTAGAGTTTGAGTCAATTAAACTCTTACCCAACTCGATCCTCAATACTATTTCCAAAATATGTGCTCATATTAACATCATCATCTAATATTATTGGAATTTTATTTAAAACATCAAAATCATCCCATTACCTCATCATCAATCATTACACTTTAAAATATTATTTACATCTCATCAAAACATCTTGCTCAAAACATCATTTACTCAAATCATTTAAACTCAATTATTTTTCTCTTTCAAAACTCAATAAAATAAATGTATAACATTAATTCAAATCACTCTTTTTGTCAATAAATATTAAAAGCCAACATCTTTACTCAAAACATATGTAAAAATATTCATGAACATCAAATCAATTAGGGTTCATGAAAAAGTAGTCACGAACAATAATTCCACTAATATGAGAGATAATAATAATAATAATCTCAATGCATAAATATATCTAACTCAGTAAAAGAAGAATTAATTCATTTAGAATTCAAGATTTGGATAAAACTCAACAATAACTCAATTACGATGAATTTAAATATTGATCGCATGGACGAACTCAATACAATGCTATGAACAGTCTTACATACCTAGAATCCAAAGATTTACTCCAAATTGAAGAACTCAATGAACACTCTTGAACCCCTAGCTTTTTATCCTCGCTGGAGCATTTTGTGTACTACCTAAAGTATAAAAATCACCGGAATAGTATTTCTACACTACTAAAAACTAAAATTATATTTGAGAATGAGTAAAAAGTGTATAAAGAGAAGAGTTGCTTGAGAAAAATTGATGAATAAAATGAGAAAATAAGGTGGGTATTTATAGGTGTGGAGGAGGAACCAAACAATAATAATTAGAAAGGATGATCTTGAAAATTCAATGGAGGATTGTGATCTCATGAATGATGTCAAATGGAGGATTATTGATGTCATGGGTTACGTCAAATGGATCTATATCTTTCCATGGTTGGTGAGATGAGCCTTCTTTTAACGAAATACCCTTTTTTGGAGATGCATTTGAACAAGATAACTTCCTAATTAGGATTTTGTATCTTCATATGAATTGTAGATCTAGAAGTATAATTTATTTTAGTTCAAAAATCAACCAATTTAAAGCATCCTACCGTGAAATATGAATTTTCTTCTACAAATACTCAATTTTATCACAACATCATGTCTTATAAAAATTAATTTATTTGACCTACTTATCCTCTGAATCTTAAGATATGGTCTCATAAAAGATGTAGGTAATGTCGTTGGGTTATTCAGAAATTTGAATCATCTAATTTGGACTATACTATGAAAAGTTATGCCCAAAATACAGAAGTAGTATCATTTTCGTCGAGAATTGAAATACCACATACAATATTTTAGGGGGTGTTATACTCTGGGTACCTGTAAAGACACTTAATAAAAGAGTTATTAAGGAATAAATAATAATAATAATAATAATAATAATAATAATAATAATAATAAAATCCATCTTATAAACATGAGTGGCCTTAGAAATCAACGGTAATTTCTTCATCGGCCAGTTTTAAGTTGTAAAATATAATCTAATTAATATTAATAACAGTAACAACAAAAGAGTAAAATCTGACAAAAGAAAAAGAAACCCATATGAGGAAAATGACCACATCAGCAAAAACGGATAAAAACTATCAACAAAATGATAGCACATATTATTATGATATTAAATACTTCACTAGAAAGTTTGTGAGATCTACAAAACTAAATGCACAAGCAATAACAGTCAATACTAAAGTTAAAATAATAAGTAACTAGAAGAAAAAGAAATTATTCTAAATACTAAATGATAAATAGCCAAATAAAATCAAGAACTAAAATTAATGTAAATGACAAAAACCATATGAAGTTAACATGAACAATGTGAAGTCATATGCAATACTAATCGATATAAAAAAATAACTAGCTAATCAAATGATAAATCCTAGCAACATACACTGATTGAATAATTTATTTTCAAAAAATCATGTAATTAATTCCAACAAATCAAGTGGAGTCACATACAAATAAAAATAAAAAGCAAGATGCCCAAAACAAAAAAAAAACAGAATGCCTAAGGGAAACAAACCAATAAAATACAATATGGATGAAATTGCAGTAAAGCAAAATTAAATTTAACTTAACAAGACAACATAATAAGCTAAGAAACACAAATTTCAACTTGTAATGAGTAATATATAATGTAAACTTAAACTAAAATTTCCGTCTTTTAAAACAGGGAGGCCTCAAAAACTGACGAAGAGATCTTTTCATTGGCCAATTTAAAGATAAAATTTATGATTTCTCAAAGATATAGAAAAATTTATACAAAATCATCGAAGAAGTTCACTACCAAACAACAATAATAGACATAGTAGGAAACTGGAAAACTAACAAAATAGACCAACAAACAAATAAAAATTATCCTACAATAGTAATAAAACAATAAACTACTAACATTAAAGCAACAATAATAATGAATGATCAAAAGGGAACGTTATATAGATGTAGCTCACTGTAATGTTTTTTTAAAATAAGAAAAGCTAAGGACAAAAATTTTAAATAAATAATAATCCCATTAAAACAACTCAAAAATAATCACACTTCAAAGAATATCAAATAGCATTGCACTGTATTTGCTGGAAAGAAATAGAAAAATAAATATAATAAAATTAATGGAGGAAGAAGACAAACAGAGCTTTGGAGCTTTAATTTTCTTTGGTGAGAACGGATAAGTCCCAACTCCGGACAGATCTGCTTATTGGTTTGTGCTCCTCGCCGGAGTGGGTGGTGGTGGCTTGAGATCTAGTGAGGACTGTACATTTTTATTTTATATTTTATTCTGGTTCATCAGAGCTTGAAGTTCCTCGCCGGAGTTTGAATCGTGTGCGTGATGGACGACTGGCTTTGTGGAACTCAGAGTTTGCTAGAACTTGGATTTTGTTTTGGTGGTTGGTGAGCTTCAAGCTCACTGGTGGAGTAATTGTTGTTGTTTCTGGGTGTGATGAAGAGGAAAGGTGGAGAAAAAAAAGTGAAAATGGTGTGAGGCGGCTAGGTTGTGTTGGAGACGAAAGGTCCAATGGAGGAAAGATTTTATAGGAGAAAGATCAATGTCATTAGTGAAATGAGTGTTGGCTGAGAAAGTCTAACAGAAGCATGTGAGAGATGTTGAAATGGGGAGAGGGAGGGGGCCCTGCAAAGAAATAAAATAAAGAATATGATTAAATAATTGAGTTTTGTATTCGACCGACCAGAGTAATTAATTTTAATCACGGTGAACCAAACTATAATGGAGCAATTATAATTATGAAATAATAAAACCTATTAAAATATCTTTTAAGACAAAATGGGTCACTGATAAATGTTGCAAAAATAGTGAAAAATCGTTCTCAAAGTCATTATAAAAATAATATTTTTATCGATATGTAACACAAAAAGAATTAAAAAAATATAATCGATACTTTGAAAGATATACTATGTTGTAAAGAATAAATTGCAGTGCTATATTAGGTAGTTTGTTGATGACTGTAAAAATAGTGTGACTATTAAAATCTTACAATGGCAATAAATGAATAAAAATCTTATCATTTACGAAACTAAAAATGTTTATCCATGAATTATTAAAAGGGAAAAATGAGAATAAATTCATGAAAATCCTAAAATAAAGATAATTATTAAAAGAAAAATTTTAAAACCCCAAAAAATGTGTGAAAGATTATTATTTGTGCTCTTTAACGATAAAGAAATTAGAAGAAGTTAATTTTGAGCAAAGAGAGCCAAAATTGGGTGGCAACGCCTACCATATAAGGCCTCAAATTGAGCCATTTGAATGTTGGAATAATAACTTTTATTATAGGTGAACTCTATCAATGGCAAATAATTATTCCAGTTACCTTTAAAATCAATGACACGGGCTCTCAACATGTCCTTTAATGTCTGAATGGTACGCTCAGCTTGACCATCCGCCTGAGAGTGAAAAGTTGTACTAAACTTAACTTGAGTACCAAGAACCTTTCAGAAAGATCTCTAAAACTGAGATTTAAACAACATACCTCAATCCGAAATGATAGACAATGGAACACCATGGAGCTTAACTGGAAGGAAATGAGCCAACTTAGTCGATCGGTCAACAACCACCCAAATACAATCACATTGCCTATGGGTACGAGGCAAATCTATAATGAAGTTCATATTCAAGGCTTCCCACTTTCAAGTAGAAATCTCAATGTCTTGAGCCAAACATTTCAGTTTTTTATGCTCAACCTTCACTTGTTGAAATTTAGACATTTAGCCACAAACTCCGCAATATCCCCTTTTATGCCATTCCACCAATACACTTTCCTCAAATAATGATACATCTTTATGGAACCCGGATAAATAGATTACAGTGAACTATTAGCTTTGAACAATATCATTTCCCTCAAACCATCAATGTTGGGAACACACAATCGGTCTTGATATCTCCATACACCATCTTCCCTTTGAGATAAAGCCTCAATGAGTTTTTTGGCAACCGTTTTCTACAACTCAAACAAAATAGGATCACTGTCTTTCTTGGACTTAACCTCTGCCACAAAGTACGATTCAGAACCATTTTGAACAATAACACCACCATCATCGGAATCAACCAATCGAACACACAAATGGGCTAATCTATAAATATCTCAAACCAACTCCTTCTTTTCATCCTCAACATGAGAAATACTATTCATGGACAATCTACTAAGAATGTCGGCAATATAATGACCTTGAGGGTCATTTTTTGAAAAAATTGTGTGAAATTACCATTTTTACCTTTATCATTAGTGCCTTCGAGTATTATTTGATCGGTTTGTGTAGTTTAAAGTGTCAAAATTTAATAGATTGTAAATTATGCAAATTCTTGAGTTTTATAAAATTAAGAGATGAAAAAGTAATTTTTGGTACCAATCAGAGCTATGAGTCTTAGAACGGAATTTTGTCAATTTCAGTAGCTCCGGAATATGGAAATTGGTCTAGGAGAGTTTACAAAATTAGTTTTGGAGTTATAACGAAGATTTGAGGTCTTGAGTTGGAATTTAAGAAATTTTAGGTCAAGGTTTGACTTTGGTAAATTTTTGGAGTTTCAATACTCAGAATAGAATTCTGATGACTTTTTGGATTCGAGGGATGATTTTTGGTCTAGAAGAAGTATTGGCTGAATGTTTAGAGGTCCCGAGGCTATTTTGGTATTTTGAAGGACTAAGTAGGTTTAGTTGCGACTTTTCGAATTCTAGGTCAAGGAGACCTCAAATTTGAATTATAATGGTTTCATCGGTTCCGAAATGGATAAATTAGGCTAATAGCATTGTCTGCATGACTACCGAGTTAATCGATACGAGTTTGGGGCCATTTGACGCTTTTGACTTTGAAAGCTAGCCTATTGTTGAATTTGGTCAACATTCTTGAAAAATGTACTTGAATGAAAATTCTGACAGCGCGGTTAGTTCAAGAATTTTGAGTTTGGTCTAGAACAACCCTTCATTTACTTTTCAAAGTTTTTGATCTAATTTCAAGGCTCATTGTGGAATTTGGATTAAAATAACACTTTGATATGAGATCCACTTTTTATTAAAATGATCTCGTATGATAATTTCCAATGCGCCATTGAGTCCGGAATATCGAATTGGGTAGCATATCTGGTTTATTTTTATTGGATTCCGAATGAATTCCGAAGGTTCGTTTGGAAACTTTAAATAATGTAAAAATCAGAAAAATCTGGTGCAAAAGTGCAGATTTTTAAAAAATTTCTCTCAACTTTGAACCCTCATTTCTTAAGCTTTTCAAATCCAAATCTGGCAATTCAAGAGGCTATCTTCAAGAGAATTTTATGGGGAGTCCATTCGTGAGTTCTGAATCTTGTTAGAAGCTTCGTTGGAGGAATCCAGTGGTGAGCTCAGAAACTTGATTAGGAGCTTCGTGTGAGGTACATTCGCTAATCTAGTTGTTGCCTTTATCATTTTCGAGTAGAAATTTTAATGGATTTTTGAGGATTGTTTCTTGATCATCTTAGCTTCGTTTTTAATGATTCTTGGATCTAAATTATGAGTTTTTTCACAAGTAACACTGTGGTGAGATTATACTTTACCATTTTCTGCAATTATTATCTTCCAAAACATCTTTAAATCAAGATTTCAAATGTGGGTTATGGGGTTTTCTTTCAAGTTAGAAAATAGTATTTTTATGATTTAGAACTCGATTCTTGCTCAATTTTAATGGTTTTTTCAGCCACAAACTCTACTTGATGTGTAGAACATAATTTTAAAATAAAATTCCATATTTGATCCTTTTCAAAAATAATTAATTTTTAGACCATTTTACCCTCGGTTCTGAAACCTATCAATATGGGTGTCATTGAACTCCTTGTGATGTTTATGTTCCATTTTTGATAGTGGGTTCCATTTTGAGTGTTGAATTTAAAAGTTTCTTGTACGATGGAGGTGTTCGAGTGCGGTTTCGGCAATTGAGGTGGGTTTGGCTATCCTTCTTTGAGACTGAGATGGGGTAATTAGTGATTCATATATTATAGACTTTGGGATACGATTATAGTATGATTTGAGAATGTTATATATATTGTGATGCCCGTGTGGGGCTTATTTATTAATATGTTACCATGTGGGGGCTTATTTGTATTACATAGTCCGTGTAGGGGCCTTATTTGTTATCTTATTTGCTTTGATAGCATGTGATTCATGATTTGCCTGTGAAAGAGGCTTGATGATATTATTTGACTTATGATGCCTGCCTCAGAGGTTGAGTTGGGGGTTTTAAGCATGCGTGAGTATTGAAATATTATTGAGAAAGTGATGAACACTTAAATTGAAATATTTCCTTCCCATTTCTATTTATTGAGGGTGAGTATCATGTGTAGGTTAAGTTTTAAGAACTTTGAAACTTGTACTACATATTGAGTTGAATATTTCTTCCATGCCATATGTCTTTTGATGCATTCATCCTCATTCAGCATATCATGAAACATGGAAAGTTGAGAAATATGAAAATTCTTTTTGAGAAAGAAAATGAAACACAATTAAACCTTTGTATCTTGAGTCCCTGATCAAAACAGTTTTATGGAAGGATAGTGGATGTATTGTGATCCCTTGACCATGAGGAAACGGCAATGATAATGAGATATTGTGATTGAGGTACATTGTCTGCGAGACCATCATGGGTCCTGCTTAATAGCAAATCTCGGCAGGTGTATACGACAGGCTGTGCGATAGTCTTGATTCCATCGTACCATCACATCATTGCATCATCATATTGCATTGCATTGTATTGATAGTTGTACTTCTTGAATTATCTGGTTAATTATGATTATGAGTCTTTATTATGGGTTAACTTTACTCACGCAATTATATATATAAACCGGCGGCACCGATGCCGAAGTGAGACTTTTTTTATGCAAGTGAAAGTGTTCCTTAGTTTATTTCATAGGTTTGATTAATTCCTTATAATTGGTCAACTAAAACCTACTAAGTACATGTGAATTGTACTCACCCCTACTTCTGTATTTCTTTTCGATGTAGATACTAGTCAGGGTACCTCACGTGACAGTTGATATTTTAATAGATTGTGTATTCACAGATTAGTGGTGAGGTTATGGAATTCGGATCGTCACTAGTCTATCTTTATTTCTTGGTCTTTTGTATCATTCAAAGACTTATGTTGTATCTTCAGACTCGAATCTTGTATTAGATACTCTTTATACTTATGACACCAGGTTTTGGGATAATTTCTTCATTGTCTTTCTTTTCATTTAAATCGTGGTATGACTTTCCCTTTGGGAGTCTCATATGAGTTTTTTTAGGCTTACACATCAAGTTGAGTTTTGGGAAGTGTGCCATCATGACCTCGATTTTTGGGTCGTGATAAACAACCACATTTTCCTTTCCTAAATGGTATAATACACTCATGTCATAGTCCTTCAACAATTCAAGTCATCTCCTTTGTCGAAGATTCAAATCCTTTTGAGTGAACACCTATTGCAAACTCTTGTGATCAGTGAATACATTTACATGGACACCATATAGGTAATGTCTCCAAAGCTTCAAAGAAAAGACCACTACCGCTAACTCTAAGTCATGATTCAAATGATTCTTTTTATGCACCTTAAGTTGCCTAGAAGAATAGGCTATCATCTTATCATGTTTCATCAAAACACAACCAAGATCAACTTTTGAGGCATCACAGTACACAACAAACCCATTAAAACCTTTCGGCAAAGTCAACATTGGAGCGGAAGTAAGCCTATCTGTCACGCCCCGAGAGGGTACCTTAGGCGTGGCCGGTACTCAGAAACCATTTCTGACTTCTGAGAGAACCACTTGGTCTCATTTCTTATTTATTCATGAGCGGAAGACTTAAGAATACTAATATGGGCTTGTCATAATCAAAGGAAAAATAGATAATTATTAGAAGAAGTAATTTCTAAGGAGAACTACTCTGATGACATCATCAGACTCTGTCTATGAAGCCTCTAATACTCTTAGATGGTGCCAATGACATGTCCATGGCTACCTCAAAAGAAACATCACACTCAACAATAATAAAAGGATAAGGAGTTCCTTCGAATACAAGAAGGACTCACCAAATAGCTGAAAAGAAATGATCTTCAACGATGCGCCTGTTGAGGATCTCTAACACCTGTATCTGCATCATAAAACGATGCAGGTCGAATGACGTCAGTACGTGGAATGTACGAGTATGTAAAATGGCAGGAAGGTAAGGATAGATATCAAGATACTCCTCTCAATAAAACTCAGCTCAGAACTCAACATCATCTCAACATGAATATGTAATGCAAGTTTAAAATATAATAATAAAAATAATAGTAATAAGCAATGCTTACTCAGTTGGGAGTTTCTCTAACCGACAACCATCACTTATGAGCTAGCGATGATACAACGAAGCGATGTCGTTGCCACATCCATCCAATACCTTGCCAGGGGAAAGGACATCACCATCTTGGATCCATTCATCAAAGTCCTCTTTTTGGGACTTAAGAGGCATAGCCTCCATCCTACGCTGGCTACGTAGTTCTGGGGTTTGAGTCAATTAAACTCTTACCCAACTCGGTGCTCAATACTACTCCCAAAATATGTGCTCATATTAAACTCATCATCTAGTCTCATTGGACTTTAATTTAAATCATCAAACTCATCTCATTTCATGTTCATCAATCATTATACTTCCAAAAACATCATTTACATCTCATCAAAACATCTTGCTCAAAATATCATTTTCTCAAATTCATTCAAATTCAACTCTTTTACTCTTTCAAAACTCAATAAAATACATATATAGTTTTAATTCATATAACTCTCTTTTTATCAATAAAAATAATAAAAAGCCAACATCTTTACTCAAAACATATGTAAAAATATTCATGAACATCAAATCAATTAAAATTCATGGGAAAGTAGCCATGAACAATAATTCCAATAATATGAGAGATAACAATAATAATAATATTAATGCATAAATATATCAAACTCAATAGAAGAAGAATTAATTCATCTAGAATTCAAGATTTGAATAAAACTCAACTATAACTCAATTATAATAAATTTAAATATTGGGCGCATGGACGAACTCAATCCAATGCTATGAAAGCCTTACATACCTTAAATCCGAAGGTTTACTCCGAATTGGAATACTCTTGGATCCCTAGCCTTTTCTTCTCGCCGGAGCGTTTTGTGTACTACCCGGAGTATAAGAATAACCGGAGTAGTATTTTTATACTACTAAAACTAAAACTATATTTGAGAAGAAGTATATAGAGAGAAGAAATGCTTAGGAAAGCTTGATGAATAAAATGAGGAAATAAGGTGGGTATTTATAGGTGGGAAAGAGGGACCTAACAATAAATAAAATAATTATAAAGAAAAATCTGAAAATTTAATGGAATATATTGATGTCATGGATGATGTTAAATGGAGGACAATTTATGTCATGCATGATGTCAAATGCATCTAGATGTTTCCATGGTAGGTAAGATGAGTTCTTTTTAACAGAATACTCTTTTTCGAAGCTACGTTTGAATAAGATAAATTCCTTATTAGGATTTGGTGTCCTCATAAGAATTGTAGATATGGAAGTCTAGTTTCATATCGTTCAAGAATCAACCAATTTGGAGCAACCTACAGTGAGATATGAATTTTCTTCTATCAACACTCAATTCCGTCACAGCACTATATCTTGCAAAGATTAATTTATTTGACCTACCTATACTCCGAATTTGAAGTTATGTTCTTCATGAAAGTTGTAGGTAAGGATGTTGTGATTACCCAGAAATTTGAATCACCTAATTTGGACCAACCTATGAAAAGTTATGCCCGAAATACAGAGGCTATATTATTTTCGTCGAGAATTGAAATACCGACATACAACATTTTAGGGGTTGTTACAATATCTCCCCCTTGGGATCATTCATCCTCGAATGAAAATGAAAATAGGAGACATAAAGAATAAATATCATCAATACATCAACTCCGATACTCAAATGGTCAATGACTCAAACTCAAGAATAAACATCGGCTCAAAGGTAGAAGTAAGGAATATTACCTTGAATATCGTCATCAGAAGGCATAAATAGATGAGGATAGTTAGCCTTCATATCTTCTTCAGCTTCCCATGTAGCCTCTTCAACAAATTGATTTCGCCATAGAACTTTGACAGATACCACTTCCTTAGTTCTTAATTTGCAAACCTGACGATCAAGAATTTGAACTGGAATCTCTTCATAACTCAGACTCTCTTTCACCCCAATGCTCTCAGCTGGGACAACAAGTGAAGGATCTCCCAAACACTTCTTAAGCATAGAGATGTGAAACACGGGATGAATAGCAGCTAATTCTGAAGGCAACTCCAATTCATAGGCTACGTTACCTACCCTCCTCATAATCTGATAAGGACCAATGTAGCGGGGACTAAGCTTCCCTTTCTTTCCAAATCTCATCACACCCTTCATGGGTGAAACTTTCAAGTATACCCAATCGTACACTTCGAACTCTAAATCTCTTCTTCTAACATCAGTGTAGGATTTTTGGCGACTTTGAGCAGTCCTCAACCTCTCTTGTATGGTTTTCACCTTCTCCATAGCTTGGTGAACCAAGTCTGGTCCAATCAACTCAGCTTCACCAACTTCAAACCAACCAATTGGTGATCTACATCTCCTCCCATACAGAGCTTCATAAGGAGCCATTTGAATACTCGAATGGAAACTATTATTGTATGCAAACTCAATAAGAGGTAAATGATCATCCCAATTACCTTTGAAGTCAATGACACAGGCTCTTAACATATCCTCCTAAGTCTGTATCGTACGCTCTGCCTGGCCATCTGTTTGCGGATGAAAAGCAGTACTAAGGTTCACTCTTGAACCCAAGCCCTTCTGAAATGACTTCCAAAACTGAGCAGTAAATTGAGCTCCCCTATCAGAGATGATAGACAAAGGAACTCCATGCAGTCTAACAATCTCTCTAAGATACAGTTTGGCATAATCCTCTGCAGTGTTCGTAGTCTTAACCGGCAAGAAATGGGCCGATTTGGTCATCCTATCCACAATCACCCAAATAGAGTCATGTTGTTTGCGGGTTCGTGGTAAACCGGTAATGAAGTCCATATTGATCATTTCCCACTTCCATTCCGGTATCTCTATATTCTGAGCCACTCCACAAGGCCTTTGGTGCTCAACTTTAACTTGTTGGCAATTTGGGCACTTGGACACAAACTCTGCTATATCTCTCTTCATTCCACTCCACCAGTATACTTCTCTCAAGTCATGATACATCTTTGTTGAACCTGGATGGATGGAATACTTAGAATTATGGGCTTCTTTCATGATTCTCTCCCTAATACCATCAACACTTGGAACACATAATCTTTCTTGATATCTCAACACTCCATCTCCCCCTTTGGTAAAAGCCATTACCTTCTGCTTGTGAACCTTATCCTTCAGTTGAAGAAGAATAGGGTCCTGATCTTGCTTTTCTTTCACCTCTGCAACTACAGATGATTCAGCTCCATTTCTTACTATTGTACCACCCTCACTAGAGTCAATAAGTTGAACTCCCAAACGCGCAAGTCTATGAACTTCCTTTGCCAACTCCTTTTTTTCCTCTTCCACATGAGTTGTACTTCCCATAGATAACCTGCTAAGAGCATCAGCAACTACATTTGCTTTACCTGGGTGGTAGAGAATGCTCATGTCATAATCCTTGAGCAACTCTAGCCATCTCCTTTGCCTCAAATTCAGCTCCTTCTGGCTGAATACATACTGCAAGCTCTTATGGTCTGTGAACACATCCACATGTACACCATAAAGATAGTGACGCCAAATCTTAAGAGCAAATACCACAGCTGCCAACTCAAGGTCATGAGTGGGGTAGTTCCTCTCATGAGTCTTAAGATGCCTGGAGGCATAGGCAATGACCTTACCTTTCTGCATCAATACACATCCCAACCCAACTCTTGAAGCATCACAATAGATTACAAAACCATCCATTCCTTCGGGTAGGGATAGTACTGGAGCAGTAGTCAATCTAGCTTTCAACTCTTGAAAACTTTTCTCACAAGCATCAGACCATTGAAACTTAGCCTTCTTCTGAGTCAGCTTAGTCAATGGTGAGGATATGGATGAAAATCCCTCAACAAACCTCCTGTAGTAATCAGCCAAACCTAAGAAACTCCTTATGTTGGTTGGAGAGGTGGGTCGAGGCCAGTTCTTAACTGCCTCAATCTTTTGAGTATCAACTTGGATTCCATCCCCAGATATAATATGACCTAGGAATGCTACAGACTCAAGCTAAAACTCACACTTTAAAACTTAGCATACAACTCCTTCTCCTTAAGAGTTTGAAGGACAATCCTAAGGTGATTAGCATGCTCACTCTTACTTCTAGAGTAGACCAAAATATCATCGATGAAGACAATTACAAATGTATCTAGGTATGGCTTGAATACTCGGTTCATGAGGTCCATAAAAGCTGCTGGAGCATTTGTCAATCCAAAGGACATAACAAGAAACTCAAAATGACCATAGCGGGTTCGAAAAGCCGTCTTCGGGATGTCACATTCTCTCACTTTCAACTGGTGATAGCCTGATCTGAGGTCTATCTTAGAGAAACATGTGGCACCCTGAAGTTGGTCAAATAAATCATCTATTCTGGGGAGAGGGTACTTGTTTTTAATGGTGACCTTGTTTAGTTGTCGGTAATCAATGCACATTCTAAGGGACCCATCTTTCTTTCGCATGAATAGGACAGGAGCGCCCCAGGGTGAGACACTTGGCCTAATAAACCCCTTATCTAGGAGGTCTTTCAGTTGTTCTTTCAACTCTTTCAACTCAGTAGGAGCCATCCTATAAGGAGGAATGGAGATAGGTTGTGTATCAGGAAGGATATCAATACCAAAGTTTATCTCTCTATCAGGAGGAATTCCGGGTAGATCCTCAGGAAAGACTTCAGGAAACTCATTCACAATGGGAACTGACTCAAGAGATGGAGTCTGATCATTAATATTTTTGACTCGAACTATATGATATATACATCCCTTAGAGATTAATTTTTTGGCCTTAAGGTAGGAAATAAATTTACCCCTAGGCACTACAGAATTCCCCCTTCCACTCTAAGATAGACTCGTTTGGAAATTGAAACTTGACAATTCGGGTCCTACAATCAACCGAAGCATAACAAGAATAAAGCCAGTCCATACCAAGAATCACATCAAAATCAACCATGTCCAACTCAACTAAGTCAGCCATGGTATCCCTATGATAGATTGACACAGTACAATTTCTATAGACCCTCTCAGCTAAGATAGAATCACCACCAGGAGTAGACACACTGAAAGGCTCAAGAAGACACTCAGGAAGGATCTCAAATTTACTAGCCAAGTAAGGAGTCACAAAAGATAATGTAGCACCCGGATCAAGTAATGCATACACATCAAAAGAAAGGACTCGAAGCATACCAGTAACAACATCGGGTGCGTTTTCTTGGTATTGGCGACTACCCATAGCATACAGACGGTTGGTTCCCCCACCTGCACTTGAAGCTGCACCTCTATGATTACCTCTATTCTGTGGAGCTGCAGAAGAAAACTGAGCTCTACTACTTCCATCTCCCTGCCTTTTTGAAGGACACTCATTCTGGAAGTGACCTATCTTTCCACATCCGTAGCAAGCATTGGTGCCCACACGACACTCTCCCAAATGGAGCCTCCCACATCTAGCACATGGTGGTTTCCCACTAGAACCTTGAGCCATACTTAATTGGGACTGAGAACCTTGAGATCAGAAGTTTTGGTGACTTAGAGATCTTTGATCATACCTGGTATTAGGTGTAAAAGTATTTGTTGGGGAAGGTGCATAATTGGAAGACCTTTTCTGAAAGAAAGACTTGTTACCCTTCCCTTGCTTCTGCTCATTCTCATGCCCAGCAGACTTAGCCTTCTTGCTTAGGTGTTCTTCTCGGTCCTTTTTCTTATCATCCTCAACCTGCTGAGCATACACCATCAATCTAGAAAAATCCATGTCAGAAATCATTAGCATTGCCTTACATTCTTTCTTTACATGTTTGCCTAGGCCAGAGACAAACTTCCTCATCTTAGACCTCATATGGGGAATCATTTCTGGGGCATATTTGGACAATTGAATAAACTTCAAATTATATTCTTTCACAGTCATACTCTCTTGCTTGAGGTTCACAAACTCCTCAATTTTTGCTTCAAGTAGCTCTTGGGGAAAAAAGTTATCAAGAAATGCTCTTTCAAACTCATCCCAAAGAGCAGGCTCTGCATCTTCACCTCTACTTTCTTCCCACTGGTTATACCAGACATTTGCGACATCCTTGAGTTGATAAGACACCAATTCAACACCCTCAATCTCTGTAGCATGCATCACTTTTAGTATCTTCCACATCTCATCAATGAAATTTTGGGGGTCTTCATCAACGTTAGAACCCGTGAAGACCAGTGGATTCATTCTCAGAAAATCTCTGATCCTCGTGGCAGCAGACGGCTCTTGATAACTAGAGCTAGGAGTTGGTGAACTCTGGCTACTATTTCGAGCAGCCACCAACTGGGTGAGCATAGCAATCGCTCCTCGAAAATCATCCTCAGAAGTAGGAGTGGTCTGAATAGTAGGTACTTGGGGTACCTCAGTAGACCTTACAGGTCGGCCCCTAGTTCTCCGTGGAGGCATCACTGATTGTGGAACCTCAGTGCTGGGAGCATTCCTCTGACTAGCTGAACGTTTAGGAGGCATGTCTGAAACGTGTAAACGCACGAATCATAAAACGATGCAGGTCGAATGACGTCAGTACGTGGAATGTACGAGTATGTAAAATGGCAGGAAGGTAAGGATAGATATCAAGATACTCCTCTCAATAAAACTCAGCTCAGAACTCAACATCATCTCAACATGAATATGTAATGCAAGTTTAAAATATAATAATAAAAATAATAGTAATAAGCAATGCTTACTCAGTTGGGAGTTTCTCTAACCGACAACCATCACTTATGAGCTAGCGATGATACAACGAAGCGATGTCGTTGCCACATCCATCCAATACCTTGCCAGGGTAAAGGACATCACCATCTTGGATCCATTCATCAAAGTCCTCTTTTTGGGACTTAAGAGGCATAGCCTCCATCCTACGCTGGCTACGTAGTTCTGGGGTTTGAGTCAATTAAACTCTTACCCAACTCGGTGCTCAATACTACTCCCAAAATATGTGCTCATATTAAACTCATCATCTAGTCTCATTGGACTTTAATTTAAATCATCAAACTCATCTCATTTCATGTTCATCAATCATTATACTTCCAAAAACATCATTTACATCTCATCAAAACATCTTGCTCAAAATATCATTTTCTCAAATTCATTCAAATTCAACTCTTTTACTCTTTCAAAACTCAATAAAATACATATATAGTTTTAATTCATATAACTCTCTTTTTATCAATAAAAATAATAAAAAGCCAACATCTTTACTCAAAACATATGTAAAAATATTCATGAACATCAAATCAATTAAAATTCATGGGAAAGTAGCCATGAACAATAATTCCAATAATATGAGAGATAACAATAATAATAATATTAATGCATAAATATATCAAACTCAATAGAAGAAGAATTAATTCATCTAGAATTCAAGATTTGAATAAAACTCAACTATAACTCAATTATAATAAATTTAAATATTGGGCGCATGGACGAACTCAATCCAATGCTATGAAAGCCTTACATACCTTAAATCCGAAGGTTTACTCCGAATTGGAATACTCTTGGATCCCTAGCCTTTTCTTCTCGCCGGAGCGTTTTGTGTACTATCCGGAGTATAAGAATAACCGGAGTAGTATTTTTATACTACTAAAACTAAAACTATATTTGAGAAGAAGTATATAGAGAGAAGAAATGCTTAGGAAAGCTTGATGAATAAAATGAGGAAATAAGGTGGGTATTTATAGGTGGGAAAGAGGGACCTAACAATAAATAAAATAATTATAAAGAAAAATCTGAAAATTTAATGGAATATATTGATGTCATGGATGATGTTAAATGGAGGACAATTTATGTCATGCATGATGTCAAATGCATCTAGATGTTTCCATGGTAGGTAAGATGAATTCTTTTTAACAGAATACTCTTTTTCGAAGCTACGTTTGAATAAGATAAATTCCTTATTAGGATTTGGTGTCCTCATAAGAATTGTAGATATGGAAGTCTAGTTTCATATCGTTCAAGAATCAACCAATTTGGAGCAACCTACAGTGAGATATGAATTTTCTTCTATCAACACTCAATTCCGTCACAGCACTATATCTTGCAAAGATTAATTTATTTGACCTACCTATACTCCGAATTTGAAGTTATGTTCTTCATGAAAGTTGTAGGTAAGGATGTTGTGATTACCCATAAATTTGAATCACCTAATTGGGACCAACCTATGAAAAGGTATGCCCAAAATACAGAGGCTGTATTATTTTTGTCGAGAATTGAAATACCGACATACAACATTTTAGGGGTTGTTACACTATCCTTCATCTCTTGGAAGCTTTTCTTGCATGCCTCAGACCATTGGAATTTCACTTCTTTAGAGTCAAAGTAGTCAAGGGCAGTTGAATGAAAGAGAAACCCTCTAAAAATCATCTATAATGTCGCACCCTATTTTCGAGCGGGTCGAAATAGTTCACAACATAAAAATGGCTATGCCTCTGATTTTGAAAATGTTTAGAGTCGCCACCTAATTTTAAGGAAAATATTAGGAAAACCATTTTTTTTTGTAAATGTAAACTCTGTTTTGATTTGCGAAACCTGTGAGATTCTAAGTAAGGGTTTTAGTTACTCGAGGGGAAGGTATTAGGCATCCCTCAGAGCCTATCCGAAGATAGTCCTTAAACTTAGTTTTAGAAAAAATGATTAGGGATATTTATTCATTTGTTTGTTTTAGAAATATTAAGAAAAAGGGTTTTTATTAAATTTTTGAAAAAGGTGAAAATATAAGGTATGTCATATCTATACGTCTTATATATGAATGAACCAAATTTAATAATAATATATTTATTGTATAGTAAAATAAATAATAAATAATATATTTAAATATATAAAAATACAAATGTATATTTTAAAATCATTTGAATAAATAACTTACTAAATTTATGGTAAAATAAATGTCTAGTATTAGCAATGGTTACTTTATTTGTAGCCACAATAAAAAAGAAAATGAATAAGATAATAGACAAGTGTAGATATATGAATATGTAATATGTTGTAAATCTAATTTGGGTGAAATCTCTAATAAGATTGAGGATGCCTAAAAATCATTGAATTTTAAAATATTAAATTACCCCAAATATATATATACAAACAAAATATTTAAAAGTCGACAAGAAATAAAATTATCTACATTCTTATTTTTCTTCGGATCAGCGCCGGCTCATTAATCGGAAGACAAAATATATAAAGTTTTTGTCATTTTTCTGCTCGGGTCAACTTCCATCATTTTAGAAGGGCCTAATTACCCCTACCCCTCTTAAGTTTATTTATTATTATGACCCTAAAGCGATCTAAAAGAAAATAATAAAAACTAACGTCTTAAAAGGTGTCTAAACGTCCCAACTTAATATCCAAGAGGCATTGGACGCACTATTTAGAGTAGGTTTTAGACCAAAGGAAATATAGGCATCCTAATTAGACACATCGTCAAACAAAACAGATAGGACAAGCAGTTAGCACATAAAATCTCAAATAAGCCTCTAAATTAATTAATTAACATGCTTGAAAACACATATAAATTGTGAAGGTCATAATGATTATGTGTGTGCGTACAATCAGACACAGGTATTATAAACATAAAAACTTAAATAATATGACGGACAAATTTAATTACTTAGGTGATTATAATAAAAGAAGTATGCTTGATAATTTTAGTTATTAACTAACAATATTTTATAGAATACTATTCATATGACTTTAGTTAAGAGCATGCTAAAAAATTTATTAAACGCTATGGATATGGTTTTCTAAATGTTGATATACTAAAGATGTATTAAAATATAGACATGATTTCAAATATAGAATAATATGATAAATATTTATTAGAACCCTAGGGGGCATGAATTCTACTCATAATTGTTATGAAAAAATATTTATGAAGGTCTAATATCCATTTAATTGACATGTTAGAATTATAATACCTATAAACATAATTGTTATATGATAAAATATGCGAGAAATATTGTTAGATCTCATGGACCCAATAGGCTCAAAATATTCTTACCGACATAGTTTTCTATATGCTTGAAATAATATTAAACCCTATAAACGATACCTAGATGATTAGTATGTTGAAATTTATTTTAAATATTATTTATAGACATGGTGTCTAAATGAAATGATATGTTGAAAATTGATTAAAATTGTAAGCATGGTTTTTAAAATAAAATAACATGACAAATATTTATCAAATCCTATAGACATGGTCTCTATATATAAACTATGATAAATATTTATTATAATTCTAGAGGCTTGGTTTTAATAAAAGGTGCTAAAATATTTATTAAAAATCTAGAGGTATGATTTTTTTTGTTAATAATATTATACTAAAAAATATTTTATAACGGCCTATAGACATGAATTCTACATAACAGATAAATTATTTATTAACTTAAACGCATGATTTATATATATTGACCACATTCTACATTAAACATGATTTCTATATGGTTAAAAAATCTTATGGCCATGGTTTCCAAATAAAGTATGTATTGGAACATTAATTAAATTCTATAGATGTAGTTTCTATATGAGTCAATATGATAAAAATATTTGTAATCTTGTAAGCGTAAATTAACTCTTATAAAATACTAAAAATATTCATTAAGTACTAAAGACGTGATTTATGTATATTTCTTACGGTGAAAATATTGGTTTTATATGCTTGCAATATTATTCAATTTTATAAATATAGTTCTATATGACATAATATTAAAAAATATTTATTAGCAAATATATAGGTATTGTATCTATTAAAGTAGCCTATTAAACTTATTAAATCTTAAACATGATTTCTATAAAATTTAACATGCTAAAGTTGTGTAGGTATAATTTCAATTAATATGCTGAAAATATTAAGCTTAAACCGTGACATGTGATTTAATTAACATGCTGGAAATTATCTATCGAAAGCGTATGTACATGATATGTAATAATAGAATTATTGATAGTTTGAATAAAATATACAAGAGTTGGGCATGTTGTTTAATATATATAAATATATGAAAATATTAAAATTGATAAACTAATTAAAGTATAGGGTTTATCAATATTTATTTGTGTGGTAAACGTATTTCATTTAAAATTAAAATCTGAAAGTCAACAAAAATAATTAAAATAACTAATTTCTTTCGGTATATTTGTTTAGCGCACGCAACCACATAAAATTTGTGTCAAAGTAAAAAAAATTGCAAGTAGCACGTAGATTTCCCCTCCCCTTAGACTATCCCCAATTTCATTATTATTATGATGAAGAGTAAAGTTTACAAGATTATTATAAAATTAAAACAAAAGGTAAATGAATAAATAATACAAAATGTAAACGAAATAATGACATTTTAAACTTTTGCACTCCTCGTGTCTTGAACTTTGAAGTTCAAGCCCTGCTAAATCATAAAAAAAACACAACCAATATACAAATATATATTGTCACACCCCGAGAGGGTACCCTAGGCGTGGCCGGCACTCAGAAACCATCTCTGGCTTCCGAGAGAACCACTTGGTCTCATTACTCATTTGTTCATCAGTGGAAGACTTAATAATACTAATGTGGGCTGGTCATAATCAAAGGAAAAATAGATAATTCTTAGAAGAAGTAGTTTCTAAGGAGAACTACTCCAATTACATCATCAAACTCTGTCTATGAAGCCTCTAATACTCTTAGATGGTGCCAATGACATGTCCATGGCTATCTCAAAAGAAACATCACACTCAACAATAATAAAAGGATAAGGAGTTCCTTCGAAGACAAGAAGGACTCACCAAATAGCTGAAAAGAAATGATCTTCAACGATGCGCCTGTTGAGAATCTCTAACACCTGTATCTGCATCATAAAACTCATCTCATTTCATGTTCATCAATCATTATACTTTCAAAAACATCATTTACATCTCATCAAAACATCTTGCTTAAAATATCATTTGCTCAAATTCATTCAAACTCAACTCTTTTGCTCTTTCAAAACTCAATAAAATACATATATAGTATTAATTCATATAACTTTCTTTTTATCAATGAAAATAATAAAAAGCCAACATCTTTACTCAAAACATGTATAAAAATATTCATGAACATCAAATCAATTAGAATTCATGGGAAAGTAGCCATGAATAATAATTCCAATAATATGAGAGATAACAATAATAATAATATTAATGCATAAATATATCAAACTCAATAGAAGAAGAATTAATTCATCTAGAATTCAAGATTTGAATAAAACTCAACTATAACTCAATTATAATAAATTTAAATATTGGGCGCATGGACGAACTCAATCCAATGCTATGAAAGCCTTACATACCTTAAATCCGAAGGTTTACTCCGAATTGGAATACTCTTGGATCCCTAGCCTTTTCTTCTCGCCGGAGCGTTTTGTGTACTACCCGGAGTATAAGAATAACCGGAGTAGTATTTTTATACTACTAAAACTAAAACTATATTTGAGAAGAAGTATATAGAGAGAAGAAATGCTTAGGAAAGCTTGATGAATAAAATGAGGAAATAAGGTGGGTATTTATAGGTGGGAAAGAGGGACCTAACAATAAATAAAATAATTATAAAGAAAAATCTGAATATTTAATGGAATATATTGATGTCATGGATGATGTTAAATGGAGGACAATTTATGTCATGCATGATGTCAAATGCATCTAGATGTTTCCATGGTAGGTAAGATGAGTTCTTTTTAACAGAATACGAAGCTACGTTTGAATAAGATAAATTCCTTATTAAGATTTGGTTTCTTCATAAGAATTGTAGATATGGAAGTCTAGTTTCATATAGTTCAAGAATCAACCAATTTGGAGCAACCTACCGTGAGATATGAATTTTCTTCTATAAACACTCAATTCCGTCACAGCACTATATCTTGCAAAAATTAATTTATTTGATCAACTTACACTCTGAATCTTAAGATGTGTTCTCATAAAAGTTGTAGGTAATGATGTTGTGGTTACGCAGAAATTTGAATCACCTAATTTGGACCAACCTATGAAAAGTTATGCCCAAAATACAGAGGCTGTATTATTTTTGTCAAGAATTGAAATACCGACATACAACATTTTAGGGGTTGCTACAATATCTCCCCCTTGGTATCATTCGTCCTCGAATGAAGATGAAAATAGGAGACATAAAGAATGAATATCCTCAATACATCAACTCTAATACTCAAATGGTCAATGACTCAAACTCAAGAATAAACATCGACTCAAAGGTAGAAGTAAGGAATATTACCTTGAATATCGTCATCAGAAGGCATAAATAGATGAGGATAGTTAGCCTTCATATCTTCTTCAGCTTCCCATGTAGCCTCTTCAACAAATTGATTTCGCCATAGGACTTTGACAGATGCCACTTCCTTAGTTCTTAATTTGCGAACCTGACGATCAAGAATTTGAACTGGAATCTCTTCATAACTCAAACTCTCTTTCACCCCAATGCTCTCAGCTGGGACAACAAGTGAAGGATCTCCCAAACACTTCTTAAGCATAGAGATGTGAAACACGGGATGAATAGCAGCTAATTCTGGAGGCAACTCTAATTCATAGGCTACGTTACCTACCCTCCTCATAATCTGATAAGGACCAATGTAGCGAGGACTAAGCTTTCCTTTCTTTCCAAATCTCATCACACCCTTCATGGGTGAAACTTTCAAGTATACCCAATCGTACACTTCGAACTCCAAATCTCTTCTTCTAACATCAGTGTAGGATTTCTGGTGACTTTGAGCAGTCCTCAACCTCTCTTGTATGGTTTTCACCTTCTCCACAGCTTGGTGAACCAAGTCTGGTCCAATCAACTCAGCTTCACCAACTTCAAACCAACCAATTGGTGATCTACATCTCCTCCCATACAGAGCTTCATAAGGAGCCATTTGAATACTCAAATGGAAACTATTATTGTATGCAAACTCAATAAGAGGTAAATGATCATCCCAATTACCTTTGAAGTCAATGACACATGCTCTTAATATATCCTCCAAAGTCTGTATCGTACGCTCTGCCTGGCCATCTGTTTGCAGATGAAAAGCAGTATTAAGGTTCACTCTTGAACCCAAGCCCTTCTGAAATGACTTCCAAAACTGAGCAGTAAATTGAGCTCCCCTATCAGAGATGATAGACAAAAGAACTCCATGCAGTCTAACGATCTGTCTAAGATACAGTTTGGCATAATCCTCTGCAGTGTTCGTAGTCTTAACCGGCAAGAAATGGGCCGATTTAGTCATCCTATCCACAATCACCCAAATAGAGTCATGTTGTTTGCGGGTTCATAGTAAACCGGTAATGAAGTCCATATTGATCATTTCCCACTTCTATTCCGGGATCTCTATATTCTGAGCCACTCCACAAAGCCTTTGGTGCTCAACTTTAACTTGTTGGCAATTCGGGCACTTAGACACAAACTCTGCTTTATCTCTCTTCATTCCACTCCACCAGTATACTTCTCTCAAGTCATGATACATCTTTGTTGAACCTGGATGGATGGAATATTTAGAATTATGGCTTCTTTCATGATTCTCTCCCGAATACCATCAACACTTGGAACACATAATCTTTCTTGATATCTCAACACTCCATCTCCCCCTTTGGTAAAAGTTATTACCTTCTGCTTGTGAACCTCATCCTTCAGTTGAAGAAGAATGGGATCCTGATCTTGCTTTTCTTTCACCTCTGCAACTAGAGATGATTCAGCTCTATTTCATACTATTGTACTACCCTCACTAGAGTCAATAAGTTGAACTCCCAAACGCGCAAGTCTATGCACTTCCTTTGCCAACTCCTTCTTTTCCTCTTCCACATGGATTGTACTCCCCATAGATAACCTGCTAAGAGCATCAACAACTACATTTGCTTTACCTGGGTGGTAGAGAATGCTTATGTCATAATCCTTGAGCAACTCTAGCCATCTCTTCTGCCTCAAATTCAGCTCCTTCTGGCTGAATACATACTGCAAGCTCTTATGGTCTGTGAACACATCCACATGTACACCATAAAGATAGTGACGCCAAATCTTAAGAGCAAATACCACAGCTGCCAACTCAAGGTCATGAGTGGGGTAGTTCCTCTCATGAGTCTTAAGCTGCCTGGAGGCATAGGCAATGACCTTACCTTTCTGCATCAATACACATCCCAACCCAACTCTTGAAGCATCACAATAGATTACAAAACCATCCATTCCTTCGGGTAGGGATAGCACTGGAGCAGTAGTCAATCTAGCTTTCAACTCTTGAAAACTTTTCTCACAAGCATCAGACCATTGAAACTTAGCCTTCTTCTGAGTCAGCTTAGTCAATGGTGAGGATATGGATGAAAATCCCTCAACAAACCTCCTGTAGTAACCAGCCAAACCTAAGAAACTCCTTATGTCGGTTGGAGAGGTGGGTCGGGGCCAGTTCTTAACTGCCTCAATCTTTTGAGTATCAACTTGGATTCCATCCCCAGATATAATATGACCTAGGAATGCTACAGACTCAAGCCAAAACTCACACTTTGAAAACTTAGCATACAACTCCTTCTCCTTAAGAGTTTGAAGGACAATCCTAAGGTGATTAGCATGCTCACTCTTACTTCTAGAGTAGACCAAAATATCATCGATGAAGATAATTACAAACGTATCTAGGTATGGCTTGAATACTCGGTTCATGAGGTCCATAAAAGCTGCTGGAGCATTTGTCAATCCAAAGGACATAACAAGAAACTCAAAATAACCATAGCGGGTTCGAAAAGCCGTCTTCGGGATGTCACATTCTCTCACTTTCAACTGGTGATAGCCTGATCTGAGGTCTATCTTAGAGAAACATGTGGCACCCTGAAGTTGGTCAAATAAATCATCTATTCTGGGGAGAGGGTACTTGTTTTTAATGGTGACCTTGTTTAGTTGTCGGTAATCAATGCACATTCTAAGGGACCCATCTTTCATTCGCACGAATAGGACAGGAGCGCCCCAGGGTGAGACACTTGGCCTAATAAACCCCTTATCTAGGAGGTCTTTCAGTTGTTCTTTCAACTCTTTCAACTCAGTAGGAGCCATCCTATAAGGAGGAATGGAGATAGGTTGTGTATCAGGAAGGATATCAATACCAAAGTTTATCTCTCTATCAGGAGGAATTCCGGGTAGATCCTCAGGAAAGACTTCAGGAAACTCATTCACAATGGGAACTGACTCAAGAGATGGAGTCTGATCATTAATATTTTTGACTCGAACTATATGATATATACATCCCTTAGAGATTAATTTTTTGGCCTTAAGGTAGGAAATAAATTTACCCCTAGGCACTACAGAATTCCCCCTTCCACTCTAAGATAGGCTCGTTTGGAAATTGAAACTTGACAATTCGGGTCCTACAATCAACCGAAGCATAACAAGAATAAAGCCAGTCCATACCAAGAATCACATCAAAATCAACCATGTCCAACTCAACTAAGTCAGCCATGGTATCCCTATGATAGATTGACACAGTACAATTTCTATAGACCCTCTCAGCTAAGATAGAATCACCACCAGGAGTAGACACACTGAAAGGCTCAAGAAGACACTCAGGAAGGATCTCAAATTTACTAGCCAAGTAAGGAGTCACAAAAGATAATGTAGCACCCGGATCAAGTAATGCATACACATCAAAAGAAAGGACTCGAAGCATACCAGTAACAACATCGGGTGCGTTTTCTTGGTATTGGCGACTACCCATAGCATACAGACGGTTGGTTCCCCCACCTGCACTTGAAGCTGCACCTCTATGATTACCTCTATTCTGTGGAGCTGCAGAAGAAAACTGAGCTCTACTACTTCCATCTCCCTGCCTTTTTGAAGGACACTCATTCTGGAAGTGACCTATCTTTCCACATCCGTAGCAAGCATTGGTGCCCACACGACACTCTCCCAAATGGAGCCTCCCACATCTAGCACATGGTGGTTTTCCTCTAGAACCTTGAGCCATACTTAATTGGGACTGAGAACCTTGAGATCGGAAGTTTTGGTGACTTAGCGATCTCTGATCATACCTGGTATTAGGTGTAAAAGCATTTGTTGGGGAAGGTGCATAATTGGAAGACCTTTTCTGAAAGAAAGACTTGTTACCCTTCCCTTGCTTCTGCTCATTCTCATGCCCAGCAGACTTATCCTTCTTGCTTAGGTGTTCCTCTCGGTCTTTTTTCTTGTCATCCTCAACCTGCTGAGCATACACCATCAATCTAGAAATATCCATGTCAGAAATCATTAACATTGCCTTACATTCTTTCTTTATATATTTGCCTAGGCCAAAGACAAACTTCCTCATCTTAGACCTCATATGAGGAATCATTTCTGGGGCATATTTGGACAATTGAATAAACTTCAAACTATACTCTTTCACAGTCATACTCTCTTGCTTGAGGTTCACAAACTCCTCAATTTTTGCTTCACGTAGCTCTTGGGGAAAGAAGTTATTAAGAAATGCTCTCTCAAACTCATCCCAAAGAGCAGGCTCTGCATCCTCACCTCTACTTTCTTCCCACTGGTTATACCAGACATTTGCCACATCCTTGAGTTGATAAGACACCAACTCAACCCCCTCGATCTCTGTAGCATGCATCGCTTTTAGTATCTTCCACATCTCATCAATGAAATTTTGGGGGTCTTCATCAACGTTAGAACCCGTGAAGACCGGTGGATTCATTCTCAGAAAATCTCTGATCCTCGTGGCAGCAGACGACTCTTGATAACTAGAGCTAGAAGTTGGTGAACTTTGGCTACTATTTCGAGCAGCCACCAACTGGGTGAGCATAGCAATCGCTTCTCGAAAATCTTCCTCAGAAGTAGGAGTGGTCTGAACAGTAGGTACTTGGGGTACCTCAGTAGACCTTGCAGGTCGGCCCCTAGTTCTTCGTGGAGGCATCACTGACTGTGGAACCTCAGTGCTGGCAGCGTTCCTCTGACTAGCTGAACGTTTAGGAGGCATGTCTGAAACGTGTAAACGCATGAATTAGAAAGAAAGCTTTTATAGAGTTAAACTCTATCGCACGAACTCAGATTATGAAAGAAGTGAAATAATTCCTAATGTCCTATAGTTTCCTGATTATAAGTGTGGTGTACGACACACTCATAAGCAAGACTCTACTAGACACGGCTTCATAGACACCCTAGGACTCTTGAACTCTGTGCTCTGAAACCAAGTTTGTCACACCCCGAGAAGGTACCCTAGGCGTGGCCGGCACTCAGAAACCATCTCTGGCTTCCGAGAGAACCACTTGGTCTCATTACTCATTTGTTCATTAGCGGAAGACTTAATAATACTAATGTGGGCTTGTCATAATCAAAGGAAAAATAGATAATTCTTAGAAGAAGTAGTTTCTAAGGAGAACTACTCCAATTACATCATCAAACTCTGTCTATGAAGCCTCTAATACTCTTAGATGGTGCCAATGATATGTCCATGGCTACCTCAAAAGAAACATCACACTCAACAATAATAAAAGGATAAGGAGTTCCTTCGAATACAAGAAGGACTCACCAAATAGCTGAAAAGAAATGATCTTCAATGATGCGCCTGTTGAGGATCTCTAACACCTGTATCTGCATCATAAAATGATGCAGGTCGAATGACGTCAGTACATGGAATGTACGAGTATGTAAAATGGCAGGAAGGTAAGGACAGATATCAAGAAACTCCTCTCAAGAAAACTCAGCTCAGAACTCAACATCATCTCAACATGAATATGTAATGCAAGTTTAAAATATAATAATAAAAATAATAGTAATAAGCAATGCTTACTCAGTTGGGAGTTTCTCTAACCGACAACCATCACTTATGAGCTAGCGATGATACAACGAAGCGATGTCGTTGCCACATCCATCCAATACCTTGGCAGGGTAAAGGACATCACCATCTTGGATCCACTCATCAAAGTCCTCTTTTTGGGACTTAAGAGGCATAGCCTCCATCCTACGCTGGCTACGTAGCTCTGGAGTTTGAGTCAATTAAACTCTTACCCAATTCGGTGCTCAATACTACTCCCAAAATATGTGCTCATATTAAACTCATCATCTAGTCTCATTGAACTTTAATTTAAATCATCAAACACATCTCATTTCATGTTCATCAATCATTATACTTCCAAAAACATCATTTACATCTCATCAAAACATCTTGCTCAAAATATCATTTGCTCAAATTCATTCAAACTCAACTCTTTTGCTCTTTCAAAACTCAATAAAATACATATATAGTATTAATTCATATAACTTTCTTTTTATCAATGAAAATAATAAAAAGCCAACATCTTTACTCAAAAAATGTATAAAAATATTCATGAATATCAAATCAATTAGGATTCATGGGTAAGTAGCCATGAACAATAATTCCAATAATATGAGAGATAACAATAATAATAATATTAATGCATAAATATATTAAACTCAATAGAAGAAGAATTAATTTATTTATAATTCAAGATTTGGATAAAACTAAACTATAACTCAATTATAATGAATTTAAATATTGAGCGCATGGACGAACTCAATCCAATGCTATGAAAGCCTTACATACCTTAAATCCGAAGGTTTACTCCGAATTTGAACACTCTTGGACCCCTAGCCTTTTCTTCTCGCCGGAGCATTTTGTGTACTACCCGGAGTATGAGAATAACCGGAGTAGTATTTTTATACTACTAAAACTAAAACTATATTTGAGAAGAAGTATATATAGAGAAGAAATGCTTAAGAAAGCTTGATGAATAAAATGAGGAAATAAGGTGGGTATTTATAGGTGAGAAAGAGTGACCTAACAATAAATAAAATAATTATAAAGAAAAATCTGAAAATTTAATGGAATATATTGATGTCATGGATGATGTTAAATGGAGGATAATTTATGTCATGAATGATGTCAAATGTATCTAGATGTTTCCATGGTAGGTAAGATGAGTTCTTTTTAATAGAATACTCTTTTTCGAAGCTGCGTTTGAATAAGATAAATTCCTTATTAGGATTTGGTGCCTTCATAAGAATTGTAGATATGGAAGTCTAGTTTCATATCGTTCAAGAATCAACCAATTTGGAGCAACCTACCGTGAGATATGAATTTTCTTCTATAAATACTCAATTCCGTCACAGCACTATATCTTGCAAAGATTAATTTATTTGATCTACTTACACTCCGAATCTTAAGATGTGTTATTATAAAAGTTGTAGGTAATGATGTTGTGGTTACTCAGAAATTTGCATCACCTAATTTGGACCAACCTATGAAAAGTTATGCCCAAAATACAGAGGCTGTATTATTTTTGTCGAGAATTGAAATACCGACATACAACATTTTAGGGGTTGTTACATATATAGAGGTATATCATGATTATATAATTTTTCTACAACAAAGCAAGCAAATAGAACAAGAACACATTTCAAAATAATAAACCAATATATCAAAGAAAATGGGAACTAACCTGGATACTTCATGTATTTATTTTGACAAGATATAATATGTAAGAACCTAAAGTAAAGACAGTACAATAAAATAGGAAAAGAAAGTACTAACCGGTTAATATGAGTTTTATGTCAATGAAAAGCGGTAGCAATATCCGAGATTCAAACAAGTCGAAGTAGCAAAAAGGCAAAAGAAAGAGCTTAAAAATAATTAAGTATTTTGTTAAAAGCTTCTCTAAGTTCTAGTGTATATTTTTGTTTTCTTATGTGTTTCGCCCTTGTTTTGTTTTTTTTTTGTCTGTTTGTTGTCTTTCATTGTTTTTGTCTTTTTTGTGTATCTCTTCCCTCTGTCTGTTGTCTGTGTGTCCTCAAAATGAAGATGTGAGTCTTCTTTTATAATGATGGAAGATGTTCTATAAACAAAAAAATTAACAATAGTAGCTTCACTATTCTTAGTCAAAATCTTTCAAATAATTCAAACAAAAGAGCAAAAATTTCAAAAAGGGATACCAAATTTTCAACAAAAGCAACCAAAGTTTTCAACAACAAATCAATCAAGATTTCAACAATGAAATCTATCCAAATCACAACAAACCAAATCAATTTTATATTTAAAAAAAACAAATGATGGAAAAGTCAAAAGAGTAACTCCATTTGTCAGAAATAAGTCTCAAATATCATGCCAAGAGGGACCCATTGTCAATACTTGCAATGAATGAAAAATAATCAATTACAGGCAAAATAATAATAATAATAATAAAATAATAATAATAATAATAAAATAAAATAAAGTAATATTTAACATAACAAGAATAATTGAGAATCCAAAAAGATTAGATTTAGAATTGTTCCGAATTTCAAGAATAATAAATATCAATATCAATTATTCATATCATGAAAAGGAAAAATTATCAAAAAATATTACATCTTATCATGATTAGACTCCAAAATTAGATGACCATTTAATAAATCTGATTAAATCACAGTTAAGGTAATTACACCAATTTTAGAATCAGCATGGAGTATACCAACATCAGTGAATAATCAATTTCGTATCAAAATTCAAATTCAAATACCAACAGTTTTCAATAATGTCTAGATCAGTGACACACATACAAAATTAACCAAAATAATTAGACAAATTCAAGATCAATTTTAGACAGAAATAGAGGTTCTAAGCCCAAAATACAAAAAGGGTTTACGCTTTTAAACAGAACCCACAACAATATAGCGAAAATAAACTTAACATCAAACTAGCTTCAGATCTCAAAATCATCGTATAGAACCAACTACCCATACACATAATCTGCAATCTTAAGACGAAGAAGAGAGTGAACGAACCAGCTTCACAAATCTTATGTCTAACAGTAATAACAAATTGAAATGATATGCAGATCAATCAAATTTTCAAAGAGAAATAAACTTGTACCAAGAATGGATCTGTGGAGATTTATCTTTGACCTCTCGTCTTATTGGTTCAGTGATGGTGCCTCACCTTTGTCGCTGTCCTCGTCGGCTCTTCGTGCTTGTGGTTTTTACGGCGAAGGCGACAGGAGAAAGAAAAGAGGAGAACGACGGTGACTGCTGGCCATCATTTGGTCCTCGCCGTTGCAGCTGTTGGTGCTGCTGGAAGCTGATGTTGCTGCTGTCTTCTCCGGACAGTAGCTCGCGCGGAGTGCAGCCATGGCTACTGTGTGTTGCAGCTGCGGCGCGGTGGTGGTTCACTGTGTCGCCGCAGCTGCTAGCTCGTCGAAGATGAATATGGTGGGGTGCGAGATAGCTGCTGCTGCTGATGGCAGCCGCTGCTGTGCACTCTTCGCCGGTAGAGCAGCGACAGTGGAGAAAATAGAGGAAAAGAGATGAGAGGCGGCTGGAGAGAGGAGAGTGAGGATGGCGGCGTGAGAGAGAGAGAGAGGCGAGGGTGAGGGAGGAGAGTGAGGGAGCGGCGTGAGAGAGATCGAGAGAGAGGGAGGCGGCGGCTTGTCTAGAGAAGATGAAGACTAGAGAGAGAGTGTTCTTCTTTTGAGAAGAAGAAACAAATTAGCTTAGGATTTTGGGGGTGTGAAAAGATAAGAATGAATGGGAGCCGTCCGATCAAATGCAATCTACGGTTGAGATTGAAATCGAGATTAAAAGTAGACTACATTAAAATTTGATTAGAATATAATTATAAGTAGTTATAAAAATAAAATGTCATCTAATTAATCGTCAAATACATGTTGAATAAGTAAAATTATAAATTTATAAAATTATACTAATATATATATAAAGTAAATATGCATGTACATACAATATAAATATTTGTGTATATACATATAAAATGCCACATGTATATAATACATACTAAAATAGATATGTTAACATAAACAAGTAAAAATATATAATAAACTTAAATAATAACCCCTTTTTATATACATATGTACATAAGATCTATTAAAATAGATGTAATACGTATATATTAATATGAATGAGTAAATAACAAAATAGACTTAGTAGGTAATATATTTTTTATATAAAGAAAATACTCATTTATATATATATATATATATATATATATATATATATATATATATATATATATATATATATATATATATATATATATGATGCATCGTATGCATACTAGAATAGATATGACATACCTATTAACTAAAATTCACAATAAACTTAATTAATTAAAAAAATACTTTATATGCATATGCATATAAGTCGTATTAAAGTAGGTATGCAATATGCACAAATTAATATGAATAAGTATATTGATAAAATATACTTAATTAATTAATATTTATACAAAGAAAATACACACACACGTATAATATATACTAAATAATGCGGAAAAAAAATAATAATATTTGAATGTACAAAGCTTGTTATTTTCATAAACAAAAAAAATGATGTTAATAATATTAACAAATAAAAAATATTATAAACTATGAAATCTAAAATATATGATTTTTTATTATTATTATTATTATTATTTGTAAAAACTAGAAAAATATAAATTTATACATATATATATAATACAAGAAAATAATTTTTTTTAAAAATGCCTATCTATTAAGATAGTGATTCGAAAAATAATTATAGGTCGGTCAAAATTGGCTGTCAACAGAGCTGTCCCTTCTTTGCTTGGGAATGAGGGATGAATTGGCGAGCAAAGAAATTTGACGGAGTAGCCGATTTTGTCCGACCGATGAGACAACCTTAGAGGGACCTAATGAAATGAGTGGGAGTTGAAAAAATATTGCGACCGATACTTTAGTTTCAAGTTGCCTACATATCTCTGATTATACGAGAATCGGGTCGTGTGTAGTTCTGGATTGTAGAATCACAACAAATTTTGATCGAATTCAAAATTTGCCCCAGTGTTGGATTATGATAACACCGACTTCTCATGGTGATGGCGTAGGAAGATGTTAGCGTGAATAAAACGAATATGATCACGCTCGAACTGAGGTTATTATCATATTCTAGGTTGTGGGAAATTAAGTTGAAAGTAATTCTAAGAAACCAACTCGGTATGAGAAATGCTCTATAGTAATTTCTACTAAAGTCCTATGGTAGAGAAAAGAACATGAATTTTCAAAACAAATTGCCCCAGTATCGGGTCATGGTTATGCTGAGACATGAAAGAGTCATGCATCAAATTCAAATTCAAAACTTGAAAAATCGAGTCTAGTTGAGTTTCGAAAGAGAATCCTTGGCGTAGCTAGGGATGCTTGACATTCCACTAGCTTGCTCTAGTTTGTTGCTTAAAAGGAATTCCATGTTGTAGTGTGGTGTCCTTATAATGTAAAACCGTCGTCTGGCAGAGTGATTGTAATGTAAACGCCTGTATCCGTCGGTGTAGAGCTTGTAAATGTAACGCCTGTATCCGGCGATGTAAAACTTATAAATGTAACGCCTGTATCCGGCGGTGTAAGACTTATAAATGTAACGCCTGTATCCGGCGGTGTAAGACTTGTAAAGTAACGCCTGTATCCGGCGATGTAAAACTTATAAATGTAACGCCTGTATCCGGCGGTATGAAACTTGTAAATGTAACACCTGTATCCGGCGATGTAAAACTGTAATGTAACGCCTGTATCCGGCGGTGTAGAGATTGTAAAGTAACGCCTGTATCCGGCGATGTGAAACTGTAATGTAACGCCTGTATCCGGAGATGTAAAACTTGTAAAGTAACGCCTGTATCCGGCGATGTAAAACGGTAATGTAACGCCTGTATCCGGCGATGTAAAACTTGTAAAGTAACGCCTGTATCCGGCGGTGTGAAACTGTAATGTAACGCCTGTATCCGGCGATGTAAAACTGTAATGTAATGCATGTATCTGGCGGTGTAGAGATTGTAAAGTAACGCCTGTATCCGGTGATGTAAAACTTGTAAAGTAACGCCTGTATCCGGCGGTGTAAAGATTGTTAAGTAACGCCTGTATCCGGCGGTGTAGAGATTGTAAAGTAACGCCTGTATCCGGCGGTGTAAAACTGGTAATGTAAATTTAACTGTAGATGTACGACGTTGTAGTATACATGCTCATGATCGAAGGAGTTTGATGAGGTTTGCTATGTACAACCTCCAAATGGTGGAGTTTGGACTATTTGGTATATACAGCCTCCAGACGTCGAAGTTTGGACGATATTTGTTATATACAGTCTTCAGACGACGGAGTTTGAATGATGTTTGCTATATACAGCCTCCAGACGGCGGAGTTTGAATGATGTTTGCTATATACAGCCTCCGATCGATGGAGTTTGAATGATGTTCGCTATATACAATCTTCGATGGATAGAGTTTGCACAGTGTTAGCTATATACATCCTCCGATATTCGAAGTTCGAACGGTAATTGCTATATATATCCTCCGATCGATGGAGATTTGAATGGTGTTAGATGGTGTTCTCCAAATGGAGGGAGCTTATTTGACGCAGTTAGACGATATTCTCTAACGGAGGAGTTCTTGACGAGGTTAGATGACAAGCTCCAAATGAGGGAATAATATTTGACAAAAGTAAACTATCCTATTTATCCTATGGGGCCCCCTTGTCTTCAGTGTTTCAATCCGAATCACGATCGTACCTGCAAAGATTTAAAGGGAAATCCTTTAGATACCACATCGAAGTATAAAGTATTCCGATAAATAAGGTAAGAGAAGAATATTTTGGCTTATGATTTTGAGAAGTCGAATGGCGTCTACAGTCATCCTCTAAACTTGAGGTTGTCTTCCTCGATCTTCCGTTTTCCTATGCTCAAAGAAAATTTTAGTTTGGGAGGGGGTGTTGATTTGTATCGACTCACTGATTCAGGCCTCGTCATCAGGAACCTCCAATACCTCTATAGTCCGTCCTAGTATCTTAACCTAGAGACTTAGTAGGTGGAATAGTAGAGAAGCATTTTTTAAAAAAAATAATAAATAAATAAGTAAATAAATGAATAAAAATAAATAAATAAAAATAATAGTTTGTTTTTTTTGACAAAAGAGTATATCATATATATATATATATATATAGAGAGAGAGAGAGAGAGAGAGAGTAATCCTTGATCATCTTAAGGTTATGACACAATTTGGAGTCCATCGTGCTTCTCCATATCCAAATGTAATCTTTCTTGTAGTCTTGTCTTTTGACGATGTTTCTCTTGACTTATTCGCGAGATCCTTCACGTTCTAATGATACCTAACTAAAGGAGAGTTTTCTAAGGTATGACCGAACCCTTAAGGTTGCCTACGTATCCCCAAATGGGAATCAGGTCTGCACGTAGTTCGAGGATACGAAACGAACATTATGCAATACAATGACCGAGCCTGACTCAGGCTGCCTACGTATCCAAGTGGAATCAGGTCAGGACGTAGTTCAATTACAAAGGGGTAAATATAAGAATAAAAATATATGAAGCAATGACCGAGCCTGACTCAGGCTGCCTACGTATCCAAGTGGAATCAGGTCCGGACGTAGTTCGAGTATAATAGAAAAGTGAAACTATAAAGGGGCCGAATCCGGCAAGGATTGCCTACGTATCCCGTCGAGGGAAGTCAGGTCGAGCGTAGTTCTAAATACATGGAAATGATGTTTTTGGATTTTCTAAAAGAGGACCGAACCCAATGTGGGCTGCCTACGTACCCTACCGTGGGAAGTCAGGTCGAGACGTAGTTCTGTTTACATGGAATTTAAGAGTAAAATAAAATGAAAGCCAGTCTTGATGTCTTCAGATGTAGTACTTCTTGATGGAGTCTGAGTTGATTGGCTTCGTGCTCACTGTGCCATCCATTTCTGCTAAGATTACTGCTCCTCCGGATAATACTCTATGAACCATGTAAGGACCTTGCCATTTTGGTGCAAATTTCCCCTTAGCTTCTCCTTGGTGAGGAAATATCTTCTTCAATACTAATTGTCCTGGTGTGAACTGTCGAGGCTTGACTTTCTTGTTAAATGCTTTGGCCATCCTGTTTTGGTAAAGTTGACCATGACAAACTGCATCCATTCTTTTCTCATCAATGAGCATCAACTGTTCAATCCTGCTGCGAATCCATTCTGCATCATCTAAACCGACCTCTTGAATAATCCTTAAAGATGGTATTTCCACTTCAGCAGGTATTACTGCTTCTGAACTATAAACCAACATATAAGGAGTTGCCCCAGTAGAAGTTCTGATTGTGGTACGATAACCGAGCAGAGCATATGGTAACTTCTCATGCCATTGTCTGTGACTATCCACTATTTTCCTCAAAATCTTCTTGATGTTCTTGTTTGCTGCTTCAACTGCTCCATTCATCTGTGGCCGATGAGTTGTGGAATTTCGATGAGCAATCTTGAATCGCTCACAAATTTCCTTCATAAGATCGCTATTGAGATTGGCCGCATTATCTGTTATAATTGATTCTGGAATCCCAAATCGACAAATGATATTGTTACGAACAAAATCTGCCACGACTTTCTTAGTTACTGCCTTATATGTCGAAGCTTCGACCTATTTTATAAAATAATCAATAGCCACAAGGATGAAACGATGTCCATTTGATGCAGGAGGCTCTATGGGTCCAATTACATCCATGCCCCAAGCGGAAAATGGCCATGGGGAACCCATAACATTGAGCTCATTTGGTGGAACTCGTATAAAATCTCCATGCACTTGGCATTAATGACACTTCTGCACGTATCGAATGCTATCTCTCTCCATGGTCATCCAAAAATATCCAGCTCTTAAGATCTTCTTAGCCAGAGTGAACCCATTCATATGAGGTCCACATGTTCCTGCATGTATTTCTTCTAAAAGTCTCATCATTTCCTTGGCGTCAACATATCTCAGCAATCCTAAATCTGGAGTCCTCCTATACAAAATTTCTCTATTAAGAAAGAAATGATTGGCCATCCTTCTCAGAGTCCCTTTTTGCTTGCTGGTGGCATTTTCGGGATATTCTCGTGCTTCTATCAATCTCTTGATGTCATAGTACCATGGTCTTCCATCCAATTCCTCATCAACATGAAAACAATATGCATGTCGATCATATAACTTTACTTCAATAGGGTCGATGTAATTCTTGTCCGGATGCTGAATCATTGAGGATATTATTGCCAAAGCATCGGCAAATTCATTTTGAGCTCGAGGGACATGTTTGAATTCAATACTTGTGAATTTCCTACTCAACTCCTTTATGCAATGCAAATAAGGAAGGATTTTCACATTCTTAGCAGCCCATTCTCCTTGCACCTGATGAACCAATAAGTCAGAATCGCCTATGACCAAAAGCTCTTTGACGTTCATGTCTATGGCCATTCTAAGCCCAAGAATACAAGCTTCATACTCTGCCATGTTATTGGTACAATCAAACCTAATCTTGGCTGAAATTGGATAATATTGACCCTTTTCTAAAATTAAAACCGCTCCTATTCCAACTCTTTTGGAATTTGATGCTCCATCGAAAAACATCCTCCAACCATCGTATCGTTCTGATACGTCTTCTCCTACAAACAATACTTCTTCATCAGGGAAGTAAGTTTTGAGAGGCTCATAATCTTGATCCACTGGATTTTCTGCGAGGTGGTCAGCCAAGGCTTGTCCTTTGATGGCCTTCTGTGTCACGTACACAATGTCGAACTCGCTCAACAAAATTTGCCATTTTGCCAATTTACCTGTAGGCATTGGCTTCTGAAATATGTACTTTAGTGGATCCATTCTTGAGATCAAGTACGTGGTGTATGCAGACAAGTAATGCCTAAATTTTTGCGCGATCCAAGTCAAAGCGCAGCATGTTCGTTCCAATAAGGTATATCTTGCCTCATACGGTGTGAACTTCTTACTCAAGTAGTAAATGGCTTGCTCTCTTCTAACTATCTCATCATGTTGTCCCAATACGCATCCAAATGCATTGTCCATGACAGATAAGTATAATAGCAACGGCCTCCCAAGCTCAGGTGGGACCAATACTGGCGGGTTGGACAAATATTCTTTGATTTTATCAAAAGCCCTTTGACATTCTTCCGTCCATTTTGTGGCAGCATCCTTCTTTAGTAATTTAAAAATGGGTTCACAAATTACGGTGGATTGTGCTATGAACCGGCTGATGTAGTTAAGCCTTCCCAGGAAACTCATCACGTCCTTCCTGGTCTTCGGGGGAGGTAATTCTTGAATTGCCTTGATCTTAGAGGGATCCAACTCTATGCCTCTCCTGCTAATAATGAATCCTAATAGTTTTCCTGCAGGTACTCCAAAGGCACACTTTACTGGATTCAATTTTAGATTATACTTTCGCAACCTCTCAAAGAATTTTTGCAAATCATATAGGTGGTCCAAACTCCTTTTGGATTTGATAATGATATCGTCCACATATACTTCAATCTCCTTGTGGATCATATCATGAAAGAGAGTGGTCATGGCCCTTATATAGGTTGCACCAACATTTTTTAGGCCAAATGGCATTACTCTATAGCAATACAACCCCTATGGAGTGATAAATGCTGTCTTTTCTGCATCATCTTCATTCATCAGTATCTGGTGATATCCCGCAAAACAATCGACAAATGATTGCAATTCATGTTTTGCACAATTATCGATGAGTATATGAATATTTGGGAGAGGGAAATCATCCTTAGGACTAGCTCTGTTGAGATTTCGATAGTCTACACATATTCTGATCTTCCCATCCTTTTTTGGCACTGGTACTATATTGGCCAGCCAAGTGGGGTAATTTGTGACCCTTACAATGTTTGCCTCAATTTGCTTGGTTACCTCCTCTTTAATCCTTAGACTCAAGCCTAGTTTGAACTTTCTTGTTTTTTGTTTAACAGGTAGGAAGGTGGGATCAATTGGTAGTCTGTGTGAGACGATATCGGTGCATAACCCCGGCATATCGTCATAAGACCAAGCAAATATGTAGATATGTTGCCTAAGCAATTCTATTAACTCCTTCTTTCTTTCGGCCTCCAAAAGTATGCTAATTCGGGTTTCCTTCACAGTTTCCTCATCTCCTAAGTTGACAACCTCTGTTTCATCCATATTAGGCTTCTCCTGGTTCTCGAACTGCTCGACCTCCAGTGGTAGGTTTTCAGGCATCATGCTTTCATCATATTCTTCATGATCGGGTTCATTATTTTCACTTTGCTCGATGGATTCGTTACATGTCATAACTGTTGAATTAGGATTTTTAATACGAATGCTGAAAAGTATAAAAAGGCAAGTAAAATAAATAAGTAGGTAAAATAATAAGATTGTTTTAAAGAAATCAAAGACTTTTATTTAAAAGCGTTCTAGCTTTTTTTTTTAGAAAAAGCAACCAAAAACAAAGATCAAGCATGATACAAGCCTCAGCTTTGATCATTCAAATTTAAAAATACAAAACTACATTCCACACTACCAGGACTCTTGTCGAAATAAGGACAGACTGATGGTCCAATTCTGCAAGCTTTCTCCAGGCTTGGAATCACGGATGCTCAATTTGCGGAGATCTATCTCTTCCTCTTCTCCAATCATAGCCACGAACAAATTTCCTATTCCTTCTATTATATCATCGTCAGATGCATGATCTAGAATCAGAACTTGCTCTGGTACAAATGTTGTCTTGATGGATCCCCTATTGTGGACTCGTCCCGATGTAGATCCATATCCGAGTCCAGTGGTACCTTTTTGATGCTTCAGCTGGATGGGTTCAACTATGCCATTGGCCCTGGGTCCAAGTCCTGTCTTAGGCTAATACCCGTATTTCAACATCTCTGATGCGACCATCTTCGCTGCCCCTGACAATTTCACACCAACCGACTCTAACTTCTCGTCAACCCTCACAGCTTGCATGATTTCTAAAGTGTGAAAAGTGGCTCCATCTAATTCCTCAGTTATTGGAACAGAATAGACAGAATAGATGGGGTGATTTAGCTCTCCATGAATGGTAACTTCTGCGTGACCCCACTCAAACTTTACACATTGATGAAGAGTTGAAGGGACTGCTTTTGCCACATGGACCCATGGTCTTCCCAGCAGTAGGTTGTAGTTCGATGACACATCCATCACTTGAAATAAGACAGGGAATTATGCTGGTCCCACCTATAATATGAGATGAATTTCTCCATTGACGCTTCTCTGTGCTCCATCAAAAGCTCTAACCTTTACACGACTTTCCTCTATATCTCCCATATTTAGACCTAAAACTCTCAGAGTTGTGAAAGGGCAGATATTACATCCAGAACCACCATCGATCAGAACTCGGGTCACAATCTTATCACGACATTTGACTGTGATATGAAGTGCTTTGTTGTGCCCAGTCCCTTTTGTTGGTAGCTCATTATCATGGAAAGAGATTTTGTTAGATTCCACCACTCGTCCAATTGTTGCAGCTAAGGTTTCACTTGTGGTCTCTTTTGGAATGCAAACCCCATTTAACACCTCCATCAAAGCATTCCTATGTACCTCAGAACTCATTAGCAGAGACATTATGGATATATGAGCCGATGTCTTCTTCAGTTGCTCCTCGACTGAATAGTCTTTCGGTTGCATCTTTCTCCAAAATTCTGTGACTTCAGCATCCGTAACATTCTTCTTGGGATTTGGCTCCTTCCTAATAACTCCTTGATTCAGATTCTCGGGAGTATAGCACCTTCCTGATCTAGTCATCCCCTGAGCCACAACGGCGTCAATCATCTTGCCCTTGGCTTCTGTTTTATAATCCCATAGGACTCCTTTGGTGTCAAACTCAGCCTTTCTAGCAACTGTAGTGGTTACTACAATTCTCGGGAGATATGTTTAGACAGTAAGAGGTTCCCTTAGCTGAACAGTGATAATAGGTTGCACTGGAGATGCAGTGGCAGCTTCTTCGGCGTTCCAGACAGGCGCGATGGTTTCTCCCAAGTTGTACTCTTCTTCTAGAGAAATCATGTTGACTTCTCGATTCTCATGATTTGGCAAAGGGTTATTGTTCACATTCGGAGGTGTTGGAGTGCATTTTATTATTCCTCTTCTAATCAACGTCTCAACCTGGTTTTTCAAGCCATAACAATCTTCTGTGTCATGCCCTTGGATTCCCGAGTGGTAAGCGCATTGCTTGTTTCCATCAAAATTGTAAGGGATTGGGTCGGGGAGTTTTCCCTCAACTGGCTGTAGCACTCCTGCTATGCTCAACCTTTCAAACAATTGAGCATAAGGTTCGGCAATGGGTGTGTAGGTGCGAGTATTTCTGGCTTCGAGATTTGGACGTGGTCTTGGCATATATGCTGGTCTATTTTGGTGGGTTGGTGCTTGGAGTGAGACATGTGGTCTAGTTGGACTTTGGTATGTTGGTGCTCGGGGTGGATTATAGTGTGGTCGGGTATTATATACTGGGTACGAGGTGTATAGAGTATGTACAACAATTTGGGGATTTTTGGGGTATTGGTGGGACTGTCCTCCATGTTGGTAATTGACGACTGAAACATCCTCCTTTTTCTTCTTGATGCCACCAATGGAGCCTGATTGTATGGCCTTACTTGCAGCTTGCAATGCAGCCATGGACTGAATTTTACCTGACTTGATGCCTTCCTCTATAAAATCTCCCATCTTGACCAATTCTGCAAACTTTTGGCCCATCATTGACATCATCTTGTCAAAGTAGATACCTTCTTGGGCTCGAATAAAGTATTTTGAGAGCTCACTCTCATCGAGCGGTGGTTGAACCCTTGCAGCCTCGGTTCTCCAACGTCGTGCATACTCCTGGAAGTCCTCCGATGGTTTCTTTTGTATGTTGGCTAATAAGAACCTGTCCGCAATGATTTCAGTATTAAATTTGAAGCGATTCATGAAATCCTCAGCCATTTCCTGCCAGTTATACCATTTGCGAGGATCCTGGCATGTATACCAAGTCAACATTTCTCCAGATAGACTTTGAATGAACAACTTCATTCTTAGTTTCTCATTTCTCCTTACACCGACTAACTTGTCACAGTATGCCCTCAGATGTGCGTGAGGATCACTCTTTCCATCAAATATGTCAAACTTTGGGGGCTTGTATCCTACTGGCATGTCAATATCTGGGTGGATGCATAAGTCATCGTAATCTAGGCTCTCTGTTCCCCTAGTGACTTGCAGGTTTTTCAACGCCTTCCTTAGACCTCGAAGTTGAGCGTCTATCGACTCATCTTCTTTCAATCGGGCATCCTTCTCCATCTCTGCATATTGGTCAACCTCTTACGGGACCTTGACCCTAGCCGGCGTTGTGAAAATAGGGGCCTCAACAGCATATACAGGTGGTATCTGTGAATCGTAAAGAGCGGCGGTGTGTGCTCCAAATATCTTTTGTGTCGCTGGGTAGGTAGGTGTGACGGGGTCTTGAGTGGGAAGGTCAGGAGCAGTCCTGATTGCACACGGATGAGCTAATGGTGCTTGACCATGAATGAGAGCACGTTTAGGCATGTTTGGAGAATCTGCAAGAGGCAAGTCAGCTCTAGGGAAGTAGCTGGGCATCTTGAAAGTCGGGAAGGTAGTAGCCGAAAGCTTGGCCAAGTCTCGCACTTGACGTAGTTCCTCTCTCAAAATCTCAAGCTCTTGTGCCATATGAGCCATCTTCTCATCATTTTGGATGTTGGCCATATTTTGAGATTTTTCAGGATTTTCTACTGGTATCATTATGTTTGCAGCAATGTTAAATTCTTCTTCACCTGTCATCTTTCCCCTTGATCGAAGGTTATATCGTGAGTCAGCCAGTTCGCAAGTCGACACAAATCAACGTTCGATTAGGGATTAACAAAACAAAATAAAAGAAAGAAAAAGGAAAGTATGTTAGTTTGGGAAAGATTTAAAAGTACAAGTATATAATATGCATACACGCCAAGTTAATGACATTCAAATGTGTCCTATACATAGCCTCTTTTTGCTAGAGGATGACCTATGTTGCAATCAATTTGATGATAAATGATCCAGTAAACACATTTCGGATTTGGAATAACATAATTTTATTAATCAAAGATGCCTTGGATCTTTGTAATGAAGTACACGGGCAGAAACCTAAAAAAAAGTACATGGAGGCCATAAGGCGAACAAAAGGATGACAAGGCACATGATAAGAATGAAAATCTAAGGCCATGTTGGAGCGTCGTCATCATCATCATAATCATAATAGGTCCCTAGATAGTACTCCGACAGTTCGTCAATCTGGTTCGATCCTACCTCTTCATCGAACCCTATCGAACCATACTTAGAGTGAGCTTCTTCCTCTAGGTCCTCTTCTGGATCTTCTTCCGGATCTTCCTCTTCCGGCTCCTCAGGATCTTCACTTGGATCCTCTTCAGGGTCTTCCTCTAGATCTTCTTCGATCATTGGTATCAAATGATCTACTGATCCTGGAATTATTTGATTGTACATTGGTGTTGTGAATTCAATGAGAGAGAGTACTCCCTGCTTAACTCAATTAATCCATTGGTTGTCCGCAACACCCACAATCCCCTTCGTACTTGGCCGAGCCAAGTGTCTCACAGTGGTACGCCACACATAATATTCTGGCGTGCACCATTTTTCATTTCCTGCCTCTATTGTAATCATGTGATGCCATTCTAATTGCAAATTCATTATACGCCTTACTGGGACCGAAGTGAGATCATCCTCGTGTAGTGCCATATTTGCCCATAATGGTATGTCATGGACAACTCCGAATTGTCGTAACACTCGGAGAAGAGCATATGGCTGAACACATCCTAGCCTGACCAGATTAATGAAATAGAGGTGTTGCGTCCTGACAAAAACCGATCCTCCCGTCCAAAAATACTTCCAGTGGATGGAATCTCCTGTGAGGTTGGTCAAAAAAGGACGCCACTCTTCCTCTCCCATAGGTGCGTCCCAATACCTAAGACGATCATTGTGGCTTTGGATCAAATTGCGGGCGTCTATTGTGTAGTCCTTTTGTGGTTCTCGGCGATAGAAGTGCTCTATTGCCCAGATCTGTAATAATAAATTACAGCCCCCAAAGAAGTTATGCCCCCTTATGCATGCTGACAATGATCGAAATACTTCAGCGAGAATCATATGCACCAAGGAATAGTTATGTGGTACCGCAAAAAGTTCCATTATAATTGGCAAAATATTGATATTTATCGAATGAAACCTCATTGGGAAGACCATAGCCCCCAAAAAGGCCATCACAAATACCCTTGGTCTCATATGCATCCATTGTCTACGAGTGCATGCAAATTCATCTCGGTGCTTATCGAAGCTCTCGAGACGACAAAATCTTTGGAAAAGATAGTCCAACTTTACCTTCCCATTTTCTGCACGCCTTAGTGATGGCAAGACACGCAGCCCCAACAACCCAAGGAAACCTTCTGTACTTATGGTTGATGGACATATCGGTGTTCTTCCTCTTATTGGTAATTCAAGAAAAATACTAAATTCCTCTAGTGTTGGAGTAATTTCAAAATCCAAGAACTTAAAGGTTACAGTGCTTGGGTCCCAAAACTCCATCAGCAATATAATGAAGATCTTGTTGGCTCGAATTCCCATGAGCGACAACAAAGCACCTAAATGCCTTCTGATCTCAACACAATGCGCCCTACGAATGTTTTGCCACCAATTTTGTATCATATAGGGGGCCGAAACAACCATCTGAATGTTTGGGAGGTTTTGGTTGATATTCAAATAAAAGAAAGGTAAGGGTATGATAAGTATGTTTATTCTAAATACGTCATGTGTTCTTTTTTCTTTGGATCATTCATAACAACTTTCACAAAACAAATATGTCGTTAGGTGTATAACCTTTGACAAAGGGTGGATTTCCTAATTGCGAAGACGGTGCCTTGGATCGCCTCGCCTAAGGTGTATGCATCATGACCTATTTCTAGAGTAAGATTTTTTCCTAGATATTCAAGAGTGGACTGAATGTTTGCGAGAAGGCACACTGATCTTATTGTGCAAACTCTGAAACTAAAGAATCCAAAAGAAGGTTTGGGGGAGTGTGAGACACTCCCCGCGTGAACCAGTGTGTGTTTTGTGTACGGCCAAAGACTCGATAGAAAATGTAAGTGACAGTGTAAGAATAGGAATAACATGTAGTGTTTTTCAAGCAAATAAGGAGCGCAAGTTTGGATTTAGCTTGCGTCCTTTTCAATAGAGTAATATAACAAATCACAATAAATAATTAAAGCAAATAAAGACAAGTAATAAATGAATATCCCATAATTCTAAAACTAAATTTTACTAAGGTTAAAACCTAAAATGCTAAGTACATGGGGTTTTCCCAGCAGAGTCGCCAAGCTGTCGCACCCTATTTTCGAGCGGGTCGAAATAGTTCACAACATAAAAATGGCTATGCCTCTGATTTTGAAAATGTTTAGAGTCGCCACCTAATTTTAAAGAAAATATTAGGAAAACTATTTTTTTTTTGTAAATGTAAACTCTGTTTTTATTTGCGAAACCTGTGAGATTCTAAGTAAGGGTTTTAGTTACTCAAGGGGAAGGTATTAGGCATCCCTCAGAGCCTATCCGAAGATAGTCCTTAAACTTAGTTTTAGAAAAAATAATTAGGGATATTTATTCATTTGTTTGTTTTAGAAATATTAAGAAAAAGGGTTTTTATTAAATTTGAGAAAAAGGTGAAAATATAAGGTATGTCATATCTATACGTCTTATATATGAATGAACCAAATTTAATAATAATATATTTATTGTATAGTAAAATAAATAACAAATAATATATTTAAATATATAAAAATACAAATGTATATTTTAAAATCATTTGAATAAATAACTTACTAAATTTATGGTAAAATAAATGTCTAGTATTAGCAATGGTTACTTTATTTGTAGCCACAATAAAAAAGAAAATGAATAAGATAATAGACAAGTGTAGATATATGAATATGTAATATGTTGTAAATCTAATTTGGGTGAAATCTCTAATAAGATTGAGGATGCCTAAAAATCATTGAATTTTAAAATATTAAACTACCCCAAATATATATATACAAACAAAATATTTAAAAGTCGACAAGAAATAAAATTATCTACATTCTTATTTTTCTTCGGATCAGCGCCGGCTCATTAATCGGAAGACAAAATATATAAAGTTTTTATCATTTTTCTGCTCGGGTCAACTTCCATCATTTTCGAAAGGCCTAATTACCCCTACCCCTCTTAAGTTTATTTATTATTATGACCCTAAAGCGATCTAAAAGAAAATAATAAAAACTAACGTCTTAAAAGGTGTCTAAACGTCCCAACTTAATATCCAAGAGGCATTGGACGCACTATTTAGAGTAGGTTTTAGACCAAAGAAAATATAGGCATCCTAATTAGACACATCGTCAAACAAAACAGATAGGACAAGCAGTTAGCACATAAAATCTCAAATAAGCCTCTAAATTAATTAATTAACATGCTTGAAAACACATATAAATTGTGAAGGTCATAATGATTATGTGTGTGCGTACAATCAGACACAGGTATTATAAACATAAAAACTTAAATAATATGACGGACAAATTTAATTACTTAGGTGATTATAATAAAAGAAGTATGCTTGATAATTTTAGTTATTAACTAACAATATTTTATAGAATACTATTCATATGACTTTAGTTAAGAGCATGCTAAAAAATTTATTAAACGCTATGGATATGATTTTCTAAATGTTGATATACTAAAGATGTATTAAAATATAGACATGATTTCAAATATAGAATAATATGATAAATATTTATTAGAACCCTAGGGGGCATGAATTCTACTCATAATTGTTATGAAAAAATATTTATGAAGGCCTAATATCCATTTAATTGACATGTTAGAATTATAATACCTATAAACATAATTGTTATATGATAAAATATGCGAGAAATATTGTTAGATCTCATGGACCCAATAGGCTCAAAATATTCTTACCGACATAGTTTTCTATATGCTTGAAATAATATTAAACCCTATAAACGATACCTAGATGATTAGTATGTTGAAATTTATTTTAAATATTATTTATAGACATGGTGTCTAAATGAAATGATATGTTGAAAAATGATTAAAATTGTAAGCATGGTTTCTAAAATAAAATAACATGACAAATATTTATCAAATCCTATAGACATGGTCTCTATATATAAACTATGATAAACATTTGTTACAATTCTAGAGGCTTGGTTTTAATAAAAGGTGCTAAAATATTTATTAAAAATCTAGAGGTATGATTTTTTTTGTTAATAATATTATACTAAAATATATTTTATAACGGCCTATAGACATGAATTCTACATAACAGATAAATTATTTATTAACTTAAACGCATGATTTATATATATTGACCACATTCTACATTAAGCATGATTTCTATATGGTTAAAAAATCTTATGGCCTTGGTTTCCAAATAAAGTATGTATTGGAACATTAATTAAATTCTATAGATGTAGTTTCTATATGAGTCAATATGATAAAAATATTTGTAATCTTGTAAGCGTAAATTAACTCTTATAAAATACTAAAAATATTCATTAAGTACTAAAGACGTGATTTATGTATATTTCTTACGGTGAAAATATTGATTTTATATGCTTGCAATATTATTCAATTTTATAAACATAGTTTTATATGACATAATATTAAAAAATATTTATTAGCAAATATATAGGTATTGTATCTATTAAAGTAGCCTATTAAACTTATTAAATCTTAAACATGATTTCTATAAAATTTAACATGCTAAAGTTGTGTAGGTATAGTTTCAATTAATATGCTGAAAATATTAAGCTTAAACCATGACATATGATTTAATTAACATGTTGGAAATTATCTATCGAAAGCGTATGTACATGATATGTAATAATAGAATGATTGATAGTTTGAATAAAATATAAAAGAGTTGGGCATGTTGTTTAATATATATAAATATATGAAAATATTAAAATTGATAAAATAATTAAAGTATAGGGTTTATCAATATTTATTTGTGTGGTAAACGTATTTCATTTAAAATTAAAATCTGAAAGTCAACAAAAATAATTAAAATAACTAATTTCTTTCGGTATATTTGTTTAGCGCACGCAATCACATAAAATTTGTGTCAAAGTAAAAAAAAATGCAAGTAGCACGTAGATTTCCCCTCCCCTTAGACTATCCCCAATTTCATTATTATTATTATGAAGAGTAGAGTTTACAAGATTATTACAAAATTAAAACAAAAGGTAAATGAATAAATAATACAAAATATAAACGAAATAATGACATTTTAAACTTTCACACTCCTCGTGTCTTGAACTTTGAAGTTCAAGCCCTGCTAAATCATAAAGAAAACACAACCAATATACAAATATATATAGAGGTATATCATGATTATATAATTTTGCTACAACAAAGCAAGCAAATAGAACAAGAACACATTTCAAAATAATAAACCAATATATCAAAGAAAATGGGAACTAACTTGGATACTTCATGTATTTATTTTGACAAGATATAATATGTAAGAACCTAAAGTAAAGACAGTACAATAAAATAGGAAAAGAAAGTACTAATCGGTTATTATGAGTTTTATATCAATGAAAAGCGGTAGCAATATCCAAGATTCAAACAAGTCGAAGTAGCAAAAAGGCAAAAGAAAGAGCTTAAAAACAATTAAGTATTTTGTTAAAAGCTTCTCTAAGTTCTAGTGTATATTTTTTTTTCTTATGTGTTTCGCCTTTGTTTTTTTTTTTGTCTGTTTGTTGTCTTTCTTTGTTTTTGTCTTTTTTGTGTATCTCTTCCCTCTGTCTGTTGTCTGTGTGTCCTCAAAATGAAGATGTGAGTCTTCTTTTATAATGATGGAAGATGTTCTATAAACAAGAAAATCAACAATAGTAGCTTCACTATTCTTAGTCAAAATCTTTCAAATAATTCAAACAAAAGAGCAAAAATTTCAAAAAGGGATACCAAATTTTCAACAAAAGCAACCAAAGTTTTCAACAACAAATCAATCAAGATTTCAACAATGAAATCTATCCAAATCACAACAAACCAAATCAATTTTATATTCAAAAAAAAAACAAATGATGGAAAAGTCAAAAGAGTAACTCCATTTGTCAAAGATATGTCTCAAATATCATGCCAAAAGGGACCCATTGTCAATACTTGCAATGAATGAAAAATAATCAATTACAGGCAAAATAATAATAATAATAATAAAAAAATAATAATAATAATAATAAATAAAATAAAGTAATATTTAACATAACAAGAATAATTGAGAATCCAAAAAGATTAGATTTAGAATTGTTCCGAATTTCAAGAATAATAAATATCAATATCAATTATTCATATCATGAAAAGGAAAAATTATCAAAAAATATTACATCTTATCATGATTAGACTCCAAAATTAGATGACCATTTAACAAATCTGATTAAATCACAGTTAAGGTAATTACACCAATTTTAGAATCAGCATGGAGTATACCAACATCAGTGAATAATCAATTTCGTATCAAAATTCAAATTCAAATACCAACAGTTTTCAATAATGTCTAGATCAGTGACACACATACAAAATTAACCAAAATAATTAGGCAAATTCAAGATCAATTTTAGACAGAAATAGAGGTTCTAAGCCCAAAATACAAAAAGGGTTTACGCTTTTAAACAGAACCCACAACAATATAGCGAAAATAAACTTAACATCAAACTAGCTTCAGATCTCAGAATCATCGTATAGAACCAACTACCCATACACATAATCTGCAATCTTAAGACGAAGAAGAGAGTGAACGAACCAGCTTCACAAATCTTATGTCTAACAGTAATAACGAATTGAAATGATATGCAGATCAATCAAATTTTCAAAGAGAAATAAACTTGTACCAAGAATGGATCTGTGGAGATTTATCTTTGACCTCTCGTCTTATTGGTTCAGTGATGGTGCCTCACTTTTGTCGCTGGCCTCGTCGGCTCTTCGTGCTTGTGGTTTTTACGGCGAAGGCGACAGGAGAAAGAAAAGAGGAGAACGACGGTGACTGCTGGCCATCGTTTGGTCCTCGCCGTTGCAGCTGTTGGTGCTGCTGGAAGCTGATGTTGCTGCTGTCTTCTCTGGACAGTAGCTCGCGCGGAGTGCAGCCATGGCTGCTGTGTGTTGCAGCTGCGGCGCGGTGGTGGTTCACTGTGTCACCGCAGCTGCTGGCTCGTCGAAGATGAATATGATGGGGTGCGAGACAGCTGCTGCTGCTGATGGCAGCCGCTGCTGTGCACTCTTCGCCGGTGGAGCAGCGACAGTGGAGAAAATAGAGGAAAAGAGATGAGAGGCGGCTGGAGGGAGGAGAGTGAGGACGGCGGCGTGAGAGAGAGAGAGAGGCGAGGGTGAGGGAGGAGAGTGAGGGAGCGGCGTGAGAGAGATCGAGAGAGAGGGAGGCGGCGGCTTGTCTAGAGAAGATGAAGACTAGAGAGAGAGTGTTCTTCTTTTGAGAAGAAGAAACAAATTAGTTTAGGGTTTTGGGGGTGTGAAAAGATAAGAATGAATGGGAGCCGTCCGATCAAATGCAATCTACGGTTGAGATTGAAATCTAGATTAAAAATAGACTACATTAAAATTTGATTAGAATATAATTATAAGTAGTTATAAAAATAAAATGTCATCTAATTAATCGTCAAATACATGTTGAATAAGTAAAATCATAAATTTATAAAATTATACTAATATATATATAAAGTAAATATGCATGTACATACAATATAACTATTTGCGTATATACATATAAAATGCCACATGTGTATAATACATACTAAAATAGATATGTTAACATAAACAAGTAAAAATATATAATAAACTTAAATAATAACCCCTTTTTATATACATATGTACATAAGATCTATTAAAATAGATGTAATACTTATATATTAATATGAATGAGTAAATAACAAAATAGACTTAGTAGGTAATATATTTTTTATATAAAGAAAATACTCATTTATATATATATATATATATATGATGCATCGTATGCATACTAGAATAGATATGACATACCTATTAACTAAAATTCACAATAAACTTAATTAATTAAAAAAATACTTTATATGCATATGCATATAAGTCGTATTAAAGTAGGTATGCAATATGCACAAATTAATATGAATAAGTAAATTGATAAAATATACTTAATTAATTAATATTTATACAAAGAAAATACACACACACGTATAATATATACTAAATAATGCGGAAACAAAATAATAATATTTGAATGTACAAAGCTTGTTATTTTCATAAACAAAAAAAATGATGTTAATAATATTAACAAATAAAAAATATTATAAGCTATGAAATCTAAAATATATGATTTTTTATTATTATTATTATTATTATTTGTAAAAACTAGAAATATATAAATTTATACATATATATATAATACAAGAAAATAATTATTTTTAAAATTGCCTATCTATTAAGATAGTGATTCGAAAAATAATTATAGGTCGGTCAAAATTGGATGTCAACAATAATAACCGGATAGTCCAAAGAAACTCTAAATATCAGAAAGGGACAACGATCTAGGCCAATTCTTAACCATCTTGATATTCTTACGATCAACCGTAATACCTTCACCGAAGACGATATAGCCAAGAAAAGCAACTGACCTCAACTAAAATTTATATTTCCTTAACTTGGCAAATAACTAGCGGTCTTTGAGAATTTGCAAGACAATCCTCAAATGGTCGACATGATCTTCCTCACTCTAACAATATATCAAAATGTCATCAATGAACACAATTACAAACATGTCCAAATATTGTTTTAACACCATGTTCATCAAATCCATAAAAGTTGCATAAGCATTCGTAAGTCCAAAACACATAACCAACAATTCAAAGTGACTATACCAAGTTCTAAAATCCATCTTTGGAATGTCACATTCCCATACTCGGATTTGATGATAACTTGATCGAAGATCAATCTTTCAAAAGTAGCTTGCTCCTTGAAGTTGATCAAACAAGTCATCAATCCTTGGAATGTGATACTTATTCTTAAGTGTGACCTTATTCAATTGTCGATAGTCAGTATATATATGGAGAGAACATACTTCTTTCTAATAAAGAGAATTGGAGCACCATATGGACAGATATTCGGTCTAATAAAACTCTTATATAACAAATCCTTCAACTAATTCTTTAACTCTTTTAATTTTGCTGAGGCCATTCGGTAAGGAGGAATAGAGATAGGCTGAGTATCGGGGAGAAGATCAATTATTACAACAACAACAACAACAAACCTAGTATAATCCCATAATGTGGGGTCTGGGGAGGGTAGAGTGTATGCAGACCTAACCCCCACCTTGAAAGGTAGGGCGACTGTTTCCGAAAGACCCTCAGCTTTAAGAGAGGACAAGATAAAAGGTCAGATAGGGGCAAACATATAGAAAACAAGATGAAAACAGGAATAGCAACAGGGAAAATCGTGGTAGAGTGGTACGGGAAGAAAGAGGCATAACTACAATAAATAAATAAATAAATAAGTAAGATAAGATAAGATAGATAAGATAGTCAAAGTACAATGGCGCCACAACTATAAACAGCAATACAATGCAGAAATTGAAAGTCAATAAACAATGAGCAGAACTACAACTACTATGGTGCAAAAGATGAATCACTTAGCCTTTAATCCTAATCTGAGTCCTCCACAATGGAAATTATAGTGCGCTAATGCGCCTATTAATAGGGTAGGATAACACGACTATGTACCAGCCTTCTATCTAAATGTGGGTCCTCCACACACTCTTATCTAAGGTCATGTCCTCGGTAAGCTGTAACTGCTCCATGTCTTGTCTAATCACCTCTCCCTAATATTTCTTCGGCCTACCCCTACCTCTTTTGAAGCCATCCATGGCCAACCTCTCACACCTCCTCACTGGGGAATATGTGTCTCTCCTCTTCACATGCCCAAACCACCTAAGTCGTATTTCCCACATCTTGTCTTCCACTGAGGCCACTCCTACCTTATCCCGAATAGCCTCGTTTCTAATCTTGTTGCTCCTGGTATGCCCACACATCCATCTCAACATTCTCATCTCGACTACTTTTATCTTTTGGACGTGAAAGACCTTAATTGGCCAACACTCCTCCCCATATAACATAGCCGGTCTAACAACCACTTTGTAGAACTTGCCCTTAAGTTATGGTGGCACCTTCTTGTCATAGAGCACCCCGAAAATGAGCCTCCATTTCATCCACCCTGCCCCAATACGATGTGTGACATCATCTTCAATCTCCCTGTTGCCTTGCATGATAAACCCCAGATACTTGAAACTACCTTTCTTTTGGATGGCCTGGTCACCAAGCATAACTTCCGCGCCAACCTCATGGGGTGTCTCACTAAACTTGAACTCTAAGTACTCTATCTTGGTCTTACTCAGCTTAAACCCTTTAGACTCCAGGGTGTGTCTCCAATCCTCCAGCTAGCGTTAACTCCGCTACGAGTTTCATCGATCAGGACTATATCGTCCACAAAAAGCATACACCATGGCACCTCACCTTGAATTTGTCACGTCAATACATCCATCACCAAGGCAAATAAAAACGGACTAAGAGATGATCTTTGATGTAACCCCATCACAACTGGAAATTGCTCTGAGTCTCCTCCTACTGTCCTTACCCTGGTTTTGGCGCCCTCATACATATCCTTGATCACTCTAATGTACGCCCCGGTACACCTTTAGCCTCCAAACATCTCCATAGTATTTCTCATGGAACTTTATCGTAAGTCTTTTCTAGATCAATGAATACCATATGCAAGTCTCTCTTTCTCTCCCTATACTGCTCCACCAGTCTCCTCATAAGATGGATAGCTTCAGTAGTTGAGCATCCCGGCAAAAATCCAAACTAGTTCTCTAAAATAGACACGCCTCTCCTAACCCTCATCTCCACCACTCTTTCCCACACTTTCATAGTATGGCTTAGAAGCTTGATACCCCTATAGTTGTTGCAACTCTGGATATCTCCCTTATTTTTGTATAGAGGGATTAGTATGCTCGACATCCATTCTTCGGGCATCGTTGCTGTCCTAAAGATGACATTAAATAACCTAGTCAGCCACTCCAAACCTACCTGGATAGTGCTCTTCCAAAATTCACCAGGGATCTCATCAGGTCCGGTCGCTCTTCCCCAGCGCATCCTACGCACAACACCCTTAAGCTCTTCGACCGAAATACTCCTGCAACACTCACCAACGTGATGCCTCCTTGTATGTTCCAAATCTTCCAATATAATCTCTCTGTCTTCTTCTTCGTTCAAGAGTTTATGGAAGTACGACTGCCATCTCTGTTTAATGAGGGTCTCTTCTACCAATACTTTTCCATGTTCGTCCTTAATGCACTTCACTTGATCCACATCGCGTGTCCTTCGCTCCCGCATCCTGGCTAGCTTGAACAATTTCCTATCCCCGCCTTTTTCTTCTAGTTCAACATAAAGGCATTCAAAAGCTGTCGTTTTTGCCATCAAAACCGCCGACTTCATCTCCTTCCTCGCTATCTTATAAAGTTCCCTATTCGTCCACTTCTCTACCTCATCCTTGCTTTTTATCAGCTTCACATACGCTATCTTCTTCGCTTCCACCTTCCCTTGTACTTCTCCATTCTACCACCAGTCCCCTCGGTGCCGGCCACGGCTACCTGTCAAGACTCCCAACACTTCCCTTGCTACAACCCTAATACAACTAGCCGTCCTATCCCACATAGTGTTTGCATCCCCACTATTATCCCAGGCCCCCATATCCTTCAATTTCTCCCCCATCTCCAGGGCGCTAGTCGTGGTCAAACTCCCCCATCTGATCCTAGGTCGGTCATCCCCGATCTTCTTCTTCCTCGTCATCTTGATCCCTAAATCCATCACCAAGAGCTTATGTCGGGTCGTAAGGTTGTCGATCAGAATGACCTTACAGTCTTTGCACAAACCTTTATCATCCTTCTTAAGGAGTAAAAAGTCTATCTGGGTCTTAGCCACCGCACTCTGGAAGATTATCAAGTGATCCTCCTTTTTAGGGAAACTCGAATTGGCTATCACCAACCCAAAAGGTCTTGCAAAATCCAACAATGAGACTCCTTCTCCATTTCTGACCCCGAAGCCGAAGCCTCCATGCACATCATCATACCCTCTCGAAGTAGACCTGATGTGCCCATTGAAATCTCCTCCCACAAAAAGCTTCTCAGTAGACGGTATGCCTCCCACTAACTCGTCCAAATCCTCCCAAAAATGCCTCTTATCCTCCTCGTTTAAGCATGCTTGCGGCTCATAAGCGCTAATAATGTTCAACGTGTTCCCTTCAATGACCACCTTAATCGACATCATCCTATCATCGGATCTCCTAACCTCCACCACCTGATCCCTTAAGTTACTGTCTACTAAAATGCCTACCCCATTCCTATTCTTCGATCTACCAGAGAACCAAAGCTTATACCCGTCTATCTCCTTAGCTTTAGAACCTACCCATTTGGTCTCTTATACACACGCTATATTAATCTTCCTCTTCTTTAGGATCTTAACTAGCTCTATGGATTTTCCCATCAACGTCCCAATGTTCCAAGAGCCTATTCTCATTCTAGACGCTCCTTTAACCCACTTACCCCTCCTAACCCTCGTCCCCGTCCCCGTCCCCATCCCCGTCCCTGAGTGAGAACATGACCCTAGTCTACCATTACTATTCAAAGCCACGAAAACGTGTATGAACTAATAAATTATTCAAAGATTTAAAGTTAGCAAAATATAACTACAATTGTATGAGTAAGGAATAAATAGGGGAAGATATGAGAACCGGAGGTACCATCTCCAGTTGAAATAAACCTGATTTCCAAGGTAATGTTCACAATGATTTTTGAGTTGTGCGGGTAGCAGATCTTGGGTTGAACAAATTCTTGGGCCAAGCACCCAAAAATGATTGCATTTAATGAAGCAGTATTTCGTTGAGGAATTTCGTCGAACATCTTCAAGGCACCAATAGGTTAACCCTGCAAAGAAGATAAGAAAAGAAGAGAAAAGAGAAATAACTACAAAATATTTCTCTAATGAAACAATATATATGTAAAAGATAAATTTGTTAAACAATAGATATGAGATGCAAGCAAAGATGGAGAAACTTCAGGATGACATGAATAACACAATGCAGCAAAATGAGGTATACAATCTGTGTTCCCCCTCAAAGATCAAAACTGTACAAATCAAAAGAGAAGATCAATTATTATACCTCAAAATTTCAACGCTAAGATTTGAACCATTCTTCATATACGTATAGGCTTGAACTCGAAGACTTCAAATTGTATATATGATCTAGGATCAATTACTAAGTATTTACAGTGTATTAGTTATAGTTTAGGGTTATAAAGGATCTCTAACACCAAGTCAAGCCCAAAGAATTTCTATTGGCTAAGTTTTTGAATGAGTCTGTATAAGGGTAAACTTTAAATGACCATAACTTTCATAATATTAAGAGTTAGGTGGCTCATAAGCTATCAAATTAAAGTTCTTTGAGTCTCCTTTACAAAATTACTAATATTGCATTTTTTGGAGTTTGGAGTAAGAAGTTAAGTCCAATTAACCAGAAGGGTGAGTGACCAATCCGCGTCGCGGACTTGGCCAATCTTGGTTCAAATTAAATTTTGGAAAAAAATGAACTATGGGGGAACAACTCCACGACACAGACTTGCTCCACTCTAGTTCAATTTTTTGCCCGTTTTCAATTTTTTGGAAGGGCCTGAAGAGCCGTACGAGATAGATCATGTACGGTTAGGGAGTCGAACGGTCTTTTCACCACCTTTTCCAACCTAACCCACTGTAACAACCCCTAAAAACGTTATATACGATGTTTCAATTCTCTTCTAAATATGATACAGTCTCTGTATTTTGGGCATAACCTTTCATACGAATATTCAAATTGGGTGATTCAAATTTCTAAGTAACCACAAGATCATTACCTACACCTTTTGGGAAGACCATATTTTATGTTTCGGAGGTTAAGTAGGTCAATTAAATTAATCTTTGTAAGGTAGGATGTTGTGACGGAAAGGAGTATTTATAGAAGAAAAATCATATATCACTGTAGGTTTATCCAAATTGGTTTATTCTTAAACGATATGAAACTAGACTTCCATATCTACAATTCTTATCAAGACACCAAATCCTATTAAAGAATTTATCTTATTCAAATGCAGCTCCGAAAAAGAGTATTCTGTTAAAAAGAACTCATCTCACCTACCATGGAAAGATCTAGATACATTTGACATCACTCATGACATAAATTGTCCTCCATTTAACATCATCCATGACATCAATATATTCTATTAAATTTTTAGATTTTTCTTTATAATTATTTTATTTATTGTTAGGTCCCTCTTTCCCACCTATAAATACCCACTTTATTTCCTCATTTTATTCATCAAGCTTTCTCAAGCAAATCTTCTCTCTATACACTTCTTTACACATTCTCAAATATAGTTTTAGTTCTTAGTAGTGAAAAAATACTATTCCGGTAATTCATATACTCCGGGTAGTACACAAAACATTCCGGCGAGGAGAGAAGCTAGGACTCAAGAGTGTTCATTAAGTCTTTCGATACCGACTAAAGCTTCGGATTCCAGGTATGTAAGGCTTCAATGAGAGTATTCCTTCCACTCTCATGCCTAAATTATTTTAATTATATGATAAACTATATTTATTTTCTTTATGCTTTACTTAAGTTATATGGGTATTTATCCATGGGTTCTTCCACCCATGTAGTCCAAAAATTCTTTCAATTAAGTCTCTTGATTTCAAGTAATATTTTCTTATGGATAATTCTTATTTTTACTTAATATTATGAATCATGGTTAAACTAATAATTATTGGTCTATTTTGATACAACATAATTTAATATGTATGAATTGATGTTTTGCAAGTAATTCCTCTATTTATCTATTTAAAGGTTCTTGAAATTCATGGTGGGTTGTTTAAAGCATGATTTTTAATTAATGAATTTTAAAGTATTTATGTATATTTATTTACATACATATTTGAAAGTTGAAGTGTTTTGAACCCACCTAGTTTTACTATATCTTCAATGAAGTTTGACGTAAAGACTTTGACTTCAAATGAATGTTTATGAAAGTAATATCTATAATCAAAAGGGAGTCTTATAAAATGAAATAATGATGAAATGATATGAATGACATATTCTTTATGCAATAAGGACAATTCTTGCATATTTGAATTATCAAAGGTTTTAATGAGCTATTCTACCGAATATGATTTTTTGAATTATCAAGCTATATACTATGACTATTTTGAAGTATTAAACTATTTCGTGGAATTGACTTAGCACTGAATGGGTCATTGAAATGGGATTCTATAAGGGAATCCTAGTAGCAACCCCTTGTCTCATTAACTATGTGCCAACATAGGAGCCCTTGTAGGCTTAGGCTAATGGATCCATAAATAGCCCTTAAAGTTAAAGTTAAAGAAATGAATGAAATTAACGGAGTTCTACCTGGCAAGTAGTCTCCCCGGCCAACGTAGGGGGTTATGTTGGATTCCATGTAATAGCTCACATGGTCTTAAATGTCGGTTATGGTTAATTTCCCACAAAATGAATGTTTTAAAGGATATCTATATGATTTATTGTGCATACATTAAATTATGTTCCATATTACATAAATGTTTTAATGTTTCCTCAATGTTCATGCATCCTTACATACTTAGTACATTCAAAGTACTAACGCATACTCTTTTGCCTACATGATATCACCATGTAGGGATCAGTGCTCCTCCTCGTTCTCCTCCACGTGGCTAGTTGATATTCCATTGAAGACTACTTTTGGTGAGTTCCCCTGTTCCGGGAACAATACTCCTTTATCTTTTTAGTTTATGATATGTTAAGATATTTTACTATGGCATTTCTTCTATTATAATTGAGGGTGAGCTAGGGACTTGTCTTAGCCCCGTTAAATCTAATAGTTAGAGGTATTGTTGGACATATGTAAGTTGAAGATTTACTATTATGATTTCCGCTTGTTTATTTATCATCATTACCTATGAAAGGCTAAAAGAATGCTAAGAGGCTTGATTGAGGTACTTTCGGGTTCCTCATTCGCCATGTTATGTCTAGGCCCTAGGCTTGGGTCGTGACACCTACTATGTTTTAGGGCTAAATTTTTCCCCCATATCAATTTCTAAGGAGTTTTATCTCTAAAAACACCCAAGAATATTGAGAATAAGAATTGAAGAAGAGAAGGAGAGATAGAGTTCCAGTTCTTCAAGTAAGGCCATTAAATCCTTGATTTTTTCTTCAAGTCAAGTATGTAAGGCTACTCATAACATGGATTGAATTCACCCATGTGCCCTACATCTTGTTTGAGTTGAATGTTCATATAAATTGAGTTTTCTTGATAGATTTATGTCCTAATGAGTTTTTATATCTACTAACTTGATTTTGTTATGTTGATATTGATGAGTTGAGAAATTGATAAATGCTTCATGTCTTCATCCCTATGAACCCGAATTAATTCCTATATTATAATATTCTTATACTATGGTTGGGTCTAAGAGTTTATTAGTATGAGTTGTTATACATATTTTTGTTATGATCAGTCAAGATGTTTGATTGTGATAGAATTGATGAATTGATAAGGGTCCAAATGAGACTTATCGAAATGACTAGATTGAACTGATTAGATAGAGTTTTATAAGCATTGAGTCTTGCAAAGAGTATCGAGCATGAAATTAGGTAAGAGTAAGTAATAACTCAAACCCAATAACTACATCGCTAAATGTAGGAGAGGATTGAACCATTAAAGTCGGATGTTTTCCAAATTATTGTCGAGATATGATAGGACTTGATTGGTTATAGATCCATTATTTTGATTCATTCCTACCCTGGCAAGGTGTGAATGGATGTAGCAACAATATTGGTTTGTTGTACTATCGATGGTTCATAAGTGATAGTTGTTGGATAAGGAAACTCCCATATAGGTCTTGATAGTATTCTGAGTCGTATTGGAATGGATTGGATTGGATTGGATTATTTATGATTGGTCTTGTCTAAATCATATTTTTGTTAAGACTTAGGACATCTTGATTGAGTTGTTCCTTCTTCTGAGTTGAGATTTCGAGTTGATTTGATTCTGCACTGATGCATGTTTCATTCTGTCATTTTACATACTCGTACATTCCACATATTGATGTCATTTTGCCTGCATCATTTTATGATATAGATACAGGTACTAGAGATTATCAACAGAAGCACTGTAGAGGATCTATTCGTTTCTAGATAGTCGGTGAGTCCTCCCTATTTTCAAAGGATACCATAGTTATCTTTTCAACTTTGAGTTAGCTTTCCTTTATTTGATTTGTGGTAGCCATGAACCTGTCATTGGCACCTCTTAGATTGTTGATAAAGGCTTCATATACTAGAGTGTTGATGATGTTGATTTATTTCATTTTGACTAGTTTCATTCTTACTAGTTGTTGATTGGATAGATGGTTGGCCTTTGGCCTTATTTATGAGTAGTATTCTTATGAATTGAGTCTTCCGCTGATAGAATATGATTGAATAAAGGTGTGAATGGACCAAGTGGTTCACTTGAAGACCAACAATGGTCTTTGAGTGTCGGCCACGTCTAGGGTACCCTCTCGAGGCGTGACATCAATACCAAAGTCTATTTTCCTTTTAGGATGGATACTTAGGAGATCATTGGGGAAAAGTTTTGAAAACCCAGTTACAACAAAAATTGAATCAAGAGTAGGAGCTTTGGAATTTATATCTCTTATCCAGACTAGATGATAAATGCAACCTTTGGAAATTATTTTTCAAGCTTTAAGGAACGAGATGAATTGACCTTTAATCATGAAATTTCTACCTTTCCACTTTAGGAATAGCTCATTAGGAAACTAAAACTTGACCATACAAGTCCTACAGCATTGTCACGATCCAACTCTGTAGGCCGCGACTGGGGCCCGACCTGGACTCCCGTATACGTACCTATCAACTACACTTAAGTTGAACCATGTGTGATGTGATACTATACATAAAAACCTTAATGGTTTAAAACTTTTTTCATAAACCTGTAGCCTCATTTACCTATATCATAACAGGAAAGGGCACGTGAACCGATGAGGCAGCCATACTATGAAAATATTTTCAATACTTCATATGAGCACAACTGAAACGGACTTACAAATAACCCACATACGCATGTCTATAGACCTCTAAAAGTAATAACTGCATCATATGGCGGGACAGGGCCCCCACCGTACCCCTAAATATACAAATATATAATATTACATGACCAATATCAAAAATTAGGCTCCAGAATAGTGGATCACTTCCAATATAGCTGAGAGGAAATCCTAAGCTAACGGATCTCCAAAATGAACACATGTACCTATGGGCATAAAACGCAGCCCCTCGAGAAAAGGGGGTTAGTACGATATATGTACTAAGTATGTAAAGCATAACACATCATAACTGAGACCATAATTGAAATAGGGATGCAGGAGACAAGTATAATAATTTAACGATTTACTGTACCTATACCTTAGGACACATCATCATATACATCATCATATGCTGTGCCCAGCCCTCTAGTGAACTCGGTGTCATAATTATTTCCTTATATTCATATATCACCATATCATCATGCATTTTATTTCATCATATCATCGTATATGGCATCATATCATCGATATGGTATAATCTTATCATGTATATCATCGTATTACATCTGGTTCACTATGGGGCTCGGGGTCACAAGTGTACCACTCTAATCTCATATACATGCCTACATAAAGTATCCATCCCTTTAGTGAGGGACTCGATGAATGGAGTGGTGTACGTCTATAGCATATCATCATAATATACATACTATATCCGGCCTTCTAAGGAGGAACTCGGTGATCCTTCCTTATTTTGCCATATATACCATCATATTACAATTGGCCTGGGACTCGGTGAATAATCATATCGTCATAACATATAACATATATCACACCTCACGTACGGAATCGTTTCTTCGTGCGTGGAACTATACACATCCAGCCCGGGATGTAGTGAAAAAAGTAGTAAAACTGTGCACGATAACATTTTTGGCCCATCGTGGGACTCGAGGAAGGATGGGTTACAGTATGCACGAGTAGAATAGTGAGAAACCATATGCAACTAAGTCATTATTTGAGACTCGATGAAACAGTCAAGTGAACCATCACCTGAAGACCAGGGGAGTAATTATCCGAGGTACCCCTTTAGATATCATTAGGGCTTATATCAGTTGGGGCTTCAGGGATCACAGACATGCATCAAGATAATGCCACACAATTTATGTCATCAGAAATATAGTCTATGCAATTAGAAATACAATTTATCAATTCAAAGACTCAACTTGTGCAATCAGACGCATTTATCATTTCAGAGCCTTTTAAAAGAGGAGCTGGTACCTCTACTTACTATCCATTATATAGCAGTCTTGAGAATAGTAGTTTGACTACTTTCAGACTCTTAATGTTCAGAAGTGACTACAAGTCACGAGTTACACTCAGAGCTCATAAATGGAATTACCTCTAAACCCATATCATATATCATTTTACTTAAAATTAAGTCATTCTAAAGGAAAGAAGAGATAGGCTTTACATGTACTACTCTTCATCACATAGAAGACTTAAAGGCAACAACCCAGCTATTACAGGAGTTCTAACATAAAAAAGTAAATAAGAGTTTTAACTTATATTCAGGGCTTTATGAATGGATTGAATCCCAAATATCACATACATATCATTCATAACTTACATCTAAGACATGCCAAAAGAAAAGAAAGATAGCTCTACATACTTATTCCAAAAACACGCCAAAAGAAAGCTTCACATACCTCGTATGGACTCCTCTTAATCACATCCATGGCATCGTCCTCCAAACCTATTTAACATGGAATCAAAGCGAGTATAAATAACCTTAAACTTTTCATCGCCTTCGGTTGCACCTTAGTGTTTATATAACTCATTTCCTCGCTCGCCTCTTCTCCTAGTTCCTTAACTCGTTTAAAGAGTTACCGGAAATTGGGCAGCATCCCCTTATAATATGCCCTATCCAAATTCCAAATTACATACCTAATTACTAAATCCAACTAACAACAACAACATGTAGCTCATATACAAGTAAAACATGTCAACATTACACAATATAAACTCCACCCAACTTGCTGAAAATTGTAATACCAAAATAGGGTTTCTAGTCTTTATTTCGCAAAACCTTTAATTATACAAAACAAGGGGTCGTGTGGCTACAACCAGAAGCACCGACACCCATTTTAAAATACATTTAGGCCCTGCAACACATCACCACACACCTGCAGCATCACCCCACACGCACAACACCCCATTTCGACTACAATTTAACTACGACGACTTCACTTTCGATTGTTTCTATTGTCGAGCATTTCCATGACCTTTTTAATAATTCCAGAAGTATAAAAGGTATATAATACCCTAAATAACAACCCCATAAATTCCAAATTTAAAGAAGAAGTCTTACCTTACTCGAAATTAGCCAAAACTCGCCTCGGAACTTCTCTAGTCGCGCTGAAACTGTGTGGACTATTTGATGTCCGTTTTGGCTGAACCAAGTCATGATTTTATACTTATAATACCTCCATATCATCATGGTATATTCTGGATAATTAATTTACGAAACAAAATCGGTACATACCTATTTTTTTCCTCCTAGCCGCCACACTTTTCTCTCCAAGTTTAGGGTTTGTTTTCTTTGTTTTGCTGCAGATTTAGGTGCAGAAACTGAAGTATATGTTACATATACATACATATATGTAGTCCCAAGAGGTGACATGTGTCAGCCCCTAAGGGAGACACGAGTCCAGCTCCTATTGGGCCACCGTATCCATGCATTGAAGGAGGGCCTGCCACATGGCAGTGGGGCCCACCTCCCCCAAGCAGGTGGGTCACCTTCTTGATTGAGGTGCTGCCATGTGTCACTCCTCTATTGGCTGTCACGTGTCGTATTTTCCCCTTCCTCGTGGGTTCGTAATCTCATCTTATTTTAGGAGCCTATGTAATCTATGCTACGTAAGCTTGGTATGTCCTTAAGCAACTCAAGTGTATAAGACTTCTAAATTAGTAGCTTATGTAGGTAAATCGATTCCTATGACTCATTACTTGGCTTACAATCCTTTCCGAATTCTTATGACTCTATTTCTAACCTTCTCTACTATGGGGTATCATATTCTCCTTTCCCTAGAGTCGTTTGATAGTGTCATAGCTTATCCATATCATATGATAATGTCTAAAGAACTTAAGAGACATTCCGAGCTCGAGAGTATGGGGTGTAACAAACATATAGAAGCATAACATGCATGAAACCAATCCACACTGAGAATAACATCAAAATCAGTCATATCAAGCTCTACAAGATCAACTAAGGTGACTTTATGAAAAACTAAAACTGGGCAATTTTGATAAACTCTCTTAGCCACAACTGAATCACTAATAAGAGTATAGACTGAAAAAGGCTCTAACAAAATCTTGAGACTAACAATGAATTTCATAGAAAGATAAGGAGTAACAAATAATAGAGTAGAACTAGGATATAATAATGCATAAATATCAAAGTCAAAGACTTTCAATATACTAGTGACCACATCAGAGGACTCTTCAAACTCTTGACGAGTCTGAAGGGCATATAATCTATTTTGGTGTTGACTTCCACCCAAAGTAGTACCACGCTGATCCAGACAGCTTGTAGCCTAAGTTCGAGTCTGGGGTCTAGCACCACTCCTACACTTTTTTGCTTATGACCCAGTTTTACACACCTATAGTATACATCCGATCCCACCAAGCATTCACCTTTGTGATCTCTTCCACACTTCTTACATGGAGGGATGACTTGACCTCTCAGAGCTATTCTTTAAAACCTAGGGTTAGTATCTCTATCAAATTTTAGAGATGGAGTTTTAGAAGAATTTTGGCCGGAATACTTTTAATGAAACTGAGGACGACTACCATTTTCGGGCTTAATATAAAAGAAATTTCCACCATCGGTTTGAGCCCTCTTGGACTCCCTTCTAGACCTCTCTTTTATCTTTTCCTCCTTTATCTATTTGGCATATGTCATGAGCCTAGAAATTTCCATTTCTTTAATAAGCATGGCAGTTCTATATTCTTTGACTACTAAATTGGACACATCCAAAACAAACTTGCTCATACGAGCCCTTGGATCAGCAACCATAAAAGGAGCATACTTTGACAACTTAACAAATTTAAGGGAATATTCCCTCACACTCATGCTACCTTGATGCAAATTTATGAACTTTTGCACCTTAGCCTTCCTCAACTCCAACAGAAAGAATCGGTTAAGAAAAGTACTTTTGAATTCCTCCCAATGAACAAGACCATTATCTCCACCTCTCTCACTCTTCTATTGATCATACCACACTTGAGAAATCCTTAACACACATGATGTCAATAATCTTACAAATACCCTCTATGAATGCTTGTGGATCCTTATCCACCTTAGAACTATGAAAATTGGGAGGGTTCATTTAGGTGAAATCACAACCTTGGCTAGCTGCCGTACCCATATTTGGGTTCACGGGAGCTAGCACCTCTCAATTAAATTAAACTATCATGGCTTGAGGAAGAACTTGAAAAGTGGCTCAAAAATCCACATGAGAGACTTGCTCATTCAAAGGGTCATTTGGAGCTTGTTGTTCCTCCTCAACGTTCCTTTGAACGGGGTTCAAACTTAGAGGAATATTTCTAAAATCGCAAAGAGAAAGTGTTAGAAGAAGAAACATTAGAGTTCAACTTTATCGCACGATGAGATCATGAAAAAAGTAATGTTTTTCCTAAGACGCCTCATATCCTACTATTCATAAATATGGCGTGCTTCACACCGATGAACAAGACTCTACTAGACGTGGCATATTGGACTCCCTAGGACACTTTAAACCTTGTTCTATGATATCAAGTTTGTCAAGACCCAAGCTAGACCATAGGTGCAATACGGCGATTAGAATCTCGGAGGACCCAATCAAGAGTCTTAACATATCATTCATGAGCATACATAAGGGAAATAGAGCAATAAATCTACAACATAGATGCGGAAGTAAAGTATCAACATGAAAAGCCTCAAATAAAAGGAATAAGTCTCAAGATTGAAATGAGAGACAACATAGACTCTTTGACATCCAACCTGCCTCTACTAAACTAGAAGGGGGCCTAAGACATGCTCCTAAATCACCCAACATAAATGATGAAAAAGTCATAAAGACATAAGGAAAGTAAAATGTCACGTGCTCGAAACATAAGGACTCACCACAAGTGAAAGTAAAAAGCTTAACTCTACTTACGAATATGAGGTGCACGATGATTGTCCGCCCTTACATTATGATACAATGAAGGCAAAAATTTATGGTAGTACATGGAATACACTAAGTATGTGAGAAGTATGCATGAACAATAAAAATAGGACACATTCAATATGAGCATGGGATGCATGACAAATACCTTTAAAACATGAGTAAAACCTTAAAAATATTTAAATCATCATAAGCATGTGGTCAACGCATCAAAACATCATCGTAAGAACTTATACCTTTATATAAATCTTTTTCATAGGATAGGACCTTAACCGACACTTAAGATCATGCGGGTTATAACATGAAATCCAATATACTCCCACATCAAAAAAGAGGGAGGTTACTTGCCAAGGTAGACTCTGTGATGGTACTTCCTCTATCATTGTACTATTTTTGGATCTACTAGCTATGCTATATTGTCACTTTAAACCTACGCGGGCAACGTAGTTAGGGAATAAAGGTTGCTACTAGGATTTCCTTGGGTAGCTACTTTGGCTACTGTATCGGAACCCACCTTAAATTCCTCTCGATGCTTAGTCATTATCCCAATGAAATTATATAAAAACATAGTCATTGACATCATTAGGAAAGGTTATAATAGATACCAATCCAATATTATAAAATAAACATAAAATAACCTCAATCATTATCTTTATCATAAGTGTATGAGGAAAATCCATCACAACTTTTATAATTTGCTTAATGAGTCATTCATATGCCATGATAATCATTCATAGTTCATGATCATAAATCCTTGAAAACATACTTAAAATAGTATATAGCATGGGTCATTGAAAATCAACTTGAAATCATGCAATATGATGTGAATTTTCCATAATGAGACTAATAACAATAAAATACATCATAATTAAAAAGACCCAATGTGAATTCAAGAAACTGGGGCTTTTAGAAGAAGAATTCATAACAGATTTTAAGAAGAACTTTGGGACTCCATAAGTGAAAGGACTCATGGATGAATTCCCACATACCTTAGATATTAGGAAACCTAAATTGCAATGAATTAAAGTCTTGACCTTGATGAAATCCCTTGAGTTGCTTGAGGAAGAAAAAGACTCTTGAGAGAGAGCTTTATAGAGAAGATCTTGGGATTTGAGTGTTAGGGTGAGAATGAGAAGGTTAGGAGGGCATAGGGTAGTTCATGGTATAGAATAAACCCCTAAAATTCATACATATTCATTAATGAGACCATAGTTAAAATACCAAAATACCTCTAAACTTAACTAGATTCGGCACTTGCAGGGAAGGGTCTTCATGGTCTGTGGAGACCTTCACGGTCCATGAAGTGTCTCGTGAACCTAAAGGGCAAGAGGACTCTAAGGGTTTCACCCTCGACGAGCCTCATCAAAGACCATGAAGATCTCCACGGGTTGTGAAGAGCTCCATGGGTATGACCTTGAATTGCTCTAAAGGCTAGGATTACCACGGACCCTTCCACAGCCTGTGGTGATGACTATGGGCGGTGAACCTGTCTGTGGTCTTTTCTTAGTTCCTTTACCTAATCCCTTTCACCACCACGAGGACACTTCATGGCTCGTGGTGCCTAGTACGGTCCGCAGTGGACTCTGTGAAGGACCACCCGGTTGCAAAAGCTATGATCTTTTATCTTAAACCCTATTTCCTGACTTTCTAACTTTCGAGGTCTTACAACAGTAATGAGTTTCAAGTTCCATTGTCTAGATCCTTTCTTAAGTCCATACAGTAACTTGAGTAGCCTACAAACTTTGGTCTCACCTGGCCTCTAAAAGCCTTTAAGAATCCCCATGTATATCTCTTCATCTAGATCACCTTGTAGAAATGCATTATAGACATCCATCTGATATAAGTTCCAAACTTTAGACACAGCTAAAGCAATGATACATCTACCACCATCTTAGCAATAGGAGAGAAAGTGTAACACCTCCTAAAATATTGTATGTGGTATTTTAATTCTCGATGAAATGATATTACTTCAGTATTTTGAACATAACTTTTCATATAGTGGTCCAAATTAGATGATTCAAATTTTTGAATAACCTCAACATCATTACTTACAACTTTCGTGAAACCATATCTTAATATTCAGAGGCTAAGTAAGTCAACTAAATTAATTTTTGCAAGATATGATACTACAATAAAATAGAGTATTTATAGAAGAAAAAACATATCTCACTGTAGGATGCTTAATATCGATTGATTCTTAAATGACATGAAAGTAGACTTCTAGAGATACAATTCATTTGAAGAGACCAAATCCTAATAAGGAAGTTATCTTGTTCAAATATAGCTCCGAAAAAGGGTATTTTGTTAAAAGAAGGTTCATCTCACCAACCATGGAAAGATCTAGATCCATTTGACATCATCCATGACATCAATAGTCCTCCATATGATATCAACCATGATATCACAATCTTTCATTGAATTTTTAAGATCATCCTTTATAATTATTTTTATTTATTGTTAGGTACCTCCTCCATAAATATAAATACCCACCTTATTTTTTCATTTTATTTATCAAACTTTCTCAAGCAACTCTTCTCTTTATACACTTTTTTACTCATTTTCAAATATAGTTTTAGTTTTTAATAGTGTAGAAATACTATTCCGATGATTCTTATATTCTGGGTATTACACAAAATGCTCCAACGAGGAGAAAAGGCTAGAGGTTCAAGAGTATTCATTGAATTCTTAAATTCAGAGTAAAGCGTAGAATTCCAGCTTTGTAAGGCTATTCATAGCATTGGATTGAGGTCGTTCATGTACCCAATATTTAAATTCATTGTAATTGAGTTATAGTTGAGTTTTACCCTAATTCTTGAATTCTAAATGAGTTAATTCTTCTTCTATTGAGTTAGATATATTTATGCATCGAGATTATTATTATTTTTATCTCACATATTATTGAAATTATTGTTCGTGACTACTTTCTCATGAACCCTAATTGATTTGATATTCATTAATATTTTTTATGCATGTTTTGAGTAAAGATGTTATCTTTTAATATTCATTGACAAAAAGAGTGATTTGAATTAAGACTATATATGTATTTTATTAAGTTTTGAAAGAGAAAAAGAATTGAGTTTAAATGAATTTGATTTTTTAGATTAAATGATGTTTTGAACAAGATGTTTTGATGAGATGTAAATGATATTTTGAAGTGTAATGATTGATGAAGAGGTAATGAGGTGAGTTTGATGTTAAAATAAAAGTCCAATAAGACTAGATGATAAGGTTAATATGAGCATATATTTTGGGAGTAATATTGAGCATCGAGTTGGGTAAGAGCTTAATTGACTCAAACCCAAGAACTACGTTGCTAGCGTAGGATGAAGGCTATGTCTCTTAAGACCCAAAAAAAGACTTTGATGATTGGATCAAAGATGGTGATGTCCTTTACCCTGGTAAGGTATTGGATGGGTGTGTCAACGACGTCGCTTCGTTGTATCATTACTAGCTCATAAGTGATGGTTGTCGGTTAGAGAAACTCCCAACTAAGTAAGCATTCCTTATTATAATTTTTAAACTTGCATTACATATTGATGTTGAGTTCTGAGTTGAGTCTTCCTGAGAGGAGTTTCTTGATATCTGTCCTTACTTTCCTTCTATTTTACATACTCGAACATTTCATGTACTGACGTCATTCGACCTACATCATTATATGATGCAGATACTGTTGTTAGACATCCTCAATAGGCGCATCGTTGAGGATCATTACTTTTCAGCAATTTGGTAAGTCCTTTTTATATTCGAAGGAATTGTTTATCCTTTTATTATTATCGAGTATTATGTTTCTTTTGAGGTAGGCATGGACATGTCACTGGCACCGTCTGAGAGTGTTAGAGGCTTCGTAGACAGAGTTTGATGATGTAATTGGAGTAGTTCTCCTTTGAAACTACTTCTTCTATGGATTATTTATTTCCTTTGATGTTGATGATGGTGAGACCATGTCACGACCCAAGCCTATGGCCTAGACGTGACATGGCAAATAAGGAATCTGAAAGTACATCAAACAAGTCTCTTAGCATTCTTTTAGCCTTTCATAGGTAATGACAATAAATAAACAAGCAGAAATCATAATAGTAAATCTTCAACTTACATATGTCCAACAATACCTCTAACTTATAGATTTAATGGGGCTAAGACAAGTCTCTAGCTCACCCTCAATCATAATAGAAAGAAATGCCATAGTAAGTGTCTAAAGATCTCAACATATCATAAGCTAGAAAGATAAAGGAGTATTGTTCATGAAACGTGGGAACTCACCAAAAGTAGTCTTCAAATGAAATCTCAACTAGCCATGTGGAGGAGAACGAGGAGAAGCACTGGTCCCTACATGGTGATATCATGTAGGCAAAAGAGTATGCGTTAGTACTTTGAATGTACTAAGTATATAAGCATGCAAAGTTGAGTAAACATTAAAACATTAATGTAATAAGAAACATAATGTAATGCATGCATAATCAATCATATAGATATTCTTTAAAATTGTCACGACCCAACCCCGTAGGCCGCGACTGGTGTTCTAATTGAGCACCCAAATGTACTCTTATCCCAAATTAGCCATTTTAACCAAATAAATATATGTAGTGATTATAAGAAATTGCTAAACAAATCATAAAAGTAGATATAGGCACGAGGGTTGATAGACCGTCACAAAACATACAAAACCCAAATCATATATACAAAACTCACAACATAACTCTGTCTATAGACCTCTACAGATGATAGCATAGTCATATGAAGGGACAGGGCCCCGTCGAACCCCTGACCAACATATCCAAATATACAGAGATAAAGTCAGTACCAAAATACAAGCTCCAAACAAGGGAGCAATGTCAACGACGCAGCAAATGTCCTAAACAGGTGGATCAGCAAATCGAACTTCGGTACCTGCGGGCATGTAGCGCAGCCCCCGAAGAAAGGGGGTCAGTACGAAAAATATACCGAATATGTAAAGCATGGACTGTAATAATTAAAACCATAATCTGAATAGTGGGTGCAGAAAACGGACTAAATGTTCAGAATATCAAAATGCTTATCATAATATCAAATCATATATGCAAATACATATGCCATATCCGGCCCCATTTCGTGGGACTCGGTGAACAAAACGTGGTCGCCCTCCCGTTATTGGCGCCACAGCACATCATAACACTAGAGTAGGAAATGTCTCCGTAACAGATCATATCATATCAGATGGCCATATCAAATCATATCAAATCAAATCATACCATATCATATATGTACATGGCACAGAATAACTCTGTGGCATAACATACACCACAACCCATGTACATGTCATACCTTTCCCCTCACATCGGGGCACGGCAAAAAATGCAGAGAAATATGCACGAAAATATATCTTGGCCCAGGCTCAGTGAAAGAGTGGTTGCAGTATACACGAGTGGAGTAGTGAGAGACTAAATGCAATTTAAAATACAAAATATTTATACAGACTCGATTGCATAATTTCGATAACAAATCATACATAAAAATACTTGAATAATAATAATAGTGCAAGTCTTTTCAATATCCCGATAGTTTATGTCAAAATAATTTTCTGAAATTGTTTCCATATTTCAGAATATATTATGGGTCTTAACAGAATAATTAGTCATATGATATTTGGAAGAGTAACAAAGAGTTTCCTTTAAATTCTAACTAATATAAGTCAAACGGAATAACAAAGAAAAATTCGAAATAGTGGGGCCCACCTCGGACAAATGAGGTGACGTATCAAAATTATAGGTGTTAACATTCATAACATTATTTATAAGAGTTTCAAGATAGTCGGGTCCTATTTGTGCAAATTCTAGAGGTTTAGACAATTTTTCAAAAATATTCATAAATACTTAATTCAATTCTACTGAATAGAAAAGGGTCAAATTTAGGTGTCGATTCCGAAGAGTAGAGTCATTCCCGAGGCTCGTATCCAAACCTATTACATCTAAGACATGCCAATAGAAGAAAAAGTAAAGCTTTACATACCTTATCTGCTTTTCACGCTTGTCCAAATTTAATTTTCGTTTCCTCCAAAATCTACAATTGGTCATATTTACCAATTACTATTCATAAGACTTTAAGAATTCAATTCTATTTATACTTGTCTACAAAAATTTTGGCAGCATCTCCCCTATATATATGACAATCCCGAGATTTCAACTCGGCCACAATGTCAACAACCAAGCCAACAACAACACCAATACCATCAACAATCAATTTAAAATGCATCATAACATAAATTGATTTTTTTTCCAAATAGTACAACAACTTTCAACCCAACTTTGCATTTCCAAATAAATATGAATATTTCATGTTCATAATTAATTTCAACTCATTCCAACATAAGTGAAAAATATTCCAAGTAAACTATTTAATATTCATCAATTCCATATTTCACCCAAAAATTTCATAAATGCAACAAAACTATTATAATTCATTTTCTTCTTTCAACTTCATAATCAAAAACAATAATCCATACTTTAACAACTTTATTTTCATAATATTACAAAATCATCCTTTAAGGGCATAATTCCTACAAACCATTTTAATACCAACTTACACCATATAAACTTCATTTATATCCCAAAAATCATAACAACAACTAACAAATTATACAAACTTAATTTTTTCCATTTCATCACCTAACCCATATTTCCAACTTCAATAAATTCATTCAACTTCCAATTCCAACATAAATTTTTTATCATAACTACTACTCCATAACTACTACTAAAATACTACACAAAAATTTAATTCATCTTGCCTCCAAAATCTTCATATACATGGATTTATACATATGTAAAACCCACCATACAAACTTCCATATTTCCATAAATTCTACACATCTCTACATACTACAACATACACAAACCTTCATAACATAATAAAATAAATCAATTCTTACCTTTTTCTTCTAACTTCTTCACTTCCAAATCAATGAAACAAGCCTCCAATCTTCCAAAATAACTCCACCATGTTATAGAGGACCCTTGAATTAGTGGGAATACTAGAAGAAAATATTTTTGGGAGCAAGATTTCAATTTTCTCCCTATTTTTTTCCCTTGGCCGATTTTCTTCTTCTTCTTCTTTTTCTCTTGTTTCTTTTGTTCTTCACTCCTCTCAATTAATCTTGAAAGTTCTAGGAATTGGAAGATATAAAGACTCCTGTAAAATTCCAATTTTGCCCCTAACCTTTTCTAATATTCTCAAGTTGAAATTTCAATTTTGCCCCTAACCTTTTATAGTATTTCCACATGAGAAATTCCAATTTTACCCTTCAACTTTTTCAATATTTCCACATCCAAAATTTTCATAACCGACTTTCATATCAAACAAGATCAAAATACAACATTATCCTTAACTTGTTACAATTATCCCGAAATGTCCAAATATGAAAAATACGGGATATAACAAAAATACTCATTTTTGTGGAAAGATGACCATAAACGACATTTAAGACCATGCGAGCTATTATATAGAATCCAACATAACCCCCTACGTTGGCCGGGGAGACTACTTGTCAGGTAGAACTCCGTCAACTTCATTCATTTCTTTAACTTTAACTTTAAGGACTTTCATGGATCTATTAGCCTAAGACTACAAGGGCACCTATGTTGGCACATATTGAATGAGACAAAGGGTTGCTACTAGGATTCTCTTACCAAATCCCACCTCAATGCCCCATTTGGTGCTAACTCAATCCCGCAGAATAGTTTAATACTTTAAAATATTTATATTATATAGCTTAAGAATTCAAAATATCATATTCGGTGTAATAGCTCATTAAAATATTTGGTAATTCAAAATATGCAAGAATTGTCCTTATTGCATAAAGAATTTTTCATTCATATCATTTCATCATTCTTTTATTTCATAAAACTCCCTTTTTATTATAGACATTGATTTCTAAAGTATTCATTTAGAGTCAAAGTTTTCAAGTCAAACTTCATTGAAAATATAGTAAAACTAGGTGGATTCAAATCACTTCAACTTGCAAACATGTATGCAAATAAATATGCATAAATACTTTGAAATCCATTAATTAAAAATCATGTTTTAAATAACTCATCATGAATTTCAAGGACCTTTAAAGAGATAAATAGAGAAATTACTCGCAAATCATCAATTCATACATATGAAATAATGTTGCATCAAAATGGATCAATAATCATTACTTTAACCATGATTCATGCTATTAAGTAAAAATAAGAATTATCCATAAGAAAATATTACTTGAAATCAAGAGACTTAATTGAAAGAGTTTTTGGACTACATGGGTGAAAGAACCCATGAATAAACACCACATAACTTAGAGTAAAGCTTAAAGAAAATAAACATAATAATCAAAATAATTTATACATGAGAGTGGAAGGAATACTCTCATTGAAGTCTTACATACCTGGAATCTGAAGCGTTACTTAGAATTGAAAGACTTAATGAATACTCTTGAATCCTAGCCTTTTCTCCTTGCCGAAACATTTTGTGTATTACTCAGAGTATATCAATCACTATAGTAGTATTTTTATACTACTAAGAACTAAAACTCTATTTTAAGAATGAGCAAAGAAGTGTATAGAGATAAGAGTTGCTTGAGAAAGCTTGATGAACAAAATGATGAAATAAGGTGGTATTTATAGGTGTGAAAGAGAGACCTAACAATAATTAAAATAATTATAAAGAAAAATGTGAAAATTTAATGAAAAATTATGATGTCAAATGGAGGAATATTTATTTCATGAGTGATGTCAAATGTATCTAGATCTTTCCATGGTTGGTGAGATGAACTTTTTTTTAACGGAATACCCTTTTTCAGAGCTGCATTTGAATAAGATAACTTCCTCATTAGGATTTGGTGTCTTTATATGAATTATTTTTCTAGAAGTCTAATTTTATTTTGTTCAAGAATCAACCAATTTGGAGCATCCTATAGTAAGATATGATTTTTCTTCTACAAACACTCCATTTCATCACACCCTATCTTACAACAATTAATTTATTTGACCTACTTAACCTTCTGAAAATTAAAATATGGTCTCATAAAAGTTGTATGTCATTTGTTGAAGTTATTCAAAAATTTGAATCACCTAATTTGAACAATCCTATGAAAAGTTATGCCCAGAATATAGAAGTTGTATCATTTTCATCGAGAATTGGAACACCATATATAACATATTTAGGGGGTGTTATAGCCCACATAAGTATTCTTATTTTCACTTAAGTCTTCCACTTATGAATGAATGAGTGATGAGACCAAGTGGTTCTCTCAGAGGCCAGAGATGATTTCTGATTGTCGTCCATGCCTAGGGTACCCTCTCGGGGCGTGACAGAAAGTGTCATGGCAGTTTAATCTTTCTTGCTGACTATAACCCTTAGCCACTAGCCTGGCCTTAAATCTCTCCACCTTGCCATTTTCTTTATATTTCACCTTATATACCCACTTCGAACCCACTGTATGCATCCCCTATGGTAAGTCAACTACCATTGAGGTATTGTTATCCTTAAGAGATTGAATTTCCTATTTCATAGCTTGAATCCATCTTTCATCTTTGTCTGCCTGACTGAAGTGTTTAGGTTCTACATAATCAGAAAACTTGCTCAAATAGCTCTTATAACAAGTAGTTAAGTTGTCATAGAAAAGTGAATTGGCTAGAGGATATCTAGTGCTACTTTGCTTCTTACTAGTGATGGCATAATCCTTCATCCAGACAGGTTCCTTGGTTCTTCTTGAAGTCCTTCTAATAGAAGGGTCTACAGTTGGTGGCAGTATAGGACATAAGGTAAATACGACTTCTTCAAGAAGGGTTGGTGCTTAGGCAATCTCTAAAGAATTTTGCAGTGATGAGCTCTCACTAATGACTTCTCCATGAGTTTCACCAATAATATCAACATCCTCATTCTCTAGAACAATAATGTTTTCATTATGGGTTTCACCAGAAACCTCAACAACTTTATTATCTAGCTGATCACTCAATTCTAAAGAAGAACCAACAGATGTAGTTTAAGTATGTGTCTGGAGCATTACTTGAGCAAATGAAAAAACTTCCTCCTAAAAAACCACATCTCTAATCACAATGATCTTATTAGATTTGATGTCCAACAATATGTATCCCTTTTGTAGATCTGAGTAACCTATGAGGATAGTAGGAACAACTCTTTCTGAAAATTTATCACCCTTTGGTAACACTAATACATATCAAAGGCAACCTACGACTCTTAGATGAGATAAGGTTAGTTGTTTGGAGTAGAGTAGATCATAAGGACTTTGGTTATCAATAGCTGATGAAGGAAGCCTATTCATCAAATACACAAGAACCTTGATACAATATCCCCAATATCTAACAAGTAAATGTGATTGAAATCTGATAGCTCTTACTATATTGAGAATATATCTAGGTTTCCTTTCCACCACACCATTTTATTGTGGTGTGTGAGGACAACTACTTCGATGCAAGATGCCAAGATCATGAAATAAAGTTATGCATTGAGAATTAAAGAACTCAGTACCATTGTCAGATCTCACAAACTTAAAATGAGAACCAAATTAAGTATTGACCATTAGGAGGAAATTTTTGATAGCAACAAAGATTTCAGATTTCAGCTGCAGCAAATGAATCCATATAAACCTACTATAATCATCTAAAATTCTCAAGAAACAGTGTTTCTTATCTATAGTAAAGGTATTATAAGATCCTCAAAGATCCATATGAACAACATCAAATCTCATAAATACTCTAGAATTACTAATAGGGAAGACAAGTCTAGTTCGCTTAGCTAGTGGAAAAATATAGCACTTAGTGAGTACCTCACTATCTTTATTATTTTGAACTATATTTAGATGCCTCAGGATCTCAGAAGAAGGATGTATAACCTTCATATGCCATAGATTGACATCCTGCATTATTGCTCTTGCAACCATCATTTTCTGATTGCATATCACTTTCTTCATATGCTTTATTGTAAACTCACTCTTGAAGATGTACAAGCCTCCATCTTTTCTATTAATCCCCTTCACCCTGTCAATGAAGAGTTCCCGAAAGACACAAAAGTCAGGGTAAAAGGACATAAAACAAGATAATTCCTTTGTGATCTTGGAAACTAATGATAGGCTAAACTTAAAGTTTGGTACATATGGGACATTTTTCACAAATTCATTATCAAATATAGATGCTTCACCAACATGACTAATATCCACCTTGTCTCCTATAGGAAAAAGTACTTGATTCTTCTGTGACATAGTTAGAGTATGGCTCCTTGTTAGTAAATTTTTATTAGTTGTAACATGATGGGATGCACCAGAATCCACTATCCAATCCTGTGCAAATACATTTGACATTAAACAAATAGTAATACCTGCCATGTTGATCTGTATAGAATCCTGCACATTTTTGTTCAACATCTCCAATATCTTTTTATAGTCCTTTTCAATAAATGTTTGTCCTTTTGCTAAGAAAACCTTACTCTCCTCCTGACTGATTGAAGCTATTTGAGAATGATCACAATGAGCAATGGATATGTTGTTTGTTGAGTGTTGTCCTCCATAGCCACTAGAGTTTGAGGGACTTGTTGAGTTTCTCCTGTTGTTTGCTGGAAACCGTCCTCCATAACCACCAGAGTGTGAAGGACCTGCCGTGTTTCTCATGTTTTCATTCCCATAGCTAAACTTCTTCTTCTGCTTCCTGGACAGCCAATCAACTTGCAGCAGTTGTCTTTCATGTGACCAATGAAATGGCAAAACTTATATTTCTTTTATTTGTAGTATTCGCTTCCTTGATTTTTATTCGCATTCATCACCATTGGATCGGGTTTGTCAAATACATTGGCCACATATGTTGAATGTTGGATATCATCTTCTATTATCATAACATAAGCTTGGTTTATGGATGGTGCAATTTTCTTCAGTAAAATTTATCAATTTATCTACAAGCCTAATCATAGAATTCATTTAAACCACTCAAAAACTGAATAAATCTAAGTTGTTGTAGATGATTTACATATTCCTTTGATTGAGGAAATGTACAACTGTGATTTGGTACCAATGCATCATACTTATTCCATAGTATTTTCAGCTTTGTAAAATAATGTAATACAAAATTCGTACTTTGTGCAAGTGTAGTAATCTCCTTGTGCAACTGATAGATTCGCATGCGATTCACCTTGTCAAATCTCTCCTTCAAGTCTGCTCAAATTGAAAAGGTACTTGTAACATACACAATTCCACTGAGGAGTTCTTCACTAACAGTGTTCATCAACCATGATAACATGATCGCATTGCATGTCTCTCATTGCTCATGTAGTTCATCTCTATATAATCCCCTGGTACAATCACCTGTTATAAATTTGTATTTCCTCTTTCCCAACAATGTAATCCTCATTGACCTACTTCAAATCCCATAATTTTCAAATCCAGTCAACTTATAGGAATCAACACAACTCCTGAAGCACCTGATGGGTTGATATGCAGAGGATCATTCTAGTCGATTTTTAGGACTGTCATTTCTGCAACTCTAATCACAAAATCAACTAGCTAGAACAAATTTAACTTCGCCTATAATTCCTTTATCAATAGCCAATATCGTTGCTCTGATACCATGTAAGCTCACCAGTTCATCAATGAACTTAGAAGAAACAGAAACAGGAAGATGAGATAAAAATATTATTGATCTCAACAACCTTTATTTATAGAATGAGAGGCCTTCTATAGCCTCAAAGCCTAACAACCAAATAACAAACTACTGAATAGTAACTAACTAACAAAATGTATAATAACGTACTAATGGACCAGATTCATTATGTATCACTACTAACTAATGGACATGCACAAATTGAGGATTGAAACTGATAGACTCTCTCAGTAATTTTAAGGAAAATCAATAAATTGTACATCATTGGTTTGGCCTTAGTTAGTTCCACTAATTCGATGGACAGGATCGGTTAAAATCGAGGGACGATCAAAAGAATCTATCAATTTCAATAAAATTAAAAATTGACAGAATTTTTTACCGACGGACATCCGTCAATTTTGTTTAAAAAGTTAAAAAGAAATGGAGTGGATAGGTTTTCTGTCGGTTCTTTGGACCAACTTAGTCCGCCGGTTTCCTTTGATCGATTTTTGCATTGTTTTTAGTAGTGATTTAAGATCTCCCTAACATTAATTTTTTTTAACCATCCCAAAGCTCAAAATTGAGACTTCTAATTAAGGATAGAGGAATTTTATCCATCCCATCACAACCAACCATGTTCGTAATTAAAAAATGTTACTATATGTCAAGTCATCTCAATTTAATCCAAAAAAGTCATCTACCAAGTTGGCTCATCATACATGTGCTAAAATTTGGACTTATATGAGAGGAAAGGTCTATATTGTATATTTATTTACCTCTTTATATTTTGAATCCTTAATAAATTTTTCTTCATGTAAATTTTTTTTTATTTAAAGAAGAATAAAATTGGACGAATATTATTAATGATTATATATATTCAAAATAAACACTTTCTTTCCGTTCCTAAATAAGTTGATTCTTTTAAGTTGTGCACATCCTATAACAAACTACTCACTCCTTAAAAAAGGTCATTTTCCCTATATACAATAACCATTTTGCCCTCAGATTTGTTCTTTGTTAACTAACAAAGCATTCGATGCAATAATATTATGAAAACATGGGCAGATGAACGTTGAGTAAAATATTTTAGTATTAGTGCAATCGATACTTATATAACCAAAAGAAATGACTCTGCCTACATTTGCTTAACGACCTCGAAAGTTTGAACCTCATCTTGGACCTTGTTTTTTGAGTGAAGTATCAAAAACACATCTAAATTATCTACTTTTTTTTAGTTTCATATCTAAACTATTGAAAGCGTGAGTTTCATACCTAAATTATCAGTCATTAATTTAAAAAACACACCTCTCTTTTATTACACTCTCTTGATGGTATGTGTACTACACTCTCTCTTTTATTTTAAAAAATTGTCACACAACACTTCACATGAACAAAATATTTTACCTTGATAAAAATTAAACAAACTATTAGTATTAGTTAAAAGTTAAAGATTAAAGTATCACTCCCAAAAAAAATATTCTTTTTTAAAAATAAAATTTAAAATATTTTTCTTACTCCACTCTACCACCTCCTCCCACGGTACCCCCCACACCTGGTCCATTTTTAAAAAAAAAACTAATTTTTTTTTTATAAATTTTCTTAAAAATTTCTTACTTCATCCACCCCACCCAAATCCCCCACCTTTGTCTTTAGTTTCTCGCTTTGTGTTAAATATATAAATATATTTTTTAAAAAAATATTTTCTACTTGCCATATGATTTTCTTTAAAATAAAATTTTCATTTCTGTTATATTTGGTACACAAGTAGAAAAAAATATTTTTCTAAAAATATATGTATATATCTAACATAAAATAAAAAAAATGTAATAAAATAAATTGAGAGCGGAGGATTAGATGGAGTGAAGTTGAATTTTTTTTAATTAAAATAATAATAATATCTAAAAAAAATTGGGAAGGAGTGGGTGGCTTCTTCTTTTTTTTTTGGGGGGGGGGGAGGGGGTAGTTGAAGTAAATTTTTGTAAAAAATTATAAACGAAATTTTAAAAAAGAAATTGGGAGCGAGGGATTGTCAAGGGATACAGGGAGGAGGTGGTGGACTGAGGTAAGAAAAAAATTAATTTTTTTTAAATAGTGATATTTTAATCTTTATAATTAACTTCTATATATATATAATTATGGTGTTCGAATAACTTATGTGTACCTCCACTAAATTCAAGGAATGCCTGCCATTGAAACATTCATGGAATGTCTACCATTGAAACATTCATGGTCCTATTTATTTCTTTGAGTTTCTATTACAAAAGTCATATCACATGAAACTTCTTTTCAATTAATACTCCTTCCTCTTTCACTTTTTCTTCTCACAATTTACTTCACAAGAATCAATCTAGCTAATTTGTGGGGTTAAATTAAATTAATTTAATAATTTAAATTTATATGTCAAAAAATTATACGAAAAAATTTATAATTTATAATTCTTTTTTATATTAATATAATAAAAAAATACTTATCAAAATCCATGTAATTTGAATTTCGATATGTAAAATATGGCAAGCAGAAGCGAATGAAAAGAGTACGTAATTGCACTGAATATAATAAGAAAAAATTTGATGAGCAAGTCGTCAAATAATACTCCTAATTCAAAGTAAAATAGGACAAATAATTATTATAAAGGTGCTGCCGAGTAGAATGGTTTATAAATATTATATATGTTGTAGGGTAAGAAATAAAAGGGAAGATTGGAAGTTCAAGTATGAGGAAGAGGAACTGGTCAGAAGTGGAATACGATGTACTGGTTGAGATAGCAAAGCGTGTTAGAGAGATTGATGATTTCATTAGATTTGGTGCTGTTTGTAAATCATGGTATCGTGCTGCTAAAAAGGAGAATTTCGATTCTTCATCTCCTCAGGTTCCGTTGCTTCTGATGGCGGCTGATAAAGACGATGATTATCGACTATTTTATTCTGTTACAAACCACAGAATTTTCGCCAAAATCTATCTCCCTCAAGCTAGAGGCTGTGTCTGTTTATCAACGGAGCAGCCTGGATGGCTTTTCACTGTCCAATTTACTATTACTACAGGTGACATGATGTTGTTGCATCCCTTCTCAGGCACCCAAATTCACCTTCCTTCATATCGTAGATTGAGAGGTATAGAAGATGGGGATGATCAATGGAAGCCAGAATATTTTTCCATAATCAAAAGAGCTGTGTTATCTGCCAACCCTTCACTCACATCCGACTACTTTCTGATGATCTCACATTATGCACCAAGAAGGCTTATGTCTTTTTGGCGACCTGGAGACCTCTGCTGGACTTCAGTTCATATTGAGAACCCTTTTGCATTCGTCGATTTCCGATACTTCAATGGAAAATTTTATATCCTGTCTCGCTGTTGCGGACTCTGGGTTGTTGACGATCTTGAAGAAGGCCATAGAAACAACCCTCCCCCATCTGTACGATCCCGCTTGGTTTTAAGGATAAATAGGGAGATACTTAGATGGGACTATTTACATCTGGTTCAAGTATCAGGTGTGCTACTATTTGTTGCACAAGATGAAGAAAGAGCTAGATCCACTGGTTTCTATAAAGACTATCGTTTTCAAGTATGGGAACTAGATGTAATGACAAGTGAAGCAAAAGAGATTAAGATGTTGGGAGATAGAGCAATTTTTTTGGGACAAGATGCATCCATGTCCGTTGAATCTTCTAAGTATATAGGAGTAAACCCTAATCACATCTATTTTATTAACAGTGTGGCCGTGATTTTCAGATTACAAGGTTGGAGTGGCATAGATATGCGGACTTATAGTCTTGAAGATGGAAAAGTTCAATCTTCTTATCACAGTGCTTCTGTTAATCCTATTTCCCCCCCAACTTGGGTTATCCCGTCATTCTGATATTGACCAAAAGAGGAATATTGCACTTACCTCCATGGCATGCTAGATTAAAAGAAGCTCGTGTATTTTAGTTTTTGCCATTTATTTATGTTTTCCGCCTTATCAAGATAAACTTTATGGAATTATTTATTCCTCTATATTAGCTTTTGATCATTCAAGGTGTTCAAGTAAGAGATTCTATGAAGACTGTTTTTTCCAGAAGAATGAATGAACTGAATTTCTACATGCTTTAAGTAGTTGAAATTTGCTAGTTAGTTTGTAGAATTGACATGTTTTAGAGGTACTGTTGGTTTGCTAGTCTGGGGAGTGAATGTCCATTACTTGGCTGTGTTTTCTGCTATCTAATGCTTCTTTGGTGTTAAAATTAACTTACTTCGCAAAAGAAAAAGAATAATCAATGTTTGTCGTACTTTATCTTAATGATATATGTTGGTGATACTTAGTATTCAAATGTAACTCTTTATAGTTTGATATTCCTGTCTATCCTTTAGTTGTTTGTTGTGTTTCATCTTTGATAATGCAATAATGAGTCATTGTGCAATTGCTGGAGTCTTTCGGTAATGAGAAATACCGAACCTAGATGTGTCATTTTGGAGGCTGAGGAGTAAATTTGTATATTTTGAGTCTCTCAAAGATGGTTTGCACTTGGTATTGGTTTGTGGAAGACATCAGGAACCTTTGGCCCAAGCTCAAGGAGAAGATAAAACTCAAAATAGGTAATGGTAATAATAAGGTCTTTCACTTGAAAGGAAAGCGCCAAAAAATACTCTTTTCTGGGAGGATAATTGATTGGTTCAAGGTCCATTGAAACAGACATACCCAGATATGTAGAGGATATCATTGCAAAAGGAGGCATCAGTTGGAGATCTATGGTGCAACTAATACTGGAACCTCACTTTCAGAAGGCCACAAAATGATATGGAAATAGACAAGCTGACGAATTTGTGAATGTTATGTACTGCTTTTCATTTGCACTATTTTGTTGTTACTGCTTTCATTTCCATATTTTCTTATTTTAAAACTGCTTTGAAATTCCCCACTTGAGCTGAGTGTCTACCGAAAACAACTTTTCTATCTCTACGAGGTAGGAATAAGGTATGTGTACACTCTATCCTCCCCAGACATGTGGGATAATTACACTGGATATGATGTTGTTGTATTATTCAAGTCGAAAGCAGTGAATGCACCTACACTTATGGTCTAAAATAATACTTGTATGTTGGTTAGGAGCTATTATTTTTAAGTAAGTATGCTAAAACTTGTGTCACACAAGTTATGTGTGCATGGTGGTCATACGATCAGGCCCTTCGTAAGTGCTCAAATCAGTGGCTTTCGTAGTGGACATGTAAAATGGTTTTGCTTGATGCTGATGATTCAGTAAAAGATTTGATTTCTCTGCTTTGTTTTATGAATGTGCGTAGCTTGAGGAAGAAAGATTATCATATGTCCTTTCCTAGTTGGCTTTTCAGAGAGATCTCTGGCCCTCTGTATATGGGCCACAACAATTGTTAGCTTCCTACTTGTCTTGTTCTATGTTATGCAAATGGTTTCTTTTTCTCTATTGCACAAACTAAGACAGTATTAACGTATGAGATAATGTATGGAGTGTTTCTGTTAGTCTGAGGTGCAGACAGAAATGTAAAAGAACTTAACTTTAACTGCCTGACAAACAGCAGTAGTGGGATTCGATGAATTTGAAGGCAATGATGTGGGGTTAATTGCTGCACCTGTTGATGATGAGGATGATAAAGAAGCTGATACAATTTGGGAATCGATTGATCAGAGAATGTATTCAAGGAGGATAGACAGGAGAGAAGCTAGGTTAAAGGAGATTGACAAGTATAGATCTTCGAATCCGAGAATTACTCAACAGTTTGCTGATTTAAAGAGGAAATTAGATACATTATCTAGTGATGAGTGGGATAATATACCTGAAATAGGATATTATTTGTTAAGAAATAAGAAGAAGAAGAGGTTTGAGAGTTTTGTGCCTGTTCCTGATACCCTTTTGGACAAGGCTAGGCAGGAGAAAGAGCATGTAACTGCATTGGTTGCAGATTTGACTGGGTGGGTGAAGGGAGAGGAACTGTGTTTTCTGTGAGGTTGGATAGGATTTGGATTCCGTTACTGGGCAAATGGTAGTGGATCCTAAGGGATACTTGACTGATTTGAAGAGTGTGAAGATTACAAGTGATGCTGAGATTTCCGATATAAACAAGGCTAGATTGTTGCTTAAGTCAGTTACTCAGACGAATCCAAAGCATCCTCATGATTTGATAGCAGCTGCTAGTCTGGAGGAGGTTGCAGGGAAGATGCAGGTAGCAAGACAGTTGATAAATAAAGGGTGTCAAAAGTGTCCTAAGAATGAGGATGTTTGGTTGGAGGCATGCCGTTTGGCGAGCCCCCTTGAGGCTAAGGCAGTGATTGCCCAAGGTATGTTAAAGCAAATCCTAATTCAGTCAAGTTGTGGATGCATGCTTCAAAATTGGAGGAAGGGTAGATTGTTGCTTAAGTCAGTTACTCAGACGAATCCAAAGCATCCTCCTGGTTTGATAGCAGCTGCTAGACTGGAGGAGGTTGCAGGGAAGATGCAGGTGGCAAGACAGTTGATAAAGAAAGGGCGTCAAGAGTGTGCTAAGAATGAGGATGTTTGGTTGGAGGCGTGCCGTTTGGCGAGCCCCCTTGAGGCTAAGGCAGTGATTGTCCAAGGTGTTAAAGAAAATCCTAATTCAGTCAAGTTGTGGATGTAGGCTTCAAAATTGGAGGATGCTACAGAAAACAAGAGCCGTGTGTTGAGGGAAGGTCTAGAGCATATCCCTGATTCAGTGAGGTTGTGGAAAGCTGTTGTGGAGTTGGCCAATCACGAAGATGATGCTAGACTTTTGCTTCAGAGGGCTGTGGAATGCTGTCCATTGCATGTGGAGCTGTGGATTGCTCTTGCGAAGTTGGAAACTTATGACAATGCTAAGAAGGTACTTAGGAAGGCTAGAGAAAATCTGTTTAATGAGCCTGCCATCTGGATCACTGCCGCTAGGCTTGAAGAAGCCAATGCGAATACTGGTTCAGTTGGGAAAATTATTGAAAGGGCAATCAGGTCTTTGCAGGGACAAGGTTTGGAGATTGACAGGGACGCTTGGATGAAGGAGGCTAAAGGATGTGAAAGAGCAGGTTCTCTTTGGACTTGCCAAGCTATAATAATTACACTGTTGGGTTTGGTGTTGAGGAAGAAGATAGGAAGAGGACCCGGGTCGCTGATACAGGGGAGTGCAAGAAAAGGGGTTCTATTGTAATGGCAAAATACATTTATGCACATGCTCTTACTGTATTTAAAACTAAGAAAACCATCTGGCTCAAAGCTGCACAGCTCAAAAAAAGTCATGGCACCAGGGAATCGCTTGATACTGTGCTTCGAAAAGCTGTTACCTACATTCCAAAGGCTGAGGTTCTATGGTTGATGGGTGCCAAGGAGAAGTGGCTTGCTGATGATATTCCTGCAGCTCAAGCAATTCTGGAGGAAGCATTCGCTGCAATTCCTGATTCTGAGGAGATATGGCTAGCTGCTTTCAAGCTCGAGTTTGAGAACCGTGAGACAGAGAGCAAGGAAGCTTCTTGCTAAGGAACGTGAAAGGGGAGGCTTGGAACGGGTCTGTATGAAGTCAGTCATTGTGGAGAGAGAGCTTGGAAATGTTGAAGAGGAGAGGATATTAGTGGATGAAGCATTGAGGTGCTTCCCCTCATTTTTCAAACTTCGGTTGATGTTGGGACAGTTGAAAGAAAGACTTTGTAATTCTAACGAGGCAAAGGATGCATTTGAATCTGGCATTAAGAATTGTCCCAGTTGTATACCCCTTTGGCTATGCCTAGCTTCTCTTGAGGAGAAGGTGAATGGGCTGAGCAAAGCTCGAGCAGTTCTTACCATGGCCAGGAAGAAGAATCCTCAAAACCCTGAGCTAAGGCTTGCAGCTGTGCGGGAAGCTAGGCATGGATACGAAAGGGAAGCTGATGTTCGGATGGCTAAAGCATTGCAGGAGTGCCCCAATAGTGGCATTCTATGGGCTGCTTCAATTGAGATGGCGCCTCGGCCTCAAAGAAAAACCAAGAGCTCTGGCGCTTTTAAGAAGTGTGATCATGATCCTCATGTTATTGCTTCTGTGGCTAAGCAGTTTTGGAAGGAGAGGAAAGTAGACAAAGCAAGAAATTGGTTCAACAGGGCAGTGACCCTTGCACCAGATATCGGTGCTTTCTGGGCATTGTATTTCAAAATGAACAGCAGCATGGAGCAGAAGAGCAGAGTAGTGATGTACTGAAGAGATGTGTTGCTGCAGAGCCAAAGTATGGTGAAAAATGGCAAGCTACAGTGAAGGCCGTAGAGAACTCTCATGAGCCAACTGAAACAATATTGAAGAAGGTGGTAGCCACACTATAAAGGAGGAGGAGAATTTGTCTGAAAATAACCACAACTGATATGCTATAGTGTGTGAGGAAAATTCTAAAGGTTATGTATCTTTCTTTTTTTTAAGGGACAAAAGTGATGATTCCATTTAATAAAATGTTCAATCAATGTTCTTACTTTGGTAACTAGAATTCACTCTGCAAACTTTTGTGTGTTTGTTTTGGTATGAGGTAATTCCCAGTGTAACTTTAAAGACAGCTAAAGACAATAATGGAAAAAAGAAGCAATCAAGAGCTGGACTCTTCTCATATGGTAAAGAATATCCTAGAGTTAGATACTATAGAAGAAATGAGTATGCCGGATCCTCTAATTCTCTAATATTATTATTACTATACTTCCGTCCAGTAATTTCAATAAATTCTATTTTTTCAAGTGTTAAGGAGGAGTATTTATTCACTTTTAGATCTAGTTATCCTTTTTGTGAAAGAGTGCGCAAGGAAGATTGTCATGGCTTTGATGTCGAAAATGAAAGGTTCAATTCTGAAACTGATGAAGTTTCCGCATCTTTTCTGCTTGTCTTGAGTTTACTGTATCTCCTCTATAATCTCATGTAGCTTTATTTTAACATGCCTTCTATGCTTTATCAAAGTTCTTATATACCTTCTATGTATGTTACTTTGTACTTCACTAGTGAAGTTTGAGTAGTAAATGGCAAATTTTTAAGTCATACGTGAATGTGATGTTATGAGAGGCTTGGCTACTCATACTCTGTTTGGATTGTTATTTTATCGCACTACTTCTGGTTACTGTCATGGATAAGTACAAAGTTACACGAAATGCCGTTTGAAAGTTGAACGCATACTTTATTTTCTGACGTCTATGTTGTAAGTGTATATCTGTGGAAAAAGATAAATTACGAATGCAATATTTCAAGATGCTTGGCTCCTGAATACTCTTTCTAGATACATTTATGGCACTACTTACTAACAGGATAGGAAAGGTTTTAGATATTGTTCCTGTTTTCTTTTCTCTACATGTGTGAAGACGTTCTAAGAGAGATCAGTCTCAACACGGGGAGTAGCCTATATCCCGAGCATGCTTTCCCCATCTCTGCTGAGGATTCGAGATTCTCAATTGATGTTGAAGAGACTGAAAAGTACCTAGAGGTATTTCAAACATTGGAGGAGTTATTTTTGAAGGCTTATAAGGTTATGGATAGAGAACTCAGTAGCTATACCAATATCGATTGCTTCTGTAGTGGAACAACAGAAGTAACCATGGTTAAACAGGTTTGTTGTCATAGTCAGAAAGTTTAAGCTAGCGAGATTTCCTGCGGATTTATTCTAATGATGAAATCTGTTATTTTGTTTTTTGGTAGGGTAAGAATTTTGTTATTTGTAACATTGGGAACTCTAGAGCTGTGCTGGCTACGAGACGCGGGGATGATTCTCTCACTGCAGTGCAATTGACCGTAGATCTTAAGCCCAATTTACCAGGTGCATATATGTCTATATCTTGCTGCTTACATATGGATGCTTTTCTTTTTTCCGAAATTGTGTTGATCAACAAAATTACCACTTTGCTTCTGTTCATTTAATGAACCTATCTATCTGTCGATAAATCTTATATCAACTGTTCTGAGTTAAACTATTGCAAATAGCCATCAGATTTGACGTGACACCACATTATTGCAATCTTACACATTCATGCATCTCCCTCCCCAAGAAAAGAACATGTTTATCCTCTTAAGTGTTATTCCTCATTTTCTCCCGTTTGACCCTTGTGCGGCTGATTCAAATTTCAGCTTTCACTCGAGCTTTTTCAGATTGCTGACTAAATCAAGAAAACATAAATGTTAGTTATTTGAGATAATTAACATATAGGTGACGTTGTTAAAGTGATGTAGAAAGATTAGGATCTCATCTATCAACGGGTAAGATTCCTTATGAGGGGATTGATTAAGCAGGAACAGCTAGGCAGATCATCTGCTTTTAGGCGAGTATGTCAACTCTAGTCTCAAACCTCAACGTTGCCTATATTAAACCTCTATATCAACTGTACTCTTATCGTCCATTCCGTAACAATACCCAATAAAGCGTCTTTTAAGATAAACTAGGGGTTGTCCTGAAATGGAGGTTCTCTAGCTCTCACATACATCTCTACATTGACACAAAAATCTTAAACGAAATTTTAAAGACTCCTTGTGAACATGAGGGGCAGTATCAGTTTCACCATATCAACTGACTCTTTGTTCTGGCTAATTGGTCTCATGTATATTGGATCCTTTGCTTTCAATGTTGTACGTTTCTAGCCAAGTGTGAATGGATTTTTATTGTAGGTCATCTGGGCCAATTACCTGCATGGCTCCATGTGATTCTAGGTCTAAGTCCACTCCCTAATACAAATGCGAAAATGTGCCAAAGAAAATACTAATTCGTGATGGATAACTATCGAAATTCTTGCTGCACGGTCTCATTGTCATACTCAATCTCCATTATATGAATCTCTTGAAGAGATGTTTAGACAAACTTACCCATTTATTCAGTTTTTCTGTCCTTTAAAAGTAAGAGGAGATGGAAGCTTCCCCCACCATCCCTTTATAACTTCCCAATCCCTTTACGTGTAGTTTCTGTGAAATATGTCAGTTTTCTTATATAAATTTTTCTCTACCTCTCGCTGTTCAAAAAGTTTTTCGAATTCTCTTTGACATGAGAAGTGACTAGGCTAGTTAACTTATACCTCCTTTGTGTCTATGATTAAATATGGTTGAGTTATGGTGACCACACAACGGTATTCTTGGAAGCAGAATTCGTTTCCTTTTTGATAGGTGACTTTGACTGATTTCTACTGATGCTTGTCTCGCTTTATTGTTTTGTTAACTCTGCTTTCTAAATTTGCAGCGGAGGCTGAGAGGATTCGCAAATGTATAGTGCGAGTGTTTTCTCTTCTAGATGAGCCGGATGTTGCAAGAGTGTGGATGCCATATAACAACTCTCCTGGGCTTGCCATGACTCGTGCTTTCGGAGATTTTTGCCTCAAGAATTTTGGTGTCCTCTCAGTGTCATTGTTCTGGCGATAGATGGGGTACGACACTTGAATTCCTGTTTTGCCATTACTTGGATTCAACATCAATCTCGTTGCTAGTTGAATTAATTTGATATGTATGACAGGTTTGGGACGACCTATCAAACGATGAAGTAGTAGAGATTGTTGATTCAGCTTCATCCCGTTCATCTGCAGCTCGATCACTCGTTGAAGAAGCCGTTTGAGCCTGGAAGATTACCGTACCCAACTTGTAGAGTCAATGACTGTGCATTTGTCTGCCTCTTCCTTGATTCAAACCCGAATAATTTCTCTACTGCTTCTAGTACAAAAGACAAGGACAAGGCTTTTATCTCAATGGAAATGAGTGAAGTTAGCAATGATATGGATGGTGTCTCCAGTCCACCAGCGTTGAATCGTTCCAGTACTGTTCGAGAAGGTGAAGAGGTTTCAGCAAGCATCAAAGAGGAAGCCTCGGAACAGGACCTAAGATGGGAAAAGTCTCGGGTGATCACAGTAATGACATTACCAAGTTGGAGGAGGAAGAAGAAATAGTAAACTCGTACGTCATGTGTTTGCAAACTTTCCTCACTTTTAACTATGGTTAATGTATATCTTCACCTCATTAAATCAGTTAACCATGGTCAGTCGACTAGTAAAAACGTCATGTGTCCAAGTGTTAGTTTTTACCATGGTTCTCTTGGTCTTAATTTCCGTTTGATTTATTTTTTACTGTCTCGTTTATTCTCAACTGTACATATGAGTTTTGAATTGTTACGATGAGGAGAATCTTTTTAAAATTCCCTTCAAAATCCTGCACCAAAAAAGTTTTAACACTCTGATTTCTTCTCTATCAATCAGTAGGTCTTTGGCATGCTACTGTGCACAGTAAACTAACATAAGAATATGACTTGATAAAATCAATAGCTCTTAGAAGTCAGCTGCATTTCTATGTTATCCCATCTTTTTAACCATGTGTCAAATTCACAAATAGAACCTGAATAACAAACTCACCTTCTGGATACAACGATTAGTCTGTTGGCCGGTGTTCCTGGTGCTGGTGGATTTGATGCTGTCACTTTGGGGGCTTCAAGCAAGAGTTTGCTCAATGTTCTTGCTATGATAGTGACGGAAGGTGTGTCTTGGGAAGACAATGATCCCCGAGCAAAGGAAATTACTGCAGCTGTTTCTTCGATCCAACTTCAATATTTTCATCATGCTATGTGACTACAACATCAGATTTTACAACACAAAAAGGATATATTAGAGCAGAATCACCATCATCAGAATGAGAGCCTGTTGTATTTTTAGCCGAAACTTTGATCTTGTTAGAATTACTTTTCTTTTACTTCTCAACTCTGTATGGTTAATCTCATGTATTTTTGCTCTCTACTGAAATTTGAATCCTGATCTCCCATGATTTGTATACCATTTCATTTTTCACTTACCCCACACCCTTGAGCGCTCTACTGTAACATTTTCATTCATTCATATGTGGCCTTGCCTGAATCAATAGTTACAAGCTAAAAGCATATCATCAACTAATGTACTTTCCCTCTTCCCTCTAAGATTTGTCAGAGTTATATTTCACAAAAAAATTAGCAAGAGCTATTGGTCGAAAACTTGAATTGTTCTGCTAAAACACAACTTCATCAAGTCCAAACATGAAAATGTGCTCACGAATCTGAACTCTTTATTCAAAAACAAATCCAAGTTTCAAGATTTGGCCATGACGTTCATGTCTCCGGCAGAAAAGTAGGATCTTAGTGGAACATGATTTGATTTTGTGAGTTATTCAGTACAGACACAAAAAAATTCAAATAAAAGAGTCGAAACTCCGCAGACGAAAAAATTCTTTTATTATAACTTAGCTCCGTAAAATCTGTATAAAGAACTTTAGTTGATTATTAAAAAAAAACATGAATGAAGACAACTATAAACAGGACTACTGATGTCGTCTTCAGTTTTCTACACCATCATAACATCTATGTGACAACATTTGAAGAAATGTCTATTTGCTAAATTGGTCCACATAGTGAGATGATATCAAGACTTCGAATGTTGACACTTGCAAATCTCTCTTCTAATAATGTTAATGATAATTCAAATTCATTTATGTATTCAAAATCTTTAATTTTCAAACCAAAGTGTTTCCACTCAAACTATTCCACTATTTCTTTTAACTTGACTCAATACGCTCTTTAAGAAAATATTTATTTTATTAAGCTAATTTTATTAAGTATGCTTTGGAAATATAAATTTAACTACTAAATACTTTATGTAATCAATGATAAACTAATCTTGATTTTATAAATTTGAAAAGTAAACTGAAACATGTGTTTTAATATAGGAGTTGAGTAGTATGAAATGGAGTGAGTAGCTTAAAGATACTATTTTAATATTTTTGTTCTTTTAATAACAATACTATATTACTCCATATAAAATAAAAATATCTTAGTAGATATTTAACCATGATTTTTTTTCGGACTTGAGATCTCGAAAGCATGTTTGGCCATAAAATTTTGAAATTAAATTTGAAGTTAAATTCCAATTTTTTTAATAATTTGAAAAATACAAATAAGTATTTTTACTTCAAATTACTCACAAACAGTAAAACAAACAAACAAAAAAAAAAACCTAATTGTAGTTAGGGTTACATACAAAATTCGTCGTGATAAATCTGCAGCCATCAGCTCAAAACTTAGGCATTTGTCTCTTTACTCTTTTGTAAAAGTAATATTCCCACACCTTCACAACTTCTACGTGCAAGCCACTCTTCGTAAGGTAAGTATAATTTTATTTATTTTATCTTCGATGCTCTAGATCTTTTCCTTTTCGTTTTCTGAAGGATTTGTTAGTTTTGATTATTCGAAGCTCTAGATCTTTCCTCTTTTTTTTTTGGTTTTATATGCAGATATGAGTTTATGATTGTTGAATCTGGATTCAGGATTTTTGATTTGTTTTTTTTGAAGGGTTAAAAATGGAACCTATGGACATAGTTGGTAAAACAAAGGAAGATGCTTCACTTCCCAAAGGTTTCTTCTTATCTTCCCTCGCTTTCCTGTGTTTGTTGTTGTTCGGGTACATCATATTCTGATTATTAATTTGTAGTTTTCTCTGGTTACAATTTTTTTTGGTGTTTTTTCTTCTTGTTACTCGTTTATATTTGGTTGACCTAGCTATGATATTTTTGAGCGGATGAACATTGAAGTAATGAAAGTATTAATTTGTAGCCAGCATGTATACACTTAATTACTGTTACTTGGATTGCTTTGGACCAAAATTGAACGAGTTTCTCATTATATTTGGTGAGGAAATTTTTTATAGTAGCTTAACTTATGACTATTCTGTCTAAAATATTTGAGCTTTCGTGAGATATTAGCTAGTACAAGGTGTGTAAATCACCATGCCTTATGTGGATTCATCTGCGGGGTGCAGTTTAGGGATTTTGATCCTTTTTACTCGTTGGTCATCCAAATGAAGACCTAGCTGCTGTGTGGTTGGCAAAGATAAAGCGTTTTGGTTTCAGTGTTGAGTTTATGTCGAAATAGGTTTGTGCCCAACCTCTTCAATTCTAAAATCATTTCCCGCTAGCTGATAGCTTGACACTTGTCGTCAGGTAACTTTTCTTCAAAGAAACTATTGAAGCGCCATAATTGAATTCAGATGCGTAATTTCCATTATTATTCTCATTTACCTTGTTTTTAGGTTAAATAAATATTTTTCAATAACTGATTTCTGCAAGTTTTCAACTTTTTGCATTGTGTTTTTTTTCCCTGTTTGTTTTTCTTTTTGATCCTCAGGAGAGGATAGTTGTTTTATTGCTAATAAGATATTGGTTAATGCTTAGTCATATTTGTAAGCTTACTTTAGGTCCAGTAGTCGTTGCAAGTGTTTTAATCTTGTTAGATGTTTGTATGCCACTAGAAAATATAGAGGAACTCTAATGTCAGAGAATCTAAATCGGGATGAATGGTGAGTAATTCATATAGCCGATTTCAAGTAGCTTGAAATTGAGCCGTATCGTTGTTTAATACCTGAAAAATCCATGTTTTCCGGTTTTGGAGCTCTATGGATTCCAAATACCAGTCAAGATTCAAACTTGTGACATGTGAGTATAATACATCCAGCCAGGATTCAAACTTGCAACCGGCTACTACCATACATCCCACATTGTATTATCTTTGCTGTTTTACCGGAGTGTTGCAGACCTTTAGAACAAAATGCTTCATGTTTCTGGTTTTTCTTTTTAAAACTAAAAATACTTCATTTTCTTGGTTTTTTGTCCCGTGAGATCCATCTTAGGTGTGATGTTGACATCGATGGAACTGGTGCATTTTTTAGGATCAGCCCAAGTCATGGTATTTGATTTCACATTTGGATGAAATAAAAAAGGCAGATCTTTCTCCCCTTTAGAGGTTTTTGAGTAATAGAACAAAAATATTCACCTCTCTGTGTTGCTTGATATTTCAGATCAAGAAATGATAATATTTGTTTGTCTTACTCAGTTGCCTTAGATCTCTTATTATTCTATGTTGTTGTTCAATAAAAGAATGCAATTTTTTTTTTGTATATTTGTGTGGCCTCAAATTTGAAATAAACGGTCAATCTAAAAAGGGAAGATCTTATCTTTTTGGGGTCAACAAAGGAAAGATCTTTGGTTCTGTCTAGGTACAATTTTCTGATGAAGATGTTTTTTTTTTCTAAAAGGAAGTGAAAAGAAAGCATAAAGTTCAATCCTGTGCATGGTTTTCTCCTTTTTATTGAAGTTGTTGTCTAAGGAAAGATAGAAGAAATCTAAAATGTGGGTGAAGTTTGAAGTTTTATCCTGTTGTAAATCAATTCTGTTCAAGAGTTGCACTTACTAGTGCTTCTTCTTTCCTTGGTCTAAAGGTTAACTGAAAACTGAAAAGCTCTTGTCATGGCTTTAGAAAGGATTCCACCTTTATGTTTCTTTTTCACTTATATGAAGCCATAGCATTGGGATTACGGGAACTAGATTTGTCAGTAGCATTGGCTTTGCAATACATGAGATACTTTTTAGGTGGTTTTGTTGTTTGCTTTGGTAACCTTAAATTGTTTATGCATATCTCATAATCTTTTTGGTCCTTTTCTGCTTACTGCTGTCTTATCTGTCTCTTACCAGCCATGGCACAAGAAACGGGCATGTTTACAGTGCATCATACAATTGGAAATGTTTTATGCTGCAAATGTGGTATAAGTATGCAACCAAATGCTGCCAATATGTGTGCCAACTGCTTGAGGTCTGAAATTGACATAACAGAAGGTCTCCAGAAGCATGTTATCATATGTCATTGCCCTGAATGTGATAGCTATTTGCAGCCTCCAAGGACATGGATTAAAGCCCAATTAGAATCAAAGGAGCTATTGACATTCTGTGTGAAGAGGTTAAAGAATTTGAATAAAGTCCGTTTAGTGCAGGCAGAGTTCATTTGGACTGAACCTCACTCCAAGAGAATCAAAGTCAAGTTGAAGGTTCAGAAAGAGGTTCTTCACGGAGCTATTCTTGAGCAGGCCTACACAGTTGAATTTGTTATCCAAGACCAAATGTGTGAATCTTGTACGAGGGTTCAGGCGAATCCTGATCAGTGGGTGGCTGCAGTGCAACTACGGCAGCACGTTACTCACAGGCGAACTTTCTTCTATTTGGAACAGCTTATTCTTAAGCATGATGCGGCTTCTCGTGCTATAATGATTAAGCAAATGGATCAAGGAATTGATATGTTTTTCTCTAATCGGAGTCATGCTGTAAAATTTGTGGAGTTCATAGGAAAAGTTGTTCCCAGTCGGAGCCGTAATGACAAACAACTAGTGTCTCATGATCCCAAGAGCAACAATTACAACTATAAGTATACTTTCTCAGTTGAAATCTCCCCAGTTTGTCGTGAGGACTTGATTTGTCTTCCGCCAAAAGTTTCAAATAGTTTGGGGAATCTAGGGCCACTTGTGATCTGCACCAAGGTGAGTAACCACATTGCTTTACTTGACCCATTTACTCTCAGGAACTGTTTTTTGGATTCGGAACAATACTGGAGGGCGTCTTTTAAGTCCCTACTTTCTAGTAGGCAGCTTGTGGAATATATAGTTCTAGATGTTGAGACTGTTTCTTCTGAGGTCAATATTGGTGGATCCAAGTATACTTTGGCAGATGCCCAAGTAGCTCGTATATCTGATTTTGGAAAGAATGACACAATTTTCAACGTACGAACACATCTGGGACATCTTCTAAATCCTGGGGATTATGCATTTGGATATGACTTATATGCTACTAATAGTAATGATAGTGAGCTGGACAAGTACAAAGGCTTTGTTCTCCCAGATGTAATATTGGTTAAGAAGAGCTATGAAGAGAAATGGCAGAAGAAGCGTGGGAAGCCTCGTTCATGGAAGCTGCAATCTCTCAATATGGAGATTGATGACAATGTAAAAGGTAGAGATCATGAAGAGAAGATGAACTCCGAGTATGAACAATTCTTAAGAGATTTAGAGGAGAATCCAGATTTGAGGTTCAACATATCTCTTTATCGTAACAAGGAGTATCAGCCATCAGAAATGGCATCTGTAACTGATGGCGATGATGCTCCTTCTGTCCCGTTGGAGGAATTGTTAGCTGATCTTGATTTAAGTGAGGAGGAAGCTGACAATGATGGCATGAGGGAGTGAGTCGAGTACTTGGACATGTGCTTCTTCATTGGATACTAAAATCTTAGATGAATTTCATAGATGAGACCTATTGATGCACCCTTAGCCCTTTTCTACAGTATTTCCTGCTGCTGCACCCTTTGCCAGTTTCCACAGTATTACTGTTTTATGACTATGATTTCCTGCTTTCGTGGTTCGTTATTATTTGTAAAGTGCAAGGAGTCGGTTTTTCTTGGGAGTAATTAGTTCCCGAGTCCTGTAGGTGTGATAGTGCTCATACATGTTTCTTCTGTTATATTCAGATTGAATCCGAACAGTTACAATCATCTTTTCCCGAGTATAAGTGAAGCCACTGCTTCTCAATAGAAGATTGAATTTTGAAAGGTTCAGTTAGAATAGCAGAAGAGAAGCCATGTTGGAAGAGCTGTAGTCAAATTTTTTGTTTCCATTTATGGTGTGGATCTAGGGCGTGTGTAATGACAATTATTTATTCTAGTCTTTTTGATCATCCTACTTCTGTGTTGATGTTTAAAGCTTCACCTCCCTCATGCGTGCGTGCACATAGACAACCTGCGGGAAATTTGTAGAAATATAACTTGTCCTTCTTGCTAATGTTGCTATATTTGTTTTTATTCGCATGTTTCCCATCTCTTCTTGAGAAACAAGTGGGCTATTTGCAAAACTATGCTCAATTTTGTGGCAAGATCTCTTTGTTAGTTGGGGGAAGAATCTCGTTATCCTCTTTTTAGTTGCCCTATTAAGGGTCGATGCTTGCAAAAATGTGTCACACAGTGAATGCAAAGATGGTTGGTGGCTATTTTCTTTTGTTGGATACAAAGACGAGACTTTCTTTTGCTCCCAAACAAAGGCAAGACTCTTTTGCTTCCAATGTCTATTGGCTGAATGTTTTGTTTCATTAAAAGTGCAAACTAATAAGTCGTTTTTTCTCAAGATAATGACTCAAACTGAACCAAGCACCACCCCTGTTTCTGTGGGTAACCGCCATTCTTCGACTTAATCAAATAAAGTCACCATTAGCGCAGTGTTGTTGATCCGTGAAGGAACGGTCGACAAGAGCAAATGGAGTAATTATTTTCTCCACGCTGCTGGTTGTAGGCTTTAATGTTAAAACCAATAAAGAATAATACATACAACAATAATAAGGTAGAATTGCTATAAAGTGTCCTCACTAAGCATTTCTGCCTCTGCGAGCAATCCTTTGCCCTGCTCCAAATAGCACAGTTTTTCCTATCATTCCTGTACGAAGGCCACAAACTACAGCCACTGTTCCTATAGCCACCCATTTCCAGTCAATACCACCATCTCTCTTCTGTCCTTGGATTTCCACAGCTCTATCTTCTTCGCCAGAAACTTGCTCCAAAGCATCAACACCTTCATCAAGAGAGATCTTTGTAGTGATTCGTGCCATCATAGCACACCTAGAAACCACTGCCTCTGATTTTCTTGCATTCTGGTATGCTCTGAAGCCATTGTGCAACTTCTTGACTGTTCCCCACATTCCATGACGAACTCCCAATTTAGCAACATCTTTAGGGATGCCCATATCTTCATAGTGAAGAAGCGTGACTTCACATGCCGATAACTGTCCATCTCCCTTCTTTGATAACACTGCAACCATTTCACGAGTTTACACTTGAGTAAAGTTCAACTTAAGCAACAGGCAACAGGAAATTTTTTAAAGTTAGTTCCATTAAAAACCCGTGGGTGATGGTGCTACCTACCCGGCTTAACAATCCAACTTGAAAAGTACAGGTCCACACGCCTAGGCTTGTCACGTCTTTGCAGAGCTGGGTATGGTACACTCTGTGGAAGATCATGTTAAAAATGTGAATATAATGTGTAACTACATGGTTCAGAAAAATATATAGCTGTTATAACAACCCAACTAAACAACATGTAATATAGGATAACTTGGTCCAATTACAAACTATTAAAAGATTTTAGACACACCAGCTTCATATGTCCAAAAGGTCTGAAAATGTCAGGTTGAAGCACTAATGAAAAAATCTAGACAGAGCAGTCACTTAAAACTTATATTTGAAGAATTCAAACAACAATTAAATTTACATGTGATCTTCTAATGCTCACCTTTGTCACACAGTAATATGTTTTCCCGGATTCCCATATTCTTCTACCGATGATATATTCACGATCACTGCAGAAGAACGGGAACTGTAGAAGCAAAATAAATTTACGTGAGTGCAGAACCTAATGGAAGAAATGAATCATAAGGAGTTTCTCACAACAAAACTGAGATAGCTTCGATGACCAACAGACCTTTTTAATCCAGTGGATAATCATAGATCCCGTATGTGGGCATTCCTGCAATATCTTGAAATAACCAAGCATCGGGTCCCATTTTGGCCTAAACTCATCATCCCAGAAGAAATCTCTGACTAAGTCAGGAGTTGCATCCTCAAAAACAGTTTTGGTTCGGTAGATTGTTGGGCCCATCTGACAAACAGAATGGTTCTTTTAGAATCACTAAGAGAGAACAGAGAACTTTCAAAGAAGATTTAGATTAATCGTATGGATAAAGAGCCTTTGGTCATAGACAAAGTCACCTTGTAAATCATGCAATACATCAGCAATTATGGCTTGAGAAATACAGCTTAAAAAGATTCAAAGAAGAGAATAGTTTATAGATACTCCAGTAAGAACAATATTGGATATTGGTATCTAGCTGAAGAGCATAAAAACGGTGGCGTTCGCGGATAATCACAACAAATGAAAAAATAACTCCGTATTTTTCCAGTAATGCAACTGTAATATTTCAAATCCACATGAGGATTTAGAAGTAGCAAAAGGAATAAACCAATCAAAAAAGCCATAAAGTACATACAGTTTTACACCTACAAAAACATCAAAATCAAGCAACGATTTAAGCAGACACGTCTCCCTTAAGCTAGGTCTATGATGTTATTTTGCCATGTCAAAATAATAAAATGAATACAGTAGAAATCAAATAAGTGTTCCCCGTTTCCACAGAGGAAGAAAGCACATATCATAAATCAAGTTAAAGGAAGTTTAACCTAAAAATCTCCCCCCTGTTTTATTTGGCAAACAATACTGAAGATGTATCCAGCAAGCAAAAATGAATATATTCTGAGGTTGCTAAAACATCTAAAGCTGTGTCAGCAAGGGACTCATTGCTTAAGAGCAGCGATTGTGTCACCAGAAACCAATCAGTTCTACGAAACAAGGGAAATTATGTTACTAATTCATGCTTTTAGAAGTTGAACAAAAAAGGCAAACTGATATCAAGTCATCTACTAAATTACTTTTATTTTGAGAAATCAAAATCTTAATTTACCCCCAAATTTTTCCATGGACTCTGGTCAAAATATCCGATGTGGGTTGACCGAAACGCGCACTCATTTCATGTGGACATGGGTTTGACAACAAAAATGAAGAGTCCGCGTAACTTAGTAAAAAACATGTTGATAAGTTGTTCTTTTGCTAAAATGACTAAAATAACCTGACAAATTTTTAAAAAAGAATTTAAATTTAGAAGTATCCTTTTAAAGAAAATGGTGAACGACATATACTGAGTGAAGAGAAAGTTAGGGGTTTTGTTTGGGAAAGGTATTTTGAGAATTAGAAAAATACTAAAGGATGAAATAGTATATTTGGTCAAACTAAAAGTGCTTATAAGGTGAAAAATCACAATTTAAGGATGACCAACTTGTGACTTTAGGTTGATTTTGGCTTATAAACACTTCTGATATTTACCAAACGCGTAGATCAGCCAAAAAATGCTTATAACCCCAATCTAACTAGATTATAAGCTTAACCAAACACCTTCTCAGCCTTTCAGCATATTAAGTTTTGTGATGTATGTAAAGGTTGGGATCAAGCAATTCCTAAGAAAAATGGTTCTAGAAACCAGAAATGCTAAAGAAAAACATATTTCAGTAAACCTGACCTCAGGTTCATGCCGCCAAGCTTGGTATGTGAAGTTTGAAGTAGAGCGGTCCATCATGGTTTGCCATGACATCTCTCCATCTTTGCCATCTAGTAGATGTAGAAAGTGTTCCAGATCTTTCTCTGTCACAATGTCCTCATTTTCCGATCCAGTAATATGCCTACAGGAATGGAGTAGATGCTGTCATGTCTCTAACCATATAAAGGGACAAGAATCATCTAAAAGGGTGAAAATTTGTGTCAGTAAAGAAAGCACTCTACAGAATTGAAATTTTCATTCAACACTCTGCACGATTACTAAGGAGACCGGTAATAAGTTGTATATAATTCACATTAAATCAACCAACTTCTTCCCCAGAACTGTAAAATATAGAAATCCTCTTCTAAATATTAGCCTTAAATGATTTTCACACAACTACTCTTTTCTATCTTGTTAAATACTGTAAAATTAGGTCTGAGGCCTAACTCACACCCCAAAAGCTAGCTCCAAGGGGGGGATTTTGTCCAAGCCTTATAAGGAGTAAGGACTTTTTTCATTTTTTTTTAAACAAATACTACAGAAAAAGGTCAATTCAATGAAGAAGACAAACTTTTAAAATTTGTGTATACTTGAGAACCATGATTTGCAGATAAAGATGGTATTTAATGCATCACGAAACTATACTAAACTACTGGTAAATTTGAACAGTTCCATTTCTGGTAAACATTGAACAATGACAGTCGTCAATTACGATTTCTTCCCAGATTAATTCGATTACAGAAAATTACTTATCGCATCAAACAAAAAAGGAAAGCTACATATTCTACAGACAACGTAATTTCTTTGTAACTGAGAAATCCTCTCCAAGTTAGCTGACCCAACCCCAGTTGTCCCTCAAGTTTGAAACTCAGGGGAGTATGGGCACCACCCCTCTGCCCTCTGCCCAGCTCCCACTTAAATACCAAGCTTCAGCCAGTGGTGGCAGGGTTCAAACTCGTGAAGTATGCCCTACCCACACATAATGCGCTGCATCTTTCCGCTGAACCAAATCCCTTAGATCGACACCAACACGTAATTATTCCTAATCTTTATTACCAGAACATGTCTCGAAAAGTATGTGTACAATCAAGGGTCTCCAACTCTAAACTTCCCCAGGATGTGTTCACATGATTAGCAAGGTATCTGCGAAGAAGCAGGTATGCATTCAATTATTAGAAAGACAATAGCACAGATCAAAACAAAATATCATTCGATGAAGGTACTGGTTATTTGGACCTAGTATCTGGTGAATAAGAGAGCAAACTGACTGACTGAGGATATTCGGGGAGAGGGATAAGGCAGAGAGATTGAGTAGAAACGGATGATTATTGAAGGAATCATGATTGTCGGTTCTGGGCATCTTCCAGGGCTAATAGAAGAAGTATTGCAATTACACATGGACCAGGCAATAGAATTGCTACGATCCAGAAACTCAGAGATATGAGTGTAATGATAGTGCTTGCATCTGGAATTAAAAATTAGGGAATTTGCTGACATAAGTGCATCTGGGCCATTTGTTTGGGTAATCGGAAATTCGGGGGAGTACTTTGTGACCAGACTCTACTTCATGATGAATGAATATCCAAATAGCATGACACAGAACAGTCCCCTGTACGGATCATATGGACTGCACCCTCATGTATCAAGAAGTAGAGTCCTGTCACAAAGTACTCCCCCAGATTTCCGATTACCCAAACAAATGGCCCTAAAGTCACTACCATAATTTCCATGCATCTTACAATTAGCACAAGCTAAAGGCAAAAAGCGGTAAATGATTCTGGGTTAAAAATAAGCACACACATGTACCACTTGCCATATCTACAGTAAATAACATACGACACAGTAATAGCTGTATAGCACAATGCACTTAAAATTCACTTCAGCAAGAGTGGAACTGTTCATGAACTGTAACTTTATTGAGGATTGGGGGAGGGTTGGGGTGGGGTTAAGTATGTGTACGAACTTGTAATTACCTAATTCAACAACAGAAGTAAACACAAGTCGCAGACCAAACTTATCTAACAATCAGCAAGCACTTGTACATCAGTTGAAAGGCATAGACTTAACATGGATTAGAAGGTAATTATTTTTTAACATTAATACCACAACTCCCAGCATCATCACAAATTGAATATATTGACCTCTGTGGCATTTCCACGCAAATGCTTTATTGACGGTACAAATGGGATGAGTTTGTTTTCTTCCTTTTTTTTGTCGTTAAATAAAGATGTCACAAGCTTTACATGTGAGCTTGCACTGCTTAACATATGCAAAGTTCAATATTTTGTAAGGCTCACAACCTTAGGTTATAAAGACCTTTCAGAACCAATACCTAATGAACAGTGTTATCAAAAGCGCAAAAAAGCTCTAAGGTTCGTAGGGGCTTTAAGCGAAAATAAAGTATGGGCTTTATTGAGAAAAGGCGTAAATGGAGAAAACATACATATATATATGTTTAGTCCAAGACTAATAATTATAAGCATGAATAACAAATATATGGACAAATAAATTGATTGTTTTTACGATAAAGTAAAATATCAATGGTTTAGCATCGCCTATTCAGAAATGCTCATTCACAAGGAAAAGTATGTCTTAGTGCCTTGATGACGACACTGAAGCGCACATTAAGCGAGGTGAAGCGCTCAACGCATTTTGAGCCTCGCTTCAAGGCTTAAGCGTGCCTTTGATAACACTACTAATGAATAATAATTTCAAAATCCTCTTAGATCCATTTGACTTGGGATGGTCAAATGATTTCAGGAAAAAAAAAAGACTCAAAGGGCTACTAGAAGTACAAGTGTAGCACAAAGATCTATAGAACAGGAACTATTGAGTTTGCAAGTGATCATTCCTCAAGAAGGTGTGAACTCCCATTATACTAAAGCCCCTTCATGAATTTGTCAGTCCCACATGAGTCATTTCTTAAGGAGTGAAGTCTCAATATTATAAAGCCCCTAAATGAATTGTCTCACGTGAGTTGATATAAATCTTCTGAAGTTTCATGTCAACTACCTCAGGAACCTTATTTAAATAACAAACTTCAATAGTAATTCTGCTAGGACATTTGATTAGGGCAAAGCAAATGAAGTGAAAGAAGTGTGGTTTCAGTACATAAACTTTGCAACAAAACAAAAAGGAATTAACACTCGAATTCACACTGAAATTTAGATGGTTTGATCCTCATTTTATAAACACCATTATTGTTTTTAAGAGGGGGAGTAATAATTGCACAATTTTATTTCATTCTAAACAATAGAAAGGCCGAGCTCAGATCCTCATCTTACAGATAAAAAATACATATAGTTGAATGAAACTTGCTCCTTTCTAGTTAGAGTTCTAGAGATTAAAATTACCTTCAGTTAGATGATTGTATTGTTTGCATTTTGTGTGTCAAAATTAAAGCTCAGAATCAGATTTAGCAGAAAACATTTATGAAATGGAAACTACAGAACAATATTTAAGCTAGTCAATATTCACTTTTGACGAACACTACCATACATGTTGCCTATACCAACTTATGTGACATGCATTCAAGTTTGGGACGTACCAAAATATCTATCACACTTTGGAATAAAATACATATGGCATAACTTTCACAATTCAAATTCAAAACTCTGCACTTTCTTCAAATTCAAGTTCATTTCTCAAAAATGCATTGCTTACTTTCAATCATCTTCATATGATAGGTGCATGTAAGTGGCCCAGAAACACTTGCAGAACAATGTACAAGCTAATTATAAGGTGGCGTAAAGCACTGTAATCAGCTATGATCAGCTCAAACTCAATGCAGAAACTTCATCGAGCCTATGTGGTCTTCTTCAACAAGAAGCATAGACACACCATAATCGATCCCCAGATTTGACTCCCTATTAGGGAACTCTTTCCATCTGCTCTCCAATTTAATCACTTAAATGCATAAGCAACCAGTAGAATAACCTACTATTCCCATTAAATAGAAAACTATAGTTGGTGGAATCCACTTACATTTAGAAGCAACAGTATAGATCGTTCAAAGATCATTGAAACAGTAAACTGGTATTCACTAAATGAAACTAAAATTTCACAGGAAAATGATAAGATGAACAAGACTATTACTAGCAATTATCAACAAATAGCAATCAACCTTAGTTTCAGTATCACACATGCAATTATCCCTGAAAATCACGAAAACACATTTACATGTAATTCAAATCGAAACCCTAGAAATGAAAACATGCATATATTATTAGAAAATGAGATCAAATTAAGAACATACCTGATGATGGAATCATCGTTCCTTTGCGTAAAAGAAATCGGACCCGGAGCTGGACCCGAAACCACTGAAGACGATCCAAATTGATCCACCGACACCGAACCCGAAGCCGAATCAGGCTTACGTGTCCTCCCGTGGAAATTAAACCAGAGTTTCCTACCAACAGAGAATGCGGAAAGAGCAGTAAAGGCTAACCAGAGACGTCGAGCACCAAAACCGGGAGGAACGGTCCAAAAAAACCGGTTGATTTTAGACCGGAGTCCTAAAAATACAAGTCCGGTCCAACGAGGTCGCCATGACCAGCCGATCAACAAGCCTATCATGATGGCAACCCAAATCGGTACAACGCAAACCAAAATGTCGACGAATGTTTCCATTATAGCTGGCTTGTTCATCAATTCAACAAATCCAACCCACCTCTCCACATCCATATTTGATGAGACTACAAGAATATTTGGGTCCTTATTTCTTACAGCAAAATTGAAGAGGTAGTTGGAGATTGCATTGGAGTGAACCTACATAGAATCAATTCAGCAGATTGAAGAGTTAGATTTTGGACAAGAGGAAGAAGAAGAAAACAAAACAAAAAAAAAAGAGGGAGAAAATAGAAACCGATACTGTTTTGTTCTGTACGAATATACACGTGGCATGATCTCAACTCTCAGATAAACTCGACAATATTATTACACCTGTACACTATTAAAACAATTTTAAAAACACCTTATAAACCATGATTCTATGACAAAATACAAAGTATTATAAATTATAACTTTTTCTTATATCAAGTTGATTAAATATATATTTAAAAATGTTAATAAAAATTTATATAATTCAATTCACGAAAACAAACATGAAAAATATTTTAAAACATAAAGAATATATAATTTTAACGAGTTTGAGATTTGGAGGCGGAAGTTAACAATTTTTGGAAACTTGAACAATTAACATAATTAAAAAACATGAAAATACTTGAAAAGGATTGAGAAAATGTTGTATTAGATTTTAAAATTAAATTTTACATATTTGAAAGCCATATGAAAAGTATTATAAGTTGTAATTTTCCTCATATAAATATGATGAACATATATATATTTTAAAATATTAATAAGAGTTTATATAATTTGACTCTCGAATCAAAATGTGGCAAGTATTTTGGAAATATATATATATAATTTTGAATGAGATTGGGATTTGGAGGTGGAAGTTTATCCTGGAGATCTGACTTACACAATTAATATAATTAACAAAAAAAATCATGAAAATAATAAAAATTAGAAAAAGAAAAAATTAAAGCTAACTAATCGATTAAAGATTTTTGCATATAAATATGATACCAATAAGGAAAGAAAAAACAATACAGAGCTCTTAGTCTAACCATGACTTATGAAGTATTTTCTTGAGTAGATTTAATAGTGTAAATGTGTAACAAGTCTAGTCGCATCCGAAAAAAACATAAATTATATTGTGTGAATAATTTAACTATTGACAAATAAGATCACACTTCAAAATATATTTTAAAATTTAATTTGAAAGTGTGAAGCACTTTATTAGGAAGTGAAATGTTTAGTTGAAACATAAGTTAGCTCAACTGTCCAAATTAAATATTTTGATAAATATAAAAATTGTACACAGTAAATTATCACTTAAATCATTATTACGTGATAAATATGTAATTAAGAGACAATCCTCTGCCTTGTAACATCATGTGTGATTGGAAACATAATTATACGTTGCCAAAAAGTTCATTTTGATTCTATTTGTGATTGTAACTTTAATTGTGACATTTTGTCTAATGCGTATATTTGTTAGAACCTTTTTTCTTCTTCTGGATTGAGTAAGAAGAAAAAAAGTAATTTAAAATTATTGTTGCTAATTTGAGGATAGTAAATATTTATACACTTATTATATTGAAAAATCACCTTATTTCCTTATAATATCTGAATTTTCACTAGAAATTTATAAAATTTATTGTCTAAGATTGCAAAACTTTTATAATTATCCGGCCTAAAAAAATTAATAGGTTTGGGGTATGAGTGGTAACTATTTAATTTTGTGTGGAAACTTGTTTGTTCATTTATAATTTTTTTGTGCGATAACATTTAAAATGTACTTAAACTAAAATACACCATATTCAAAAGGTATTTTGAACCATGTTTATTCAACATCTCTTGTGGTTTCTACTCTTTGGAGTTCAACCAATTCTATCATTTGTTGATTCTCCAATTATCGTTAACACTTACTCCTTTTATTTTAATTTACATGTTTAATTGAGCACGAAATTTAAAAAGAAATGAATATTTTTAAAATTTATAATCACATAGAATTTACTTAGCTAAAAAAATTTAAATTAATTGAAAAATATCATTTCTTTAGACACAGATGTTGTATATATTTTCAAAGAGAAAATGAGTCTATTTCGAAAGTAGAAGTTGAACATTAAGTCTGTTTGGATTGACTTATTTTAAGTAATTTATAAGCTAAAAATTGTTTATAAGTTCAAAAAAAAATAGGTGCTCAACTTCTTCTTTTTTACTTATAAACTGTTTTCAACTACTTAAAATAAGTCCATTTAAACAAATTCAATTATTTATTGGGGCTTATTTTAAGCACAAAATGATTTTAAGTTGGCTAGTCAAATCCTAAAAAAGTAAAAATAACTTATAAGTAACTTATAAGTCAATCCAAACGAGAATCTAAGTTGTGTTTTTATTATATTTTGGAATTTGGATATAATTTTGGAACTTAGCGAAGAAGATGCTCTTTCGCTTGAAGATATACGATGGATCAAATGCTCACGTTTTTTTGACTGATAACTGTTTGTCTGTTTCTCACCGACAACCAACTAAAAATACAAAACATAAACGAGTAAATATAAAACAATATTAAAAGAAATTTAATATATATTATATATAAATTAAAAAAAATTAAGCTTTTTCGTCTTGGTCCCTCACCAATACTATTTTTAATGGTAATTTTATTTTATATTGATATTTTATTTATTAACGTACCAAATTTCATTTATTTACACACAACAAAGGTATTAATTTTAATCACTCATATCTCAATCATTAAGTTTATTTATTTTTTATATTCAAATTTTAATTACTCATATTTTAATCATCAAATGTACTTTTTATTAATGCTTCAACTACTTAATGAGTCAAAATAATCTGAATAATTAAAATTTGTAACGGAGTTTTAATACATTAAAATGTTTATTTGGTTCTAAATTCTGACTATTTTCAAGGAAAATTAATTTTTTTTCAAAAGATTTTACATATATTTGTTCAAGTTAAATGCATACATAAATATAATTTTTAATTGTTAAACACTTTTTCAATTTAAACTTTAAATACTGTTTTTTTTTTTTAAATAATATTACCAAATTCATTCAAAAGGCTAACTATATGGATAGAACATGACCCATTATCTGTTTCCAGCCTTGAGCCAACGACCCAAACTTAATTTTTTTTTTAAATGAGCAAGTTATATCTATGAAGCAAACAGCAAACAGCAAACTTACAGATGATAATAATTAAAATAAGAGAAGATCTAAGAATAAGAAACATTAATGGCCCCTTAAATTTGAAAGTAAGCCTAAAGTTGTCTTGTAAATATAATTCTGTGTATATTAAGTTCTTTATATTTATCTAAACTAAGTATTTTGAATTTTTTATTAACATCGATAATTTAGATTAACGGATGATCACCTAAAAAAAATATTATGCTAGTTCTAATTGTGTTGTTTCATTAACCAAAAATTGTTAAACCTTATACCACACACCAAATGAGAATTATAAGGTATAAGGCATAACAATTTTTGATGTGAGGTATAAGATATTATTAAAACAAATAATGAAAGTGATGCAAGGTAGTTATCTAATTCTATTAGAAGGTAGTTAGTCTACTGTGAAGTGTGGCTAGGAGTTAGTTATGCTTAGCCGGCAAGTTAGTTACAAAAGCACATGTATTCACATGGTGTGTGTGACCTCTATAAAAGAAGTTGTACATATACATTTCTATTCACAATGAATAAAACTATTCTTCTTTATTTTCTCTATTCTCTGCAGTTCCTTCATGTAGAAGCTCTTAGTGTTTGAGCATCAATGGAGCTCAGCTCCATCAGTGTGTAGAAATCTAATATGGTATCAGAGTAAGCGATGCTAGGACAAGCTTTCTGTGAAGTTGTATTATTATTCTTCTTCTCAATCAAGGTCTAGCCATGGTGGAATCAACCTTCGTGACAGAACCAACAATAGCAACACTTGAGTATAATCATCCGTTGTCCCTGCAGTCTTCATATACACCTAGTGTAGCACTGATCACTTCGGAGTAGATCAATGAGGCTAGCACTGTTGGTGAAAAATAAAGTAGGTTTCATAGATGGAACTTGCTTGAAAAGCTTGAACAAAGGTGAATTGACAGCACAATGAAAAAGATGTAATGCAGTGGTGCTTTCATGGATAAGTAGCACAATAGCAAGCAATTTGATAACAACAATAGTGTATGCATCAAATGCCAAGCAAGTGTGGGATGACTTCAAAGAGAGATTTGATAAAACAGAGGTAGCTACTCTAAAATAAGGTGCAAATTCTGTAATAAATTACTACTCAAAATTGAGGAATTTGTGGGATGAGATTGATATATTAGTGCCCTCTCCCTCATATGAGTGTTCTGAAGCTAAGCCCTATACTAAGCATCTACATCAACAAAGGTTGATGAGGTTCTTAATGGGGCTAAATGAGACCTATAGTCATGTTAGAAGTGATATATTGCTTAAGGCTGAAGTGCCAATTGTGAATCATGCTTATGCAACTGTAATTCAGAAAGAAAGCCAAAGAGTATTAGGTGTAGTGGACACATATAAGGAACCACTCACTATGATGGCAGGAAAAGCACGAGGATTTATAGAAAGAAAGCCAATTTCAGGCAATATAGCATGTGAAATCTGTGGTTACAAAAATCATGTGACAGAGAAATGTTATAGACTAGTTGGATATCCTCCTGATTTTAAGAGTAAAAGGAAGCTGCAGGGATCATGAAGTGGATCTTATCAGAATAATAATGAAGGTTTCAGATCAAGATCCTACGATCAAACTGAAAATTTCAGATCTCAAATCAACAATATATCCGCTAAGAAACAAAAGAAGGAATATGAACTCACAGAAGAGAAGCATAATCAAGTTAAAAACTTGTTACACAATAGGGAATCAACTTATTGCACGGCAAACTTGGTAGGTAATGTTTTCTTGATGACTGAATCCTCTACATATGACTGGATATTAGACTCGGGAGAAACTCATCATATAACTTCTTATAAAGAAGTGTTGAATGAGCTGAAAAGTGTAAGGAGTGAAAAGTTCAATTACCAACAGGAGGTAAAGCACATATAAAAATCATAGAAAACTCAATTATTCTAGGGAACTTGACCGTCAAAAATATTCTTTATTTACCTGATTTCAAGTTTAATCTACTCTCAGTAGCAAAGCTCACCAAGGACTTATCCTACAATGTGAGTTTCTTTTCTTATTTTTGTGTGTTGCAAGCATCTACAGTGGCAAGGTGATTGAGATTGGTAGACTGAGTAATAGATTGTACTTACTAAAGAATGAGATCATTACTATGGTTGGTTCAGCTTCACTAAAGCATACAGGTCTGAATAAGTTGTGGCATCTCAGACTTGGACATCCTTCTAATAAAGCAATGGAGCATATTCTTTTTCTCAGAAAATATCTAGGTACCAAATCACATCATGATTGTCAAATATGTCCAGTGGCTAAGCAGACTAGACTGACTTTTTCTGTTAGTGTGTCTAAGTCAAGTCATATTTTTTAGCTTATCTATGTTGATGTTTGGAGACCTTAGAAGGTTCCCACCTATGATAGAAAATAATATTTTGTAACAATTATTGATGACTACAGTAGGTTTACCTAGTTATGTCTGATTCAGAATAAAATTGATGTGTATATTGTTTTGAAAGATTTCCTACTTCTACTTAATACACAATTTAGTGTTAAAGTGCAAGTTGTAAGAACTGATAATGGAACAGAGTTCTTTAACTCTAAATACAACATATTAGTTATTTCTCTTGGAATAATTCATCAAAGTTTATGTGCATACATCCCTCAGCAGAATGGTACTCTTGAAAGAAAATACAAGCATATACTAAAGACAATAAGAGCTTTAAGATTTCAGAGTGGGATGCCTATTAGATTTTGGAGAAATTGTGTTAAAACAGCAGCTTATTTAATTAATAAGATCCCTACTGCAGCTCTACAAGGAAAGTCTCTATATGAGATGTTATATGGGAAGGAACCACATATAAACTACATGAGAGTATTTGGATATTTGTGTTTTGCCTCAGTCTTACCATGAATGGATAAATTTGCCTCAAGGGCCAAGAGGTATGTGTTCATGGGGTACTCAAAAACTCAAAAGGGATACAAGATCAAGAATTTGGAGACTCGTTGCTTCTTTGTAAGTAGGAATTTCACCTTTATGGAACACATATTCCTATTTAAGGAGGCAGCAGTTAGCTCTATCGATGTGCTAGCACAGAGCTATGATTTTTCTATGCATTTGAACATGTTTACTCCACTCACTTATAGGCTCAATAATGATCGGGTGGAACCTATCAATCCTACCCAAGAGGAGGTGCCAGATGTTACTTTAGAGACTGTCACTCAGGCTGATCAGGTTGTTAATTTTGACATCCATGAAGCTCTTATGCTGCCACAAAATGCTCATGTCCCTGCAGATATCACGCCTGAGCTACCATTAGAGAATGTCTCTCCTGTTGAAGCTTTTATTCCATCTAGAAGAACTGATAGAATCTCAAAACCCCCACTCTGGCATAAGGACTACTTAGTCCCCAACAAGACCAATATGACTTGTTTGTATCCTATTGCTAATTGCTTATCTTATGATCATCTAACCATTTCTTTTTAGCATTATATTAAATCTTTTCAGTAGCTGTGGAACCTACAAACTTTAAGGATGCTTCTAAGCATCCATAGTGGATAGATGCCATGTAAGCTGAAATAGATGCATTAGAACAAAATCATACATGAACAGTAGTTGATTTACCACCTGGCAAACAACCTATTGGTTCAAAGTGGATTTATAAAGTTAAACACAAACCCAATAGAGAAATAGAAAGGTACAAGGCTAGATTGGTAGCCAAGGGTTATAACTAATAAGAGGGACTTGACTATTATGAAACCTTTTCTCCAGTAGTTAAAATGATTACGGTAAGAACTGTGATCAATGTAACAACATCTCATCAGTGACCCTTATTCCAGATGGATATTTATAATGCCTTCCTTCAAGGTGATCTTTCTAAAGAAGTCTACATGGAATTGCCTTAGGGTTTTCAGAGGCAGGGGAGAATAAGGTTTGTAGATTTTTGAAGTCACTATATGGCCTGAAACAGACCTCTAGACAATAGAACCTCAAGCTAACTGAAGCCTTAACCGTAGTTGGATACTCTCAAAGCCCATATGATCATTCACTCCTTACAAAAAAAATTGGTAATGACATTGCTATTGTGTTGATTTATGTGGATAATTTACTTATAATAAGAAGTAGTAACACATTGATCTAAGAATTAAAGGCCACACTACATAGCAACTTCAAGATGAAATATCTTAGTGATCTGAAGTACTTCCTTGGAATTGAGGTATTAAGATCCAAGAGTGGTATTGTTCTCAATTAGAGAAAATATGCACTAGAATAAATATTTGATTGTGGTCTTGGAGGTTTAAAGCCAGCAAGTAATCCTCTAGAAGCAAATATCAAGTTGACATATGTTGATTATGATGAAGCCACAAGAAAGATAGATGATCCTTTATATACAAATGTCACTGCATATCAAAGGCTTATTGGCAGGTTGTTGTACTTAACAACTACCAGACCAGACATAAGTTTTACAGTACAAGTATTGTCTCAATTCATGCAAAGACCAAAGGTGTCTCATTGTCAAATCTTGAAGTGAAAAAATTGCTAACTTAGTTGTCCAAGGTTTTTATATACACCTTGGAGATCCATAACCTAGGATGCATTTGATTGGCTCCAGGTCTGCTGTCTCTGTTGGCTCTACCAACCCCAATAGAGAATGACAGTTTTACAGCTGGCCGATTTGCAACTTGACTTGCTCATGGGACCAGGTCGACCAAGTCCGTGTATCATGTCCTGTAGTTTGTTGATCATCAAAACTAAATAACAGATTGGTTTTACGTTTCTATCTAAAAATAATTTTTGTACTTTTTAATTAGGTATACTTGGAGTTCATGGGAAACACGTGAAAATCTACATATAAAATTTTAAGATTTAATGATTTGCATCGATTTTGAGTCAAAATTCAGAGAAAAATAACAAAAAAGCATCAACGCAAAATGTATATCATATATATTATGTATTGTATATCGCATATATATTTTCATCAATATACACAAATATATATGATATACTGGATGATTCATTGTTCATGTAGACATGTATTACTTCGAAAGCTAAGACAAATAGATCATGGAAGTTATGCAAACTCGCTAGAAATGCATGCATGATTCATGCATTTTTTACTTGGGACTAAATTAAGGTTGCGTATTGGTTGGTTCGGTTCGATTTTGAAGTTTATTGGTTTGACTTATTAATTATCTATTTATAGACATGCCATTGACTTATCGGTTATCGGTTTATCGATTGTTGATCATTATTAGTTTACTTGTCGGTTTAACCATTAAGATTTGACACAAAAAAATGAAAATAACTTAGAAATAAGGTGACAAATCAAATGAACCATGCATATGAGTTGATAAATATAACGACCTATTAAGTCATTTTGTGTACTAGAGCTTTTTATTTTATATAAGACTCATCCCGTAAAATTTTAATGGGTATTTTGAATTAATCGATAACTACGGTTATTTAGTTGAGGAGTAATTTTAGATAACTAATTTAATTAATGGGCTAAAATGGTAATTTATTTAATATCCTATATCACTTATTCCACATATTTATTAAAGTAAGTTAGTGGAATTAGTCACTTTTAATACTTAATTAATTTAGAAAAGAGAAAAGGAGAAAGAGAACTTACCTTCAGAAGCGGTAGGAGAGCGACCAAACTGCCTCAGGTAAGCAAACTCAAATTTTGTTGTGTATATTTTTGTTGGGTGAAAACTTATTATTTTAATAATTAAGGTTGGAGAGGAAACTGAAATTTCAAAGTTTAGTAGCAATAGCATTTTGGTTTAGGGTTTTGGGGGAAAAGGTCTTGAAGTTTATTAACTAATGATTACTGATTGGGGCAACAATTGAGAATGATTGGCACTTGATGTATCATTATTACAAATTACAAATTATTTATATTAAATAGGTTTGCAGGGAAGTTAAGGTCCTGGATGTTGTTGGACATGTGATTTCGGTTATGAGAATATGATTCAAGTGTTGATATGTTGAGATAGGTAATTAAATATTGAGTGAATTATATTATATAAATAGCATTAGAGTTATGTTATTTGGAGGAGTTATGACTTAATCCTAGGCTTGAGGTTTAAGAAATTGGTCATAAAATTGGGTGAATTTTTGGTTTAGATTAGACACATAGTAATATGGGTGTCTACGGACCCGTTTGCTTATGAATATTGTACATTTGATAGATTGGAAATGTTTTGAGGCATTAAAAAAAGGAAAAGCATTGGTGAATTAGCCAGCTTGGCTTCGGTTGAGGTAAGTTATGGTTTATTTTATATTATAGATAGACTCTTAATAGAAATTGATAGTCATTAAGTAATGTGTGAAGTTTACTATGTATTTCATTGTTGTGGTTTGAATGGTTGACATGTTGTTGTGATTGGTCTGCAATCTCAAGATTGTGAAATTCATAATATTGAACTTACCCTATCAAAAGTGATGCCTCAAATAAAGAAGACTTGATGAAATATTGTTAATAAAGTGGAAAGTGATAAGAAAGAATGATAAATTAATTATATTTGGATTGGGTGTCACGTTTTAACACGATATTATTGGATCGGGTGTCACATTTTGATACGGTATATTTGGATTGGTGTCACATTCCGACACTTCTAGGAGAACAAAATGAAGCTATTTTACAGCTCTTGTCATATATCTATAATTTCTTCCAATAATTATGAATATATAGTAAATGTTTTGTGCAAGCCGTACATATTGCGTTAACAATAATGGGGGGAGGTGGTTTTGGTTGTACATTTGGATCGGGTATCATGTTCCGACACAGTATATTTGGATCGAATATCACATTTTGATACGGTATATTTGGATTGGGTGTCACATTCTGACATGATATATTTGGACTGAGTATCACATTCCGACACGATATTATTAGATCGGATGTCAAGTTTCAACACGATAATATTAAAGGAAAACATATTAAAATAACTTAATGTTATCCAATCTCAAATAACTCATTTTCCAAAAGAGCGTGGTGCGGAAGCCTGAGTCTTCATGTATACTTTGGATATTGTTGACTGATTACGTAACTATTTCATTGTGTTGTCACTTGATCTTGATCTTGTTGTTTGCCATTTGTTAAGTGTTATAGTTGATTCCCTACTTACTTTATGCATATTGATTTCTATTTTGAGTCGGCCGATGATACCTACTCAGTACATGTTGTCCTGTACTGACCCCTACTTGTATTTTTCTTTGTTTTATTTTATGAAGTGTAGTAAGTGTTCCATCGACTTCAACTCGACCTCAGCTTTAGCTAGTGTCCAGCACATCAGGTTCCAAGGTGAGCTATTCCTTCTAGCTCGTGTTGGATTCTCTAGGACATGACATGATGTCCTTAGTTGTCGGACACATTAAGTTATTTATTTGTTCTGGTATTTGATATTTTTAGACTTAGCATTTTAGAATTAGATGTTCTTGAAGTGTTGACTTTCAAATTTTGGGAAACGTTATGTAGTACTCTTGTGGATTGTTATTTCTTACTTTCATAAGTCTGAACTTCGGCATTATTATCACATTTTATAAGTTGAATAACTAATAAGTTGGGGTTTGGATTCGTTGGTTCTCTCACCTAGGAGATTAAGTGTGAGTGCTATTCATGTCCCATTTTGGGTCGTGACAATAAATTGTGTCTTGCTCAAAAGCAAATGCAAAACATTATAGACTAACCAAGAGTTTGAGACAACAAGAAATAAAAGTATGAAAACTAAGTGGAGTGATTTGTAACGCCTCTAATTATATAAGATAGTATTCACACTTCGATGGAACATTCCTTAGTAATTATATTATGTTTTACTCACTTTTTATGAACTTGAAATTATGTGAGATTTTAAAATTTGCTTACCATAGATTGCGATTGTAGTTTAGGGGATCGTATTGGGGTATTTATGTAAACTACTAATTAGAATTACCCTTAAAATAAAAAGGAGCTTATATAGAGAGATATATGCATATATGTATGCATTTGGGCTGCCCACTATTACTTTTTGGGCAATCACCTTTTTATTAGGAGATGTCAAGTGGTAAATGTCACTTTGGAAGACTTTTTTACACTTCCTTTCACAATTTCGGTTTCTTCAATATAAGTAAAGACTTTGAACCCTCTATCCAAGATAAGAGGGTTCAAAGTTTTTACTTATCTTGAAGAAACTGAAATTGTGAGAGGAGGTGCAAAAGAAGTCTTCCAAATTGACATTTAGCACTTGGCATCTCCTAATAAAAAAATAGTTGCCCAAAAAGTAATAGTGGGCAGCCCAAATGCATACATATATGCATATATATCTATATATAAGCTCCTTTTTATTTTAAGGGTAATTCTAATTAGTAGTTTACATAAATATCCCAATACGATTCCCTAAACTACAATCGCAATCTATGGTAAGCAAATTTTAAAATCTCTCAAAATTTCAAGTACATAAAAAGTGAGTAAAACATAATATATTTACTAAAGAGTGTTCCTTCAAAGTGTGAATACTATCTTATATAATTAGGGACGTTACATAATTTATACACTGAATGGTAATAAATATAAATTATTAAGTTACTATCGGGTCATCGGTTAACCCGTTAATAAAAAAACCTTAAATCGTTAAGAACCAACAATCTGATAATAAAAAAAATTAAAACTATTACTAAAACCGCTAAACCAATAACTCATTACCGATAAATCAATAAAAAAAATTGATTCGATTTATCTATTTCAGTTCAGTTTTGAACATCCCTGGACAAAATTGAATGAACACAGAATAGACTTGAAGCTTAAATGTCACGATCCAAGCTATTCTCTATACATGACACAGCGATTAGAATTTCGAGGGACTCCAACCAAGCCTCTTAGCATACATAACATAAAATTCAAAACATGAAATAGAAGATAAACTTGAAATGCGAAAATCGTCTCAAAGATGAAATACCGATAATAAGAGAATTCGAACATAATAGTCAATGAACCAAGCAGACACATAAGTCTAGACATGACTCTACTACTTTAGACGGGGCGTAGGATAAGTTCTTAGCTCACCAAAACATAAGGAAAGAAATAGTCTAAAATATGAAGCAAAGTCATAGTGGTTATGCCCCCAAAATATAAGGACTCACCAATCAAAGCTAAGAATACATCTCCGAGCTAGCCTCATGTGGAAGAATGAGAGTCGTATCCCACATTATGAGACAATGTAGGCAAAAGTGTGTGTTAGTACATGAAATATACTAAGTATGTGATAAATATGCATAAACATGAATAAACAGACATAATCAATATAAACATGTGATTCATGACAAAATATCTTGAAAAGCATGAAGTAAAACTTGAAAACATTTAATGAGGTCGTCAATGCATCATAAAAACATCATAAGAGCTTATAAGAAGAATATAGTACTTTGTGAGATACTAACCTTAACGGACATTTAAGACCATGTGAGCTATAACATGAAATTCGATGTAAATCCCACATCGAGAAGAGAGAGACTACTTGCCAAGGTAGACTCCGTATCATAATCATAACATGTGCTATGTGTGGATCCACTAGCTGGGCCAATTAAGGCAACCTATGGGGGCAACGTAGTTTGGGACTAGGGGTTGCTACTAGAGACTCTCTTACCAAGTCTCCACCGCAAAGTCCTCTCGGTGGTTAGTTAATCCCAACGGAATATTAAATCATTAACATTAGGAAAGGCAAACGAGTACCAATCCATATTCATAAAATACATCATAAGAATAACTCCTTGAAAATCATGATCATACCATATTCATAGAGGCACTTACCTTTCTAAGCATCTAAATCATGATTTCTTCATATTGTGAGAAAACCTTTCACAATTCATTCATACTTGAAAACCTATATAGTTCATAACTTTTCATTCATAAATCCTTGATCATAATTTCATGGTTCATTGTTGGAAATCATAACATTTTGCATGGATCCATGTGAAATCAATGTAAAATCATGCTTAATCTAGTGAAACAATATCAATTGAATCAAATATAGAAAGGACCCATGAAGAATTGACATGTAACCCTTTAGAATTAGATGAAATTAAATTAAAGACTTGAAATTCCTTTGGACCCAATGGATGAATCGAATCCATTGGTGAATTTCCACATACCTGGAGTAAAAGCTTGAATTAGTTCCTTCAATGGAAGCTTGAAGACTTGAGAGCTAGTTCTTGCCTTGGAGAGAATTCTTTTAGAGAGAGAATTTTGGTTGGTAGAGTAATTGAGAGAATGAGGGTTGAGAATCAATTATAGTTTAGGAATATACTCCAAAACGTCCAAATATAGGTATTAATTAAATAGAAAAAAAACAAATACCATTGGCATCAAACTAACGAGTCGACTTCACGGGCCACTTATACTGTTAGTATAAACTTCTATAGATCGTATAGGCGTCCGTAGAAATAAAACTAAACAGGGTCTGGGTGAGGTGAACTTTGACGGAGGGGTTTACAAATTGTGCAATGATGACAGGTTGTAGAATGTCCCCATGAAGACACCCTTAAGCAAACACTGAAACCCCCCTTTCCATGATGGGGTTTTACGGGTCGTAGATCCTATCGTGAACCCGACCTTACTTTCCAACTTCCAACCTCATTTTCATGGAACTCCTTTACGAATCGTGGTTCCTTTTACTGTCCGTATGAGGGTCCATAGAACCCTCTTCCTTTTGTCATTTTATAGTGGCCTTTCTACGGTTGTGTCTACGGTCCGTAGGACCTTGTAAAGACTATAAGACCTTTTGTACAAAGTCACTTGGCCAACATCTCACAGGGGCCTTTCTACAGTTGGTCTCCACGGGCCGTAAACTTTTATACGGTCCGTGAAAGAACCTCGTACAAATCAAAAAGCAGAATTTTTTTGTAATTTTTCTTTTGTTTGACTTTTCAACTTTTAGGGTCTTGCATTAAATAATAAGAACAATATCTAAGGCATTTTGTGGAACATGTTAATATTATAAGTTTTGTTAGAAACTCCCATTTACCAAGTTAGCAAGTCTTGTTTTACCTTAAGCTTCATGTTTTCTCAGCTAGAAATATTTTTCACAATTCACGGTTCACTTGACGTTTGAGATCAAAATAATCAATACACAAATATTTAATTTTTATTCCAAAAATCTTATCAAATTTCATTTGTGAAGCTACGCTTCATGTAATTCATGATTTAATTCCTCTTTTTTTTATTTTTTCTTGAAATAATTTGTCCAAAGTAAAGTAACGAATCTATATTAGCGGCACACATTCAGTTATGCCTTCAGAATAATTTCAGGAGTTTATTGATTTATGACTTTATGTCATGTACCACATCATGCTGATGTAAGATATAGAAATAAAGAAAAAGGAGAAGTTAAATCAAAGCTTTTTAGAGCCCGTTGGATTGACTTATAAGCTGTTTTTTGTTTTTTTGAATGTTTGACTAGCCAAATTAAAGTCATTTGTGCTTAAAATAAGCTCCACTAAATAATTGAGTTTGTTTGAATAAATTTATTTTAAACAGCTTATAAGTTGAAAACAACTTATAAGTTAAAAAAAAAAAGTTTGACTACACCTATTTATTTATTAACACCTATTTATTTATTTTTAACTTATAAATAATTTTCAACTTATAAGTTACTTTTATAAGTGCATCCAAACATAATCTTAGTTTTTATTGTTGAGACGCAACATAAATTCTCTTTCAAGCTTCCAAATATACTTTTCTCATCTTTTTAAAAAATTACACTTTAAATGCTTCTTCTTTTTTTCCGTTTTACCCCTCAGATTTTGCATTAGTAAGTATAGTCAAAGTCACTTGCAAAAAAGAAAGTTCACTTAAAAGTGTTTTGAACCAATCCATTTTCATTTCGTGATTGGGCATTATACAGCAAATGGACTGCTTTTGCCTCACACACACTCAAGTTGTCTCTCTTCCATTCTTTTGACTCCTCAACATAATATATATATATATATATAAAATTAACTATCATAAATAATATTAATTTGACGTAAATATTTGGTGCGATCGAATAAGTAATATAGATTGTCTTCCTTGTACGAAAAAAATAAGTCACAAAATTCGTCAACATATATATATATATGCATCATTATAAAGTAAAGTTACATATGGTGAGTGACACCATCATTCACGTTGATTTTGATTTGAGCAACTTTCTTGTAAATCAACAGTAAACTAATTGGATATTTTGTCCTTTTTTTCTTCATACTGATTACCATATAGATTCATTATTTGGCCGCTTTTACCACAATAATGGATGCTATACTCAATCATTACGAAATTTTTTATCTATTATTCTCATTTTTATGCATTTAATTTGGGATAGACAAATTATAGTTAGACCACCAAATAAATATTTATTTATTGATCGTGGAAATAGATCATTCACATGCATGTACCAAGTACAATATGTTACATAAATTTATTGAATGACGGCAACCAGTAAGAGAAGAATGCAGAACTTGAAGGTTATGAATGCTATACCCTCCAAATAGATAAATGAGCCGATATCTTAGCAAAAATCATATTCATAATAAAATAAATAAATAAATATAATATGTAATTTATTAAAATACTTTTATTTAATAAATATCTCTTAAAAATTGAATATTATTAAAAAAATAAAATATAAATATGATCGAAAAACATACTAGTAATTTTTATTTTTTTGCTAAGATGACAATATGAAACGGATAAAATAGTTTATATGGTCCATTAATGGACCACACTTAGTAGCAGCAAAAGTTATTAATTATTATCTGAATAATTCTACAATTAATTCTCCATAATTGCAGTACCAAATTTCCACTCTCAGGAAGTGACGTTTGAGCTACCTTCAAACTATTCTATTAAATTCATCATGTCAATATATTGCTATATATATGGATACAACTACAATGTACTATACAAGAGGCTAGGTAATTTTATATGGTCCCAGACTACAACTACTATATATTATATATTATATATTATATATATAATATAAATATAAAAATGTTGTTCCCTTCTCCCTACCAAAACTAATTAATTAGGATCTCCTTCATAATAGTTTTGGCTAAACTGTATAAAAATAATCATGAAAGCAAACTACTCAAAATCCCTGAGAGCATGTTTGGAAAGCTATAATGTAATTGAGATTTGGTGTAATTGAATGTAATTACACTTTTTGGCATGTTTGGTAAATCAAGGAATTACTTGGTAAGAGAGAAATTGAGTGTAATTGAAGGAGAGTAATTACATTTTTCAATTCCCAAAGGAGGGTAAAGAATTGGTGTAATTACATCATGTAATTATATGAATCTTTTTTTAAAAAAAAATTAAATTTATATTTATATTTTTTATTTTAATTTATTTTTTATTTCTACTATTTTTTTAAAAAATATTTTTATTATTCATAATTTCTCAAAATATAGTTTTTATTTTTTAAAATTTATATTTCATTTCATTCTCAATCTCAATCTTTACTTTTTCATTCCATGCAATTTTTTATATTATTTTTTTATTTATTATTCCATTTCTTTTTTAAAATAATTTTGTTATTATTCTAATTTTTAAAATCATATTTATGTACTTTGTGTTAAAATTTGATATAAGAGCATTATGTTAAATTTTTTATTTTGAATTTAGGATTTATGCCATATTTTCAATTTCATTTGTTTTAGTACTATTGACTTGATATTTAACATTGGAAAACATTTATGTTTTAGTTAAACTTGATAGATTATTTTTTTGTCAAGTGTTTTAATAATTTTATGACATTATATTTATAATATTAACATTTTTGTCAAACATACATTTCATAATGTTCATAAAAATCTTATACTTTTAGTTTATTTGATTAAATTATTTAAAATATATTAATTTAAAAAATATAAATAAATTATTTTTTTTATAATATTAGTTAAGAACATATGTTTATTAATTAATATTTAATTTAATATCATTTATAAATATCCTTATTTGTCTAATATAAATTTTAAATTTAGAAAATTAAATTTTATTTTTAAAATTTAATATAACCTTGTAATTACACTTGTGCAACCAAACAGAACAATTATAATTACACTAGAAATTACATTGTGGCAAACAAACAGGTCATCCTAATTACTAGATTGTGTAATTACTAGGCTAGTAATTACTACCCTAGTAATTACACCAATTACAATTATCAGGTGGCTTTCCAAATAGATCCTAATGGTCGCGGTTTTGCCTTTTTCAATATAGATATTGATATGGAACCATTATCAGAATATTGTGTTTAAGATATTAATTTATATAATATAAATTTACTCTATTTTATTTACAACATTAAGTTTTTAATATAAATCTCACCTCCCCTGTGGTTTATGGGATTACACCTACCTCTCTTATTCTAATTTTTTTTATAAATATTCTTTAAATTTATTAAAATAAATATAAATTAATTACGATTTGATAAGTTTGCCCTTCTTTATATTAAAGTATATTATAAAAAGATAAAATATTTAATGAATACTTTAAAAATAAATTAGCACAAATAAGTTGGTACTATTATATATTATATATAGATACACATGTTCTTTTTATCAAACAAAAATTGAAGGTCCTTGCAAACTAAAGTGAACTAATACGATTTAATTCATGGTAACCCATCATTTTCACCAAGAAAAATGAAGAGAAATTGAATGAAAACGTAAAAGTTTGGAGTGAAGAGGACTTTCGATCGATTCTAAAGGATGATAATAATATTTATTTGTATTGGTTTATTTTTAAAGTGTTTATTAAATATGTTATTTTTTAAAAATAATATGCATTAATATGAAGAAATTAATACAAATTAAAGAAGGATAAAATTGTCAAAATGTAATTAATTTATATTTATTTTAAATAGATTTATAGAATGTTACGAAAAAAATCAAATTAGAGAAGGTAGACATAATATTATAAACCACAAAAGAAATGAGTGTTATAGAGAAAAACTTAAAGGGATATCTCTGAAATTATTCCTTATAAATATGAAGAAGTTTTTAAAACTAAGGCTATACATGTTTTTTAGCTATTTTTTTGGGGCTAGTGGGCTTTGTGGACTCATAATTTATTTTGTTTATTTTTTGAAAATTCAATTACAATTATATAGATGCGTTTCTCTCTCTTATTTTTCTCTTTCTTAGTTAATATAATTATTTTAAAAATATTCTCTATCTCTCACGCACATACTTTTTTTTGTTGACTTTTTAGATTTTGATTCTATTTTTGGGGATGAGAATCTATTATCTAATTAATAGGATGTCTACCATTAAGCACATTCCTTATTAATTAAATACATTTAAAAAACAATTCTCTCTCTTCAGTTTTATTTTAATTCTTATGAACAAATCTCTTTTTACTTCTCTCTTCAATTTTATATATGTTAGTTAAAAAAAAAAAGGAATGAGTATATTAAAAGTTACACATTTTGGGCTAACATTGGTGATCATTTTTTTTGGAAAAACTACACAAAATGGATAAAATTTTGAAACTATTTATCACCTCATACCCCACCCCTAAATAATTCCTTCCAGTACTCATTCGGCCAAACTAATTACCCCTTGTACCACCTTTAGTCTAGGCCCAATTCACGTTTATAATACCTTCACAGTATATATATACTATGATGGTATCATTCAATATTTGTGCAATTTTTCCTAAATGCTTGATTCCCTAATGATACCATAACATATACAATAAATATATTGTTATGATATCATTGAAGATTTTAAAAGTGTCTCATTAAGGATTTTCAATATCATGATAATATATGAATATACCTTAGTAGTATCATTCATGTAATATCGAATGACTTAGAAAAACCTTTATGATACCATCATAGTATATATATATATATATATATACTATGATGGTATCATTCAATATTTGTGATTGTATCATGTCACTACATGATATATACTTGAAGAACAACTCGTTAGTGAATGATACCATTCTATTAGATATGATATTATGTGATGGCATCATTGATATTCACATACTGCTATGGTATCATATATGATTTGAGGAGTGTTACTGATTATATGAAACAATCTCTAATGTTACCATGTCAGTATATGATGGTATCATGGTGATGTCGCTGAAAAATTAAAACAGATATCAATGATACCATGACAGTATACAGATATACTGTGATGGTATCATTAAGGATTGAACAAAACGTCAATGATACCATGTCAGTATATTGATACTGCGATGGTATCTTGATCGCGAGTCTCAGGCTGGGGGGGTTATGAATTGTAAAGGAGTATTTGTTTGTAATTATTTACTTTTATGAGGCATGAACTTAGTTTTTTCCTATATTTTTTGTAACCATAATGAATAACTTAACCAAAATATAATCAAATTTCATTCCTATTATACACTATAAATTCAAAGCATCATTTTATAATTTTAGTTTACAAAATAAGTGTATTAAATAATGTACATTGTGGATTAAGTTTGGTATACAATTATTTTTAACCACAACGAATTACTTACACCAACAAATAATTAAATTTCACACTAAGTAAAAGTTATAATTATAAAATTGATTTTTGTTATATATTCCAACTATATAGTGCCTTACACCATAATATCATCTAGTATCAATCAATATTTATCATCAAATTAATAAATAATTATATCAACATATATGAAAAGATCACCAGTGCTAGTAAAAATTTCTTTCGTCAAAAAATTAAATGACAAAGTATTATATTTATGGTATTATTTTACAAAGTAACACCAACATATCAAATTGAAGAATCTAATCAAACACATAGTTTGTAGGATCATTGAATATTATTTCACTAGTCTAACAGTGTAATCACAAACTAATACGAACTATACCACATATAGGCACAGTCTATGAATCGTACCTTGTCACAAAATAGCTCCAACTCTTTTTGTAGAAGAAATTTTCACTCAGAACTTTATAGGAATTAGAGAAAGACAAAGGAGAAGAAATAGAAGAAGTGTCGGTTGTTTTGAATTTGCAGAGAATGCAAATATGCGTTTGTTTCTCCTGTGAGAATTCTTTTTATAATCCTAAAGGGACACAACTATTCAAATAGTTGTGTCTTTTCCATTCAATAAATAAATAAATAAATATAATAATTATATATTATTTATATATTAATATGGATTTGGGTTGACCCGCATGGGTGACCCAATCCAATTTTCTTCATATCCCACTCACACATAGTGGGTCAACTCTCATTCCTATTCTGTAACTTTCATATTACGACTAGACCATGTGACCAGTGCATCGTTGCTATACATCTATTAGGAATATACAACATCTCGATCAATAAAATTTAGAGTAGATTATAGTATGCAGTACCCTAGATCATTTATCACATTCATACTTCTCATAATCTCTTTTTCTTAATTTTGAGTTCATCATTATGTATTTGTCTCATAGACATACATAAAGGACGTCAATGAACACAATTGATATGATAATATCCAATAATCTTTCTCATCTCATGAATTTTTTAATCCAACGTGATATGCTTTTCTAGAAATGTCCTGTCAAACCGAATCAAACATAATCTCTTGGCAACATACTAAGATAGTAAACACCAAATTGAATCTCAAGAAACTAATTAAAGTCATGAGGGTACAATGTGTCAGGGCTTCACACGATAGCAAGTAGAGACTAAACTTATATCGTCCTTATGGATCACTATATGCATACATGGTATGAAACATGTATCACAGTACTAACTCCTTTCCCATGAAGTATATGTCTTTCATTAATAAATACTGTGCAGATGATAGTTCAGACAACACATGTCTAACTTTGAGTTCACAAATCTACTCATCATTTTATTCTTCAGAACTCACATCTAGCATTAGAAATAGACTAACTCACTTTTAATCACATATGATTAAACACAAACTAACAAACGACATTCTAATTATAAACCTTCAGTTCTCTATTAACACCACTTTTGACAATAATTAATTTATAATTGTCTCATCTCTACTTGTCACTTAGACAATAGAGGCGATTGCCTGTGCGAATAGGCTAATCTTTTTGTCTATTGGACATACTTTTTTATCCTTAGAATTTTATTCATACTACATAAAAAATAATATATGTATATGAACCAATATGAATGAAAACTAGGCATAAATCAACATTAACTTCAATATTGTAAATTTACATGAACATGTTTGGGAAAGACAAATATAAATACACTAGCATCTACGTAAACACAATGACTTCACATGTCTCTCATAAGCATCACATGATATGGGTTTTATTAAGGAATGTGCTATTATTTGATGTGTAGATATATATTTCACGTTCACTTCTTTTTGTGCTATTATGTCTCTTACAAAACTATACTTTATGTCAATATGTTTTATCTTTTCATGGTGCTTTGGATCTTTTGTGTAGGCTATTACAGTCTGACTATCACAATTGACTGTGTCAGGCTCAACAATATTTTTATACACACCCAAGTGAACAAGAAAATGCTTAAGCAAAATAGCTTCTTGTACAGTAGATGAAAGTGCTAAGAATTTAACTTCCATAGTAGACAAGGACATGCATGACTTCTTGCTACTCCATGATATGACGCCATTGTTAAGAAAGAATGCATATCCAGAGGTGGATTTTCTTTCATCTAAATCTCCTCCTCAATCATCACCAGTGTAGCCTTTGAGTTGTAAATCATTTCCTTGATAACATAAGGAATAATCGACTATACCTTTGAGATACCTCAATATCCTTTTAATTTCTTTCCAATGTTGTGGTCCTAGATCGGATTGATATCTGCTAACTAACCCAATGGCATAATAAATATCCGGCCTTGTACACATCATAGCATACATAAGGCTTCTGACTGCATTGGCATAAGGAACTTTTATCATTTGTTCCTTGTCATGTGGATTCTGAGAGCACATCATTCGGTTCAATGCTTCACTTTTAGAAATTGGAGAGTTTATGGGTTTGCAGTCTCGCATATTAAAGCGTTCAAGAATTTTCTTAATGTAAGGTTCTTGTGAAAGAGATAACAATCTCTTCGAATGGTCTCTTGAAATCTTAACTCCAAGAATGTATGCTGCTTCACCCATATCTTTCATCTCAAAAGTAGATGATAACCACTCTTTTATTTCTTTTACAAAATCAATGTCACTTGCAGCTATTAATATGTTGTCTATATACAATGATAAGATTATAAACTTATCTTTGAATCTTTTGATGTACACACAATGGTCTTCATGAATCATAACAAATCCATAACATATGATCGCATTATGAAAACGTAAGTACCATCGTCTAGAAGATTGTTTAAGGCCATAAATCGACCTTTGAAGTCGACATACTTTATTTTCTTCGCCCTTTTTCATGAAACCTACCGGTTGTTCGATATAGATTTCTTCTTCTAGTTCTTCATTGAGAAATGCAGTTTTCACATCCATTTGATGCAATTCAAGATCCAACTTAGCCACTATAGACAAAATTAATCTTATTGAAGTAAAGCATACAACAAGTAAAAAAATTTCTTCATAATCAATTCCTTCCTGTTGTGTGTACTCCTTAGCTACTAGGCGAGCTTTGAATCTTTCGATACTACTATCTGCCTTACGCTTGATTTTAAGAATCCATTTATTTCCAATTGTTTTTCGGCCTATAGGTAGATCAACCAATTTCCACACTTGGTTAGATTTCATCGACTCTATCTCTTTATCCATTGCTTTTAACCATTTTTTATTTAGCGGGGCATGTAAGAGACTCATTTATATTTCTTGTCTCTTCATCATCCGGAGTAACTATAAATGCTTATCCTTCAATTTTAAATCGATGACAGAAAATTTGTGGATGACTTATTCATCGAGGTTGAGATTGACAAATTAATTTATCAATTGATATGTTACTCCCACTCGGATCAGCAATATCAAATGGATTTGATTCAGATGGTGTATCTGTGGAAATAGGAATTGATCCATTATCGTTAAAATGACTCCTACTCAAATCTATTTGAACTTCGACAATGGAAACAGTCTGATCCATACTTTCATAAAGAGATAAGTCTTGACCTATCTTACCCTACTTAGAAAAATCATTCTCTATGAACTTGATTCAATTTTAGTTACATTGCCACTATTTTGTTCACCTATGAACACATAACCCTTAGATTGTTCAGAATATCTTATAAAGATACATTTTCTTCCCCTTGGACCTAGTTTTTCATATTGGGAAGAAGGTTTATGAATAAAAGAAGCACAACATCAAGACTTCAAAATGCTCAAATCAGGCTTTTGTTTAGTCCATAACTCATATAGCGTAGTTGTAACTAATTTTGAAGGGACATGATTAAGTACAAATGTAACAATGAGCAAAGCATCACCTCTTAAGTGATTGACAATTTTGCTTGCGTCATCATCGACCTAACAATTTCTAACAACGTTCTATTTCGTCGTTCCGCAACACCATTTTGTTGTAGAGTATAAGGAGTAGTTAACTGTCTTTGAATTTTCTTTTCTTCATATAATCGTTTGAACTCATCAAACAAATACTCTCTTCCTCGATCGGTTATTAGAGCTTTTATTTTTCTTTCTAATTGATTCTCAACTAAGTTCATAAACTTAATGAAGCAATTTAAAGCTTCAGATTTGTGAGAAATTAGATTACATAACCAAATCGAGTAAAATCATCAACAAAAGTGATGAAGTAAATAGCATAATGTCTTGCCCTTACATTCATTGGACCATAGATGTCAGAATAAATTAATTGCAATGGAGTATCATCTCTTATACCTTTCCCAAATAGTTTTCGTGCAGTTTTACCAGCTAGACAAGATTCACAAGTAGATAATTCTATTTTATCTATTGTGCCAAGCAAATCTTCCTTAGCTAAGCGGTTCATTCTTTGCTAACCAATATGGCCACGCCTAGCATGCCATGTATTTACATCATTCTCACAATTAGAAGACGTAAATAAGGATAAACTAATATCATTACTATTTGGACCTTGACAAACATCCAATACAAAGAATCGATCGTAAAAATAACCAGTTTCATATTTTGTCTTGTCCAAATACAGATCCCTATCATATTCATGAAAGAATAAATTAAATCCTAACTTAATCAACATTCGGACAGAGACTAGATTACGACGAATTGATGGAGCGAATAACACATCATGTAGGAGCACAGCTTGGCCACTACGCATTTCAAGTTTGCAGGTACCAGTCCCTTTAACCTCCTCTTTGGAGTTATTTCCTACATACAGCCATTTGGATCCTCGTGGGATCTGTCGGTAATCTAGAAAGCATCTATTTCCATTGCTATATGTTCAGTGGCTCTCGAGTCTACAATCTACATAGGAAGTGACTCGGTTAAAAAGACAGAACAAGAAATATTTACATCACTATGTAAATTGTTCATAACGTCATGAACCTTTTTAGGCTCAGGACAATCACGAGCAAAGTGTCCCTTGTTGTTACAATTATAGCACTTAAGCTTAGCCATATTCCTATAAATCTTTGGTGTAGAAATATTTTTTTCTCCTTGTTGATTAATTTTAGGGCTATTTGAGACTTTCACATGTTGAAGCGTATTACCATTTTCAGAAAGTGTCATAGACACATTTAGAGCTTCAAGAGTTTCATGCTCTTTCAGAACATAATTGATTTTCATGTTCCATATTTCACAGTTATCACTGTTAAGCTTATCACTTTTGTTAAGCTCGACAACAATATTTTTTGCAGTAGTTGACATACTAATTAAACAAGTATAAAATTATGTGAGACAACTATGTACAAATTATAGCCTAAATTCATATACGTAATTGTTGTTGAGATAATTAACTATGTCAATATTCATTTCACATTAGGTTCAGATTCAAAAGTTCACTAAGTTCTCAATCATCATCCGAATTCTAATATATCATAAATCTAACACAATCAATCATCTAGGAACCACTTATCTTAAATCACATAATTCAAGATTAAATGTGCATGATTCTATAACAAATATAGAAAAATTCAATTAAGAATGTAATTGCATAAATAATATAAATTTAAATTCATACAACTACAACATACAAATAATATACACATTATCATTGTAATATTTCTTTGTGAACAGAAATAGATAAAATAAAATCTATATGCAAGTCCATAGATAATTTATATCTTATAGGCAACCAATGAGAATGACATACAGTCTTCTTAACTATCAAGTCATGCATTTATTCATAAAATGTTGGACCAATGCCTTGTAAGATCTCGACTTTTTGAGATGTAACTTATGCCAAAATTTGTCAAGTAATTTCTTGAAAATCATCAGGCAATGCACACTGTAAAGCCATATATTTCTTCTCCACGGTTAATAAACTCTCGGCCCACATAACTTCTTGAATTAACTTGTTAATTTTCGTTATGTGTTTCACAAATCTTGTAAGATCATCATCTTGAACATTGGATTCTGGCGAAAGATTAACCAAATTGTCAATCAAAGTTTTCACCCTATCCTTCTGTTGCTTTGTGGAAACTCGTCTGGGTGTCCTTATCATTATCATGATTTTCTGTAACACATACAAAAACTGATTAGCACTAACCATGTAACAAAATAATTACACAATAATTTATATAAAAGAAGTCTTGTGTGGGATTTAAAAAAAACTCGATTACGACTATTCTCAAAATTTATGATAATTTGGGACAAATATGTGCAGCCATTCCACTCAAAGTACTCCACAAAGGAGAGACTTACTGAGTATTATTATTTACGAAATAGTAGCACATACGATAAAATCACCAACAAGTCATTCTTTTTTATATAATTTTAATCTGACAACTAACAAAGAATTACCTTGTCAAAAAATATGGAGTTAACACAAACCCACTTTCTTGTTGCAAATAATTTTACAAGGATTGAGAAAAGTTACTTTTAATAATCTCAACAAATAAGACTTAAAAACGCAGAAGCAAACAAAAAATATTTAAAAATATCAAATTGCCTCAATATATATATATATATATATATGTATATATATTTTAAACAGTGCAGCAACTTTTTTCTTTTAATCCTTTTAATAAAAAAAATCACTGTTAAACAAAAACAGAGTGAGGCTATAAATTCTTACTTGATTCTTTATAATATAAACCACTCCATAAAAAAAATGGACAAGAAAGATGTTGACTGCAACTTCAATTGAGGGACCATATAAAAAAAATTTAACATGACAAGATTTGAGGGCATTTAAAAAAAAACCACATTTGTTTTTTTTTTCAACAACATTCACTGTGCCAGCCACCTTTTTTTTTCTTCTTTTCTGCCGTATGGGTCAACTCAGTCTCCTCCCTTTTTCTTTTCTTTTTTTAATATGATACAGATGAACAAATAACGCACGACACAAAACCAAACTAACACAGAATCTAAAATTTATACGACCAGAAATTTTCAAAATCAAAATATGACTAGGAAAATAAAAAATCTATGTTGTGTTGCGAATGAAGAATCTAATCAAACACATAGTTTGCAGGATCATTGAATAATATTTCACTAGTCTAACAGTGTAATCACATACTAATACGAACTACACCACATAAAGCCATAGTCTATGAATCGTACCTTGTCACAAAATAGTTCCAACGCTTTTCGTAGAAGAAATCTTCACATGAATCTTCACTCGAAACTTTACAAGAATTGGAGAAAGAAGAAAGAGAAGAAACAGAAAAAGTGTTTGTTCTTTTGAATTTGCATAGAATGAAAAGATGCGTTTGTTTCTCCTGTAAGAATCCTTTTTATAATCCTAAAGGGACATAACTATTCAAATACCTGTATTTTTTCCATTCAAATAATAAATAAATAAATATAACAATTATATATTGTACATGAATAGTGTAACGATTGGTGTATATTTTGGGGAAAATGATGGTATACTGCTCAATCTTTTATGCAAAATAAATTATTTATACCAACACATAAACTATGAAGTATGAACTAACCAAGAATTTATCAAACTTGTAGGTATAATCAAATTAATTTATACAATTTAATTTTATATATGGTGTAAGATTTTGGTTTTGTTTATATGTGCAACCCTACAGTGTAACTAACATTTTCCGTTTTATAATACTACTACCAATCAACCCTACAATACAACCCACAAATTAATAACAATACTGCCAATCAACGGACGAATTAATCATCAAAACTAGTTTACAAATATAATTATTTTTTTTATGATTAACAATATCGATTTACATAAAAATTCAACAAACTACCTTTTAAAAGAAAATTTTCAGACTAAAAAACGACATTTCTTTTTTAAAAAAAAATCAAACTATATATTATAACAAAATAATTTGAAACTAAATTAATTGATACATACTTGTAAATGACACATTGTTGCTTTCTAGTTTCTTCTATTGAAACAAGTTTAACAGGAGATAGATAGTTTACTTTTGGTTATAATACGTTTCTTTTGAGGTTTATGAAAGAGAAACATTAACTAATAATTGAGATATTTGTGGAAGTTAAATAATTGAATGGAGAAAAAAACGAAATTAATATCCAATTTGATAATGAATCGTGCATTATTTATTTTTGCCTAATTCTGAATTTTTTTGGTTCAGTTTTGTAAAGATTCTATTGTTGTGTTGGTGAAATATCAAATATTGTTATATAGGAGTAATTTAGGTGCCTAATTTGTATAGTTAGGTTTTTTTTCCTGCGTAAGAAAACTCCTAAATATACTCCCTCTCCCCATCTTTACTTGTCCACTATACTAAAAATAGATGTCCAACTATATTTGTCCAATTTATGAAAACAAGAGATAATTTTACACTTAATTCCTAATTTATCCTCATCATTAATTATAATCATTTTCCTATTATATTTTTCAAGACATTATATTTATTATAATCAAAAGGTGATCTGAATCATCTGATTATAAAATTATTCTTCTATTTATAATTTTTTAAGAAGTGTGCAAAATCAATAGTGGACAAATATTATTGAACGGAGGGAGTATATTGTAATAACAACTTGGGGCCAAATCTATATAAATTCCTTCTTTGGTAATTATTCCTTTATATAAATTAAGCTATTAACGTGTTTTAACATATGGTAATAGATTACTTGCCTAAAACATAAAATTAAACTCATATAGCTTTTTTAACACCTACAATAGCCAAAGCTCCAAAGCAGTGGTGTAGCCACATAAAGCTAATGATGCTTAGTTGAATACTTTTTATCAAAAAAATCAATAATAGTGAATATAAAAAAATTATACTGCATATAAGTGAACATTTACCCTCAAGTGGTTGAAAGGTGGGTTAGGAAAAATATGGTATGGAGCAAAGGCACATGGTAGGATAGGATTTTCATGCAAAAAAGTGACCCACATGCAACTGTAGATAAAAGATCAAAAATATTGTTAATGATGAAAAGGGGTTTGATTGATAATTCATCTCTCATGCAAAAACTACATAAAGTGCAATAGAGATAATTAGGAAAGCCTTAAATCAAACAACATACAATATTCTTTGCAACTCTCTACAAGCAAACTCCATTTAAAAGATCTTTCCACAACTGTATGAAAAGGTGAAAACCTAACTTTGTTTTATTCTAATAATAATAATAATTCTTTCAATCTTCACTTAGTCATAATTTCACACCGATATGTTTTTCAACGAATTTGGTTAAAGATAAAGGACTAAAGTTGTACTGTTCACAAAAGAAAAAACGCGTATGTCTATATTTTGTGATCCATTTTTTCAGAAAAGAGTGCCAAACAAAAAAAGACCCAAAATTCTATGGCTATAATTAAGCAATAAATACTATATTTCTCTTTACATTTTTTCATTTTCGGAAATCTGTTAAAAAAAATCATGATGAAAAAAACCACTATTACTATCACACTACACATCGATAGTAATGAATGAAATGAATCTGACATCGTTCCTAAGCTTCTTATAAGGTTTGGACAATACTCCTCTCTTTGAACTGACTTTTAGAATGTAAGTTAGGCCCAAAATCTAATTTGACAAATAGAAAAAGAATCACAAAAGACTACATTTGAAGAATAAAAAAAATAATTAAAATCAGAGGTTGCTCTAATGCTAGTAGCTAGATAGCTGCAGAATTTGATCACCTGCTAGAAACAACCATGTGCCTATGTGTGTTTGCATATATGCATAGAGACGAATTCATAATTTAGAGCGAGAATAAATGTACTGATGATCCAAAAATAATGAATTCAATTGAATATATATAATAGAACTATCTTAGATCTCTGCTTGAGAGAGAGATCAGAGAGGAAAAAGGCCGGGATCATCATGAACTTCAAACTATAGGCAAAATGGCTACATAATATGTAGGCTAAGCTAAAAAAAAATCTTGAGTTGGGGGGAATGAAGCCTGGTCCGAAATCATTCAATTGAGCGATCATCGCGATCGACTTTAATTGGTTGAATGATGTCGAACCAGACAGCATTCCCCTCAACAAATTTTTTCTTTCTTTCTTTCTTTTGGAACAAGAATGGAGGGAATTAAGGGGGTGGACTATATATAGTCGTGAAGTAAATAGTAGAGACACAGACAGAAATAGAGCTTCTTCATTTTGGTTGCTTAACGGATCGGATATGCATTCATTACTTTTATTTTCACATATATATAGTTAGGCTCTTTTTATATATATTTATATATATATATATATATATATATATATATATATATATATATATAATTGTTTTTTTCATCAAATCGATGTTCATTTTAGAGCTCAATTAAATACAAATTTACATATTATAGAGTTTATTTCTGGAGACGATATATCTAATAGAATTTTTATCATTCTTAGAGATTTTACCCTAAAATTTTTGTTTAAGAATAGAGAAATCACAACTATTACATCGTATATAACTCAAGTTGGTAGGCTCTTTATATAGGTGACGTGAGCAACGGGGTTTGTCCTTTTTTGTGACTCAGATGATTTGCAGTTTCCTCTTTACTTTAATTATGCCATATATTCCCATGATTATGATTTTGACACACAAAATTAGAGCTGTGTTTGTATGCCAATAATCAGCTATTAAATGTATCAAAATGTTTTTTAATTTTGTGACTTTAAATATGTTATTTGAAAAGTTAAAATTTTATGAGATGAGAATCATAGACTTTTTTATTGCCCAAGCAAGGAAATCCATTTGCCTTCGACCTGACTTTCTGAAATGAGATTATGAGAAATTTACCAAAAAAAGAAAAAGGATTATTCTTTTTTAAAGAGACCAGAAAGAAAAATAGGTCCTTTTTTTTTAAAAGGATGGAGTATTAAATTTTTCGTTGCTACCTTATTTTCATAGTGTCTATATTGACAAGTGTTTTTTTTTAATATATGAATCCAAATAATCGACACATCTGACGTATTAATCTATCCATTGCATTTAGTTACTCGCTTGAGAAACTACTTAGTAGGGGTTTGTTAGAATTAAGTTTGACTATTATTTACTTGTATAATTAGTTAATGATAAAAGTAATATCAAAATAACATAGTAAATCTCTTTTGAATTGCTAAAATGCACAAATAAATAAAAAAAATATTTTTTAGTATATATTAAGTAAAATGATAAAGTTGCTGCCATGTGACCAGGAGGTCACGGGTTCAAGTCTTGAAAACAGCATCTGACAGAAATGCAAGGTAAGGCTGCGTACAATAGACCCTTGGGGTCGGGCCCTTTCTCGAATTCTGCGCATAGTGAGAGCTTAAGTCCACCGGGCTGCCCTTTTAAGTAAAATGAAACTGAGGGAGTTGTATATCATATTGCTATTTACTAAATTTTATATATTGTTATAAGTGCTACCCTTTTCAAGAAAGTTTGGCAGATGACTAGGAGGGGAATGGCTTTGTTCATTGTTGTCCACATTGAAATGTAACAGCACTGCATTTAGCTGAGATGAAATTCCCAACTTAACTACAAGATCTAAAAAACAGTTCAAATAATGACCTATTAATTAACAATATACTAGTAATTACCTGCTTTATAGCATTGTTAAACATTAATAATGTGACATTCCTTTTCCATTTTAAATTCATGAATCTCCCGTTATGTTTTCAATTAAGAATATCTTTGTTTATTCCATCCCACCTACCAAATGAAAATAGTAAGTGACATAAGAAGATGAAATAGGATAAATAATATAGGCCAGAGTCAACTCTTAAAAAAATCCAATACTATAAAAATGAAATTGTAATATAAATAACATAACCAAGTTAAAAGTCACACTAACTTCAAGATTTTGAAAAGCATACACAAATTTTAAGATTTGGACCTTTTTGACTGTGATTTTGGTTCCACATATGTAAGTCACTTTCTAACTCAAAAGTCATATTTTGCAGAATATCTACACGAACACTTGAGCGTAACTTGCTTTACGCTCCATTTACATATTCCCCTTTTGCTTTCCAAACTTTACATCATTACTCCTACCCAATTGAGGAAAACATAAGTTTTCTGCACCACTAAAGCACATCTTAATGGACCCTGTGCCTCTCACTTTGTATTCCCTCACTAAGTACAACCACTCACCTTGTGTTCGTTCCCGCACTTGATATGGAAAAAAAACCATCCAACTTTCTTCACAACCTTCCTTTTGGAATCTCATTGTCAAGCATGCTATGAGGCTGGACTGCAAATGACTTGTAAGATTAGACGAAAACAAATAACAGTGAATCACTACTATGGCAAGACAGCAGCAATAATATGCAAATGCTACTATTCAAATTGCAATACAAACGATGGATATTCTAAATAAGTAAGAAGAGCACGTTAGCCAATATACTAAAAATTATATAAAATTTTTAGTCTCTTTACACAGGAATGGGATAACTTACAGAAATTTACACTTATAAATCAATGTTACATAGACTACTGCAAAAAAAGGTATTGCAGTTTAAATAAGAAGTCAATGGACAACCCTTAGAGCTGTCACAACAGGCAAAATACAAGAAGATAATGGCTCTCGCTTTCTTAAATTATAACTCACCAAAGGCTCAAGAATGAACACTTATATCCATATTCATTTCGTCTTGCATCTCAGTCATGTATGACTCATTTGTTTCCCCTGCATGATTGGACTCATCGTTAAAGTTGTAAGTAGCAGAACCCCTTTGGTTATTGAGACGGTCTTTAATATTTCTAGAAGCAAAGGTGGTATTTGCATTGTAACTAAGAACATGCTGACTTCCTCGATCATAAGCTCCTACATCTTTATCCAAGCCACCTGTGTCACCACAGCTCTTCCTTCTGCAAAATTTTGGTGATTTTGCACGAGTCGGTGGTGGCTGCAGGACAAAGAAAAGGAAATTAAATTATAAGATGGTTAAGTAGATACTGCAGGGGATGTCACCAGATCAGTAACCTAATGTGAACTTTCTTTAACACAATCAAAGGTCACAAAAGGGAAAAAAAACATCACAATGACACAGCAGATTAAAATTATGGTAATCCTCAACTAAAAGTTGAAGTTACTGTAAGTTACTGGTAATGAGAATTAAGTACCTTTTTCAGTTCAGCCTTAGGTGGAGGTCCTTCATGGTAGAAACTCGGCATCGGGTTTGCCTTAAACAATAAATTCCTTCTCATTTGCTTCATAGCTGCTTCTCTCTCTTCCTAAGTTTGGAAGATGAAACGAAATCAAAAATTATATTGATTGATAACACATTCATTGATTCAGTACCTGTAGGATAACTTTGACTGATCTGCATTCCATTATTACATCCAGAATCAGGTGACAGCAACATAAGGCAGGCACGTACCTTTGTCCTTTCCTCACATTGAATTTTCTCAGCCTCCAAAGCTTGTTGTTTCTCCTCTAATTTTGAGTAAAACTGCAAGAAGGGGAAAAACAGAAAGCAAGACAGAATTAGCCAAGCTTTAGATTTTTCACTTCAAGGAGAACTTGAAGTTCCTTTTCTATTGTTATTTTGTTTTTTTGTTTTGATCATTTAGAGGGGACAAGTAGTAGGAAACAATGAGGTGAAGATTTAGAACTAGCAGTTTCGATAGTCCTAAGCAGAAGCACAAATCGACAGCTACCTCCTTCCTTCTTGCTGCACGTTCAGAGGACCGAAATACTGGGGCTGCCGCTACAGTGACCCTGGATTTTCTTGCTGAGACCACATCACTTCTCATTGTTGAGGAAATCATCAAATGGCAAAGCAGAATTCAATAAGGACACACATCAGAGAAAGTGAAGACTTTGTCAAGTTAGACAAAGGAGAAAGATCATACCAAGAGGCAATTGACGAGTCTTCCTCATCAGAATATTTCTTGTTATCAGATTGCAGTGGCTTCTTAAGTGCAACTGATGAAGAAACCTGAAAGAGAATATCATAGCCACAGATGAACATGCTGTTTGATCTATAGACCCTAACTCCAATAGTTATGCATTGACTTCTCAGTGAAAAGTGAGTTTTCTCATTAACCAAAAGCAGAAGCAAAATAAAACATGAGGACTGTCCTTTGCAAGATCAAGAGCTTTAGATTCATCCTCTCCCTTTAATGACATAACCCAGTAGATAGTGGTCAAAAAGCACATGAAGCATGGGGGAATAACCTGGTTTTGTACAGATCTTGGGGCTTGCAAATTATTTGTTTCAGATGGTTTCTGTACAGCACTCACGTCACCTGCATCATTCCTAACAGGACGTGTTCCATGAGAAGCACGCCTCTCAGTTGCCAGAGCAAATGGCTGGGGAACAGTGCACTTTGTTTTACAGCTTCCAGCAACAGATTTGGTTATTGATTTTACTGAAGCTCTTGATCTCCCATTATCATCTTTTACCTTTGAGCTTGGCCGATCTTGTTCCTGTTTACTCTCAACTGACATTTCAGCTGTGCAGTCCTTCACTTCATGCTCCTTTATTTCAACATTCTCATTCAGCATATCAGTTCTCTGCACCCCATACTCAGATGACTGCAACACATCTTGATTACCGTCTCTCAGGTAACTTGAATCTGGAGAAACACCATCCGAGTAACTCATTGTATCACCTTGCGCCTTTTCCATACAGGTGTCTGTAACTTCTAATCCCATCAACCTCTGAAAAAAATCAATAAAATTAGAAAGCATTATTTACAGCCAAGGGCTTCATCATGCTACAGTATCTTTTGAGTCCATTATCAAAATTGGTAAAGTAATTTGATTTATTTGTTTTCCTAGAAAAATTGCTAGTTTCTTCATGTGTTAATAACTCTGCACAAAAACTACATAGATTTCTTTATCCAAACATGTTTGAATGGTCTCAATGCAGTTGGTGAAACGGGAAAAAAAATTGATAGTAAGTTCTAGTATCAAAAGGACTCCTGCTTTAGAAATAGGACCTCTCAATGATAGTCAAATAGTTATTTATCAAAATAACAATTGAATATTTCCTCTTTCCTGCATATTCGATGATATATTGATATCAAGGTTTCTATTTATTGTTTGTTTAAACAACTTATGCATACTGAATAAGCAAGTGCATGGAAACTTGGATTTATATAAATAATCATAGGCAAAATCTAGCAACAGTTCACTGTGAATTTTGCAGTTAGAGGAACATCTATCCTCGCCAAAACTCACTAAGTTGTGCATAAAATGAACTGAAAGATGCCCATCTCCAGAAGCATGTTAGGCTTCTCAGTGAAGTAGCAAAAAAGGACTGAGATTAACTCTTAGGTACTAGGAGCCAGCATGCTTATGCACCAAATGTACATTGTCAAACAAGGCGGACAAATCATATTGTTCCGAGAAAACAAATGCTCTACATAATTTCTGCGATAATTAATGATTGAAGTCCTTTCATATCCATTAAAAATCTTGATTGTTACACAATGAAATCTCATGAAAGTAAACCAAATTTCCCCAAGATCCAGGTTATATTAGAAGTTTAATTTCGTCCAATTCCTTAATGAACAAATACAGATGAAGCTGAAGTGGTTTTATCTTATTGCACAGAAACATTTGCTTTCAGTATAACATGGACTCTCTCCAGCAGAAGTTGCTGAGTCACTTTCTCCAGAATCTGGTAATTGATATTGTGTGTTTGAAATTAGATCATTTCAAGCAGACATTTCTAACAAAAGTAGCATGGGAGAAGCCTTGTAATACTAAAAATAATGCTGAACAGTGTCGAATTAGGATATATGGATTGGCGTCCTAATTTTAAATAAAAGAAATAGCCAGAACTTTTTGCTTCTCAATAATTAATGAAACAAGGAGAACATAGATACTACAAAGCTTCAGAAAGGAAAGTAGAGTCCATAACACCTCCATGCATTGGTGAGTCCAAAACTATAAACAGAAACTATATATTTATACATTAAATACAAAAAAAAAAGGCATCCCAGTTCACAAAGCATCCCATGTTCACACAGGGTCCAAAGAAGGGCCGCACCCCAATGGGATGTCATACAGAAACCTAAACAAACATAGTGTGAAAGGGGGTCTTGTATAAATGCCAATCACAGAACAGATATTATGCAAACTTCATGATGCATTACATAGAAAATGAAAACTTATCTAAAAAATGAAAAGGTACAGTAGGTATCAACTATGTCTTACTTTTGAAATATCTTCACTTTGAAACATGAATTTACAAAAAAATGGACAAATAGTGAAAAGGGAGCAAAAGATCCATGTTACGGAGCCAAGACAACCTATCTCAGGGAACGCAATAAAAAGAATTTCCCGTTCCCTGTAGGTCGCGCTGAATGCAAGTTCTTATACAGAAAATCAGAATCAGACATCTTGATATTCTTTTAGAACACATTTCAAGAATTTTCAAAAACCCCACCAAATTACAACTCAAATCCTTAAAACCAGACAAAATAAAGCTGAAAATGTAATAGATTTTCCATATAGATCTACCGCAGAATGTACATAACATCATAATCAAAATCCAATAATGTAAACAGATCATAGTCTCACAAAAATAAAAAGAAATGTACTCAAACTAACAATATCAATACAAAGATTTTTGAGAAATCTTACCTTTGAAAAGATCGATTTGTTTGCTACTGTTTCCTGCCTTTGAAAATATATGCAGTAATTTTTATTACAATACAAATAGACAGAAGAAACTATTTATTTAGGCTATTTATATAGCAGAAAGAAGGAGGTAAAAGAAAGAACAAGAAAAAAAGGGGAGCTTTTTATGCTATTTTTATTTATGGATTCAAACAAAAAAGGAAAGGTATAATAACAAAGTTGGTATATATATTTAGAAAAAGAATAGCTAAGAAAATGAGTAGGGAAGACCAATTATCACTTGATTGAAAAGATTATTATAATGAAAGCAATTAACGAGATTACATTGTCAAATTACCTTTCAAAATCCGCATAAAATTTGTGTTTTTAATCCTTAAATATTGAATTTTGATTTTGATTATTTTAATTTTTTATTTAACATATTAATCTTCTATTGATTACCATAGACACTTCTAACCCTTCTTGCCGTGAATCTTTGCAAATTTAATAAACTATCATATTCCAAATCATTTAATTATTGATGTTTTATGCTAATTATTTTATATTTGATGATAATATAATTTTAAAAATAATCAAAATATAATATATTTTTAATATAAACCAAAAATATACATTATAATTAAATTACAGAAACATATATTTAAATAATACATGTATTTCTAATGCTTTCTTTATTGGTTGAAATACACACATATTTAGCAAGGGTTGTATCCGCATTATGGTAAGGGACAATCTATTTATTATGGAGGTTCGATTAAATTATTTTTATTGAAAAATTATATTACTTTAATAAAAAATTTGTGTATATATAAATTATCAAATACTTTTAATTTATGGAAAACCTTATGATTAACGTATAAGAATTTTATTAAGAAAATATGAATAATATTAGCATAATCTTGACAAACCCAAGTAGATTACAGCTAAAATTCCTGAAACTTGACTCTTTAACCATAAATAGTTAGAAGGTCGAAAATAAATCATTGCTTTAATTTGTTTCCAATCTTTGATTACTATTTGCTAACCCTTTTGATAAAGTCATACAACCTCTTTCTAATTTTATTTTTTCAATCCCACCCTTTTCATTTTATTCTAATAACTCTTTTGATTCTTTATATATATATATATATATATATATATTTAAGAGGGAGGTTCCACTAACAATTGATCTCATAAGAAATTTTTGTGGACCATTAATTATACCAACATTTGCCCAAAGTACTTTAGTCTCGTCAGATTCTTATATGTTAGTAAAAAATGTACATAATTTTAATCTTAGTGTTATGAAACTATTATTATGGATGTTCATTATTTTAGAAATAATTTTTTTATTATTTTTAACTATTATGATAATTGTTATGATATTAACTCCCACAAAGATAGCCTTCCTTCTTAATCTTTTTTCATAACCGTCATGATCAGTGTCATAACATCATAAATAGAGGAATCAGAGATCACATTTGAATAACATTTATAACATAATAATCTAAATTTTCTTTAATTATATTAAACTATGATAGCTTAAAACATTTTTTAAGATGTTGCTACTTTGAGAGCAAATCGAGGTTTGCATATATCATAGAGAAATTCTCTAATATATTTTCAATTGTAATTATAAAAAGTCTATCACTTCTAGTGATTATATATTTCATGCAAATTCTCATTCTGAATATGAAACTAATATCATTATCTATTTTCACAATACTGTTTCTTTTGGAACAAATATGAAGCATAAACTAAGTGAATCAATTAAGTCGCCCCTCAAATTCATAGACAACTAATATCGTTATTAACAAAGACATAGATATCAAAATATAGTAACCTTTTATCATCATGAAATCATATCTACTTCATTATTATTTTGCGAATATTGAGAGAAACAATATTGCCAATAGATCATTTCTCCGATTAAATAATACATCTTTTGGGGCAAAAAAAACTTAAATTTTTTTCCTGAGATCTTTTCAAACTGAGTTTTCACTTTTCAAGGCAAAATATCCATGTCGATAAATGCCAAAAAGGTATAGAGAAAATTTAGGCGAAATCCATCGGTGCCCTCCTAAAGTTGGTACCAACTTTCACTTAGATATCTAAACTAGGCTTTGTTCATTTTAGACACCTCAAGTAAGGCTCCGATGTGTCATTTTGACACTTTTTTGATAATTACCAAAATATATTAAGTGTGTGTAATGCACTCGCCTGACGTGTCAAAAATAATCAATAATTTAATGACACGTTGCATTTTTTTATCCAAATAATATTTTTTTTAAAAAATAAAAATTAACAACTATTATCTAAAGAGAAAAAAAAATATAAATCAAATCTAGCAATTGTTAGCCTCTAATGGCTTCAATTCTTCAGAAATCTCTGCAAAATCAATTTATATCAGCCGCAAGAATCACCACAATCCTCAGCTCTAAACCTACACCTACATCACCTATGTTCCATCATCCTTCTTCTAGTAGGATTGGTCAAATCCCATGTTTTTTTCAAGGAGGAACATCGGATTCGAAATCGAATGTTGGGTTTTACCCAAGCTTTTCTTTTGGGAATTTCCTAAATCCAGTTTCTCAAAATGGATTGATTTCATCTGAGGAATATAACGTTGTTGATGATGAGTCACATAAGATTTAGGCCGATAGTGTGAAGAAGAAGAGGAAGAAGATGATGAACAAACACAAGTTGAAGAAGTTAAGGAAGAGCCTAAGGAGGAAGACATAGTGTATCTGACACTGTGTCATCGGTGAGGAATTTGTTATTGAGGCTGCATTTTGTCGTGTTTAGCTTTTGTGAATCTCTATCTGGCACAACGTCCATTTTTTTAGTTTGAAATGCTGGAAAGCTGTAATTTTCATTTGGTCTATAGACAATTTTGGGAGAAGACATTGCAGAACCAAGTTTTAGGAAAAAAAATTATATAAATCAAATTGGATCAAAAAATTCGACGAACCTCCATTTTTTTCGGCAAGATTAATACAAATGTAAAATGATTTTCTTTGAAATTGTTAAAGAATTCAAACCTTAAAGAACCCACAACAAAATTCGAAGTCCAATTAAAAAACAAATGAGCTATTCTCCAATTTCTCAGGTTTGTAAAAACAATTTCAACAATACAAGTAGTAACCTTTGAACCCAACTCATCAAGTTCTTGGCTTTTTGATGAATCAAGAGGCTTAGTGAATATGTGAACAAATCTATCAACGATTCCTGAATCTTCTGGAGAGATTGGGGGAGGGGAGTTTGTGGTTTATGGGCAAATGAGTGCTGAAGAAAATGGAGAAAGATTGTGTTTTGTAAAATGGATTTGTAAAAGAAGAACATGCAATGAAGAAGAAGAAGAAGAAATGAAGAAGAAATGATGGCAGAAATGAAGAAGAAAGAACAAAAAAAAATATATTTTTTAAAAAAAACGTTTTTCACGCACTTAAAATGTGTGCAACACACGCAATGTGCCAAGTCAGCACAAAGTGTCAAAATGATACATCGGAGCCTTACTTGAGGTATCTAAAATGAACAAAGCCTAATTTAAGTGTCTAAGTGAAAGTTGGTGCCAACTTTAGAGGGCCACCGATGGATTTCTTATTTTTTCTTGATGGATGAAATATAATGAATGATAATCAATTTATTTTTAGAGAAAAAACATAAAGTGATACTTGAAGTTATCCCGAATTCTCAAAAAGACATCTTAACTATGTAGATGTCTTATTAGTCCGCAAAAATATTAAATACCTTTGTCCATGTTAATCCATTTTCTCATCAATCCTATGCGCGTGATGCACACCCCTATTTTAATTAATTAATTAAATTTAAATATTAATAAAATACAGATTTAACCCGACCCGAAACGCTGAGCTTGCAGCTTCAATAGTATGAACATGAAGCTTATCAATTCCTTCGCCTGAGACTTCTCCAGATTGCTTATCCTTAACCCTTATAATTTGCAAATTCGAATTGTTAGGAAGCTTATCAATTGGGCCTTTTTGTTGTGTTGTGTTAAGTTCATTCTAGTGCTGATTTTGGCATTGCTCGTTGCTTGAAAATTTCGCCGGTGATCCGTCACCGGAATTCTCCCCGATTATAATTTTCAGTAGATTTTGAGTGGGCTTTCAGTGTTAGTTATGTTAGGACGTGGGGAGTGTTCCCCATTGATTGATTCCCCTCGAATCTCAATTAGCAAGCAGAAGGGAAAGAGGAAAAAATAAGAGTAAAATGGAGAAAATACAGCACAAAAATATCCGTTAATGGAATAAAAATGCATACAGAAGAAATTGGTGAAGGTCCTGCATTTCTATTTGTACATGGCTTCCTTGATTTATGGTATTCATGGCGCCACTAACAAAAATTACAGAGCTATTGCTCCTGATATTCGTGGTTATGGAGACATTGAAAGTAAGGAAGATGAGGTATTTAAGGAGAAAGTAATTAAATAGTAGAGAAAGAATTGACACGTGGCGTTTTTAAAAGTAAAGTTTCTCAAAGTGGTTTGTGAGGGGTAATAAGACGTCTACTAAGGTGTCGAGAATTCGGGACAACTTTATATGTTATTTTATGTTTTTTCTCTTATTTATTTTTATAAATATTTTTTTTTAACTTAATTTGAAAAAAACTAACTAACTATTCTGTAAAAAAAACAAAATAGACCTTCATTATTAGAGAGAGAGAGAAAAAAGTCATAAATGGTCATTTGACTATTGAAGTAGGTCTAAAATAGTTTCTTAACTACATATTTATCAGATATAGTTCTTTAATTATTTAAAACATTATTAATTTTGATCCCTTAACTATATATTTATCTTTTTAGTTTCTTAACTATACACTTATCGATTTTAGTCCTTTAAATATTCAAAAACTTATCATGTTTGATTTCTGTCTATTTTTTATATAAATTATTTAGGTTTATATTAATAAAACTCATGCTTCCGCGAAATTAAATCTCTCCTAACACATAACAGTTAATATTTTTTTTTATAATAGTTTTAGCATATTCAAAAAATCATTAGTAGCAATAATATGCTTTATTATATCCTCTGTTGAATAATGTCGGGATGTATTTCTTCTTTACTTGTGAATTTTATTTTGAATCATTGTGGTTAAGGTTCTTTTCATAAGAATAATTTGAAGAAAAAATAATGGAGAGAGAGAACTGGAAAAATGGGTTAAAGATTTAATATTATGGAGGCATGAATTTCGTTAATATAAATCTTAATAATTTGTATAAAAATTAGACAGAGACCAAACATGATAAGTTTTTAATCGATAAGTTTATAGTTAATATATAGTTTAGGGACCAACTTAATAACTTTTAAATAATTAAAGAAATAAATTCGATAAATGTATAATTAAAAGAGTATTTTATACCTAATTTATGACATTTTCTCTATATTTATAACACAAAATAAGTTTTTTGAAAGGTTCCTTCTGCGCAGTAGAAAACTAGAAGTCAAAGAATAAGGCGCGGGGGAAGTTTCAATTTTGTGAAAGCTTGGTTGAAGAAGGAGAAGCCATTGCTGTGAATGGGTTCAGCAAGTCCGAAACACACATGCCTCAAACTGGAAATTCCTAATAAGGAACAAATATTCGTGAAAGGCACATGGTTCTCTTCTTACTTTGACCTCTTCATCACTGATGGCCTCCAATCTTGGACTTGCCATGGTATTTTTCCCTTTTTCTGTTTTTGAAAATTCTTTTTTTGCTGTGTAATTTATGGGGGTTTTCTGCAGGGTCGGAGGAAGAGGTTGAAGAGAGAGCATCTCAGTGGGATCAACCCGTTTCGGAGTATATTGATTTGGGTGAAAAGTATTTAGGATTTCAACAGCCCGGTTCTATTTATGGGTTTGATGATGCTGGTACTGGGCATAAAAGGGTCAGCTTTTCTTGATTTTATTTAAACTCAGTCTATTGCACATTTGATTATTTCCTAAAGTGACAATCTATGCTTTGAGTAGTTTCTTAAATGCACAGAAAGGCACCCTAAAGATGAGATTTTAGCTTAATCATGTGACCCGCCGCGTGCTTTGACTTGTTAATGAAACCCCATATTGCAGTTTTTTTTTAAAGAGATATTTATCATTTCTATGTTAATTTGAGCATATGATAGGAACAATTGTTGTTTTTGATTCATGAGTTAGTCAATTTGATTTGAGATGTTGCATTAGCCTTATAAGATAAGTCCTACGGAGGACGGGTTGGGGAACACGCTAGCTAGCAGTTGTAGTGCAAAGAGCAGGATAGCAAGGGCGGTGCAGGTTGAAACAGTCATTTTAAAATTCTTAGCAGGGTGGTTGTGGGGGGCACCTTTCATATATAATATCTATTCTGATCGACTCTAAATCTACATAGATGAGTTGGGTTTTCCTATTCTGGATAGATCTAGTCAATCAGAGTTGAAATTCAAACCCAGTTCATTTGTGTTCATAACATAGCTAAAGAGTTGTATGATTCTTTTTAACTATATTGTCCAAACTGCAAAACCGCACTATTTCCATCTGTAAATGCAAATACGCAATAGCACAAGAGGGTGTAATAAGCTTGGAGCCTTGACTAAAAGTGTGATCTTAGCCATGTGCACTAACTGCTTAGATTTGCTGTTCTTGCTTCTTAAAGTCTATTGTGGTGTTCCACAGCTTTATATTCAACTCTAGCACATCTTTGCTATTAATTGCTTAATGAATGTTCTGAAGAGAAAAAAAATTATCCCAGGCGAAGTCGATGTAATAGATATATCTTTTATTATTGCATGTTTGAAACGGTGTGATGGGCTTTCCACGTATCCCATTATTTTCCTTTGATCTTTGTAGCTCTCATGGACATTTGAGAAAGAAGGCACAAAGCTGGAATGGAGGTGGAAGTGCCAACCATCTCCTAATAGCAAAAAAATTACAGCTGATATCTTGGACTTCCTCATGGATGCTAATATTAGACTGAGTGTAAGGATCTTGATTGCTGTGCTGACTCTTAGTTAAAGTTACAATTTACTCCACGAACTTTTTCAGTTTACTTGAATTTTTATCAATCTGTCGTCTTAAAATCTACTCGCTGATAATCAGTGAACTTACGTGATAAGAAACTTTTACGCACATGAATGTTTGGAAATCTGTTCTTAGAAATGTTGGTGGAGGATGTAATAGTTCAGTATCTGTGCCTACAGTTCCCTTTCATACTTTCTATGGATTTAATATTGCGGCAATGATTGGTTTCCTAAGATCTGCCGCTGATTTGAGCTTTGTGCCCATTTTTATCTTGGAGCATGAAAGTGGAATCATCTTGGTTTGCAGCTTCTAGATGATAGATCACCTACAACGTGACATGTGAATATAATTGGTATTTTGTTATGTGTCATTCTTAGTGGACACTGCGTTGCAATGCTTTTCAATCTCAATATGCCTAAGCATTTTAAAAAAATGTGAATCTGTCCCATATGAGACTTCTATCAGGAGATCACTAAGTTCATCCCCATTATGAGTATATTCATATATAAAGAGAACAATTTGAAGACATTTTTTGTTGTAGGTGGTGTTAGCCTACCTCTCCGTTATTGATTTTCCCTTATTTTTCTTCCCAGTGCAAGGAAAAGTTAGTATATACAACAACAACAACAACAACAAGAAGCCCAGTATAATCCCACCATGTGGGGTCTGGGGATGGTAGAGTGTACGCAGACCTAACCCCCACCTTGAAAGGTAGGACGGTTGTTTTCGAAAGACCCTCGGCTTAAGAGAGAAGAACAAGAGGAGAAGAACAAGGAAAACAAGACATAGGTCAGTAGAGCCAAGTATATCGAAAACAATATAAAAATATGAATAATGAGAGCGAGACAGTCAGGGTAGGAAATACCGGAAAGAAAGAGCATTAACTACTCTAGATAAATAGAATACCCAAAGTAAACCGGACCAACAAATGTAAGTAGTAATCAAATGCAGAAATCAAACGTTAATAGACAAATGAGCAAAACTACGACTAATATGGAGAAAAGATAAGCCACCTAGCCTACTATCTTAGTCTGAGTCCTCCACAGCCTCCTATCTAAGGTCATGTCCTCAATGAGCTGCAACTGTGTCATATCTTGTCTAATCACTTCTTCCAATACTTCTTCGGCCTCCCTTTGCCCTTCCTGAAACCGTCCATAGCCAACCTCTCGCACCTCCGCACTAGGGCATCTGTGTCTCTCCTCTTCACATGCCCAAACCATCTCAGTTTCGCTTCTCGCATCTTGTCCTCCACCGATGCCACTCCCACCTTCTCTCGGATATCTTCATTCCTAATTCTATCCATCCTAGTGTGCCCACACATCCACCGCAGCATTCGCATTTCCGCGACTTTCATCTTCTGAACATGAAGTTTCTTGATTGGCCAACACTCCGCCCCATACAATAGAGTCGGTCTAACCACCACTTTGTAAAACTTGCCTTTGAGTTTTGGTGGCACTTTCTTGTCACACAGCACTCCGAAGGCTAGCCTCCATTTCATTCACCCTGCACCAATACGGTGTGAAACATCGTCGTTGATATCCCCATCTTCCTGTATAATAGACCCAAGATACTTGAAGCTTCTTTTCTTTTGAATGGCCTGTGTACCAAACCTCACTTCCCCGTCAGCCTCACGCGGAAGGCCACTGGACCTGCACTCTAAGTATTCTGTCTTGGTCTTACTCAATTTAAATCCTTTAGACTCCAACGTCTGTCTCCAGCCCTCCAGCTTGTCGTTAACTCCGTTGCGAGTCTCGTCAATCAGGACTATGTCATCCGCGAACAACATACACCAAGGCACCTCACCTTGTATTTGTCTCGTCAATTGATCCATCACCAAGGCGAATAGAAACGGGCTAAGAGCTGATCCCTGATGCAACCCCATCTTCAACATTCTAAATTGAATGTCTTCTTTCCTTTCATCTTGATTTTCTGATATGTCAACTTTAGAAAATGTTGTTACTTCTTCTTCCTTCCATCTAAACAGCAAGCTATATGATATCTGTTATCTCTGCTTTAGAAAATCTTGTCACTTAAGTTTCCTTCCAACTAAATAGCAATCTATATGGTTCTGCAGTGTGGTATGCATTCACAGTTTTTTTTATTTGAGTGAAATGGAACGAGGTTGTAGAAGTTCACTTTGAGATACTGTTTTGAAAAATATTAATTGTCTGTTTGTTTCATCTGAAGAGCTATGTACATGGTTCTGCAGTTTGAAAACTCGCATAAGTTTATTTGATTCAAATTCTGACGAGTTTATTTGATATAAATAGGATGAGGTTGTCATGAAAACTGAGTCATTTGAGAGGCTGAGGGTGGAGGCAGAAAAATGTTTAACACAAAGCGAGAAACTCAGCAAAGAGAAAGAAGAATTTGAATCTGCAATATATGCAAAGGTGCTGTTTTCAGACCAAGCATTAAGCTCTGTTTATTATTTTCACGGGTTTGTTCGGATTTATTATGATTTCTCTTTTCTTTTAACCTTGTATTTGTATTCCAAGCTCTTTCTGCTACTCTTTGTTCTGGAATGGTTTAATTAGGCTTGGTAGCTGAACACCCCAAAAAGTTCTTCCATGATTAGTCGTGACCCGTGTTCCTCTTACTTCCAGTTTCTTGGAGTTCTGAACTCAAAGAAGAAAAAACTCAGAGAACTTCGCGATAAGCTCTCGAAACAGGGAACCGCTGTTGAAGAGGACGCACAATCTACCGACAGAACTGAGACCTTTGATGAGGGAAGTGAGGAGGAAATAAGTGGGGAAGAGGTGGAGAAGGAAGATATTGGCACTTCTTCATCCAAAGATGTTCCAGCCAGAAGGGGCCGGGGTCGAAAGAGAAAGTAAAATATCTAAGTAACACCATTAAATCTTTTTGATCATCCTCTCTTTCTAATAGCTGTTAATTTAACTTTCCTTTTCATAGAGAATGAGGATGTATATACACTGTTGAACTTGTGAATATTTCAAACATTAGACATTTTGCCCAAGGTATTGGTACTAAATTCTGCATATAGTTCAAGTCGAGAGCATAATTGAGCAAATTTATCTGCAAGTTTGGAAAATGTTTTAGCAATGAGAACGAACCTATGAGCTACATACTGAACGCACACTTCATGAGCTTGGAAATTTTAATGTCATTCTCACTTCGAAAGGTAAGAAAATCAGTACAAATTCTAACAAGGGCTTCATCTGAGCCTAAAAAAATTAGGGACAATTTCAAATATATATAATAAACTAATAAGTTTACAACAAATATAATCATGTTTTATTTACATAAAAAAAAATAGCCAAAATCATAGAAAATATATAGTGACTATACAATATATCTTGCCAAAAGTTATAGAAAATATACACTGATTATACAATATAGATTACTTATACATGAGTTATACATTGAATATACATTATGATACACTCTATACATGAAATATACATCCAATATACATGAATATATACCGAATGACCATTTTTTTGATAATTAAAATGACCGAATGACCATCTATTGTAATTATAACAAAACAAAATTATGGATGAGGATGTATATACACTGTTGAATTAATACCACGGTCACAAAAAAAAAAGATATTGAATTACCCATCTTCTTCGCGTGTTTACGTTTTTGTTATTTTTTGGTCTTCCTCGTGTGTTTACTTTTTAATAATTTTTTAAATCTTCTTAGTAGAAAATTTGTCCCTATCACCGACCTTACTTTCAATGGGAAAAAAAAATACTTATACCTCAAAAAGGCAAAATATTTACCCTTAAATGCCCCATTATTTTCATCAGTGGCAGACCCACCTTATGCCGAGGGGGTTCATCCGAACCCCCCTTCGACAGAAAATTATACTATTTATACATGGTTAAAATAATTTTTTATGTATATAAAGTAGATGTCGAACCCCCTTCGACCAGCTCGTGTGTCTACTTATTTAGATTTTGAACCTCCTTATTTAAAATCCTGGGTCCGCCACTGACTTTTATAACTCCTTTCAACGCCCACTCTACATGATACCGATAGAGTATCAATATACCGACAGAGTATCATAGAGGATTAAACTTAGTCCTCTATGATACCGATATGGTATCAATATACCGACAGAGTATAATAAAGAATATATTTTCTATTAATTTAGAGTTTAATAAATAATATTGTGACTTTAACAATTTTCTCTTAATTGTTTTATTTTTATTTCTTAAGCTCAGTCATATATGATAGCGATATGGTATCAATATACCGATAAATTATCACATAGGATTAATTCATAGCAGTGATGTTGACGTCATGCGCGGAATAAGAAAGGAAAAAGTGGGGGTAAGAAGGTAAATAGTTTGGGTCCATTAATGGTAAATAGTTTGAGTCGGGTCTAATTTGAGTAAATAGTTTTACAGTTGGGTCTATTTTGTGCAGTTTTCCCTTTGTTTTATTAGAATGTCTTACAATTAGTAGGCTTTTCAAGTCTCCATGATTAATAGGGGTGTACATGAATCGAATTGGTTTGAATTTTTTAAATAACAAACTAAAATATTTTTGTCGAATTTTTAAATCTATAAACCAAACCAAACTAATAAAATTTGAATTTTTTGACCTTGGATTTTTTCGGGTTTCTCAGGTTTTTGGTTTTTTTTGGGTAAAGTATTCATACAAACATATAATTGACTTGTGTTTCAGATATTTCTTTAATCCTATCCAAATACAATTATCTAAGGTGTTTCTTAAGAAAATAACATAAGTATGATATGAGTGATGACACTAAAATATTCAAGAAAAATAATAATATAATCACATAAAACAAATATTGCAAATAGATAAGTCAAAATGAAAATGTATAATTTTAAAGTACTAAATCATGGTAAAATAATTCTAATAAGTATTACTTATGTGACTAAACTTTAAATAAAACTAAAATTAAGCTATGTATTTTAATTATCTAAAACAATATATAACTAAAGAAAAGATATTCAACATTAATTGTTATCATTCTTAGTATCGAGTTGATTTTTTTTGGTAGCAACAGTGTTAATTTGTGCTTTATTAGAGTTACTAATATCTATGGAATATAACCTTTGTTAGACTATTCAAAATTCTAAATCAAAATAATTTTGTTAAAAGATAAAAAATATGAAAAAGTATGAGAGATATTTATAAATTATATCAAAGTGAATATTTTTATGTATAAATAATTTTTAAAAATTATATATATGATGTCGGGTTGGTTTGATCTTGGATTGATTTTTTAAAGTTAAAATCAAACCACTCCAATATAATCAGATTTTTTTTCTTCAATACCAAACCAAGTCAAACCAAATCAATATTCAAGAAATGGGACACTGGCCAATCACTTATGTGAAAGCACATGATGACAAATAAATCTGAGATTGAGCCTCATATACAGTGGCATATCAATTCTGGTTCTTGTAGCTTTTGGTGGGATGACTGGCTAGGAATTGGCCCTCTAGCTAATCACAATGACTATCTACCTAGACTCAACAATATCACTGTTTCTGAGTTCTTGGTTGATGGAAATTGGGATGAAGAGAAAGTGAGACAGCTTGCACCACAGCACCTGATACACAAGATCCTCAACTATTCCTTTAAATATCAACCTGTTATCCCAGATGCAGCTTGCTGGAAGTTGACCTCTACTGGAAATTTTACTTGTGCTTCAGCTTGGAACCAAATCAGAAAAAAAAGAAACAAAACTATGACTGACAAAAATATTTGGCATAAAAATATTCCTTTCAGGATATATTTTCTTGTATGGAGAATTCTCAGAAGCAAATTGCCTACAAATGATTGTATTGAACACTTTGGCCATGCCTCTGCACAATGTTGTTGTTGTTACAGGCCAGGATGGGACAATATAGATCACATTTTTCTTTCTGGAGACTTTGCTAGCCACATATGGAAGTCTTTTTCTGATTGTTGGGCCATACATCATAGCAGTAGCCCCATAAGAAGCAAGTTGATGAAATGGTGGCTGACTAAACCAAATAATGAGGTCCATAAACTTTTACTACAAGCTACACCTATATTTATTTGTTGGAACCTATGGAAGAATAGATGTTCTAGCAAATATGGGGGCAAAAAATCTAGTAGTACTAGAGTGAAGTTTTCAATCATCAAAGACCTTCATATGCTACTCTTCACAGCCTTTCCTTATATTAGTTGGCCAAGTGATTGGAAGGAGCTTATAAGTATGGTGGAAAGATACAGCCATGAACTGAAGATCATCCAAGTTATTTGGCACAAACCTGCTTATAGCTTGGTTAAGCTTAACACTGATGGAAGTGCTTTGGAGAATCCTGGAAGAACTGGAGCTGGGGGCATCCTGAGAGACAATAAAGGAGAACTCATTTATGCCTTTGCTGCACCACTTGGACTTGGTTCTAACAACCAAGCTGAGGTGCAGGCTGCCCTAATAGGCCTTACTTGGTGCATTCAACATGGTTACAGCAGGGTTATCTTAGAGGTGGATTCTGAGTTACTTGTGAAATGGCTAAAACAAGAGATCACAGCACCTTGGACCATCAAAAAATACATCATACATATGCAGGAGCTGATCAAAATGTTGGATTACTTTCAATGTAATCACATTTATAGAGAAGCTAATTTTGTTGCAGATAATTTATCCAAACACAGTCACAGAGTAGACAACATCATCCAATTCTACAATGTGCAACAACTTCCTAAGGAAGCAAGAGGATATTACATTCTAGACAAGATGGGAATGGCAAGTTTTAGGAGGACAAAGCTGAAGAGGATCAAGCAGCTTCCTTGACTTGTTTACATTTATTAGTTTCTGTAGTATAACATTATCTATGTATAATTCCAATTTTAGAAACATTGTAAAGGGGAGAGTCTCCCTTGTTTATTGCTTTCATAGAATAACTAACTTACCATTAGAGTTACAGTTTCAAAGAACAAGAACCTCAAACTCCATACTGAGCATCCAGCATCTTCAACACTCAGTCTTGGAGCCTCTCAACACTGCAACAACATTCAGAGATACAGCAGATGAGGAATCCAACCACAGAACACTCTTGGAAGTTTTGCTAGCTTGTGCTAGTTTCTTCTTGCTCTTGTTTCCTTGTTTGTGCAGGGTACAAGTTGAACAACAAAATGGACAGTACATGCTACCCACCTTTGCTGATCAAGATTCCATTATGTACAAACATGAACTGAAGCTCTCAGCAACATCCAACAAAATAACAAATCACAGCACATGGGGAACTCAGAAGCTATAGGAAGCAACAGATGGCTTCTTGTTTGGACTTTGGTGCAGCTGGAATGAAGCAGATGACATTACAACAACTACACTCTTGGAACCCCTCTATTGTTTGTGTGTTTGTTTTCTTTTGTTTGTGCGGGTTGGGTCCAGAACTGTAACTCTCAGCAACAAGTGGAATAACAACAACCACAACAGCAAATCCAATTCACAGCACCCTAGGCACTTGTTAACCAACAACAACCATCCAACTACACATAGTTTGTTTTTGAATGATTATTTTTGTGCAGGTTTCATAAATCACCTTACAGCTGTGGAGTGGGTATTCACAGCACTTTGGATGGAGCTATTCTGTGCAAGTAGCTGGAATAATTCAACAACAATCCACAACTATCATATTTAGCTCAATCCACTGAAGATGCAAAGCCCCACCTGGTTGCTTGAGTTGGTTTGCTTTCCTGTTTCAGTTTCTCAACTGAAACACCATACTACCAGCAAGCTACAGCAACCAACAACTCCAGATTGCAACTATGAAGACATCCAATGTGCACTCACTATACCTTGGCAACAACAAGATGGACCCTTCCTATGTTCATCTGTAGGTTGCTGGAGGTGCATTAAGGAATTGAACCAGCAATTGGTTATGGAATTACAGAAGATACAGAAGACAACCACAAGAATCACAGCACCTTTGGAATTAAGAAGTTACAGAAAAATGGCTTCTTGCTCGACTCTTGGTGCAATTGGGATGTACATCACTCAACAACTCTTGGGCCTTCTCTTGAATACAGGTTGATGGACCATCCACCAACAGCTGAAAACACACCGCCGCAACAACAACAACAAGAATCCATACCAGCAACCCAACATCCAATACTTGGAGCCACACACAACAGCCATAAAAAATGAAACTAGTTTTCCTTTTTTGTTCACTGTTGTGTGTCTCTTGGTACAGGTGTCCTGTTACCTTGAGCCTTGTATTGGATTTACAGCTGATCTTGGATTTCTTGAACCAGCACCTGCAGAGCCCAAGAAGTTGCAGCTCGAACGGATACTTCAAAACGTTAGTCGAGCGACCCTGAAAAAGTTAGCCGACTTAAGTTTCATCAATGAGGTATACTTTCTACATATCCAAATCAGTAGCACCATGCACTATCTTTGCATGATGATCACACGACTTATGGAAAAACTCGGTATGAAAAGATTAAGAAGGACAAAGATGACATGAACGATCTCGATCCATGCAAATGAGAAGTTTCGTATACCTGTTCTTCTTCAGTTTAGCTATGTACTGAATTTAGCTTAGTTGAATAGGACTAGTGTAGGTTCCTTTCTCGTATTTACATAGAAGGTGAGAGTTTCCCTCATTTACGTTTTTTCTTAATCGCATTGAGGAGTCCTCTCTTAAGTTATCATCCATCTTAGGTTCGGAGGTAAGGTTTCATGTCCCCCTCCTTGTACTTGTACTATTACTTTTATATATAATAATGAAAGTTTCGATTAAAAAAAATAATAAAAAATCAATATTCAATTTTTTTTCCCAAGTTACGATTTAGTCTGATTTTCGATTCGATTTTGCTAATCCCTAGTGATTAGAATATGACATTTGTTGCATTAGAGGGTGGTTATTTGGGTGTATATATCATGCAATTAGACATGAATAGCTATTAATAAGACTTCATCCATTCATATTATACAGTATTTTTAGCTTGAACTATTCTTTAAAAAATTCAATCTCCTCTAAAAAGTAAAAGTTTTTTTGATTGCTTGATTACATAAAAAATCACTTAGCTAAATAAGGGTAAATTTAGAAAAAAATTAATCTTTTTGATTACCCCTTACCATTTGATTTTTTATTTTTGATGATTCAAACTCACTATCTTATATGGGAGAGGGAGAATATGCTTTTCAGTTTTTCTATGATTTCTTTATCCGATTGTTCTTTGTAGTTATTGTGCAAAATACTTAGAATTGCAATTGTTTAGCTATGAATATAAATTGAAATTGATTTTAACTTTGTGTGAGTAATTTGGCTTCTTTGATATTTGCTTCAGGCGTTATCAGCAAGGCACTAACCTGTATATGCATTTTCTTGTTACCTTTTTTCTTTTTTGCATATCTTGTATATAAATTCTACTAAGTCAGCGTTGGATCATAAATTTTTAATTATTTTTGAGAAATCAAATTTAAAATGAAGTTTGGATTGAAATTACGAATAATTTTGAAAACATATTTTTTTTAAAAAAACAAAACATGAAACATATTGTATACACATAAGTTCTAGGAGCTATCAAAATATCTATAAATTTGACATAAAATTATCATTTTTATAATGAATTAGATAATACATTATTCAAAAATCATAACACAATATTTTAATAAAAATTGCTAATAACACAATTACCCGCTATTACAATTCGTTAAATTACATTAGTTACGAAAATCCATCGGTGCGAATAAATAAATAAACAATAACAATGATAATTAATAGTTATTCTTTAATATAATATTTTCACATTCTACAAATAATTTCTTAACGACGAACATACATTTCTAAAATAGAAGTATCTTTAATAAAGTGAAAGGATAAATAGGATTAGTTGAAGTCGTAAATAAATAGATGAACTTTTTTAAAAATAAAATAAAATATAAAAAAATAGGATAAGTTTTAATTCTTTTTTAAAAAACACACCAATTATTTTTTGGCCCCAAAACCATTTTATTATAGATTTTGGAATTTCGGGATAAAGTGCTTGCAATATCTTATGACCAAATTGGTACAAACATATGAGATCCAACGAACCTTATTTTATTCAAAACAAAATATAGCCGTTACACAAAAGATCCTCCAACGGCTATCTTTCTCCTTAATCTCCCATGCCTCAATCTTCCTCTTTATAGCCTATACATTGTCCATTGGCATTGTGAATCAATGCAAAATTCACTCTCTGTTTTTCCAAATTCCCTTTCCATTACTTGATTTTTCTGCATATATCTCTCTCTCAAAAAAAATTCAAAATGAATGATCTGATGACAAAATCTTTCACAAGCTATGTTGATCTGAAGAAAGCCGCCATGAAAGATGTTGAAGTTGGTCCAGATTTGGAAATGGGTATGACCCAAATGGACCAAAATCTCACTGCTTTCTTAGAAGAAGCAGAAAAGGTGAAATTGGAAATGAATTCAATCAAGGAAATTCTTCGTCGTTTACAAGACACTAATGAAGAAAGCAAGTCCCTACACAAACCTGAAGCTCTGAAATCGATGCGTAATCGCATAAATTCAGATGTTGTAGCTGTATTGAAGAAGGCTAGAGCTATTAGATCTCAGCTGGAAGAGATGGACCGGTCCAACGCGATTAACAGACGGCTTTCTGGGTGTAAAGAAGGGACGCCTATCGATAGGACTCGATCTGCTGTGACTAATGGGCTTAGGAAGAAGCTAAAGGAGCTTATGATGGATTTTCAGGGGCTGAGGCAGAGGATGATGACTGAGTATAAGGAGACTGTTGAAAGAAGATACTTCACTGTGACTGGTGAACACCCAGATGAAGAAGTCATTGACAAGATCATTTCTAGTGGAAATGGTCAAGGTGGTGAAGAATTTCTTTCTAGAGCAATTCAGGTATGCCTAAACAAACAAAAAACTTAGTCTTTTTTCTCCCAATTTGTCTCTGTTTTTTCCCCTATTTTTCTATCTGCAGAAGAACAATGCTCTGTTTTTGTTGAACTGTTTCTTAGTGGCTTAGTTTGAAGTGTTCTATTTCAAGATTTAAGGGATTACCAACTTAGTTTGTAGACTGTTGTTAGTACAAATCTATAGTGAGAATTCATAAATTTATTGAATTTTGGGGCATGTTGCTAGTCCGAATCTAATAGTAGAATTCATATAGCCGAACATCAAATTATTGAATTTTGGGAGTCCAAATCTATAGTGGGAATTCATATAGCCCAACATCAAATTATTGAATTTTGGTGTGTTCAAAATGGTTAGTGAGGTTTCATGTGGTCTACACCTCAAATTGTTGAACTTTGAACTATATTACTAGTTGAAATTGTAAGCCAGGATAGTTGTTATTTTGGTGGGTGCAGGAGCATGGGAGGGGGAAGGTGTTGGAAACAGTGGTGGAGATACAGGACCGTCACGACGCTGCGAAGGAGATAGAAAGGAGCTTACTTGAGCTGCACCAGATATTCTTGGACATGGCAGTGATGGTTGAGGCACAAGGAGAGAAAATGGATGATATTGAGCACCATGTGGTGAATGCAGCACAGTATGTTAATGATGGAGCCAAGAACCTCAAGACTGCAAAAAAATACCAGAAGAACAGCAGGAAATGGATGTTCATTGCAATTATAATTCTCCTAATTCTGATCCTGCTAGTCATCATCCCCATTGCTACCAGTTTCGCTTAATCTTGAAGTGCCCATTCTTTATATTCTTTTTAGCAGTTGAGAGATGGTTGTTTATTCTATATTTTTCACTAGTCCTGTTGATAGGACATAAAGTGAGTATTGAACCTTAAATCTCCAGAGTTTGTCTCTTCGTCTCGGTTAAAGTTGTACATTATAAACACAAGTAGAATTTTCCAGTACAACTGAAAAGATCTCTTTCTCCCCAAATTTAAAATTTGATTATTGTTCCTACTACTCACGTAACTCGATAAACAACCCTTTTTTAATCTATCATGTATAATTATTTTCTCAAAACTTTATTTTAAAATATTAAAATTATTTTATATTACGATGAACATGCCCAAGTAAAAGGAACTACATCACCCCGTTTAGTCATAAAAAAATATAAATTAACCTTCTTTTTGAAATAATTTTTACTTTATTGAAAAATTAATTTTTGACAATGAAAATTTCAAATTAAACTTGAAGTTGAAATATGAATTTGAAAAACTTCTCAATTACTCCATATCCAGAATTTCAAGTAAAATGGTATATTTTCTATCATTTGTGAAAAAGCATAATAAGCGCAACTCCAATTTTAAAAATTTCTTGTAAAGTGAAAAATATTTGATTTTTAATTATATATGGACAAAAATGTTCATCAAATTCACGATCTATTTTTTTCTTCTAATACTCGAATATTAAAATTATCAAAAAGTATATTTTTATTAGAATCAATTTATTTAAATATTATCTTTCTGACGTGTAATCTAAACAGAAGAAATCATAACATCTACCAAACGTCTTTTCTGAACCTTAAGTTTTCAAATATTAAATCAATAATTACATAAAAACATTATCTATATTTTATTTTAAGCAAATATGAAATAATATGTATAAAAATAACTTCTTGGCAAATCTTTGATTGTATATTTGTCCAACCAAGTTACTTGTTTATTTAGTCTTTGCTATTCAAGAAATAATTAAATGAAAACATGATATCAAAAATTTCTCAAAAAACACACCTCATTGTATCACCCAAAAATGAATATAAACACAACAAACTTTCATTAGTTTTCTACTCATACTCACCAGTCTAATATTATGAATTTTAACATATTATTTTTTGATTATGTTCAAATTTTCAAGTAATTTGGAGTTGTGGCGAAAATTCTACCATTAAAGGATGTTAAAGTTTTAAAACTTTGAAGAAATTTTAAGTGTGTCTTGTTGGATTAGGTTGAATTCGAGCTCAAAAGATATTGAGGTTTGATATCTTGCTCGAAGGGATGCTACTATTGAAATTTGAGGTGATTTCGTGAAAATTTGAAGAAATTGAAAATTTGAAGTTCTTGGTGTTCTTTATGTGTTCTTGGTGTTCTTGAAGAACAAGGAGCAAAAATAGTACATTTGATTTAAAACTCCAATTGAAAAGTGTTAAAAGTTATTTTGGTGATTTTGTAAAATCGAAGTTAAAAAATAATAGCCTAGATGAACTTTTTCTCAAACGACAATGACATATATGAGCCAAACTTTTAACTGATGGCATAAATAAATTTTTTCTCAAAGTTCGATGGCATATTTGAGTTTTTTTCCTTTTAAAAAAGGTAATGAGCAAGATATACATGATTCATTAACTCGGTATATAAACTATTAACCCATATTAGTAGAAGAATTTTAATTTATGGCGTATTAATAAAATAAATTGAATTAAACCTTCTATTATAAATATTAAGTACCAATTTGTTTCATAATTATGGTGTTAAGTGGACGGAAGGTGTAATGATATTGTAATTTATAAAGAGGTATCATATCATCTTGTCTATACCGATCTATATAAGATTATGCATTAACTTGAAAATATCTGGAAATTAGCAATGCATATATTTAGCTTATTCTATAGGAATGTGTTGGCATAACCTTTCTCATACAAGTCAAGTTTTAAGATGATGGTGATCTGGATGGTGATGGATTGTCATTATTTCTGTCTTGATATATTTTTTTCTCAATGAAAATATTTGTCTTTTGATCTTTTCTGTATTTTTGAGTTTCTTCCTTCCTCTTTTTGAAAATCGAATGAAAAAAATTAAGTTTTTTTTTTTGTTAAAAAAAGAAACTGTTAAGTATTATGAATGAAAAGATGGAAAGAAACTAAGAATTCTGAGATTAATATATTATAAATTTACCTATAAATTCAGAAGAGTTGATAGAAAATAATTATAACCATGAAAAATTACAAAGAAATTATTTAAGAAAACAATAAACGCAAAGCAAGAGCATATAGAATTTTTCTCTTTACAAAAATGATAAATGTATGACTAAAATGCACAAACATCATAATCTCAATTCAAAATAGAAAACAATCACTACTCAAAGTTATTACAAAAGTATAAATACATATTGGAACTTTAAATCAAAAGTAAAAAATATTAACAATATCCAATAGCTATGAGAAATGTATCATAGGTAATATAAGTATATAAAAAATGAAGAGAGACAAATTAAGAGAGGAGAGTTTCTTATTCTTCCAAGTATATTCAAGTGTTTTCCCAAATCTTCAAGTGTATAACAAAATCCTCAAGACCTCTATTTATATTGTTACATAGAGACATATAGAGAGATAACAATAAACATGACATTAATCCTTGAGAATGTGGGGAAGATCAAGTGGTGTATATAAAAGATAAATGAGGAGGTGGTGGAGGTGTAGACATTATTACACATAATGATAGAATTACAACTTGAAGTTATGGACATTAACATTAAAATAATATATTTACAACAAAATATTAATTATTCAACAATTATATAAATAATAACCGTTCTACATTAAAATGAGGAGAAAAACTAACAAATGCTCAAAAAAAAAGGATAGATTTATTATATATATAGATTTGGACTTGATACACTTATTAAAAAACAATGATTGACATAACTATTAATTGATGTTTAGTACTCCCTCCGTTCCATATTAGATGTACACTTTCTATTTTACTCGGTGATTAAGTGGATCAACTTTATATTTTGCCCTTTGTTCTCTCAGTGCTAGCTAGTATTGGGAATTGATCACATTCAAAACGCCATATTAATTATAGGAGTAAAATGAGAAAAAATTAATCAATTCTATCTTAATTTAGTAAGTGATGAAGTAATATGGAACAACTTTTTTTAGTAAGATGCTTATCTAATATAGAAATTATGGAGTATTAAGTCTTGAAACATGATTTGGAGAATAAGCAATTAATGTTTAGGGTAAAACATGAAAAAAAAATTATTTTTTCTTGATATGTTAAAAGTGACAAGTAAAAATGAAAATCTATTTATGAAATATTGGACAAAAAAAAGTGAACATATAGAATAGTTTTTAAAGAAGACAAATGGGGTCTTAATTACTCCATCATTTTTCAAGACCTATACTATAAATATTAAGTAATATGGATATTACGGTAAACTAATCATATTAATTATTGTTTAATAAAAAACGTGTAAAATCTTGGGTATGAGATGTTCCTTCCTTAATTAAAGGTCTTGAGTTTGAGTCTTGAATATAAAAAAATTCTTAATAGAGATCGCTATCCCTTGAATGGGGTCCTATCCGATACAAATTCAAAATAATCGGACTTCAATGTGAAAATCAAACTCCAAATAAAAATTAAAAGAACCATGTAAAATTTAAAATCTACAAGTAGCTATTTTTTGCCAGCTATATTTTGCCAGCTACAAATGTGGCATACTTTTAAGATAAAGAGATTGCATTTTTCTTTTTTGGGGGTCCCACGTAAAAGATATTTTACATATCAAAAGTATGACCAGTGAAAAGTTCTATCATAACTAAAAATCAACATTTTCGGAGAGGGAAAAATAAAAAATGAGAAAAGAAAAAAAGAAGGAAAAAAGTTTAAATTTTTTTCTATATTACAAGCAATCCCCTTGAATTTTATTTGTTAAAGAAATTTCTAAGGGAACTTTGAAGCCATTACTTTAAATACCCATATACAGTGATCAAGCTAAGTGTATCATTCACAAATCACAATGAACAGGCTCGATCATTAAATAAATCTCTACTTACTAGATCTAATATCTTCTTTCTATAAATAAGAGCGGCTTAATTAATTAATAAAATCTTTCCTTCGTACATTACAATATAAAATATCTTCCCATATAATATAGTAGATTCATCTTACAATCTTATTTACTTATTATTCATTGTCAACTAACATTGTTCTTCAAATTGAATACGCAAATGGAACTTTGTGTTGCATGCTTAGTCATCTTCCACAAAAACAAAGACTTGTTAATTCAATGTTATCCAATAAGCAATATATTAGTTGTCTCTATTGTTTCAATATTCTTAAGAACCTTAATTTAAAATTAATGCTAGCTAGCTATAAAAGTTTGAATTTGTAACTTGTGTTGCTTGTCCACTCACCAGAATAATTAATTTGCGTGTAACACGAAAGAAATTGGTGAGATATCTATGTTTGTTATAAACATATTTGTATTATAGTGAATGTCTATTACGTGGATTTCTTGAGAGAAAAATTAAGAATTCTACTTAGGGATCAAGTCAGTTTTTCCATATAAATAAAAGGATTTTCCTTTATTGTAATAACTCTTAAATGTTCATCAAGAGGAATAAGAAGTTTCTTTCTTCTCCCTACTATCTTTTCTTCTTATTATTTTATATAGTTTCATAACACGTTATTAACATGAGATTTTAACCAATGGAGGATCGTTTCTTCGCCGCAAGGTATAATACGTTTTATTAAGTACTTGTATGTGTTACTAAAGTACTGCGACGGAAACGAATTTTGAAAATTACATCTTGAAACAAGATGCATACGAATACAGATCCGTAGCTAATGATGACAATGATCCGTATAAAAAAATATATCACCTGCATATTTATGGCCATCATGACTTAAATTTCATTAATTTTTAAGTTTGTTTATGTTCTGACAATCACGCCTTTGATATTATATATCGCAAGTTTTTGTGACTAAGTTTGTTAAAATTAGAAGTGGTTAAATTTGTTGAAGTGCAGTATCTAATCTTTTTTTAAATATTACTGCAAAATTATTGGGAAGTATATCGGTATGATAATTGTTACCATCTTTATTCATCTGTAGGTGTATTACCTGCTAATTCACGCAAGTCAATTTTAATTTTTGGACTACATTCTACTTTGAGATTTCTGTTTGCAAATCATATTTACTGATGAGTGCAGGATACTTTAGATATTGAGTATTTGATTTAATTCGTTTATGTTTATACTCGTTAAATGTTTTAATATTTTAAAGGTTTGATGATGAATCTTGATGTATTTTGACCTATTATGTCATTAGTTAAGGGTAAGACGATGGATTTAAGTTCTATCGCACCAAAAGGATAAGACATCCACTATGATGATAAAATTTTGGGTTCAAATCCCATCGTTTTATGGACTAAGACGCCTTTATATGGGTAAGACGTTGGGTTTGAGTCTCAATGCACTATAGTGATGATATAATGATCACTAAAGCAGGCTAATATGCTTTTCGTGAAAAGTCATGAAACCTATTCCACTGAATTTGCTCCATTCCTTAATGTAAATGTGATAGCAGTGCATTATATGTCTGAAACACGACAAGTGATTGAATAATGCACATGAATGTGGAATGAGGTACTAGGCTATCATAATTTGATATGCTAAGATGATTGTGTCTCATTCATGACTAATGAGAACTTTTGATAAATACTACATAGACAAATCCTTTCTCTAAAGTGAATGTAGTAGCAATGCATAATATGTCTAAAAGAAGACAAGTGGTTGAATAATGCACATGAACATGGAATGAGGTACTAAGATATCATAATTTGATATGGTTAGATGATTGTGTTTCAATCATTAAGAATGAGGACTTTTGGTAATGATGAGAAGAATTATAGAAAATTCAAATGGACATTCATTAATGAATGTAAAGATTCTTTTAAATGGTGAATTAATCTTGTACTGCTTGTTATCAAGACAAGTTAATTGTGAGACAATCACCAACGGAAGTTGAGATTGAGTCCCCCGCGTTCTTGGAATGTATTTATGGGAATATTTGTGGACCTATTCACCCACCTAGTGGGTTGTTTAGATACTTTATAGTCCTAATAGATGTTTCTTCTAGATGGTCTCATGTGTGCCTATTGTCATCTCGCAACTTGGCATTTGTAAAATTGTTGGCACAAATAATATGATTACGGACACAGTTTTCTGATAATCAGATTAAGTCCATTTATCTTAATAATGCTACAGAGTTTTCATCTGAATCATTTAATGATTATTGTCTATCGTTTAGAATTGAATAAACTCAATATGGAAGTGGATGTGATAGTGCAAAAATGAAGCTTATTAATATGGATGTGCATTTCATTGTGATGAGATCACGACTCACCTTCAGAAGAGGTAAAGTAATTGAGAAGAAATACATTTGAAATTTACTTCTGAAGTAGTAAATATGAAATTTACTCAAGAAAATAACATGTTATGATAAACTTGGAGTTTACTAGTACAAATAATTTTGCCATCTCGAAGATGCGCATATTAAAAGAATTAGAAGATTCTTCAAGAATTCTTTAAGTTGCTTGTTCTCATGATAAGTTGATTGGATCAACTAATGTTGGGACGAATCCCAAAAATTCTAAAAAGTATACAAGGTGAATACGGGCCTGTTCACCTGTCATGTGATATGTTAAAGAGATGCATCTATAATATAATCACATGTGCATTTGTTGTCAAACCTGCAATTTGACATTCGTAAAATTATTTGTGCAAAATAATTGAGTTAAGAGCACAACTTTCAGAATATGTAGTCAAGATAATTCATCTTGATAATATTGATATTATCCAAGCTGATCTCAGATAAATAGTTTAATAATTATTTATGAGAACAAAATTTCATGGTCTGAAATATAATATATTGAATATAAAAATAATTGTAGGCATCAGACTAATAAATTATGATCAATTTTTCTCTCGTTTGATTTATGGTCAAGCGTCATATAATTTTCATCTAATAATTTTGATGTGCGGTATATGATTAATAAATATACCATGATGCATAAAGATGAATTCTCCAAAATAGAATAGGATATATGTTAGTTTGTCTAACACAGGGGGAGATAAGAAGCAACCAAGAGTTGGAAATACTTCTATTGAATGTCCCTGAAGGACAGAGTCTATGACATGCATGAAGCATGATAAACTAATCGATTCCAAATAAAATAATTCTCGAAAAAGGAGGAGGAGTAAATAATTAAAATGGTCATAATGATGAGGTAATGTGCTCTGGAAGAACCTATGACATAACACTTCATGAAACCTCATGAGAGAGGTATGTACCTCAAAATAATGAAGTGATGAGATCTCAATAAGTTATGATGTATTGTGAACCGATACAAAATGATATATCGCCGACGATATCTTTGATACAATATAGTGCAATATCGTAAAAGATTATGAGGATCTAAATTCTACAGTCTACTAAGATATGCTGACGTAGAAATATTTATCAAGTGAAAAGTGGAATAATGCGTCTTGATAAGCGTAAAACTTATTTGACTTGTAATCTAGACACTAGAAGATGAATGTTGTCATTTGAACAAAATTGATATGAAAATATTTGAAGAATTCAAAATGCATTAAGCATATCCAAGTTCTTGAAAAACTTGTTTATAATCCTCAAATGGAGTAAATCAATCAAAAATCTTTGTATTATTATGCAAGTTGATGACTTGAATTGAAACTCTTGAATAGTCTTCAAAAGACAATAGATTATTTGCTTAAGGAAGTTGAAGTGAGGAACTTGCAGAATTCTTTGATCATGAAGGGATGATTCATTAAAGGAGATAATATGAAACACATTTTGCAAGAGCTTTTCTACACACACAAACTCCCAAAGATGGTGATATCAACGTGCAACAGATTTGTTCAAGTAACAATATGACTGATTTATTCACCAAACTCTATCAACTACAACTTTCAAGAAGATGGTGCATAAGCTTGGAAGGCGAAGATTCGAACCATCGGATTGATGTTCCCGTTAGGGGGAGCTAATATGCGATGTACTCTTTTTTTCTCACAAGGTTTTGTTCCATTGAGTTTTTCTTGTAAGATTTTTAATGAGGCGTCCTAAATGCGTATTATTAGATATGTGTACTCTTTTTCCTTCACTAGAATTATTTTTCATTGGATTTTATATAGTAAGGTTTTAATGAGGCACATAGTCTATCAAATACACATCCAAGTGGGAGTGTTATAAACATATTTGTATTATAGTGAATGTCTATTATGTGAAGAGAAAAGTTAGAAATCCTACTTAGGGACCAAGTCAGTTTTCCCATATAAATAAAAGGGTTTTCCTTCATTGTAATTAACTCTTAAATGTCCATCAAGAGGAATAGCCGTCTTCTCTCTCCTCCCTACTACCTTTTGTTCTTATTGTTTTATATAGTTTTATAACAATGTTTTAAATTTAATCCCATTCTCCAATTTTAATTCTATGAAGTTTCGCTTAATATTTCATTTATATATATCATTAGAGCGTATATAATTTTCTATGATCAATGTATTTAAATAGACTATGAAGATTATCTATTTTAATGTGTATATGATCAAACTAAGTTTATTATATACAATAATTACATGTTTTTTGTACATCATGTCAACTTATAAATTGTGCGATAATATTACACACTGCCAATGCATTTAATCCAACTTGCGTTTATGTATGACATTCCATAATTACCACACTTTTTGAAAGATCCAATATATATGAATTTTTATATTTTTAATATACAAATTGATATATATTGACTACAAACATTATCAAACGAATATCTCTCTGTACATAATTTACAAACAAATGAATACAATATTGGAAACCCTCCCAAATTAAAGAAAATCCAAAAAGGAGTTCCCACAAAATGTAGTGTAAAAAAAAAGACACCATCTTGCCAATGTGTCCACTAATTAGTTTTTTTACCGCCCACATTTTATTTATTTTTGAGACGTAGGACACAGATAATATGAGCAAGCTCACACAATGACACCAAATTGAACCATATTGAGGCTGGCCGGATCAGCAGAGTTACTAGCCCTTAACATATGACCAGCAAAGTGCATTGCATTGAGTGGGCAACCCGACCCGGAACCACTATTTCCAGGGATATTTGTGCAACCAGATGGTCCAGAAGAAGGGACTGAACCTCTTTGAAGAGACTGTAAATTCATCAAATCCTTTTCATGTAACAACCTGGTCCCTTTACTTGGCTGGATAGACACAATTAGGATAATTAAGGCTAAGAATACCAATAAATTGGTTTTAAGACACTTCATCTACAATTATGTTGCAAAAGAAGAAAGAAAAAAGAAAGAAGAATTAATGTTGTTTTTGAAATTAAGGAAAGAGTGAACATATTTATAGGCAAGGTTTATTATGGTCTGATTATAGGATTGGTTTTTGACTACTGACTAGGAAATTGGTTTTGAACCGATTGACAAATAATATTCATCCAAGGTTTATTTGTTGGTATTTCGTATTATTATATATTATTGGTACGAGATAAACATAAGTGGGATTATGTACGTAGTTGATGATGTTAACGTTTAGTGCTAGTATATTTTACTCAAGACTCTATATGAGTGTGAAATATCCGTTGAATATCTATGAAAGTTCGATCGTAAACTTATTATTATTGTGCACTAATGATTTGAAGTCATTATAAAAATGACTACTACCTTCGTGGAAACCTTTAGTAGGGTGGCTGCTGCAATTCCTGTTGGGGATATTTCTTGGAAATGAACTAATGGTCCGCGCTAGTCCAACCTTTGGACTTTTGCACCAAAGGCTCCTCCTGACTCCGCAGGAATTTTGTTAAGAATGTTCAAAATTTAATATATATATATATATATATATGTAATTTTTAATTTATATACACAATATGAATTTTTTAATAAAAAGTGCTCAATTGACCACACTTCATTCTACGTTGCTACACTACTAGCCATCCCTAAGGTTAGGTTCACAATCCAATAAGTTTAGAAATCCCTTCAAAACAATGTGCACTCTTGAAACTAATTGATTATTGTTGCTCTTTTGTTTACCAGTGCTTAATTCCCACGGATTGAAAAGTTTTGCGTAACAAGTACCTTCTTAAACATTTCCTGGTCAAAAACTCAAAAGCCTAAAAGGAGAAAAAGGTCTAGTGAATGAAAATAAACAGAAATAAAAATATAGTACGTAGTATTCTTTTCTCTTATTCATGTTAGATAGTAGTGAAGATGCGAACACTATGTGGGATAGGACAGCTAGTTATATTAGAGTTGTAGTAAGGGAAGTGTTGGGAGTCTCGACAGATAGCCGTGGCCGGCACAGAGGGGACTGGTGGTGGAATGGAGAAGTGGAAGGGAAGGCGGAAGCAAAGAAGATAGCGTATGCGAAGCTGATAGAAAGCAAGGATGAGGTGGAGAAGTGGACGAATAGGGAACTTTATAAGATAACGAGGAAGGAGGCGAAGTCGGCGGTCTCGACGGTAAAAACGGCAGCTTTTGAACGCCTTTATACTGAACTAGAAGAGAAAGGTGGGGATAGAAAATTGTTCAAGCTAGCCAGGTGCGAGAGAGAAGGGCACGCGATGTGGATCAAGTGAAGTGCATTAAGGACGAGCATGAAAAAGTATTGGTAGAGGAGACCCTCATTAAACAGAGATGACAGTCGTACTTCCATAAACTCTTGAATGAAGAAGGGGAGAGAGAAATTGTGTTGGGAGATTTGGAACATACAGGGAGGCTTCACGATTTTGGGTGTTGCAGGAGTATTACGGTCGAAGAGGTTAAGGGTGTTGTGCAATGGATGCGCTGGGGGAGAGCAATCGGACTTGACGAGATTCCTGGAGAATTTTGGAAGAGCGCGAGCTCGGTAGGTTTGGAGTGGCTGACTAGGTTATTTAATGTCATCTTTAAGACGGCAACGATGCCCGAAGAATGGAGGTCGAGCGTAATGATCCCTCTATACAAAAACAAAGAGGATATCCATAGCTGCAACAACTATAGAGGTATCAAGCTTCTAAGCCATACTATGAAAGTGTGGGAAAAAGTGGTGTAGATGAGGGTTAGGAGAGGCGTGTCTATTTCAGAGAACCAGTTTGGATTTATGTCGAGATGCTCAACTATAGAATCCATCCATCTTATGAGAAGACTGGTGGAGCAGTATAGGGAGAGGAAGAGGGACTTGCATATGGTATTCATCGATCTAGAAAAGGCTTACGATAAAGTTCCACGAGAGATACTATGGAGATGTTTGGAGGCTAAAGGTATACCTGTGGCGTACATTAGGGTGATCAAGGACATGTATGAGGGAGCCAAAACCAGGGGAAGGACAGTAAGAGGGGACTCAGAGCACTTTCCAGTTGTGATGGAGTTGCATCAAGGATCAGCCCTTAGTCCATTTTTATTTGCCTTGGTGATGGATGGTTTGACGCGACAAATTCAAGGTGAGGTGCCATGGTGTATGCTTTTCGCGGACGACATAGTCCTGATCGGTGAGACTCGTAGAGGAGTTAACGCTAGGTTGGAGGATTAGAGATATACCTTGGAGTCTAAAGGGTTTAAGCTGAGTAGGACCAAGACAGAGTACTTAGAGTGCAAGTTTAGTGAGACACCTCAGGAGGTTGACGTAGAAGTTAGGCTTGGTGACCAGGCCATCCAAAAGAAAAGTAGTTTCAAGTACCTTGGATCTATCATGCAAGGCAACGGGGAGATTGAAGAGGATGTCACACATCATATTGGGGCAGGGTGGATGAAATGGAGACTCGCTTCCGGTGTACTGGTGACAAGAAGGTGCCACCAAAACTTAAGGGGAAGTTCTACAAAGTGGTGGTTAGACCGGCTATGTTATATGGGGTGGAGTGTTGGCTAGTTAAGGTCTATCACGTTCAAAAGATGAAAGTAGCCGAGATGAGAATGTTGAGATGGATGTGTGGGCATACCAAGAGTGACAGGATTAGAAATGAGGCTATTCGGGACAAGGTAGGAATGGCCTCGGTGGAAGATAAGATGTGAGAAATGCGACTAAGATGGTTTAGGCATGTGAAGAGGAGAGACACAGATGTCCCAGTGCGGAGGTGTGAGAGGTTGGCCATGGATGGTTTTAGAAGAGATAGGGGTAGGCCGAAGAAATATTGGGGAGAGGTGATTAGACAGGACATGACTCATTTACAGCTTAACGAGGACATGACCTTAGATAGAAGGGTGTGGAGGACCCATATTAGGGTAGAAGGCTAGTACATAGTATCATTATTCTTCCTTATTAGTAGGCGCATTAGCGCATTATAATTTCTTGTGCTCTGACTTCTGTTATTATCTCCCTATTACTTTCTGTACTTTGATTACTCCATTTTATCTGTGTCGCTTTCGTTATTTGCATTATTCGTTATTTGCTTTCTCATATCGCTTTGAACTTCTTAGCCTTATCTGACCTCCTTTTATGCTTATTTTTTTAGCCGAGGGTCTCTCGGAAACAGCCGTCCTACCTTGATAGGAGTAAGGTCTGTGTACACTTTATCCTCCCCAGACCCCACATTGTGGGATTTCATTGGGTTGTTGTTGTTGTATGTTAGATATTTTGAAGTATGAGATTAAACAATCAGATACATGCTTGCTTCTGAAACAAACCATTGTAATTTTACCAAATGCATAGAAGACTTTACATTAATTTCAAAATTTTAATATTAACTTTTCATAAACCTATACACCAACACGTACGCCTGGAAAGCTGCTTTGCACTGGATGGAAGATAATTCCATTCAGTTTATTTTCTTATCAAAGGGAAATAAGCACAAATCTTAAAAGGGAAGTGAATTGAAGTTTGAGTTGGGTCGAGACCTCCCCATAATGAGTTTATTCGCTTTTCAGGACATAATTAAAAAGATGATTAGACTCTTGGTTTTGATCTAAACAGAAATTCCAACCACGATAGAAAGAAATGCCCCCAAAATCCTAGTAACGTAGCTTTTTATAAGCAGGGCTTCAACCGTATCTGGCCACCTCCTCAAGGTAGTGTGTGTCAAGTTTGAAGGATGGAATGTGCTTAGTAAATGGTGTGATCCATTGGCTAAGCAATATCTTACTGCAAACCTACCAACCCTTTCAATTTTAGGGGAACACAACGCCCTAAATCAATCAAAAGACGATGAAGGTAGTAATTGGGTCTGAAAAAGAATCATCCACTTCCAATGCCCTCTGGCACAATGAAACCAGCTTCAATCCTCACACTAAGGACATCATAAAACCTGCAACTCATACAACTATATATGTCAAAGATCTTACCGAGAATGTGCTTATATATATTAGGCGCCAGGCACCAACTTTTAAAACATAGCCAATATGGGTTTTCCAAAGAAAAAACAAATATGAGAGCAGAATCACTCTTTACACAAGGGATAAAACCCCGCCAACAAATCTAAAGACACATTACGGCAGAGAACAGTTCAAATGTTTCGGGGCTAAGCTCCCACCTTAAATAACTTGCTTTCAAAGCCCATTTGAAGGCCTAAATACTCTATACCTATTTACGCCACACGCCACGTTTGGATAATCAGGGGCGTGATACAGGTAACCAGTATCAGTATGAGCATTTCTCATTCCAAGAAAAGATGGATCAGAACCCATCAATTGCCACTGGTCATGAACTAACTGATCAATCTGCCCATTTACAAATTGTGGATTAGGCTGCGGAATCATATTCCTATAACTATTATAAAGGCCTCCAGAATAGTTATGCTGCAACTCGTCATGATAACTTCTTGTTCGCTCAAACCTACAAGAGCGTGTAGAGGGGTCTAGATCAGTTGCCATGCTAATATCACCCGGATAACTGAACTGACGATTCAGATGGTTGCTATTACTTTGCCAGCCTGAGTTTGGTACGGAAGCCCTTCCAATTCCATGCTCATCGTTCAGCAACTCATTGATTATATCAAGATGTGGAAATTCATCTGCCAATACACTCTGGGACTGACAACCAGAAGTGCAGGCTGGAAGTTCAGACGGAAGATGATCATGGGTCCTGCTGTTTACAGGCTTTAACATATCAAATTCCTGGATGTCATTTAAGACAGAAGACTGTGATATTGACCTACTATAACTTGCAGAGCTATCCCATTTCTGCCCATTCCACGAGGTATCCTCATTTGCCATTCCATAAGAAAAGCTTGGTCCAGCAGAACTATGTTCTGTTCTTTCCGGGGCCTCCGGTGACAACATTAAACCAGAAGTCAGTGAAGGTGCTTGAGAGTATGGATGTAGTGAATTAATGGTTGAACTTGGAGAATGTGGCTGACTAAAACCAACCGGGCTTCCAGAATCAAGACCTCCCACAATAGCATTTCTATAGGACTGAGGAACATAACTATGTGTTGCTGGTGAAGGATCAGGGCCCAATCGACCAGCTGCACTAACTGAACAAGGCAGTAATTGTGTTGCCTGAACCATGGAAACAACAGGGGCAGCAGGCCTAGGTTCAGTAACTAAAGGAGCACTCAAGGGTCTCGACTGGGCAGGCACTTGTCTAGAGATGGACCTTTCAGCTATGGCAGAAGTAGTCGCTTGTTTAGACGTGGACTTCTCAGTTGTAATTGAGGCAGGCTGTAGCAAGGGCTTCTTCAAGGCTTTTACCTTTACAGCTTTATGAGGATCAGCCTTCAACATCATGGAAGTTTCAGCTGAGATAACCTCCGGAACTGATTTATCAGTCAGCTTAGGACTATCTGAAAATGAACTTTTGACCAAGATAGGATCACTAGTGACCGAGATTTTCAAATTTTCCTTTGACTGAACAGCAGACAATGTACTTTTTTGGGGGCTTGTAGGAGGAGACTGGACACTTGGCTTCAACATGGAAGATCTCTCTCTATCGTCAATTAGCTTTCTCTGCTGCAAAACTGCTACTTTCTGCATACAGTAAGAAAACAATGTTGCATGATAATTGTAACTCAATATAAAACATGCACATAATCAAGCATCTACAGAGTAATCATCCTTTGAAATAATCAATCAATTGGAAAGGCCGGCATCTCACCATATGAATAAACAGAGAGATGAATATAATTAACAAGTAACATACAAAAGCCTATGCAATTAACCGATTTTCCAGAAATACATTTTTCTAGAAAATAATATTCCAGAAGAACATCCTTAAAAGATGGGATAGTTTCCACAAGTTTTTTTCCTCAATTTCTTTGTTCATAATTCTACAAAGAAACGTTAGTGGAAGGAGATGGGCACCTAAGAATTTTCACAGCAATGTGCAAAGGAGAGGGACAGAGTTAAAACAAACTAGAGGATTTTTTTTTTATAAAAAAGGGACTTTAGAACTAAGAGAAAAACATGATTTAGGTGCTTCAACTAGCTGAGTGTTCAGAAACCACACTTCTAGGATGATATCCACTCCGTCTGGAGGGGCAAAGAAGGAAAGGGTAGGGGGAGAAGTTAAAAACCTTGTTAGTTGCTTGCTGCTCGCATGAAAAAAATGCAGTAGCATGACACTCAGATCCTGTTGCCCCACAGCTTACAGATGTATCACTTAGCTGACCATCATCTGAAACAACATCCGACATCTGACCAACTGTTTCACGAGCCCAATCAGCTGCCTTACAAGTTGACCTGCTTCGTTCATTCCTCCCTCTAAAAGGTTGAAGTACTAGGAATTAAAACTAAAGACAGATATTTAAAAGATATTTAGACGGAAGCAGAAAAGGTTACCTGCTAGGTAATATCTGGTTTTTCTGTGTCAAAGAAAAAGCTCTTTGGGTTCCATTAATAACTACTGAAGCAATTGAGTCAGTGGAACACGTTGATGAACTATCATCCATCATGGAAGGACTTATCTTTCCTGCTATCCCATTCTGCGAAGCTGAAAGGCCAATTAACCCGCTGCAACCAGCTTCCACAGATGGATGCACCTCTGATGTGTCAGTATCCCAGTTGACAGGACTTGAAGTTGTGTCTTCTGAATCAGGATGAATTAAAGAGTCTATAGAATCAGAAATATCAGAAATCTCTTCCAGTACATCTGATTTACCAAGTACTTGTCCTGGCACCTCGGCCACATATTTATTTCCTTCAACAGGACCATCAACTTCAGTCTTACCTTGCACCATAACATCAGGTTTTTTGTCCCTCTCCTTATCCTTTGCTTTCCGGATATTCCGTTTCTGTTTAGACTGAAGTACAAAGTAAGCAACTAAACGCAATAAAATGTAACTGTCCTCAATGCGTTAAATTCTTCTCAGGATATTCAATGAAAATAAGTGGTTTTCAACATTAAGTTTGCTTGTATATATCATGCATTTCAGTATTTTCTGACAGATAATCACTTTTCTGCATAACCAGTTTTTGATTAGTCAAGCTCCAAATGAAATCTCTGAATAAAACAAAAGGATAAGCACCAGAACCTACGAATGATCTTGCTAATCAAAATTGAAAAAGATAAATTTGCACCAAGGATAAATAAATACCCAGGGTCATACATGAAGAGCTCCTTAGTCCGGCATTTCCATAAACACTTTAAAAATATTCCAATTGAAGCATCTTGCTTATCCTTTTCTGAATAAGTAATGGATCATCTTTCTTATCCTCAAAGATATCAAGGGGCTCGTGTGCTCCATTGTTCAAGTACGATATATATATATATATATAACAATTCTTGCCCTTCCTTCACAAGGTAGGGGTAAGGCTGCGTACACACCACCCTCCCTAGCCCCCACTAGTAGGATTACACTCTGTATGTTGTTGTAATTCTTGTCCTACTCAATTGGCCAGAGTGCTTTTAGTGCATGCTCTCAAAATAAAGATTTTATCCATTTGTAACAGGTCATTAATGCAAACTAGTGATAGAATACTTAGTTCTGTAATATTAAACCTCCCGTTACAAAACAGCCAATAAATCCAAGGGAAATTATTTCTTCCGGCCTTTTAAGTGATTTGTGGGCAGTGTGTGTATAGGGGGAGGGGCATAACTCTTGCTTTTCTCTCTCTTGGGTATGTTAGTCTCGCTCTCTTTTCAGCAAGTATGTCTGTTATGAACCTAGTAGCATCTGAGCCTCCAGCCACAAAAACTGACCTAGTAGCACCGACTAATTGTATAATTGATGAATTTGATTCTTCATGCAATTTTTGTAATTAAACTCAATGCAAATCAATACCTGTTTTTTCTTTGACTTCTTCTCCTTCTCAGATGCTCGTTTAGCTTTCTGCTTAGTTTCAGCCAGCCAAGCAGCCTCTTCACGGATGAGTTCCTCTTGCCTCTTTAATGCAACAGATTCCTGATATGCAGCCTCTATTTTACTGCAGAATGTAAGCAATCAAGTGACTGTTAACTATAAAAAGCTGTAGTCAATAACAAAATACCACTAGCTAATGGAAGCAGCAGAACTCATAACTTGTAACTAGAAGAAACAAACAACATCACCCCTCACTGATGCAGAAAATGCAGTTAATAATGCAAGGGGCGCCAACCTATGCTGCTGGCAAAACTAATAATCCACCACAGCAATCTATTAATGTGATATGTAGATCAAGCTCATCGAGAGAGAGATATGCACAGTAAAGTTCAATGCAATCTGAGTTACATCACATAACATGAGCGCTCACTCCCCTTTCCTTGCAGATCCATAAAGACCTGAACAATAATTTCTGCATCGCCTCTCAGTTAAATGACAAAGAAAAGGTAATGAATGATTAAAAACATTACCAAAAAATATGCGCGAGGACAAATATTTCAATAGTTCGCCGACCTAGTTCAGTTAAGTGCCTCTCATCACGCTGAATGGGATCTCTGTTTGTGTCCTCTCCAGAAGTTCCATCCTGAAATGAAAAGGTAATGGTAAAAGCAACTTAACAGTAAGTGACTCAATTAACACTATAATTGTTAGACATTTTTTTGTAAGGGCTATAATTGTTGTACATTTTGCATAGAGTTTCAAGAATGCAATTATGCAACTCACCTTTGTACGGTTCTGAGGACCTTTCTCAACCTTTGGAGGCAACGGCTCCGAAACAGCCCTCTCAAGCAAAAGCAATACATCATCCACCAAGACAAACATGTCTTTCTCCAGGGAAACAATAGGCACTGTTTGTTCCTCTGCATCTAAATGTTTCCCTTTACCTGTCTGTCCCTTAGTCTGGCCTATCAGAGCTTTAAGCCCACTGTACAACGAATCCATCACAAGAGTAGACGTAACCTCTTTTTCTATGAAGAAGTTCTTGACCACCATTTTCAAAATCCGGTCTGATTTCTCCCTGGACATGCGGCGTCTAGAGTTTTGGTCTATTCCCAGCCAAAAAGCACAGAAACTGAAACTCCATCATAAATAAGCAGTCGCTAAGTTTAGCAAGGAGAGTTAAGAATTAACATAATTCATAACATAAATGACATTAGGCAGTGACCAACAGAAGGCAAGGGGAACAAAAACCTAATTCAACATATATCTAAATATGAGTATGAGTCAGTAGCCACCAATAATATTGCTAAATATTACAGAGCAAAAACATAGAAATAGAAGCTAGAAGCGATCACACCAATAATCTCCAAAACATGGCAAACAGTTGAGAAAATTCACATCCTACCTCGACCATCTAGCTTTATCCCCTATTAATTTCCCAAGCTTTCCTCGTCGCTCTTCCACAAAACGGCGGCAAATTTGCTCAACGTTCGTCAAATACACCCTAACAAGTTCTCTCCGATACTGGCAGTCAAGGCAATGGAAAGGACGCTCTGCTCTCTCTCTACAAATAAAAAACATAGGTCAAAATGGTTAGCATCACAAAGATCTCTGTAGAATCTGATAATCACTGTTTGAGATCCATAAAAACATGAAGGAGACAGCTTATGAGCTCAAGACTAGACACATAAGAAGACAGCAAATTTTTATATGAAATGGAATTTTATGCTCAAAGAGAAGAATACAGAGAAGAAGACTGGACGTCCACAAGCTGATTAGAAAAGTTAAACTAGAAAAAATTAAAATAAATAGACACTTACAACTAAAGACAGTATCTCCTTGGTCTACATTCATCTAAGTTACTATTTGGTTCATACTTAACACTAGGCAGTACTTCAAAAAAGGCAGGATGCTTAAGTTGAAACCGATGTTTAAGTTGACACTCATTAGATATACATCAAAAAAGGTGCTATAGACTAAACAGTGTAAAACTCCTACATGAGTAGATCCCCCATTTATTCATTAAAATTAAATGGGAAAACAAAACTATATAGAGGAAAGCGTCGTGATAAACCTGATAACTTGAACTTGAGCTTTGATAATGAGGGTATCCGAATCAATAAATCCATCTACAACTTTGGAAAGTTCCATAAATTTTTTCCATCCCCAATCATGTTCTTTCTTCCAGAAACGATGCAATGTATCTGCAGAAAAATTTGCAACAGCATATTAATGAGATAGGACGGAAAAACCAAGAAGTCCATCACACGAGCAATTTCTAATCAATTCACCTGAATACTTGGACTTCTTTGGATCTTTGTTAACCACAGCTATAGTAAATTGTGCAAAATGACCCCAGCCTGTTGTCATGAAAATAGAAGGGAAAAAACATCAGCTTAGATAAAGCATCATTTTCAAATTAGCCGTGACAAACACTATCAGCATTATCATACCTGGAAGAAGCTTGTCATGATTAGCCACACAAAGAAACAAAGAGAGATGATTGCAGACATCACATCCCTGAGGATAAATCAAAATGTACCTGCACCCAACAGTTGGATCAGAGAACTTCTATTAGTAACCTCTTAATTTATAAATTGATGATTGTCATTCGATGTGAGGAGAAACAAGCATATAAGAATACAAAAGATGCTACTGTTATACCTGCCAATTGGCATGTCGACTAAAAGTTACAAAAGTAGCAAAATGGATCACAGATCTAAACTCTTAAGTTAATTCTCACAAAGACAAGACTACACATATTACTTTATATTAGTATAACAAGAGCATGGTAGTCAGCACTTAAGAGTATTTTTGTTTCAACAAAGAGAAGGAGAGGGGGCACGTCATATATGAATCATTCATTTGTGTCAGTACAGCTCAAGGGGAAATAAAAGGATTCACTTCATTGTTTTTATCCATTTACAAAAGGTTGAAAAAAGATGAAATGGAGGAGATACACAGCTATCCTCTCCTACTTCCAGAATAAAAAAGAAACATAACCCTTACATCTTCCCTTTGCCTAAAGGGATAAAGAGGTATGCACATACAGCTTTTCTGCAACTCTCTGCTCTTTACCTCTTAAAAGAGAAAGCCAGATAGGAAAGATAGAAAAGACTAAGAGGTCCTATGACCATGTAGGATATCTCCAACATAATAAGATGTAAAAAGTAAAAGAGTTTAGTCAATTAACAGTCGAAAGCCATAAACATAAATCAGCAGCTGATGCATGATTTTTTCCAAATCAATACAACTGCACGGAGAGTTGAAAACACATCTGGCTCATTTAGTATCACCTTCTAGACATTTAAAAGACGAGATCATAGAGCCAACTGCACAAGTATATTTCACAACATAATTCTTCCCAAAGAATAATACCATTTGTAGCCGCCAACCTCAAAGGCATTACTCCGAAGTTCTCTCTTGTTAATTTGTGAGAACTTATCAATCTTCCAGGTATATTTTCCATATAGCTCAACCGGTTTAGGTCCTGAGAGACAATAGAAAAGGTTAAGAAAATATATAAAGTGAAGACCTTTAAATAAGGCACATAAAATAGGGCACAAGTAGAAAACTGGTGAAGTATAAGGAAGAAACTTCATACGAGAAACAGGTAGTTATTTCTCTGAAAGTTAGAGGCTCACACTACCAAAATGAAAATATGTTCCACATATCCAATTAAGATAATACATAATTATCCCCTCAAACTATAACACTATTTCAATTTGGTTTTGGAATCGTGCATATCATTATCTTCTTGTTGACTTGAGAGATTATGTTTCTCGCCCATCCTCTTGTCATTTTTTTCCTAATCTTCTTGCTTCTCTTTTTTTACCTTTTTCTACCTTCTGCTCTGTTTCTTCAACATTTTTTATCCATGAACCTCGTCTCTAATCCCTCATTCTTCTCAGATTTTTTTCTATGGTTTTTGTTATGGAGTTCTGAAGCGAGTTAATTACGGAATTTCAATTCATCATTTTTTAGTTAAAGAATACTATTAAACTCCATCGTAATGGAGTTACGATGCATCATTTTTGTGATCGGTTAAGGTGCTGGAGATGGTGTTTTTTAATTTTCAAATTTTAATTTGGCAGTGATTTTGATTTTTCGATTGTAATTTTGATTTGGTAGAGATTTGGTGGTAGATACTGTCGAGGTGCTGTTATGGCAGTGGTGGTGATGGTAGCTACGCCGGAGGATGGCCCGCGACGAGGAACAAAGGGTTGGGATTATGAGCATACGATGAAGATTGAAGAAGGAAAGAGATAAGGAAAATAAAATAAGAAAAAACATAAATGAAAATACAGATTAGACAATTAAATAAATTTGACACATGGCAAGCAATAATTGGTGCGTGATTTGCACTTCTTTTCTTATAACTGAGGTTGACTAGAAAATGGGGTATTTTTACCACTTTTGAATTGCTCAAGGGGTACTAGAACCCTCACAAAGTTCCAATGTCTCTTTGAAAAAAGTGTTATAGCTGGAAGGGGTAATTATGTACTATCTCTATTCCAATTTGCCAAATGCATGCATGAGAAATGATGATACCTTTCCCACAGGGAATTATTAAGTATACTTCAAGCATATCTAATAGGTAAAAAAAACTTAAAGCATATCTAATAGGTTAAAAAAAAACATACTATTTTGCAATTTACTTCTTGTGTGGAAATATCTAATAGGTAAAAAAAAACTTCAAGCATATCTAATAGGTTAAAAAAAACATACTATTTTGCAATTTACTTCTTATGTGGCAATAAGCTAACAGAAGAGATGTATTGATGACTTTATGATATAATGAATGAGTACAACATCCACCTATTATAGGTGTCAACACAATACACATTCTAACAGAAGCACAACACCTATGTTGCTCAGACTATTCAAGAATATCGCCAACTACTTCAGTTTGCTTTTTTTGAAAACACAGAAAGTAAAGTCCCCAAAATAATAGCCAAAGAACCAACCGTAAAATAAATCAACTGTGCTTCAATCTCAAATTAAATGAGTTTAGCTATATGAATTATCTATATCCACCTTGCTTTATTTAGACTCATTTCATTCCAATACTAAATAATTTGTCTTGTAACTTAAGAGTTGGCCTAGACATTGCCCTTTTTTTTTATGCCCGTGGTGTTCAGCCAACTTTCGCGCACATCGACTAGTTCCACGGTATACCTACCACCTCCCACCTCCCACCATATCAGGTAACTCTGTTCACCAAGGCTAGGAAAGATGGGAAGAATCACCTAGTATTTTGTCTCCGTCGGGATTTGAACCCGATACTTCGTGGCTCTCAATACCTTCATTGGCCACTAGGTCACACCTTTGGGTGCCATTGCCGTTATTTAAGAAATGAGAAAAAAAATTAGGAGCTCTAAATGAAGAGATTCTCTAAGGCCTCATTTGTTTTTATCAAGATTAAGACATTTGAATCTGAATACACATCTAAGTATTAAGATGTGCATTAAGAATTAGATGTCTGAACCAAATACATATCTGAATATTAAGATGTACATTAAAATTAAGATTTTTGAATCTAAATACGCATCCGAATATTAGGATGTTGTATTAAGATTTGAATACTAATTAATTAAGACTGTTTGTTTTTTCAACACTAAAATGTATAAATGTCTTAATTCAAAGATTAATAATTATAAAATTCAATGAAACACTAAATTAATCTAATACTATATATCAATTGGGGATGGTGTTAGCTAATAGTAGAGTGTGGGTAGTAGCTAGTGGTGATGGTGGTTGGGACTTGGGAGTAGAGGTTGATGGTAGATGATACTAATAGTTAATAGTTGTGGAGAATAATGATGGTGGTTGACAATATATAACGTGGTGATTGAGGGTGGTGATTGTCTGTGGCGATTAGTTGCGATGATAGTAAATGGTGGCTAGTGGTAGTGACAGCTGCTTGTAGTGATTGACAACGACGGTGATTATGGCTAAGGGTGATGGTACGTAGTTGATAACAATGGGTGGCAACTATGGTAGTTGATAATGGTGGACGGTGGCAGTCGCAGTAAATAGATGGAATTGGTGAACTATCATTTTTGTAGAAATTTTTAAATACACATCTTCATGATACTAAGACTTTGTTATATATCTTAATCAAGCAGATCTATTTAGACCGATTAAGTGGCTGAAACGTTTTTAAAACAAAGCATTTAATGATTAAGATTTGAATTACTAAGAGTCAAACCTAAAAAACAAACGGGCCTAGTGACTGAGACCTAAATAATTAAGATTAAGACCTTCATTAAGTGCAAACAAATGAGGCTTAAATCTCACACTTATCCCTTACGTAGCATACACGCCAGTAATAATTCTCAATATTACTAAACCCTAAACCCTAAATATTAGTCCCAACTAGTTGGTATCATTTATATGGAATTTTTTGCTTCCACAAAACTTGTTTTTAGAGATTATGAATTGTATCTCGAGAATCAGGCAAAGAGTTGCCGAAAAATTTAGATCACCACATTCTTGTCAGATAAGCTTGATAACCAAAATCTGTAAGAAAAGCTTGAATATTGGAATCTTGTCGTAAGCAAAGACTGAAGTAGCAGTCGACAAGAGATGTGTGCTACAGAGGTTACAAAAAAGAGATAGGTTGCCACAACACAATCACCAGAAAAGGTGTTTGTCAACAACAATTCGATCCTAATATTCTATCTCATCACAATCAAGTTCAAGTCTCCTGCAGCCTATGAGCTCTCAGCATAAAAAGAAAGCATTCGCAGAACAAATGACAATCTCATTTCCCACAAATGCATCTTAACGAAAACAATATAGCAATACTTCAAGAGAGTAAAACAAATAGTACCAAATCAAACAACATAAAATACCACCCTCATCTATCAAGAAACAAAAAGAGAAGCATCATACCACCATCATCGTCGTCATCACTGTCCCAGTATGGAGGTGATATTGATGGAGTCCTATTTTCCACCTGCTCACAGTACCTCCATTCCGCCAACGTTTCACTAGATTGGTACCGCTGCTGCCCCTTTGACACTCCCTCCAGAGACTTCCCTATTCCTGCCTCCTCACTTGCACTTGAAGCCATTTCTCACTCCACCAACTTCACCTGTTTTCATTACAAACAAGTTAAACCCCACTTAATCTTTACACAAAAACGCTAAAGCTTCCGCTTACATTTATGCAGAATTCAATTCAGAAGCAAAAAAGCAATGAAATATACAGACCATGCTAAATGATTTTATTATCTAATAAAAGCAGTCACCCTCATTGTATTAGCACTAAAAATGCAAACATCTGGCAAATGCTGAGTTCAATTTTCAAACCCCTATGGAAATTCCTATTCATAAATGACTGAACATAACCTAAAACTCCTCAAACTAAACATCCACATTAAAAACATCTTCTGATAACCCTATTCAGATTAAGCTATCCATTTAATTATACACATTTCAAACTCAATGAATAGAATAACCAAACCCCATATATTAAAACCCAATTAGCAAGTGAGGAAAGAAAACCCTCATTCCAAAAAGGATAAGAAATTAAAATTCCTAAATTATACACATCAAGAGAAAACCTAAACCTAAACCTAAAGCAAGCAAAACTAAGCCGAAAGATAAAAACACAGGAAAAATAAATTCGGAATTACTGAAAACAACAAAATCAGAAGCGTACATCAAGGGGTAAAAAAATACCTGAATTGAAAAAACGAGAGGTGTGTCAATGGCGGAATGACAGCTAAGGAGAAAGTGAGGAGGGATTTCAGAGGTTGAAGAAGCAGCAGGACAGAGGCGGAAATATATAAATAAATATATACCAATGTGAATTTATTTGTGTCTTTTATACTCTAATTACATTAGGAGATATTTGCATTAATTATGTTGAAATTATTTCTTTATCTCTATTTGGTTAGTATATTAATAATAATAGTCATTATATAATTTCTAAAAAAGGAATCGTTTGTAAAAATATTTTTCACAGAATACAATGGAAAGTAGGGGTGTTCACAATTTGGATAAAAATCGATCCAAATTGAAAAATCAAATCAAACTGATTTTTATTTGGTTTGGTTTTATATTTTTAAAAATCGATAATATTTGATTTGATTTTGATTTTGTTCAAAAAAATCAAAGAAATAATCGAACTGAACCCGACAAATTATATACATATTTTTTAATAATAATATATACATAATATATTACTTTTTTTGAACATTTTTATGCAAAAAATGTAGCACACTAATTTAAAATAATAAGATATGATGCGTCGCATTTTATTTGTACAACCATATCATTAGCTTATACATTATTCAGTAAGTTTATGTTGTTTAGTACATTGGATTAACTAACAATATAAACAGGAAGTTAAACATAGTTAAAGTTCTAATATAATAATTATAAAATCCAAAATGGCAAGACAATTATTTTTTTTGAATGAATTATTGTCTTTTTTTCTCGTTTGAATGAATCGTTCTTTTATTTTTGTGTATGGTTAATAACCAAACCAAACCAAAACCGATAACCAAATCGATGGATATATATTTTATTTGGTTGGGTTTGGTTTTAATAATTTTAAAACCGATTAAATTGATTTGATTTTAGTTTTGACCAATAACCGACCCAAACCAACCCGTGAACATCCCTAATGAATAGTATATAGAAATGGTTTTGAAGGATAATTGTGTCATTAATTATGTTAATGTATATATTAATTCTTTGCATTACTAATATCAAGATTTTTTCATGTATTAGTTATACATAGTGTTGACACCATTCAAGAAGGTTTTGACAATGACAACTGAGAACCAAATTATGGGAACCGGTTCACTTGCTGGATGGTGCAGTAGACAGATGCGGAAAACTGGACAAATTCTAGTATAAGTCAAAAACGCAGAAATAAAGGAAAGATGGCACAATAGGACTCCTATAAGGAAAAGCAATAAAATAAAAGTTGTACTTTCCTTGTAGGACTCAACTAGGTCTTTAAAAATCAATGCTATAAAAAGAGAATGGCGTACAAAGGATTCTCGGGGCTTCTGCAATCTAATATCACGAGTTTCTTTTAAGCAAAAGGCAAGGTAGCGTTCTAAGAGCAAAGCATTGAAGGAAAAAGAACTAGAGTTAGTTTTTTCTTTCCAAAAATTAATTCTTGTGTTTGAATTCTACGTAGGAATATTATTAAGTTATAATTCTCTAAGGTAGAAAGTGAGGCTTGTAACAAGAAGTGGTTTGAGTTCTTGGAGAGTTTGAGTTGCGATTATAGTAGATCGTTAGAGTTAGGAGTTTGAGTTAGTTCGTTGATTATTGAGTTGTAATCTATACTGCTCTTTAAAAGTTGGTGAAATTTAGTTGAAATCCTACGAGGTGTAGATTGTGGTTTTTCTTTTCTTGAGTAAGAAAGTTTTCCACAATAAATTCTGTGTCTTTTTTTTACTGTTTACGTACGTATCACTAGTTTAAAAACCTGGTTTTTGAAATTATTAGGTGGTATATGTTTCTATAATTGGTATCAGAGCAGGTTTTTTCACTCAAAGATTCAAATCTTGGAAAGGATCAATGGTTGCACCACCTATTGCACAAGAAGGACAATCACAGACAAGGCCACCACTATTCACTAGAAAATACTACGGATAGTGGAAAAATAGGATGATGGATCACCTGATAGGAGATAGTCTATATCTCTGGAATGTTATCCTTGACGGATCCACTATTCCTATGAAGACTGGAACTGATGGGACAACACAGGTACCAAAAGACAGAAGGAAGTGGAATACGGAAGAAAACTGTAATTCAAAACAACGCAAAGGCTAAGAAGATTCTAATTTATGGAATAGGTCCAGATGAATACAACAAAATCTCTGCTTGTTAGGATGCAAAGGCAATATGGGATACCTTGCAAACTACCCACGAGGGAACCAATGAGGTCAAGAAATCCAAAATCGATAATCTGAACTGACAGTATAATTTGTTCAGAATGATAGATGGAGAAACAATTCAAGACATACATACCAAGTTCGCTGCTATAATCAATGAAATCTATTCTCTAGGAGAAGTAATTCTAACTGGAAAAGCTATTAGAAAACTCCTGAGTATTCTTTCTAAGTCTTGGGAAAGCAAAGTAGAAGCGATTACTGAGGCACGTGATCTTGACACTATGATGGTGGACGAACTCATTGGAAGTCTGCTGACCTATGAAACAAAGAAGAACCAAGAGAAAGAAATCGAAGGCAAAAGGAAAGAGAAGAACTTGATTCTTAAAGCCACTGAGAAAGAAGATTTTAAAGAGGATAATATAGCACTGATGACAAAAGGTTTCAAAGAATGTTGAGAAAAGGACAAACAAGTCAGAGGAGACAATCTCAGAGAACTACTGACAAAAACTTGAGAGAGCAACGATGTCACAAGTGTGGAGTCCAGATCACTTCATCAAATTCTGTCTATTGTGGACTTTGGAGTACAGAAAGAATAACCCTGAAAGAACCAATGAAGTCAGGAGTGATCAATACATTCCTACAAATCGAAGAATGACCAATCAAGAGACTGACATGACTATAAAGAAAGCTTGTGCAACAATGAAAAATTCTTCTGGAGAAGAGTCTGATGGGACTGAAGTTGAAAATCAGTCATTACTAAAAAAGGAAAGAGAAAGGGAGTACGACTTCCTAGCACTAGTGGCAATTGCAGAGTCAGATGATGAGGAGAATTATTATTAGTCAAAAGACAAAATCCTGGCTCTGATGGATGGAATAGATTCAGAAGAAGATGAAGAGACAACAAGCAGTCCAAGGTAAGCTTTCATCATATCAAAGAAAATCTTCATCTCTATTCCAAAAGAAAACTAGAATCACTATCTGCTGTCCTCATCGATGCATATCCTGCAACATGCTCTGTAAAAGAACAGATGTTGGATGATTATATACAGCTTTGAGAATAGAGAATGAGACTCTAGAAGCCTTAAACAACAATCTTCAAGAAACAAATAATGGGATGAACTCCTCTAGAAAAGAAAAAGATGTACAAAACAATATACACCTTGCTCTAGATGAAACTACAAAAAGGTTAAACAACGAGTTACAGTCTTTAACTAAAAAGAATGAGGCTCTATTTGAAGAACTTGAGAAAACTAAAAGGGAATTGGAGATCAATATGAGTAAACTAAGTCATCCGTGATGCTTGATGATATCCAAAGAAGTCAATCCTCAACTAAACATGGAATAGGTTTCAAGAACAATTCTATAAAATCTGGTGAAAATTATTATGATGTGCCATGTACTCAGTGTGGACAAAATAGTCATCAAACGCATATGTGTCAAAAGAGAAACATAGTTATTAAAATAATCTAACATATGTGAAAAAAATATCTTATGGAACAGGAATTAGGAAACCGGTTCATAAACATAATCACCTACCTAAATGGACTAAGAAAAACGTAATTCATCCTTTCGCTCACAAATAGGGACCCAAATGGATCTGGGTGCCCAAAATTAATCTCTGATTGATTGTGCTGGAATAGAAAAGAGGAAGACATAAGCAGTGGTACTTGGATAGCGCTTGTTCAAGGCATATGACGAAAAATAAATATAAATTTCTCTTACTGAATGATTTCCATGGCGGAAGCATAGCTTTTGAAAATGGAAAAAAGGCAAAATCATGGGAATTGGCAAAGCTGGACCTTCTCATTCTCAAGAAATAGACAATGTGTACTATGTTGAAGAATTAAAACATAATCTTCTCAGCGTATCACAAGTGTGCGACAGAGGGAATGATGTACTCTTTACATCTACTGTATGCAGAGTGACTAGTGCAAGATTAAAGAAATTGGTTTTTATAGAAAAAAGGCACCAAAATATCTACAAAGTTGACATTATGGGCCCAGAAACATCTATGCTAAAAAGCTTAAGTGCAGTTGATGGCAATTTATTTTTATGGCACAAGAGATTGGGGCATGCAAGGTTTTCAACAATAAACAAACTAATCTCAAAAAAACTGGTACGAGGACTGCCAACAGGACGATTCAATGTAAAGAAAGTATGTGGAGCGTATGCATAAGGAAAACATATGAGATTTTCATTCAAACCAAAAGGTATGATAAGCATAAAGAAACCCCTGGAATTATTGCACATGGACTTATGTGGATCAATGAGAGTTTAAAGTCGTGGAGGTAAGAGGTATGTTTTTGTTATTGTTGATGATTACACTAGATTCACATGGACTCTGTTCTTAAGTTCAAAAGATGAGACATGATGTATTTAAAGTTTTTGTGAAACTAGTTCAAAAGAAATTAAAATGTGAATTAATGAGCATCAGATCTGACCATGGAACATAATTCGAAAACTCTAAGTTTCTTGAGTTCTGTGCAGAAAATGGTATAGAACACATTTTTTCTCCACCTCGAATACCACAACAAAATGGTGTAGTGGAACGAAAAAATAGATCCTTGAAATACAAGAACCATGTTGATTGCCAGTGGTGTTCTTAAGGGGTATTGGGCAGAAGCTGTAAACACTGCATGTTACTTGATTAATAGATGTATGATTAGGTCTATCCTCAATAAAACACCCTATGAATTATTAAAAGGCAGAAAACCAAACTTAATGCACCTTAGGGCCTTTGGCTATGTATGTTATGTACACAACAATGACAAGGCTACTCTAGGAAAATTTGATGCCAAAAGTGATAAGGAAATTTTTCTCGGATACTCCTCTCAAAGCAAAGCCTATAAAGTTTTCAATAAAAAACTAATCGTGTTGAAGAAAGTGCACATGTTATATTTGACGAAGCTAATCACTTGGTCGAGAAAGATATTCAAGATAATCGTGATGAGATGGGAACGACTGATCTTGTACAAAGAGATGTTGATGATGCTGACTATGAAGACATTGAACCTTCAAATAATAACGGCGGAACTCCAGACCAAAACTATGAATCAAATGAGCTTACAGAAGATACTCATCCAACTATGGACGGTATCTCTACTGAACCTGGTCCTCCTCATTCAGTCTCAGGAGATAGCAGTCAAACAAACAACTAGAAATACAAAAGCTCTTATTTCTTACAGAACCTGCCCACTCCTCCTGACTCAAGAATCCAAACCAAATCCAAACTATGGAACTTATGTACCTTCTCAGCATATCTATCAGTCATAGAACTCAAGAACATTAAAGAAGCACTCCTAGATGCGTATTGGATCATTGTCATACAGGAGGAGTTAAATCAGTTTGAGCGAAGTAAGGTATGAAACCTAGTTCCTAGACCTCAAGATCGAACAATGATAGGAACAAGATGGGTATTCAATAATAAACTCGATGATTAAGGAACTATCACAAGACACAAGGCTAGGCTTTTAGTTCAGGGTTACAATTAAGAGGAAGAGATTGACTATGATGAGACATTCGCACCAGTAGCCCGAATGGAAGCTATCAGAATGTTGATTGCGTTTGCAGCACAATGGAGTTCAAATTATATCAGATGGATGTGAAGAGTGCCTTTTTGAATGGATATCTGCAAAAAGAAGCGTATGTTCGTCAAATACCAGGTTTTGAAAGCCATGAATATCTTAACCACGTATACAAATTGGACAAAGCTCTTTATGGCTTCAAGTAGGCACCACGTGCATAATATGATAGGCTGTCCATATTTCTTCTTACACATGGATATACAAGAGGCAAGATTGACAATATATTATTTCTCAAGAAAAAGAGTCCTCATGTCTTAATTATGCAAGTATATTTTGACTATATTATTTTTGGAGGAACAGATGCATATATGGGTGTCGAGTTTATAAAACTTATGAGTAGTGAATTTGAAATGAGCATGATGAGAGAGTTGAACTTCTTCCTCGGACTTCAATTCCATCAGTCATTATCAGGAACATCGATTCTTTAAAAAAGTACATCAAAGAACTACTGAAAAAATTTAACATGCATGATGCCAAAGTACATGATACACCTATTACCACCACCACCACAAAACTTGACAAGGATGAAACTGATTCCAAGTCGGTGACACAAAATACAAAAGCATAATTGGATCCCTACTATACCTCACAACCAGTAGATCAGACATAGTGTTTAGTGTCGCACTATGTGCACGTTTTCAGTCATCTCCAAAAGAGTCACACATGAAGGCCGCCAAAAGAATACTACAATACCTTAAAGGAACTCAGAACCTGGTTCTCTGATATCCTACAAGAGACTCTTTTGATCTAGTTAGATTTGTTGATACAGACTATGCAGGCTATCTTGTAGATAAAAAAATCACATCGGGTATGGCATATTTTCTTGGACCATGTTTGGTGTCATGGGCTCCACGAAAATAAAATTCAGTTGCACTATCCATTGCTGAAGTAGAGTATATAACTGCTGCGTCATGTTGTGCTCAACTCTTATGGATAAAATAACTCTTGGACTTCAAAATCATTGTATGATGCATACCAATAAGATATGACAATACCAGTGCAATGAACATGGCTAAGAACCTGGTCTAACACAAATGAACCAAGCACATTGATGTACGACATCACTTTCTTCGATACAATGTTGAAAAAGGACTCATAGTTATGGCGTTTTGTAAAACTGAAGATGAGGTGGATGATATATTTATCAAAAGCATTAGGAAGAGAACATTTTGAGAAAAATAGACTGGCTCTTGATCTCATTTATCAGTCAAATTAACTATCTTCTCTCTTTCTTGACAGATCAATTGATAAATAGTGAGTTAGTATTCTAGATATAATGTGACTTACTGACTCACCTCTGTACTGTACCAGGTACACACTCATCTTTAGAAGAACATTACAACTCAGATGATATTACCCTTAGTTTCCTATAACAAAGCAGAGACACAAATTGACGGCACATAAGAACTAGGTCCTTCCCTTAATAGGTATGCACTCATCCTCCTGGACTTTACTACTCCGGCATATCTTAAATACATATTCACATATCTTACTAAACCTGGTCCCCTTACCTGTACTCTACATTCCAAATGGGCGAGAAATTCATATCTTCTCTCTGAATATTAACTGACCAACGCACTAATCTCGGGATTTTAACCGTCACCTCGCCATCTATTCACTAAACAGACTATTATCAGTTTCCATCAAATCACCCGTAAATCCCATAATTATTAGTTCCCATCATTCTCAAACCACCCACCCACTGGTATTTCCTCTCCCCTACCAAGCCCTAATTACATTCATGGCAGTTCCACCCCCTCCACGTACCACCCACCTAGAACCAACCTCCTCCAATGCCATATCTTCCCTCATTTCAGTCCTCGTCGATTACTCTGACGATGAGGACCCCGCATCATCTTAGGGGGAATCACCGGAGGCATCTTCTCAGGGGAAAGATTACCCAAAATTGCCGACGAACACGCCACCATCCTCTCCTTCTCTTCAAACTCACCAACCTCCTCTCCCACCATATAACTCCACGGAACCCTTCACCCCTTCACCATCACCATATCCCCCTAAAAACCCTAATCCTTCATCCATCCCTAATACCATTGAACCTTCACCCCATCACCATCACCACCAACCCCAAAAAACCTTAACTCTTTGTCTATATCTTTTTCCCCCATTGCAACCTCCAATGTGTCCCCTAACCATCCTACAGTACTAATTTCTCCACCGTCTTCATCTCAGCCCCTATCTAAACCCCATTCCACTTCGAATGATGATATTTCACTAAATTAGCTTTGTCGGTCTGCACTCAAGAGTCCTAGGAAATATATTGTGGTTAAAGGGGTTGGGCCCCGAACTCTGTTCACTCGCAGCCAAAGGAAGGCTAATGTAGAGGAAGTTGCTGAATCAAGTCGCAAACGACCACAAACTTGGGGTAAGTCTCCCTTATATCCTTTCTCCCTTTTTGTTGACCTTGAGTCCAGTTATAATGAACTCCTTGAGGTTGTACTCTCTAAACCCACCACATCTAGTGTCAAGCCTAACAAAAATCTAGAAAAATTTCTTGCTATGGGAAAGGAGTTGTATTTTGGGTCTAAAGCTATTCTTCGGGGAAGGAGTATTGATCCGAAGGTTAAAGAGTTTCCTATGGTTCAACAGTTGATTAGACGTTTAAATTTTTTAGGGTTGGGGACATCTTTTTGTGGATAATCCATTAATTTTTTATGAGTCTGAAGTGGCTGAATTCTATACCAATCTGGTGGTATTGGAGGATAATATGGTTAATTCTAGGATTCATGGAGTTGAGATTGTTTTTGATTCTCTTCAACTTGGAGAAATTTTGCAAATTCCTATTGTTGGGCTAAGTGAATATGCTTGGACTAAGGATGAAAATTGCATACTCACATCCAAGTTCACACAAGGAAGGATGATTGTCCGGCCTACGAAAGTAATGAAGGGTGAAATGACACCTTTTCACAAGCTTCTATTTGAATTAGTGCATAAGGCGATCGTTCCTCATGGGGAGAGAAGGCATGAAACCACATTTAGGGACATGGTATTGGCCAATGCTCTTGATCTGGATGATCGCATAAACTGGCCTGTTATCATGATTTCTCACATGGCTAGGGTGGTTGATCCTAAAACTGGTCCTCACTAGTTGGCCTATGAGAGTCTGCTCACTCTTGTATTTCAGGCCTTCAAGTACCTCTGGGAAAAGAACATCGGGACACAAAGAAGGACATGATTGATAGAACACTCTTACTGAGTGTGATTTCCTACCAGTTGCCAATTCTGCTCTTATACCTGGTCTAGTTACCCAGTTGATGGCTTCTCTCAATGTTGCTCGAGACCAGAACAATGCTCTGCAGGCTGAGATAAACACTCTAAGGGCTGACCTTGCTAATGCACAAAGAGGATTGGTTGCTCTAAAGTACCAACTAATTAGGCAGCAATAGGAAAATAATGCTCGTATGGACAAGCTACTTCTCCTTATTGATACCTCTCCTTCCTTATCTACTCCTCCTTCCTAGCCTACATAGCCTATTCTTTGACCCTACCCTTATTGGATTGTGAAAACTGTATTTTTGTTGTTTTTGCTCTGTAAAGACTATGTTAGTGCCCTTCTGGGCTTAAATGTTGGGATATCTTGCTATGTGTTTTGGATCTGTTGCTTCGTGTTCTCTTTTGTTATCTGTTGTTTTTTGGATGGCTAATATTCTTAGACTGTGAGTATTTTGTGTTTCTTCAAACAGGTGCTCGTGTTGCCATTTCTGGCTCTGATTTAGTCTACACACATTATTTTCTTCATGCCCTCCTCACTTACTCTTCTTTTTGAGATGTCAAATAGGGGAAGTTGATTTTTGTTGGTTTTGTACTTAACATATGTGTAGGTGCAAAAGGTACAAGGTTTGTCATCATCAAAAAGGGGGAATTTGTTGACACCATTCAAGAAGGTTTTGATAATGACAACTGAGAATCAGATTATGGAAACCTAGTTCACTTGCTGGATGGTGCAGTAGGCAGACGCGGGAAAATGGACAAATCCTTGTATAAGTCAAAAACGCAGAAATAAAGGAAAGACGACACAATAGGACTCATATGAGGAAAAGCAATAAAACTAAAGTTGTACTTTTCTTGTAGAACTCAACCAGATCTTCAAAAACCAATGCTATAAAAGGAGAATGGCGTATAAAGGATTCTTGGGGATTCTGCAATCTAATATCACGAGTTTCTTTCAAGCAAAAGGCAAGGTAGCGTCCCAAGAGCAAAGCATTGAAGGAAGAAGAACTAGACTTAGTTTTTTCTTTCCGAAAGTTAATTCCTGTGTTTGAACTCTACTTAAGAATATTAGTGGGTTATAATTTTCTAAGGTAGAAAGTGAGGCTTGTAACAAGAAGTGGATTTGACTTCTTGGAGAGTTTGAGTTGTGATTATAGTTAATTGTTAGAGTTAAGAGTTTGAGTTAGTTCATTGATTATTGAGTTGTAATCTAAACTGCTCTTTGAAAGTTGGTGAAGTTTGATGGAAATCCTACTAGGGGTAGGTTGTGGTTTTTCTTCCGTTGATCAAGAAAGTTTTTCACAATAAATTTTGTGTCTTGTCTTTACTGTTTACGTACGTATCACTAGTTCAAGAACCTGATTCTTGAAATCGTTAGGTGGTATAGATTTCTACACATAGTATGATACCACCAAATAATTTATTAATAATACGCAAGCTAATACAAACGTTATTTTTTTCTAATGCATCCTATCAAGTGATTCCTTAATTACATACTAATATTCAATCGGAAACCTGGTTTAGTATGTCATAATAAATTATTTTTGTACAGCTTATAAGAATATCATTACTAGTATACAATATAAAAAAAATTAAAATAATTATGCTATCAAATATCAATGTAATTTTATTTGCATGGCATTTTCGTACTTTTGTAGCCTTGTAGGGTACCTAATCCTCTCCCTTTCGGTTATTTTGACTATTTTGAGGAGTTCATCAGTTTGGTTTACTGGTTTCTTATATTAAAAATAAAATATATATTTTTACTTACTAATTTTAATATATCAAGAACAATTTATTATGTTATATAGTGTATAAAAAAGGGTTCCCTAAAGTTATACATTGTAATTAGTATGATATCCGTTTGAAAATAATGACTACATTAAATTGAAGGATGAAAGTTAACTATTTGTTTTAATTATAATCTCTTTAAATAAATAAAAAGTTGTCGAGTTTGGGATTAAGGTATAATAGTAATAATTGTTAGTATTCTTGGCATGACATACTCAATCTATATAATTTTTACATGTATAGATTTTTAATTTATTTCAAAAAATAAGAAATATATAATATACCTTAAATTAAATTGCATTCACTATTCTACTCTAAAACTATGTCATCTTTTATGAAATATGTAATATTTGATTTTTCTAATTTCTTTTAATCAAGATATATCCCTATTCCCTATATTAGTATTTCGATAATGAAACTCTTTAAGTAATGATCCTCTTTATGTTATTTTTCTTAATGTGATATAAAAGACGATTTTCGAAAGTCACTTTGCCCCTTGACCTCTTCTCTCAAAAAAGATATTGTGCAGGCAAGTAGATCAAAGTTGAACAAGAAAAGAATATTTATTTACAATTATTGTAGTACGATTTTTCATTTCCTGTTCGATCTTTCAATAATTAGTCAGTTGTAAACGTATTGAAAGGAGTTGATAGCTTTAAGGTGTAGCTTCCATCATCCAATCTCCCCACTCCCACCCCACCCCACCCTAAATCCTTATTATATTGAGCTTTATTTTAGAAAAAAATCAGTTTTTTATAGAAGGGTCCTTAAAGTCTCTTTTTAAATCAATGTTTTTCTATTACATGCAGAGGAAAAAGAAGGGAACATTTTTAATATTTATAAATATTGGTGATAATTCATGAGTTAATTTCCTCTACTCAATTTTCAATTTTAGTTTGATTTGATTCTTCTTGTGGTCCCTAAGTTTAGTTAAAGCTAATATCTACAGTGTAATAAATTTTGGTATGGCTCATCTAATCTAGTTGACTTTTTATTAAAACCATATATATCACTAATTATAGGAGTATTATTTTGGAGGAATCAATCCAGAGTTAATTGGTTAATCAAGAAATATTTAAAAGGAAGAAGTCATTTATTATCCTCTCTAGAGTGTCAAAAGTTGTCCCAAGTTTATGTAACGTGTCAAGCATGTCCAAAGATTGATAATTTGGTGAGATAATTAATATATAACTAAAGATTAGTCATTTAGGTTGACCCTAAATTGACCTATCAAGGTTTTAAAGCAGTAATGGTAAAAAAAAGTGTATAAAAAATGATGTTCAACATGTTATTTAAAGGTCTAACCTAAAATATTCAATAATTTCTATTTTTAACTCTTAACAAAATGTATTTTTAACCCTTATTCAATAATTTCTAGTTAAAATGATCTTTAATTGGTCAAAGAGGTATTCTTAAATAGTAGGAAAACATTCAGAAGAACATTCATCTGCTTTATGTTGATCCATTTTAGTTCATATCATTAAAGGCGAAACTTTTAGCTCATATAAATTTAGGACAAAACTTCTTAGCTCATATAAATTTAATTAGGGCAAAGCTAACTAGCTTACATCTTAGCTCATATCAATTTAGGACGGAGCTAACTAGCTTTGCTTCTAGCTCATATCAATTATTGTAAGCAAATGCTTCATGTGGATCCATTTTAGCTCATATCAATATTAATTCAAGTCGAAACAAACTTGAATTTTAACTCATATCAATTCAATTCAAGACAAAACAAACTTGAATTTTAACTCATCAATTCAATGCGAAGCTTAAGCATAGAAAGTATAAATTTCAATTAAATTTAATAACTTTGGTATTAAAAAAAAAAAGAGCTGAAAACTTGATAAGATATAATTAAATTTTTTATTGAGATTTGTAGGGCATAACCCCAAAGGGAGCCCTTCCAAAAATTCTCAACGGCCAAAGGAAGAACCCAAGCCGAAGAGGGGGTTTGGAAATAGTTTTCAACCAGCAATAGACGCGCCTCGGTTAGAACCTCACTAGCTGCGTCATTGCCCCAAGCGCAAAGATAATTGTCAATGTCATTGAGATCGAATTTTATAGCCTCATTTCTGGACTCTATGACTCCACATGAGCGATGTGGGATACTATTGGTTGGATTAGTATAATAAAATCTAACTTCTGAAATGGTGAAAGTGGAAACCATACAGCTTCACATTAGTTTTAAATTATTTCACTTGATGAACTTAGCATTAGTTACTTAGCTTAATAAGTGCATAGGGGTCGTTTGATTGTTAGATACGAATAGGGTTATTTATGTATTAAAATTAGCATAATTAATACTCATCACGTTTGATTTTTAGCATATTAAGTAAGGTGTATGGTTATCATTTTACAACCCAAATAAACAAAGTGTGTATAATTTATGAATCAATTCATGTATTATATTATGCATGGCCATAAAAGATGGAATAACTAATACATAAATAAATAAAACTTAATACATAATCAAGATATTTCATGTAGACACTCGAACTAAGTCATATTTCAATTGAACACATCAATTCCTAATAAAGTGTTTTAATTAGATATTTTCAGTTCAAATTTCACAAGAAAATTGCCCCTATTTTTATTCGACTATTAAACAGTTAAGTTAACCACATAAAATATCTATCACTTTTAATCAACTAACCTTAACATAATCAATCTCTACATTATTAATATTAATACCTACCCAACTCTAAAAAAAACTTGGGAACTAGTGTTTGGTCATATAACTTGCCATTACTTGACAAATATATTTAGCAAACATCCCAAGTTCTCAAGTTCTAGAAAATTTAAAAATTGGAATTTTTTAAAAATTAGGGAAAAATTGGAAATTTTTAAAAATATATTTGGGAATTTTTAAAAAAAAACTTGGGAACTAGTATTTGAAATTTTTTAAAAATTACCCAAAACTTTTATATTTTTATAAAAATACTCATCATCTATTAATCCCAATTAATATCTATCTACAACCAACTTCATTAAAAAGAATAACTTATTTTTAATGGGTTAGAATTAACCCGAATCAATGACAAGTTTGAGTGTGTGATTATTTTATTTTTCTAGCCCATATTGTTATTTTTGTTGTTATTGATCGTCATCAATTATGTTATAGGGTTATTTTTTAACCGAACATGTTCTAAAATGATAATACAAACTTATGGATAATTTTAATAATTTTTATAACTTATGGATATAAATCATATTTTCCCCAAAATATATGGTCAAGCGCATGGTGAAACTTAGGGGTGTTCATGTTTCGATTTGGATCGGTTATTGGTTAAAACCAAAACCAAACCAATTTAATAAGTTTTCAAATTTCTAAACCAAATTAAAAAAATAACTGTCGGTTTGGTTCGGTTTAGTTCAATTTTTTTGGTTTTTTCGGTTTGAAAATAATAGATTTGTTGAAATCATTCGCATCCCGATAAACACAAACACCTAGTACATGAACAATCCACAGTAGCATCCACATGAAAGCTATTGTGGATTCAATTAAGTAATTAAGCAATATTAGAGTTATTATTACACAAAAAAAGTGGTTTGTTTAGTTAAGCAATACTAAAGTCATCATACACCAAAGATCAAAACATCAAATCTCTATAGAAAAAAAATAACTCAAGCTCAACAATTGAGGAACCACCCGGAGGAGGGGTACAAGAGACTTATATACCAAAATTTAAATGTTGGGATTGAGAAAATGATAAACTTAAAGACTTAAGTTAATTAAAATTTAATAAAATATTTATATTTTATTTATGAATAATATATAATTTCTCGGTTCGGTTCGGTTATTTTTGCGGTTTATTTTTAGTAAAACCAAAATCAAATCAAATAGTATCGGTTTGCAAAATTTAAAATCAAACCTAACCAAATCAAACCAAATATCAATTTTTTTTAATTGGTTTGGTTCGAATTACGGTTAGATTTGATTTTTTAACCATAGTCATGAACAATTCTAGTGAAACTTTACCCAAAAATAACTTATCAAAAATATTTAGAAATTTATGATCAAACGCTAACTAACCAACAACCAATCGACCCGTTAGTATTTTTCTTATCACGTGAAGGCCTTTAAGGAACTAAACATATCGTTTTAACAAAAATGTTTAATTTTAGCTTGGGTCGATAATCATTTTGTAAATTGTTAGAATCACCTTTGGCCTCTGGAGGAATCAATCTTAGAGTAAATGGTTAAAGAGATATTTTAAAGGAAGAATAGTCATTTATTATCCTCTCTATATGTCAAGAGTTGCCCCAAAGTTTATGTAACGTGTCAAGCAACGTCAACCGATTAATATTAGGTGAGTTAATCTATATCTATCTATCTATATTATTATAAAAATACGAATATAACTATTGATTAATCAAAATATTCATTAAAAGTTGATTTACTTATTTGCCCTTTTAAGTTAAAATTTTCTCATTCTAAAAATTACTAAAGGTTATAAATGTAATTTTGTACTAGGACTAAATAAAACATATTTTTATTAAGATTATTTATTGTAGGATACATATTATCCTATTAACACTAGGAGCTTAACATTAAATTTATTTCATGTAAACTATGAGTAGGGAATTTCTACACGTTTAATAATATTGGTCGATCAAAATATTCATTAAATATTGAACGAATTTTATATCCATAAGGAGTAAATATTTAGTAGTTATAACTTTAATTCATTTCAAAGTCCTACATATTTGCATAATAATTATTTAAAGAGAAATAGTAAATGATAATTTTGTCTATTGTAGAAAAATAGTAAATGATAATTTTATCTATTATAGAGTCTTAAAATAAAGACAATATTCAATCAATAATTCAATGAGATACAACCTTCCGTCATTAACCCAATTTTTCTAAATTCAAGATGATTTGAGACCCAACTCCTAGATCCCGGGTCGAATCTCAATTTGAGTGTTGGATCCCCAGTCAGAAATCGAGGTAAGATTCTGGGGTGTCAGAGTTGGATCCCGAGTTAGGTGTCAAGATTGAGTTTCGTGTTGGGAGTTTGAGTTGAATTTCAGATCGAGAGTTGATGTCGGGTCCTAGGTCAAGTATCGGAGTGGGTCTTTAATTGAGCGTTAGAGTCGAGTGTGATTTGGAAGTCGGGTCTCGAATGAAAAGTTGGAATCAGGTCCTATGTCAATAGTAGGGATACTAGGTCAGATTCAGGATCAGATCCCGATTCACTAGACAGATCCAGGGTTTAATGTTGGGTAGGATCTCGAGTCGAAAGTTAGGACGGGTCAGGATTCGAAAGTCGGTGTCTATCTCGTGTCGGATGTTAGGGTCGTATGGGGTTAAATCCTGGTTCAAAAATCAGGTATAGGGTCGAATCTCAGGTCGGAAGCCGAGTCCCGATCCGGAATTCAGATCGGATCCTAACTCAGGAGTTGATGGCGGAAGTGCGGTCCCGAATCAATGTAGGGTGTCAATTGTCACGGTCGAATGTCGGGGTCGAGTTTCGAATCGGGTCTAAAGTCGAATATCGAGATCAGATCTCGAGTCAAAATCGGGTCTCGCTTTGAGTCCTAGAACAAGTGTTGGATCGGAAAATGGGTCGGGAGTCAATGTCAAGTCTTATTTCGGAAGGAGAGTCCTGATTCAGGTGTCGGATGTCGAGGTCGGTTGTCGAGGTCAAGTTCCGAATCGAATCTCGGAATGGGACTCCAAATTAATTATCAAAGTTTTTTTTGTATTATAAAGCACAAATAATAATGTTGTTTGACCAAAATATCCACTAAAAGTTGATTTACTTATTTGCCCTTTTAAGTTAAAATTTCCTCCATCTAAAAAATTATCAACAGTTATAAATGTAATTTTTGTATTAGGAATTAACAAAACATATTTCAATTAGGACTAAGTTTATCGTAGGATACGTATTATCATATTAATACTAGGAGTTTAACATTAAATCTATTTCAAGTAAACTATGACTAGGAACTTTCTACACATTTTATAATATTGGTTGACCAAAATATTCATTAAATATTAAATGATTTTTATATCCTTAATGAGTAAATATTTAATAGTTATAACTTTAATTCATTTCAAAGACTTACATATTTATATGAATAACAATTATTTAAAGAAAATAGTAAATGATAATTTTATCTATTGTAGAAAAATAGTAAATGATAATTTTATCTATTACAGAGTCTTTTAATAAAGGCAAAATGTTCAATCAACAATTTATGAGTCGGGTCTCGAGTTAAAAATCGAGGTAAGATCCTAGGTGGAGTGTCAGGGTTGAGTCTCGAGTTGGGTGTTAGGGTGGGATTTCGTGTTGGGTGTTGGAGTTGGGTTTCAGATTGAGAGTCGAAGTCGGGTCTCAGATCAAGTATCGAAGTGGATCCTTAATCAATCGTCATGATCAAATATCGGGATCGAATCTCGATTTGTAAGTTAGATCTCATGGTCAGATCCTGATTCAAAAGTTGGGTCTCGAATCAAGAGTGGGAGTCGAGTCCTAGGTCGAAAGTCAGGATCGGATCCTCACTCAGAAGTCAGGGTCAGGTATCAGAGTCAAATTCAGGTTTGCAAGTCAGGTCCATGATCTAATATCGGGGTCGGATCTCGAATCGAAAGTCAAAATAGATCAGGAGTCGGAAGTCAAGGTCGAATCTAGTGTCAGTTGTCAGGATCAGGTGGGGTCAGATCCCGATTCGAAAATCGGGTGCAGGATCAAATTTTGGGTTTGAAGTCGGGTCCCAATCTGAGATTTGGATCGGGTCCTAGGTTGAAAGTTGGTGTCAGAAGCCAGTTCTAGGATTAGTGTCGGGTGTTAGGTGTCGATGTTGAGTTTCGAGTCGAATCCAAGGTCGAATGTCGGGATCGGATCTTGATCAGAAGTAGGGTCTCGGGTTGAGTCTTGGGAAGAGTGTAGGATTGGGTCTTTGATCGAAAATCAGGATCAAATCTTGGTTCAAAAGTAAAGTTTCGATTCAGGTGTCAGATGTCGAGGTCAGACGTTGGGTTCGATTCCCGAATTGGGTGTCGGGATGGGACTCTAGATTAGTTATCGAGTTTCTTTTTTATAATTGCTAGGGAGTAACGTGCAAAACACGTTCATAGACACTAATATAATTAAGGCATAATACATAAATAGGACCTTAAACTTGGCTTCAAATTTTAAGTTGGACCTTGAACTTTCATAGTGCACAAGTAGAAACTTTAATTATCCCACGCTTAAACAAAAAATCACTCGACACATGCACCCTAAATGCGTGTAAGGCAAATGCTGTGACATGAATTTATTAGCAATTCAATGACTGCCAACTAATTTATACGTAGATTTTAAAATTAAAAAATAAAATAGTCAACTAATTCACCTTTTCATTCACTATTTTCTCAAAATCGCAAACCTTAGCTATAATTTCTTCGCAAATCAAAGAAAAATTTGTTCAAGATTTGTTCTTTCAGTTTATATTCTTGGATGTTTGCCTTTTCTTCATCAATTTAGTCCAGGTATGATTAGTTTTTTTCTTTTGAAAGTTTATTATTGATACATTGCAGAATCTTTTTGAGAACATGACTATAAATTCGTTCCTTTTTACAACTTTGGTCATATGGGTCATCTTCATTATAGCTTTTTTCCACAATGACAAAAAAATTCGAAGCCATTTCCATTAAAAAAGATCAGAAATGGTGAAAAAAGAGAGAAAAAACAGACTGAGTATAGAATTAGAAAGAAGAGGGAAAAAAATTGAATTTTGATTTGAATAAATAAAGGATATATATATAAAAGGGATCCATTAAGGGCATAAGTGTCATTTCTGCTTCTTTTTTTTTTACTGTTGTTGGCCTCGGATTTTACTCTGGACGCGCTTGAATTGCATCCCTATCACGCGTTATGCCAAGTCGAATTCACATGTTTTTTTTATTAAGAGTGAGCTAGTTAAAGTGCCTACTTGTGCATTATAAAAATTGGAGGTCCAACTTAAAATTTAAAGCCAAATTTAAAATTTTATTTATGTGTTATGCCTAAAATTAAATACTAGTAATCATTTAGGCTGACCCCAAATTGATCTATCAAAAATTTAAATTAATAATGGTCAAAGATAGTGTACACAACAAATTGATGTTCAACATTAGCTAAAGATCCAGCATAAATACTCAATAAGTTAACTCTCTATTCTTTTACAAAGTGCTCTTTCATTTCAGTATATGCTTATAACATTATAACAAGGTCAGGTCACGAGCATTTTACTATCAAGGCAAGAAAATGTTGCACTTACAAGTTACAACTTCCTTTTTTTCAACTCCTAACAAAATATATCTCCATTGATTGTAGGTGGTGAAATTTGAGACGGCTATTTTGATTTTTGATGGTGAAATATATAGATTTGGTATTAATATGGTGGCAATGATAGTGGTTCCATAGTGGTGTTCATTAAAAAAAAAGCAATTGAATAATGTGGAGAATGTTTTTCGAAATTTGACGTGACATCTGATGTGGCAGTAAGATGGCATTGATATGACACGAGTGTAATACACATTCTATTGTGAGAGTGGTGTTATATATCTCAGGAAGTAAATAAATTCACTACTTTGAACACTTTTGCTGAAGTCGAAAAGATAAACATCTACTCAGTATACCAACATTCCTTCTATGCGGATACCCCCTTTTTACTCTCAACCATTGCCAAGAAGAGAAAATGCTCAAGGTTCTATATATTCTTGCTTTATTCATTCATTCATATCCTTTTTGTTTTCAGCCCCGGGTTTCCTTTCCTCTCCAAGCCAATCGATCGCCTTCTTAATTAATTGCGGAATCCGTCTTTTAGCCATCTATCTTTAGCTACGGAGGTCTTATGAGCCATAGAATTGGAAGCTTTTGAATAGTAAAAGTGTGTAATAGATAATCATGATAGTTTAAACATGTAATTGACTTTTTTGAATAAGTTTATAAGTGAATTTATGCCTTTTCCTTAATAAATTATAAGATTGTGGGATAATAATATCATAGAATATGGATTGATGGTTATAAAATTTAAGTTTTAATCCATAATTAGCGGTGTTTCTTTCTTATATATATTGATATATGAGAAGTGTGATAAAATATTGTCCTTCGCATGAAAAAAATAGGGTTAATGTAGTCTATAAGAGAATTAAAAGAGGATAAAAAATTCGTGTGTCCAACTTATTCACAACAAAACAAAGAAATATTCTTGTTGAAAGAAGGTGTTCTTATTAGTGAATCTTCGGCTCAATAACTAGTTTGAAGTTGTTTGAATCATACAACATTGTTAAATTGTTGTATTCTAGAGGGACAAATTCACGCTTTAGTAAATAAGGCACAAGCCTTAGGCCCCCAATTTTGGGGGGCTCCAAATTTTTACCAAAAATAAATTATGTGGTAATTTTTAATATAAAAAAATTATTTATGATAAAAAATATTATATTATTTTATTTCTTTAACCCCATTTAAATAGTAGAAATCAAGAAAATATCATTTTGTCTTCTTATATTTTCACCGCTAACACTCATATTATTTTATTTTTTTTAACTCCTTTTGTATTCTCCTTCTTCAACTTTTTGAAAACTTAGAGTAATAAAAATATGAATCAATAGTTGAAAGTATTGAACAAAGTGAATTACAAAACTCTTTTTTTAGTTCTTCTTAAATTGTCATGCACCAAGCATATTAAGTGAGATATACCAAGTTATTAACTTTTTGAATAAGATTTTATGGTCCTAACTCTTATCTTTATGTAAAATTTGTGTACTTGTTAGTTATAGAATTATGTTAACAATTCATATAACGATTGTTTCAGTGAGAGAATGTTTTTCAATGTTAAATAGATAAAATCTTATCTAAAACTAATAATTGAAAAAAAAATCAAAGAAATTATATAGAAATTATTAAGTAATAATTTGCTTTTAAAAAATGTAAGAAAAAATAAATTTTGAATAAATACATATGAAGTTTTTTTAGACTTTAGGCCTCTATTTGAAATTTCGCTTTAGGTTTCCGATTACGTTGAGCTGTCCCTGGACAAATCAATAGTATTATTGGAGAATGGGCGAAGATTCTACCACAATATAGTCAAATCTCGCTAAAGAGATCAAGATATTTTATTTTTCAACTGTTATTGTATTTTCACGAAGACATAGTACAAAAACATATCCGAAACTTATAATAACAACTATGCCTCAATCACAATAACATATCGAAAGCTAAAATTATTAAAATTTCTAGGAATACAATAGATATACAAGTTCTTCTACTACTCATTCGAATAGTGCGACTTGAGAAACTCTATCTCGAGCTGCAAAGCAGAATTTTTCCTCTTCTCATTCTCAACTTCATTTCTCAACTTATCAATCATCTCAATCAAATTGTCTTTCTTATTCACTTCCACAACATGCTGTTCCCCATGAAAAATGCTAATCAAATTCATTACATTTTGTCTTTGATCATCCAAACTCTTCTTCAGAAACAATAAGCTGGCCAACATTACTTCCCTACTAACACTTTCAACATGAATTTTTCTGTCTCCACTACAATTTATAGCAGCCCCTTCGACCTCAGACGACTGTCGTGAACCTCCCGGTGAACTAATAGTCGATGTATCAGAAAATAATTCCGATACATCGACTTGCTTCACTACATCATCAACATAATTTGGTTTTAGGCTACTAATTTCTTGATCTTTTTCAGTTGGGAAAAGTACTGGATCCAATTCGAACCCGTCTACGTTGAAATTCCACCCACTGATCCTTCGTTGTTTAGAAATTTCTCCGTTTATCGGATCATCATCATCGTCATTATCTCCATCAGATTTCTTTAAGGACAAAAGTCTCTGAATCTTTACTTGTCTAAACCTCTGTTCCACACTTGGCAACCCCTGCAAAACATGCTTAACAAGAAAGTCAGGGCCTTTATTACAGCTTTTAAAGAAAGGATGCTTCAATAGTTTCTCTGCTGATGGCCTTCTGAATGGATCTTGATCAAGACATAATCCTACCATATCCTTAAAACCCTTTGAGAATTTCTTGTAATTCTTGCTGTTCTTAGTTTTCTCATAATCAGAAAACCGAAATCGTTTTGTGATTTTCATGAACAAAGACTTTGAAGGAGGGAGATGAGACAGGGGAGGTCTTCCATGTGCTAATTCAAGAGCAGTAATACCGAAGGACCAAATATCAGCCTTGAAACTGTACCCTGTATGTGAATGTATCACTTCAGGGGCCATCCAATATGGCGTTCCAGCTACATCAGTGAACATTAAACACGAAGATGAGGAAGAAAACGACGATCCATAACCTGAAATTGGCTCAAAAATTGATGCAGAAACTCCAAAATCCGCGAGCTTTATAGTTCCATCAGAATCTATAAGAATGTTCCCTGCTTTAATATCGCGGTGAAGGTGGCCTTGATTGTGAAGGTAGGACAACGCGTTGAGCGTCTCTTTGAGGACTATCGCGATACAGGGCTCTGATAAACCATCAGGGAAAGATGAGGAAATGATGGATTGAAGAGAACCTGCAGACATAAAAGGCATGATAACCCAAAGACAACGATCAACAGTGAAAGAGCAATGTGCTTTAAGGATGTTTGGATGAGAAAGAAGGGACATAGTCTTTGCTTCGCGTCTAATGTTGTCGAGATCAGCTCTTGATTGATCAAGATCAATGGCTTTGATTGCTACGACAGATGAATTCATAGGAAGACAAATGGCTTTGTACACAATGGCACTAACACCTCTACCAATCTCATCAAGAATTCTATAGCATGTTGAGTCTAAAGGATACTGAATTTTTCTCTGCTCTTCTTCATTTTTCTCTTCTTGATTATAAGCCATGAATGTGGGGTTTGTGAGAAACTGTTTTTTTTTGGTTAAGAAAGACTTGAAAGTATGGCAAATTTATGAATGAAAGTTTCTTCAAGAAAGACTGAAAAAGTAAAGGATACAAAGAAGCTTGGAGTGGTTTTCCTGTGAAAGATTTTATTACTCTTTTAAAAGTGTTTTGTGTTTGTGCATGTGAATTTTCAACTGCCTTTCTAATGAGATAGGAAGATTTGGCTTGGCTGTCCAGTTTTGAGACATATAGTTACGTGTTATGAATGTTGAAGCTTCGCTACCAGTCGATTCGTAATACATAAAGGAGTTTGACATTAACCCTACCTTATATATTTATTTTTTTAAAACAAAGTTACGGAGAAAAGAAAATCCTAATGGTGGTTAAACATGTCACTATCTTGCTAAAAACGGTGTGACTCTACAACCAAGGGTCAAAAAAGAAAATCTACAAGGGGAAAGCTAGTAGCATCAAGAGCTGAGTTAGAATATGTTATTCTTGTATCAAAGTTAGCAAATCAGAAATAATAAAGATAAAAATAAAAAATAGCATCCGAATCCATAAAATTTACTGTGGATCCTTAAGAAATTTAATCCCCTCACTATACCCGATGTTATGGATTATTTCATCCCACGATAAAACGGATAAACTATTAAAGAAATAGCGGTACCTCAAACTTCAATAATTTCAGAGAACTCAAAGCCAGCAATAAAATCACACAAAAACTCAACTTTTTTTATAAGAAAATATATGCAGAAGAGGAAGAAATTCGATGTTTTAAAAAATGAGAGAAAAATTCTCTATTTATAGACAACAAAGGATAATGTAAATAGATGATTATTGTGGCTTATCGAAAAGGTCACAACCTTTCAGAAAAGTCGTAACTCTTCAAAAAAGTCGCAACTTTTTGGAAAAGTCACAATCTTTCGGAAAGTCACAACCTTTCAGAATGGTCACAACTCTTTAGAAACGGTCACAACCCTTTAAAAAAATCATAACCACGATAGATGGGCTAAGATTTATGCTCTGCCTTCAAAGAATTGGATAAGCAATTGGCAGATGTCTTATCTTCATTGCATTTTGGGTCTACTCTCATACTTAAACAAGAAAACAAATAATTTTGAGTTTAAACTTAAGTTCATTATTTGTCTAATGACAGTAAAATTGAATGAGTTAAGTTATATACATGGTCGGTGTAAGAAATTTGTATACCATCATATTATATTTACTTGTTGTAGTGGATTGCATGTGTCTTATTTTAATGGAGTTTACCTTTTAGATATTTTTTGGATGGTTTGATATTGTGAAAAATTTCCTTACACGATCGTAATAAAACATTCTTAAAACCTATGCATTATTGCACTATATAAATATGAATGTTCAATGAAAAGCTTTTGTTATAAATGAATTTCCAAATTCTTCTTTTATGGAGAATAGCCCTCCCCGTTCTCTTTTTATTTAGAAGAATTGTGCTCTATTCTCAATATTTTAGTGTATAATTGCACTTACTTACACTGTAAGTTTGGTATGCTTACTCTTGAAGTTCTTCCCCTTATGTAGTAATGAAGTTGGCATGTAAAACGTACAAATTTTAGAGGAAAAAAGATTTGTCACCTTGCTAAAATTGTAAAAGTGGAGTTTTCTACTACTAATAAAAGATTACTAACCAAAACCAGCCCCCTACCCCCCCCCCCCCCCACACCCAAATAAAGAAATTAAAACTGAATTTTGTAGAGAAGATGCTTGATACTACAAACAACAACAACAACCCAGTGAAATCCACAACGTGGGGTCTAGAGAAAAGATGCTTGGTACATTGGAATGGATTTAATTTATATAATTTGCCATAGTAAGGAGCTTTTTATGAATTACACTATCGGTATTGTAAACAACAAATTTTCGAGCCGAGAAAAATAAATAATCAAGATCGGAAAATTGGAGTAACAAAATGTAATATTTGATTTCAAAATGTAGTGCGAGTTACAATCTCTATGATAATCCTCTGATTCTTCAAATAATATGAAACACGTTGAACTTGAATTTGATTTAGAGTCAAGGCCTTGAATAGCTTGATCTTGAATCTTCGTCTTCAAATTTGGATTTGAATTATTCGTCACGAACACTTGTATGGTTATGGCGAACAGTAAATATGAACAAGTAACTTGATCTTGATCTTCTTGATATTTTTCTTCGTTCTTGATCTTGAACTTGAACTTGAATTTGATTACTTGAACTTTGTAGCTTTGTAGAGAATTTGCGGTCTTTGATCCACGAGCTCTCTTCTTGCTTCTTGTTCTTGAAAAAAAACCATTCTCAGAAAAATGAGGACCCCTATTTATAATTGTAGGGAGTGATATGAGGGTGTGATTTGATTGGTTGGTTTGAATTGACCAATCAGATTTCTTTGTTGAAAAGTTTTAATTTGATTGATCAGAACATGTCACATAGACACGTGACATTATTCTAGTGGCTCATTTAATTTGACTTAGATTGCCACATAACTTTGACATGCGGCATGATTTTAGTGGCTTATTTAATTTGACTTGGATTGCCACCTAACTTTGACATATGACATGATTTTAGTGGCTTATTTAATTTGACTTGGATTGCCACCTAACTTTGGCACATGACGTAATTCTAGTGGCTTATTTAATTTGACTTAGATTGCCATATGACTTTAACATGTGGCATGAAAATAGGCCTCTAGGATGAGATGTTATTGAGCTTAACAAAGTGGAGTCATCTTTATAGCCCAAATCAATTGATTTAGATTTTTAATTAAATTCATATTTATTGGGCTTAAATAATGGCCCAATTTTATTAATCTAAAATATTTATTTGGACTAATATATCTTGAATTTAATATAAATTGAACCATTCTATAAATTTATATTTAATAAATTGTAAATGATTACAAATGCCCCTTGCTTCAAGTCTTGTCGAGATATTTTATCTTTTGAAGACTATGCTTAAAGTATTACTTGTAGGATAATGACATGCCATGTATTTTGAGATGCACCGTGAATTCATACTATATTGATGCACCCCTTCATCATTGTTGGAGTAAGCAAATTAGTTATATCCAATGAGGATTAGGAAAGAGAAAAAGAAAAAAAAATGATTTTGATTTTTTTTGTATGTTTTTTTTGTACGTTTTTTTTTGCACGTTTTTTTTACATTCCAGCCGTTTTTTTAAGGTGTTTACTTGTCATGCAAGATTCCACCACTAATTGGAATCCGCTTAGGAGTCAATTTTGTAGAAGCCTAATTCAAGTTTGAGTCTAGTTATAATAGATGATAATAAACCTTTATAAATAGATGCCTGACCTTCATTATTTTGCAGCAATGTGGCTTGACGATTAGCGCCATGGTACTTTCTTCTTCTCTTTTCTTTGATTTTCAACAACCTTTTTCACATCTTGACATGTCAGTCGTAGAAAATTCATATCTTATTGTAGATACATAGGAATTACAAATGGTTTAATTTTCTAGAAACTAGACTTCTCGATCTACAACATATTCAAAATTGAGAATTTAATACCTTCATGACCGTTCTAGATAATTTTTTTAAAGTTATCTCTAGATTTTGCCATGCTGAAGGTTTCAGATTTGCGTGATTTTATTAAAACTTTTGTATCTTCATGTAGGAACTTCAAAATCACAAGCCGCTTGATTATTCTGAATTTAGACACAAAGTTATACAACATATCCAAAATTTAGATTTAAACTCCTTCAATATCGTTCTAGATAAAAAAAAATCGAAGTTTAACTTCAAATTTTTTCATGCTGAAAGTTTCAGATTTTTGTTGCCTCATAAAATATTTTATATCTTGATGTAGGAACATCATTACCGAAAAGGGTTGAGATTGCTAGAAACTAGACTTCAAGAGCATTATTATCACCAAGAAAATCTTGTCTCAAGTCTAGCCTGGTTAGTCTAGTGTGGCTTCCTCGACTTGACAGGTAATAGTATTTTTTTTTGTGTGTTATCTACCTGCATATTTGGAGGATTTAAAGAGTTCAGGCATACTGTTGAAGAAGCTCATTTTGTTGACTTTGTAGCCATGCATTATTATTATTATTATTATTATTATTATTTCCTTTTTTTTTAATCATTTGAACCAAATGTGTTGCATTGTTGGAAATAATTTCACATCATTCTTGGCAAAGACTTTACATGATTTGTGGTAAAGACTTTACATGATTTGTGGTAAAGACTTTACATCGTCTGAGTCAAAGGCATTCCATAGTCCAAGCCAAAGACTTTACACCATCTGAGGCAAAGACTTTACATGATTTGTGGCGAAGATTTTACACCATTTGAGGCAAAGACTTTACATGATTTGTGGCAAAGACTTTACACCGTTTGAGTCAAAGACATTCCATAGTCCAAGCTAAAGACTTTACACCGTCTAAGACAAAGACTTTACATGATTTGTGGCAAAGACTTTACACCGTCTGAGTCAAAGACATTCCATAGTCCAAGCTAAAGACTTTACACCGTTTGAGGCAAAGACTTTACATGATTTGTGGCAAAGACTTTACATCGTCTGAGTCAAAGGCATTCCATAGTCCAAGCTAAAGACTTTACATCGTCTAAGGCAAAGACTTTACATGATTTGTGGCAAAGACTTTACACCGTCTGAGTCAAAGGTATTCCATTGTTCAAGCTAAAGACTTTACACCGTCTAAGGCAAAGACTTTACATGATTTGTGGCAAAGACTTTACACCGTCTGAGTCAAAGGCATTTCATAGTCCGAGCTAAAGACTTTACACCATTTAAGGCGAAGACTTTACATAATTTATAGCAAAGACTTTACACCGTCTGAGTAAAAGTCATTCCATAGTCCAAGATAAAGACTTTACACCGTCTAAGGCAAAGACTTTACATGATTTGTGGCAAAGACTTTACACCGTCTGAGTCAAAGGCATTTCATAGTCCGAGCTAAAGACTTTACACCATTTAAGGCGAAGACTTTACATAATTTATAGCAAAGACTTTACACCGTCTGAGTCAAAGTCATTCCATAGTCCAAGATAAAGACTTTACACCGTCTAAGGCAAAGACTTTACATGATTTGTGGCAAAAACTTCTGTATAAGGCAAATACTTTACACCGTCTGAGTCAAAGGCATTCCATAGTCCAAGCTAAAGACATTACACCGTCTAAGATAAAGAATTTACATAATTTGTGGTAAAGACTTTACATAATTTGTGGCAAAGACTTTATACTGTTTGAGTCAAAGACATCCCATAGTCCAAGCCAGAGACTTTACACCGTCTAAGGCAAAGACTTTACCTGATTTGTAAAGACTTTCCACTATCTAGATCAGACATAGATTTTGCTCAAAGAATATAATCGTTCATTTTTTAGATTCATTACCATGATTATTGAATTACTAATTTAAGTGCTAACACTTTTTTTTATAGATTGAATCATGGTTTACTTTAGAGATTTAACTTCTTCTTCTTTAGAGTTGCGATACCTTTTGTGTTTCGATAGTATAAGAGATATATCATTGTACGAGAGCACCAAGCTAGGAGAGACTTAATTTATCAGAAACCAACCTTCTTAATCTAAAACATATCCAAAATGTATAGCTCAAGTCCCTCAGGATCGTTCTAAACAAACTTCAAAAATGAACTTCACATGAAGGAAAGCTGACAGATTCATATTCACATGATCTTATTAAAAAATACTCATATCTCAGCGTAGAGAAGCCGAAAAGAAGGTTCATAGAACTACACTGTGTACAATAATTACAGCTAATAGCTTTATGGATTTGTATAAATACTTCTTTGAAGTCAATTAAAATTCTATCTTAATTGGCCTTCTCTAATTCACACGTTATATGACAATCTACGAAAATATTGTGATGCTCAAATAATGGTGTGCCCCATTTTTTTTGAACTTATGAGACTAAAATTAGGATGTAACTCATGGACTATGGTGGAGAGGGTCAATATAGACTATGAGTTCTTTGGATACTCATGCGACTGAACTCAGAATGTAATTCTAAGCGCCTACGTACCTCAGTGAAGAGGATCAAGTCATAACATAGTTCTAAGAGAATGATTTTTTTTTCATTTTTTTGTCCTAACTTTTGCCTAGGCCGCCTCTTTCGAGATTATCAACCTAGCGGATATTTTTTTTTGGGTGCCGTGCACAGTTTATACTCTTGTGGGCCAAGAGTAACATGCAGTTTATACTCGTACCTTAAGGAGTGTGTTTGTTTTTTCAGGGATAGTATCTCTTTATGAACTTTCCGTTAATGGGGTCAATGCGCAATCCTTCTAAGTCAACTAGTTTGTAAGTACCACTTGAGTATACTTCTTGTACCACATATGGTCCATCCCATTTAGCGGAGAACTTTCTTCCAGACCGATGAGAAGTAATAATGGGCCTTCTTACAACAAGAACTTGATTATCCACTTGGAAGCATCTAAGATGAACCTTCTTATTAAAAGATCGAGCTAGACGAGCTTGATAACATTCCAAACTTTATTGGGCCTCTAGTCTTTTTTCATCAAGAGCCTCCAATTCTTCAAGGCGTAACCGAGCATTTTCTTCATCAGTGAGCCCTTCTTGAATGGCAAGGCGCAATGATGGCATTTGACGTTCAAGTGGAAGAACTGCTTCAACTCCATAAACAAGAGAATAGGGAGTCGCTTGTGTTGGCGTGCGATACGTAGTCCTATATGCCCAAAGAGCCTCTTCCATTCTTTCATGCCAATCTCTCTTAGACTTGGAAATAACTTTTTTCAACAAGTTGCAGAGTGTCTTGTTAAATGCTTCAGCGAGACCATTAGCAGCCGCATAATACATAGATGAATTGTGTTGCTTGAAGCCAAAAAGATCACATATCTTCGTCATTAACTTGTTATCAAATGGCTTGCCATTATCTGTCAATATGTATCAAGGAATATCAAAACGGTAGATAATATTGACTCGAATGAAGTTGGCGACATTCTCTTTCCTTACTTCTCTAAGAGAAACAACTTCTGCTCATTTTGAGAAGTAGTCAGTTGTAGCCAGGATGTACAAATGTCCACCAGAGGACTTAGGCAATGGTCCAACAATATCCAAACCCCAAGCTTCAAATGGCCATGAGGCAATAGTTGGGTGCAATACTTCTGGGGGTTAATGTATAAAATTCGCATGGAATTGGCAAGCTTTACATCTTCGGACGTAATCCAAGCAATCTTTCACCATGGTTTGCCAGTAATATCCCATCCTTTTTATGTGAAAATAAAGTTTTGGCCCAGATTGATGCGCTCCATATACTCCAGAATGTGCTTCTTGCATAGCTTGAGTAGATTCATCTGCCCCCAAATATCGTAAGAGAACTCCATCGAATGACCGCCTGTAAAGTATATTTTTATAATAAAGAAAATGAGGGGCTCGTCGTCGGATTTCTGTTCTTCTATGAAGGTTTTCTGGTAATATTCCATAACACAAATAATCTATTATTGGTTGTCGCCAATCGTCAATTTCAGCTTCCGAAGTGGCAGTAACTTGTCGAAATTCTTCTTCATGCTCATCTGGAGGCGGAGTTATCCATCTTTGGCAAACCACAACTTGCATTTCATCAGGAGATACTAATGCAGAAGCTAAAGCTGCCAATGCATCAGCCTTTTTATTTTTCTTTCTTGGGACATGTTGAATAGTCACCTCTCCAAGCCACCCTATCATCTTTTGAGCGTAATTGCAGTATGGGATTAACTCAGGCTTCTTTACTTCATAATTACCCAAGACTTGATTGATCACTAACTTGAAATCCCCAAAAACTTGTAGTTGCAATTGTTTCATATCAATGGCCATCTCAAGCCCAAGTAAGAGTGCTTGATATTCAGCAACATTATTGGAGCAGTTTTGTGTTAGAGTGAAGGAGTATGGCAAAACTTCTCCATGGAAAGTGACAAATACCACTCCAGCACCGGCTCCTTCACGATGTGCAGCACTATCAAAATACATCTTTTAAGGTAGCTGAATTTCCACTAGCATTGCGTCTTCATCAGGTAATTCATCAGATAACTCCCAATCATTCGGAATTGAATGATTGGCCAAGAAATCTTCTAGCACTTGTCCTTTTACTGCCTTCTGAGATATATACACAATTTCAAATTGTTGAAACTGGAGGTACCACCTTGCTAGTCTATCACTTAAGACAGGCTTGGACATGACTTGATAGGATTTGCTTTAGAGACAAGTTGCACAATATGAGCTTGGAAGTAATGCTTCATCTTCTAAAGTGCCAGACATAACTTCTCAATAGGTGAATACTTGATCTCGTTTTGTGTCATCATCCTACTCAAGTAATATAGGGCATTTTCTTTCCCTTCATCATTTTCTTATGCGAGAAGTGCTCCTACTGACCTTTCTTGTGCTGCAATGTATAAAATCAATGGTTTTCCAGGTATAGGAGCTACAAGTACTGGAGGTTTCATTAGATAAGACTTTATGTTCTCAAAAGCATTGGTACAAGCTTGGTCCCATTCAAAAGGAACATCTTTCTTCATAAGGTGACTAAATGGTTGTCATCTCTCAGCCAGATTTGAGATAAACCTCCTAAGATATGTTAATTTTCCTTGTAAGCTTTTCAACTCATGAATATTTTTTGGCTCAGGCATCTTCAAAATAGCATCTATCTTATCTTGGTCAATCTCGATTCCTCGTTGTCGAACAATAAAACCGAGAAACTTTCCCGAAGTAACTCCAAAGGCACATTTTAAAGGGTTCATTTTGAGTTGATATCTTCGAAGTCGTTCAAACACCATTCTCAAATCTTGAAAGTGGTCATAACTCTTTTTTGATTTCACCACTAAGTCATCGACATAACACTCAACATTTTTATGAAGCATGTCATCAAAAATATTTTGCATGGCTCGTTGATAAGTGGCTTTAGCATTTTTTAAACGAAAGGCATTACTTTGTAGCAATATATACCTTTAGGAGAGCGAAATGCAGTAAGTTCTTCATCCCTTGGTGCCATGCGAATTTGATTGTATCCAGATAAACCATCCATGAAAGACATTGTCGCGTATCCAGTTGTAGCATCAATCATAAGCTCAGGGATTGGAAGAGGAAATTCATCCTTAGGGCATGCATTATTAAGATCTCTAAAGTCAACACAAACTCGTATTTGGCCATTCTTCTTTCTTACAAGTACAATGCTTGAAATCCATGTAGGATATTTGACTTCACGAATGAAATATGCTTCAATGAGCTTGTTAACTTCAGTTTCGATCAAAGGAACCAGTTCAGGTCTAAAGCGACGTTGCACTTGTTTAACAGGACGAGTGCCTCATTTCATAGTAGGACGATGAACTGCAACTTTAGGGTCTAATCCTGACATTTCTTTGTAACTCCAAGCAAATACATCCCTAAATTCCATAAGCAGCTTAATATATTTCTTCTCTTCATTGTCATCCAGTGAAGCACTTACATATGTAGGCCTTATATCATCATCAACCCCAAGATTTACTTCCTTCAATGCATCAACAGTATTCTTTATTCTTTCCTCGAGTTTAGGTGGCGCATCTTCAGCATCCTCATCTTTTAGAGGATCACCATCATTAAAAGATATGTGATTTGATGATCCCACACTTTCTTCATCTTCATCTCTCTCCCTAATGTGAACTATGGTATGAGTTCTTGCTCTCAGTACATTTCCACATGAAACTACAAGTTTTGTTTCTCGCCTCATTCTAGAAGGGATCAAACTAGGCCAATTCTTGGGTGAATTATGCTCCTGAGCATGTACCCGTTCTTCCATTGTTCTATAATTTCCTTGACACTTGTATTTCCTCTTCATTGGTCCCAATCGATCAAACACTAAAGTTTTTGGAGTTGATTCTATTAGCCGATCAAATGCAGAAACGTTAGGAGTCATGCCACTAAGTCGATCAAATACAGAAGGCTTCTTGTTGAACATCATTGGTTCTTCCTCAGGGGTAATGTAGTTGATGCTCATCTTTTTTATAGAGATTCGGACTGGTGATGGTTGTTTGTAACCCAAGCCTTCGCACGATTGCTTGACATCATACCCTCTCTCTATCATCATCCTTTGAGTTGGATTTAGGCCATGATTTGCCCTTTCAATAACTTCATTTGGAAGCTTCCCTACTTTAGCAGCTTCATTGGGATTGTATCCCACTTTCACCAACAACTTATATGCATTCGGGTCAAAAACCCTATTATTTAGTTTTATTAATAAATTGCATGAACTTCTTCCACTTCTGAATCCCAAACAATTCGATTAGGGGTCAGTACACTAAGATTTAAGGTCATTTCTTCAAATCGCTCTCTGGTAGTGTAATGGAAGCATCGGGTAGGATGGGAGCTCTGGTTTTGTGCCGTAGAGAGGGGGAGGCATGAGTCGATACGTTCATGTAGGGCGCATAGCGGTTTGTATGCTTTTTAGGAAGTGATTCATGTGAATCATGATTCGATGGTCTGAAAAATCCTTGTATCATTTTTGAAGGTGATTTGATTGCATCAATTTGCTTGATAGGGAATGTCAACTTGCTACTCTGCAACTCAGAGGGTGGGATCTTGACTTTGTTTGTCTTTGGTACATAGTGAGAAATATGAATCATTCTCTTACTTGAAGATGCCTCACTTATCTTAAGTACTTTACTCATGTCTGAAAGCATTTTAGTCTTTTCAATCATGACCCTCACATTATCAGGTGCTACATCAACCTTTTTTTGTAATGTCAGCAGGTATCGCATTATCAACTTTGACTACTTTAAGTAGAATTTTGCACCAGCAAAGTGCGCTTCTGTCTCGGTGAAAGGTTCATCATCAACACCTAGAACCCCATCTTCAAAGTATTTGAAACATAGATGGTAGGTAGACGACACCACTTTGTTCTCATGTATCCATGGCCTTCCTAACAAGATATTATACGAGGTCTTTGAGTCAATAACATGCATCCATGCACTTGAACGCATATCTCCCATCGTTATATCTAATTTGACAGCACCAATGGCTCTCTGCCCCCTTGGTTAAATCCTTGAATCATTAGACGACTTTCAGACAATTCATTTATCGGGATTTCCAGTTCCTTCACAGTACGAATAGGGAGAATATTGATCCCAGATCCATCATCCACTATGATCCTATTTACTTTATGTCCAAGCACAAAACCTACCATATATAAAGGATGATTATGCAACACTTCACCAATAAAAGATCATCATTAGTGAATGTAAACTTCGCATCACAAACGTCCACTTCTTCAGAGTAAGGCTTTATAGGGCCTTCATGTGATGGAGGTAATGATGGTGATGAGCTTTCTCCCATTGTCTCTTCTCTATCAATGTTACAACACGAGGCGTTGGTGTCACGATGAAAAATCTTTTTACGAAACCAACTTGGCAAGAATTCCTCTAATGTCACCGGAGGACGTTGCTTTTGATAGTAATTTCTCCCAACTCTTGACTTCTTCACATTCTTCTCTACCCTTTGAGTTTTAGGTAGTTTTTTCATCTTTGCTATAGTCACTTGCTTACTTGGTTCTCTTTGCAAGCTCGTTTTACAACGTCTTCATCATGTCACTAAAATCCATCCTTCATCATCAGTATAAGCACCGCAAGATTGGTTTTCCTCTAGAGGTTTATCTTCCCTTATTACTTCATTCATCAAAGGAACAAGCAATGATGCGTTAACATCTATTGGTTTGAAGTCACCAAATTTAATCATCTTTGGTGGGATATGGCTAGGTCATCACCACTATCATGTATTTCGATAAAGTTGCAAAGAACTATGGGGTCGAGTGAACCAAAAGTGACAGAGACTTGATTTGAACTCTCCTTCTCATCTTCAAGCAATATCTTTCCTTTACGGGCCAAGTCCATGATCGTTTCCTTAAAGATAAAACACTTTTCGATAGGATGACCCATTAAACGGTGATATTTGCAGTAAGTTGGATCATTAGTCCTCCTAGCCTCATCTAGACGCTTCATTTTAGGTAGTTTAAAGAGTTTTAACACCAGAAGCTCTTCAAAAATTGCTGGAACATCTGAGTCCAAGAAAGGATACTCTTTTGCCTGCATTTCCTTCAAAGTCAGCTTTTTACCAGCGTTATTCTAAAAAATCGTGGTCTTCACCCTTTGATTCTTGCTTAGATTTGTAGCCACTTTCAAAGGTACGACATTAACATTCATCGACTCCTTATTTTCAAACCTAGGTGCCGATTTTCCTCCTCTCTTTACCTCCATTTTGTCTTTTCCCTTGCGAGGCACATAAATAAGTGGTCCTTCAATCCCGCTTACAGACATGCTCAATTCTATATCATGAGCACGTGTGGCTAGTTCCTCAAATAATTTGGATTTAATACCCTATAGGATATAACGAAGTCCCCAACGCATCTTGAATACACATTTCTATTCCAGAAGTTTCACTAAGCCTATCCTTACAATTGAGGCTTGTATTTCAACATCGGTTGATGAACTCAATGACGGGTTTATCTTCCCATTGACGTGTATTTGTGAGTTCAACCATGCTCACAGTATGCTTTGTGCTATAGAAACGATTAAGAAATTCATGCTCAAGTTGTTCCCAACTATCAATAGAGCTTGCATCGAGATCCGTATACCAGTTCAAGGCATTTCCTTATAAGGAGCGCACAAATTGCTTGACCAGATAATCTCCATATGTTCCAGCACTATTGCAAGTTTCAACAAAATGGGCAATGTGTTACTTTGGATTTCCCTTTCCGTCAAATTGTTGAAATTTTGGAGGTTGATAACCTGTAGGCATCTTCAAAATATCGATTCTTGAAGTGTATGACTTTGCATACGTAAATGATGACTTTGAAGACACATCATACTTATCTTTGATGGTTCTCATAATGAAGTCCTTCAGTTGATGAATGGGAATTCCTCCTTCAGTAGATACTTGCATCTCATCTCCTACATTTATTTGCTTTGTAACTGAATCTCCCTTTTCTTGTATCATTGGATGTTTTCCAGGTGCATGACTTGAGTCCCTTTCCATAACGTTCTCAACTCTGTCCGTCAACTTGACAATTCGATTATCTTGATCTTGCACATATTTTGTTAGACCTTCAGTTGCCTTTGTCAAACTTGCCAGTTGTTCTTCAACAGTTGAGGTGTTAGTCATCATCACTTGGATGTCCGTTATGAATGATGGAGCAAAGCATGGATTTTCCCTCAAACTAAAATTTGTCTGAAACAAGTTACGTGAAGTGACTGGGGCAGATCTAGTAATCAGGACATCATCTTCATCTTGAATAGTGCAATTTCTTGTGTTAAAAGGACTAAGTCGAGCCAACGTTCTTTCAACAATATCAACTATATTCTCTCCTTTTTCTAATTCATTCGGAAAGAATCTTGCCCCCTTTGAAGATGAAGGATCAAAAACAGGAACCGATGCGGACGACACTTGGAGTGCTTGTTGTCCTAGCAAGTTTGCTCTGTTCCTAGTGATGGGTCCCAAACTTCTCATAGTCGCATCCAGTATGTTCTCCACCTCAGAGGAGAACTTGGAATCAGTAGCCTTAGAATTAATAGCCCTGGAGTCAAACTTCTTAGATGCCATTTTAAGTATTCTTGATGTTTGATGATCGATGTAAAGAGATGAGAGGTAGAAATTGTCCCACTGGGCGTGCCAAAATTTGTAAACAACAAATTTTCGAGCCGAGAAAAATAAATAATCAAGATCAGAAAATTAGAGTAACAAAGTGTAATAGTTGATTTCAAAATATAGTGCGGGTTACAATCTCTATGATAATCCTCTGATTCTTCAAATAATATGAAACACGTTGAACTTGAATTTGATTTAGAGTCAAGGGCTTGAATAGCTTGATCTTGAATCTTCGTCTTCAAATTTGGATTTGAATTATTCGTCACGAACACTTGTATGGTTATGACGAATAGTAAATGTGAACAAGTAACTTGATTTTGATCTTCTTGATATTCTTCTTCGTTCTTGATCTTGAGCTTGAACTTGAATTTGATTACTTGAACTTTGTAGCTTTGTAGAGAATTTGCGGTCTTTGATCCACGAGCTCTCTTCTTGCTTCTTGTTCTTGAAAAAAACCCTTCTCAGAATAATGAGGACCCCTATTTATAGTTGTAGGGAGTGGTATGAGGGTGTGATTTGATTGGTTGGTTTGAATTGACCAATCAGATTTTTTTGTTGAAGAGTTTTAATTTGATTGGTCAGAACATGTCACATAGACATGTGGCATGATTTTAGTGGCTCATTTAATTTGACTTGGATTGCCACTTAACTTTGACATGTGGCATGATTTTAGTGGCTTATTTAATTTGACTTGGATTGCCACCTAACTTTGACACATGACGTAATTCTAGTGGCTTATTTAATTTGACTTGGATTGCCACATGACTTTGACACATGACGTAATTCTAGTGGATCATCTTTATAGTCCAAATCAATGGATTTAGATTTTTAATTAAATCCACATTTATTGGGCTTAAATAATTGACCCAATTTTATTAATCTAAAATATTTATTTGGACTAATATATCTTGAATTTAATATAAATTGAACCATTCTACAAATTTATATTTAATAAATTGTAAATGATTACAGGTATATTTTAAATTATGGATGTAAGTAGTAGATTTGAATTATTTTGCAGGTTTTTAATCTATTTTTTTGAATGTTATGTGTAGTTATCTTTTATATGATCTAATATATATATAAAAAAAAAATTGTTCAAGAAGGCCGCGACATATACAACATCGTTTCACAGATTAATTCTTGCCTGGGTGAAGATCCAATAGATGAATAGTTATTTTTTAAAAAAATATTTCCTCCTCAAATTATTTTTCATGTTTCTCTTTTACATTCCCTTTAAAGAAAACATTAATTAGAAGAGATTTTTTACTATTTTACATTTACTTATGTCTTAAGATATAATTTCTCTTCATTAAATATTTACTCTATCTATATGTCATCTTGAAGTGTTAATAATCTTCAACAACAATTATTACTACGAGAAAAATGAGAAATTAATAATTAAATTTATTTTAAAATTTTAAAATAATAAATTAATTTTAGATAATTATTATAAAAATAAAGATAAATAATTTGAGATCGATGAAATAATACATGTACTTCAAATTAACTTCAATAGGAATAAATATGAAATCTACCGTCATTTATAGATGCAATCACAAGCATATTCATATGGTATTCCTTTTCAAGGTCTACTAATAGGGTCTTAAGAGAGTACAGAGGGTTGGAATCCATGTGTACAGAGGATATCTTTCTTCTTCACATTTTTTGTCACATATAAACGTAGCAAATAATTCTTCCTTTCAATTTATATGATATATATTTTTTAATTTATTTAAAAAGAATGATATATTTATATATATAATAATAATAATTTAAATTTAAAATATTTTTTATTTCTAGAAATGAGATGATTTTTAACTACACAAATATAATTTCATAACAAATTATATAATACCACATGAATTGATACGAGGGAATATTCATCAGCACTTCATTGCAATACATAGATTGTTGTGTCATTCTAAATCTAAAGCTAAACATGGTACAATCTTTTGTATTCTTTGGATAGTTCTGAAACCATGTCCCTATCTCCATAGGAATAAAATGGAAACAAAATCTATCCTTCATTAATTTCTTTGGAATTGTAAATTTAAGAGCGACTTGACCAATCTTATTACTAATCATCATTACTTGCATTCACTTCCCAACTACCAAACAACAAATAATAATAATAATCGTATAAAAGAATATATGTGAAAATCGTTTACGACTTCCAACTTTGATTTAAAAATTAAATTTTTCCTTCAATTATGAATAATAATCATTCTTTCTCTTTTAAAATTTCTATTTTACCCTTTGTATTATTAACCTTTGTCTTTTTTTTCTTATTTTTTTAAAATCATGGATTTTTATTTTTTATTCTAGGTAACAAATTTTCTATTAAAAAACAAAAAATATTTTTTCTATTGAAAAAAACTAAAGTGAAAAAATCCTAATTGAATATATAAATTATTGATGTTCTATAATGAAATAAATGAGCTGAGTAAAAAGTGCATATTTTAATAATAATCAAAACTTTAATACCTATTTATACAAATAAAAATAATAGCTTTTAAATATATTTCAAAAATAATACAAAAATATTAATAAAAATAAAGGTATATCCTATAAAAAAAATTAAAAGATTATCTATTTGTATTGTAAGTAATTTTTTTATTTTTTTTTATTTTAAAAAATACTTCATTATTCACAAACAACAATCGTTTATCTATTCAGACATTTAAGAATAAGAGAAAATTGAAATATGCATTTATATACATGTACATATTAAATGCATATAAAATTAAAATAATAATCATAAATAATAACATAAATTTTAATGACAAACTGATAAAAAATTTATTCTACTTATAAAATTTTAATATGCTTAAATAAAAATTTATAAATACTTAGATTAAGAAAGATAAATATAATACATAGATGGAAGATTGAAAATCAAGAGTAAAATGGACATTGCATGGATTAAAGGGGAGAAAATGATTATTGTTCATAATTAAGGAGGAAGTTTGATTTTTAAAACAAAGTTTGTAAACGATTTTCACCTAAACTAATATACATGACTCGTTTTCAAAATACTCCTTCTGGATTTTTATTTGTTACGAAAAAATTTGAGCCAAAGTTATTTCTTACTAATTTAGAATATTCCATATTAGTGCTATCAAATAATTATTTTAATCGTACGTATAAGATAAAACCTTAAACGTCATATAACAGAATTGCATTAATCACCTTTCACTTGAGATGTTGGTTTAAGTCGCAATGTATATACAATTAGACTTTTCTATAACTATTATTCTATAATAATATTTTATTATAATAATTAATTTTTTATTGAAATTAATTTGTCATATTATGTTGTAGCATATATTCTCTACAATACATTTACTATAATAAAATATCTAGCAAACGACATTGTTGTAGAAAATTTTAACAGTATATATATATTTTTGGAGTAAATACTATTGTCCCTGTATTCAATTAGTAAAACAGAAGTACTTTTAAAATGAAAAGAAAGAAAATATTCGAATCCACAAAATTCACCATATGTCCTTAAGGAATTTAATTCCCTCACTGTACCCGAGATTATGGCTTATTTCCTCTCAGAATAAAATGGATAATCTATTAGAGAAGTAGCGGTACCTCAAATTTCAATTCAACGAACTCAAAAGGCTGCAACGAAATCACACTAAGACTCAACTTTGTTTGTAAGAAAGTATAAGCAGAAGAGGAAGAAAAATTTGATGTAGAAAACTGAGAAGTGCCCCTCTATTTATAGCCAACAATAGGTGCGAACATACTTGTTCAGAACAATCATGGTGTCTTTTGAGAAAAGAAATGCATGTTCGGAAGGAACAAATCCTTTCCGAATCAACAAATTTCAAATTAAATAATTTCGTTTTGCGAATTAAAAAATTGTCAATCAATCATTTGTCATAGCCGAATCTGAAGTCGAGCGACGATGACGACGCGAGGGGCACTCTATTTAACCCTTTAAGAGGTAAAGAAAATGTTTTCTAATATAACGGCAATTTTTTTTCTTTCTTCTACCAATGAGGGAGAAATGACTTTTCAGTTTCTCTTCACTTGATTCCCAATTCTCATTTCCCAATTCACACCATATTTTTACTTAAGGCCATCGGTGCCCCCCCTAAAGCTGGCACCAACTTTTACTTAGACACCTTAACTAGGCTTTGTTCATTTTAGATACCTCATGTCAAGCCCCGCTGTGTCATTTTGACACTTTTCGCTAACTCAGCTTTGTACGTGTGTTGCACAATTTTTGAGCGTGTCAGAGACTTTTTTTTTATAAATATTTTTTTTTCTCCTTCTTCTTCTTCTTCATTCTTTCTCCCTTCCATCTTCTCCACCTTCCACCACCCTCCATCATCACACAACTTTTTAAAAAATTCTATAAATTTTACGAGGTTACATTCTTTGCTTCTTTCATCTTCTTTAAAAATCAAATTTGCATCTTGATTCATATCAAGAAACAAAACTAATTTCAAGGAAACAAAAAAAATAAATCAACTTCTTTCAAATGAAAAAAATGATTTACATTCTTACCTTTCTCCATTGAAATTAAGAAATAAAATTGATTTAAAGGGAACAAAAAAAGAAATAAAGAACCTCCAATTAAAAAAAATAAAAGAAATCTCTTTTACATATCCGTTATTATAAATCCCAATCAAAGCAACATAAGCAATCAACTTCTTTCAAATGTTATATAAAAACTTCTCGATTTGATAGAATTTAACTTACTCTTCCAATTTATTTTATTTTGTGAACTACCCATGTTCTTGCCTTTTTGGTAGAGAAGAAGTGGGGGCATGAGATTTGGTATTGATCTAGAGGGGAAAAAATAAAGTAAAAGTGAGTTTTTTTTTTAAAAAAATCACGTGTCACATATTGATTCGTTTATTTTTCCAGATAGGAGGCATTTGAATGTACGCGCTTATGCTGATTTTGAAAATATAAAAAAAGTGTTAAAATGACATAATGGAATCCGATATGGGGTGTCTAAAATGAACAAAACCTAATTAAAGTGTCTAAGTAAAAGTTGATGCCAACTTTAGGGGCCACCAATGGATTTGACCTTACTTAAACCTAACATATACATTATGACATGCTTATATACTTGTCGTGTCAAAGGTCCTTGTATCCAAGTAATAGGAGTAATAAAGACTAAAGTAAAAAGAGCCAAAAGAAGTTGATGATGACATGACATTAATTTCCTGATATTAGAAGAATGAATTCAGATTTATGAAGGATGGGATAAAAGTTTTTGCATCACAAAGATAGAAAATTCAATTTCGAGTTTCAAGAATGGAAAAATCATGAATAGGAACTGCTTCTTTCTTTAATGGATTTACATAAGACAAATATAAATTAGTTAGATCAGTAGGTACCGAAAAAAATGAGAAAAAAGAGAAAATTGCATGACCTTAGCTTGGAGAACAAAGCTTCCATATTAAGTAAGTTATGAGCAATGATAGAGTTTTTCTCCTAAATAATCTATATTTATGAGCAAAGATAGAGTTTTCTCCTAAACGTTTTCACCTTTGTGTAGTCAATCCCAAAAAGAAAACCATCAATAAAATTAGGGTTAAAAAGTTTCAGTACTCAATAATCAGTTATGTTTTATGTCTAGTTTTGTAAAAAAAATTTAAAAATAAATATATTATTTTGATGAAATAATGGCTCACTTTTAGTCAAAATTTCTTCTAACTCAGTATTTTATGGCCACACTGTACAACCTTCCCACTACCCTACCCCCAACTATCATGTTTTCCTCTAAAAACACACACATCCCAAATCTAAACACTCTCTCTATATATATATCAACCCTCCCAAGGGAAAAAAAATCCCCTCAACAACAACAATTATGGTTGAGGTAATTTTTTCTTGATCTTGCTAGTGAAGAGAAAATGGCAGGCATGGAGAGAAACTGCAGTTTCAACATTTCTACTAAGGACCTGAAACATAAAAGCTGTTTCATGGCAAGACACATGAAAAAGTTGAGCAACAATGTTAAAGAGTACTCATATAATTATTGTGGAAATGAAGATGATGAATTAATAATGTGTAGTTGGCCTCCAAGATGTTACACATGTAGCTTTTGTAAAAGGGGATTCAAATCAGCTCAAGCACTTGGTGGACATATGAATGTTCATAGAAGAGATAGAGCAAAGTTCCTCATGATGAGACACCACTCACCATCACCACCACCAACAACAACAATAACAGATGATAAATATAGGTATTCTCTTCTAAACCTCAACATTAACCCTAACCCTAATATTTCATCGTCGCCAGCACCACCACCACCACCCTCTTCTTCAAGAAGTATTACTGCCAAAGGCTCTTTCTGCATGCAAGACAAAGAATTTGTGAGATTGGACTTGGAAATTGGCTTGTTCGCTAAATCCAAGCAAGATTTGGATCTTGAACTTCGACTGTGATAATCAAAGCCCTTACCATCATTGCCAAAATTAAAGTTGCATGTACCTGATAGCAAAGAACACAACTTTATTTCTTAATTAAGTCCACCAAACAAGTGTCAGGATATTGATGTTACCCAACGAACCAAATTTCTACAACTTTAATTTAAAGTTTACAAAGGGGAGAAAAGCTTGTTCAATGACGTTAAGATCACCTCGATCGATTTATGTACTCGCTAATTATTTTATTTTTGTATTTTTAAAATTCTATTCTTCTCCATGTAATTAATTAATTAGCTATTGTAAGTAATATGGTTAATCAGTCTAAGGTAATTTTAATTTCCTCTTTATTAGTATGTCCTTTTGCTTAGCTTTTTTTCCATCCTTTTTTCATTTTAAAAGTATCTTGTCACTTAAAAGTAAATCTAAATTAATTTAATTAGTTGTTTCCCATTCTTCCTTTCTTTTCTTCCTTCTTTTTCATCTGCTCATGATAGTCGATCGTTCTCTATAATTTGTTTTTCTTAATTATGTTAAAACCATCAGCAGTTTGTGAGATGACACTAGGTATAATGTTGTTGTTGTTGTTGTATGTTAAACCATGATGTAAACAGGATGTACATTCTACCTTTTTTTTTCAAATTATCAATCCTTGTTGAAATAGTGTGTAATCATCTCATCCAAAAATTTAAGTTGTTAGAGAGATCAACACGAATGTCTTTACTACGCCGCTTCACGTTCATGTCTGACTCCCTTTCATGCGCCAATCACGTGGAAATATTTGACATCTCATCTAATTAAGTTTAAGATGTTAGAGATATCACACTTTTATTTAATTAATTATATTTTCAATCATCTTTCAAGTTAAAACTGAATTAGCTAAGTGCTTCTTTTTGTGAACATTATGTTGGAGTCTCACTAATTTAAAATATACGATATTTTAGAGTATGGTATGAAGTAAAAACAGATAAGAGTTAATCTGAGAAAAATTCTAAGATACAAATTAATTTGGACCCTTGGCACATCGTCTGAGAAGAAGCAATTCTTGTCATAGACTTTTGTTTTGATATAAAAACAACATTGTTCATATATATATATATATCAAGTGGATGTACAACATGGCTACTTTAATTTATGCCAATGTTTTATTATAAGTACAATATTGTTGGAAAAGACATAATTTTCATGTTCATGACCTTGCAAGCATTTACATGTGCATGGGCTGCACATGGGAAAATGAAGTACCACTACTTTTGTTTGAATATATATATATCATGCATCACCAGAAAAAAAGTTGTTCACTTTGTTGGAAACAAAGTGCCACACAAATGTTGATTAAAATAGAATTGATTCTCCACCTTGTGAAAGACAGTTTTTTTCATCCGGTCTTCGATATCTTCATCGAAACCCGATTAAATTTAGATTCACGTCAAAAAGTTTCATATGATTATATTAAGGGTAAAGCGTTTCTTAACAAAGACGACTTCATATCCAAATGACTCGAATTTGATACCTCTCTCCAATAATTTAATGGATATTTTTATACTTATTTTGAACCTTTAACCATCAAACTAACTCGTTCATAATTTTATATGCCTTTTGATGAAGATAGTTAGGTACCGAAATTTGACTAGCTAGCTATACCCTCCCGTTATCGTTTTATCATAACACGAATTATCATAACACGAATTTTCACTGTCTCAATTTATGAGACACATTTACTTTTTTGATTTGTCCCCCAAAATTATATATATATACTAACAATTTAATTGTAAAATTTTCATTACGCACAATTAAGATGAATTACAAAACTATGATAACGTCCAATGCTTGTTTTAAAGTTTCAAAAATTCTTTTTTTCCTTTTAAATTTTATGTTTAATCAATCATTACTCCATAATTGGGTAGAAGCAGGGGCGGAGCTACATGTAGCATAGGGGGGTCATCCGAACTCCCTTCGTCGAAAAATTACATCGTATATATAGAATCAGTTTGTTGGTTTATGAGTATATATATTTAATGATGAACCCCCTAAGCACAAGCCAAAGACTTGGTTTATGAGTATATATATTTTAGTTTTAGCCGATTTTCATTTTTATTTGCTTAATAAATGAAACGTTCAACCCCAATATTGTAATATTAAACTGTATTATATGTGTTGAATTATTTTACATAAATATTTTAGAGCGCAACATAAAATGAATTACACTTTACAATAATTTTTTTTCTATTTTTATAAAATTAAGTAAAAGTTATAACTTTTTTTGAGTTTTCATATTTAAAATTAAAAAAAAATTCTCTCATACTCATTTTAAGTCAAACATTTAATTGGAAGTATTTCTCATATCCTTCTACTACAGATTAGTGATCATAACTTAAAAAAAAAATATGCCTTTAACATACAAATCAAGAATTAAGAAAATCCTCATTATTAAACTTTCATTTAATTATTTATCTTATTTTAATATATTTTTTTGGATAATATAATCTTTTGTGTTCCTTATTTAGTTTCAAAAATTGAATAATGTATATATACAACAATGACGTTGACAAAACCCATAATTAAAATTTTAAAATATATATTCTCATATTGATTTTAATATTATGTCAAACGCATACTTTCTCTATTTTATTATTAGTGTTGAGGTAGAGTTGAATTTTATCTAGTTACTTATATTTAATCCGACCCACTTATTTATAAATATTATTAGCATGCTTGCTTATTTTTTTGAACTCGATAGAAATCCTGCTTTGGCACAGATGCGAAGGAGGACTCAGCAATCATTCAGTCAATTTCTCCAAAAGAATTATTTATACAATTTATCTATGCCCTTACCTTAAATATGATGACAACGGTTTCTGAAGACAGAAAATAAGTTGAATAATTCCCAACCTCCAAACGTCATGTCATTTCATATATGCTCACTTTTCAGTACTTACAAACTATGACCATCACACGTACGTACAAGATGCTCTTTTAAAATTGTATTTCATTTTCAAATTAAAGCATCTTGGCCCGTGAAAATAATTTAGTTTTTGTAGATGCATATTTATATTGTAGATTTGTAGGATTGCTCAGTGTTCATTAAATGCAGCGGAAGACACAAGAAATTCTGAACATATCTACTTTAGTTTAAAATTTATTAATTTGTTTTTAGACATATATGATAACGAGAATCGTAGTTCAAAATTTATTCGATAGAAGACTTTATTTGTATCCACACCAAAACGATCTTTGCTATCAAGTACTCCTTCATCAACGGAACTCTCGAACAGATTAGGGGTGTGTTTGGCATAAAGAAAAATATTTTTCATGAAAAATATTTTATTAGAAAATAAGTTGGTTTTTAACTTATTTTCTCATATTTAGTTTGTGAGTGGCAAATATTTGCTATTGTTTGGTTAGTGAATGAAAATATTTTTTAAAAAATATCTTTTATTTTTTGCTAGAGAGTAAAAAATATTTTTTTAGGAAAATAGTTTTTGACATAAAAATCAACCCTAGTAATTGACTCGGAATCCGATCACGACATCTAATGTGGGACCCAACTCGACTTTCAACCCAAGATTCGACTTCCACATTTAGACTCGATCCCAACTTTCAAACCGAAATACGACCACACTCGATTCCAGACCTAACTTTCAAATAATGCAATTTTTTTAAAAAAATATTTTTAAATTTTTTTTGGGGGAGAGAGGGGGGATGGCAGAGGAGTCGGGGTTAGGGCTTGGGTGAAAATATTAAATTTTCAAACTTAAAATATTTTTCAAAAACAATTTTTCTTTGTGTGTGTGCGCTAGGGGGGCATGGGAGGATCTACGTTGGGTCCAGGGGTTCATCCGAACCCCCTTCGTTAAAAAATTACACTGTATATATAAAATAATTTTTTTGATTTGCATGTATATATTTATCATTGAACCCCCTAAGCATAATTCAAATGGCTTAGCTTAGAGGTAAAGGGGTTCAATATTTTGCCCAGTTGTGTCAGTTCGCGGGTTCAAACTTCATTAACCACACTTTTTTTCCTTTCTAACTTTACGCTTAGTTTTATGCATGCTTGATTTTTTTTTGACCCCCCTTGATAAAATTTCTATCTCCGCCACTAGGAGGGGGGGTTTGTGTGGAAATGGGGTAAAAAAAATTAAAATTTTCAAAATTTAAAATATTTTGAAAAATAAATTTTTAACTATTTATTTTGTGGGGGGACTGGTGGAGTGGGGGGGGGGGGGACTGATAGGGGGGTGGAGTAGGCAGTGGGGTAAAAAAAATGAAACTTTCAAAATTTGAAATATTTTTCAAAAGTAAATTTTAATTTTTTTTTGTGGGGCGGGGTGGGTGTGGGTGTGGGGTGACTTTCCTAAAATCATATTTATATATCTAACACAAAACGAGAAAAAATTGAAAGTGGAGGGTTAAAAATGGGGTGGGGTAGAATTTTTCTTTAAAAAATAAAAATAAAAATATCTAAATTATTATTTTAAGGGGAAGGGGGGAGATGAAAGATTTTTTAAAAAAAAAATTTAATAAATAAAAATAAAACTAAAAAATTGGGGTGGAGTGGGGGGGGGGGGATTATGGTGAGAGAAAGTAGTTGAGTGAGGTAAGAAAATATTTTATATTTTATTTTATAATTTTTTTGAGCAGAAAATAATAATACTTTAATATTTAACTTTAACTAATACTAATAATTTACTTAATTTTTTTCAATGTGAAAATATTTTGTCCACGTGAAGTCTGATGTGATAATTTTTTAAAAATAAACTAGAGAATATAGTACACATATTATGATGAAGGTGAAATAAAAAAGAGATGTGTGTTTTATCAAATTGATAAGTGACAGTTTAAGTATGAAACTCACACTTTCAATAATTTAGATATAAAACTAAAAAAAAAAATCAGACGTGTTTTCAACACTTTTATCATCATGCCTAACTGCTTTGAGTGATATGGAAAACATGACAAATATCATGAGATTTTTCTCAGTTGAATCATGTGTTACTTTAGCATAAAATGTACCAACTGGTATAAAGGGAGAAAAGGTGACACCAACTGGTTCATATATATCTTATATATTTTCTATAGAAATTTCTTTTATACTTTTCTTAACATGCTTAATTAAGAAAGTATCCACCTGAAGTTTTGAAGTATCCTTCTTTATAAAGAAAATTATTCGCACATATAAATGAATCTCAGTTTCTAGTATTTATTGTTTATTTCTTTGGGGATGGAGATTAGGGGTGGATTCACAATTTTTATTACGGGATTCACATGAACCCTTTAATTTTTTATTATTAGATAAAAAATTAGTGACGAACAAAATTTTGAAGTTAAATAACAAAAATCTCTTTGAAATTTCATTTAGCTACCTATTAAAATCTCATAGTAATTTCATTTAGCTACCTATTAAAATCTCATAGTAATTTCATTTAGCTACGGAATAGCGATATATTATAAAAATATTTAATTGTCTAGAAACTATTTAGTGATGGAATATAAGAAAATTTAATTAGATAAGAAGTTTTTAGCGACAGATTAACTAGGACTTACCGATCAATTTTGTAGCTAATTTTATGAATTTTATTAGTGTTTGCCCTAAGCCCCGAACTCCGTATATACATATTTAGAAAGTTCTTAAATATTCTATTATACACTCAATTATTATTATTACATATATTCACTTAAATTAAAGTTAATACCAAATAGACACGTGAAAAGTGGAGGAGGGATTAAAATCTTACCCTTTAAGTGGTGCATAATATAATGGAAGTGAGTTTTTAGCAACCATGAATTGAAATGGATGGTCAAATCTAGTAAAGTCCTCCAAAATCTATGAAATTTGCTTTTCCTAAGGGCCGACGCGATAGCGAAATATGGGCTTTTGTTTATAGTTGAACCTAAGAGGGCCCAAATATATAATGGAGAACTTACATAAATTTCATTTGTTTAGCAGTTAATTATTTATATATATACTCTACTTTATAATATTACGTATTTTATTATATTTTAGTGCATCTAGACACATTTAGATATGTCTAGATACATTCAGATACATTCTAGATACATGTATCTGGCGTGATTCGCATGTATCTGGAATACATAACAAATCTTGCTCACCTCCCTCGCCTCTCTCCTATTTCGTTCGCCACTCTCACATGTATCTGGTATCTCAAATAATTGCGAATCACGCCAGATACATATAGATACATGTATCTAGTGTGATTTATATGTATACTTATTTTATCATCGAGTGAAGGCGAACTCATTGTAAAAAAGATCATTTTACTTGTGTATATAGATGGTATAAAGAATTTTAAGTTTATTAGTATTATTAACTTATTGAAATAAGTTGTCTATTTTTTCTATTTAGGTAGCTTAATTTTACTGAAATTATTGATGGTCACTTGTAATTATCCTTTCGGACAAGGGACGTACCCCTAACTTATTGGCTTTGTCTTTAAATTACCTTTCATCTAACAATTGGCATTTAGCCCCTAAAAGAAAACTTCTTTGCTATTTTCTACCTTAATAATTAATACCTCCATGAATTGAGACTTAAATTTGAATATTATAATTTATAATTGGTAGAGCACATGAGATATATCTACTACAAGAAGCAAAGCCCAAATCCAAACCCAAGATCTTTCTATTGTTACTACTTACTAGTAGGCAAATTATCAGGAAAAAAATAGAGTTAAAACCTAGAATTGATTGAAAATTTTCACCATTTAATTTGTTCAAAATAATTTGGATTTAAAATACTCCACCATTTTTTTTATTTAAAAACCCTAATCTCTACTTCTGAAAAAGATTTGTTCTAACTTCTAATGATACTTTAACTTATTTTTTAGTTTTGGAGATAAACAAATATTTTCTAGATGAAGTGATTGGTGATCTCCATTTAGTAATTCCTCGAAGATCGGAGTTAATGTATGTGACTTTTTTATTTAGTCGTTTCAAAAAAACGAATAACAATTTAACTTTACACTTTTCAATAATATACTTAATAAATAATTTATGACTACACAAATATAACTGAGGTTAAACAAAACAAAAAAAGTTGTATTTATACTGTTTTGAAATTGTTCAAGGGTGTATTAGCATCTCCACAGAGTTGGAGTGTCTTTTTTAAAAATACCATAATTAGAGAGGATAATTATGTATTATCTCTATTTTAAACCACAAACTGTTTTTTTTTGTAAAATGGTGAACATGAGAGTCCCACCCTCATCTTATGTAAAGAGGCTTTTGGTTGTAATCTTTTGTGTAGTTAACAAGACCTTGTCTTGGATAAGAGGATGTATCACAATGGCCTTGTCTTTTGTCTTAAATATTTGGAAGAAGGTAGACATTTTACACCTGGTGCACATGTGTTTTCTTTTTAGATTTTAACCCCACGATGCACGTCATTTTTTTTAAAAAAATCCTTTATTCTTAAATTCTGCGCTTAACCAAAATATCAAATACATTCACGTAAGTTAAAAAAGACATATTAGTTCTCTGAAATATTAAGTATGATGATTTGAAATTTGCTTGTGGCTTCGAGAAGGTAACTTCATAATCATACGAGTGGAGAACGCACCGTTTGTAACATAGAGAAGTGTCTCATATACTTTTATATAAATCAACAAATCAACTATTAGTTATTGTAATAATTTCTAAGCTAGAAAATAACAATCGAATTTTTTTAGGAGTCAATAAGTAAACAAAGGATAATTTTAAAACAAATCCAATATGGCAAATAACACATGGAGTGTTCTAAGAACATGTTAGGGGAATGGCCCCTATGTGGAATTGTTAGGGACCCATAACACCAAACGTCTGTTAAAACTTCATACCATGTAATGTAATGGAGCACATGACTTTAAATTTTATTTTTTTAAAAAAAAAAAACAAGATAAAAAGGGAGGTTCTTTTTATGAATCTTCACTTCTTTTTTTATGCCCTAATAATGTTTGTGTGTCTACTAAAATTTGAGCAATTGTATTGTAGACCATTGAATTTGCAACACACACTTATCTTTAGTCTTTACTCCACTACTGAAACAACTTTTGCCTTTTGAAAAATATCTCATCAACTTTCTTGAAAATTCTTGCACAATTTTACCATCCTTTTGTCCTGTCATAGAAATAAAATGATTCAGTTAGAAAAAAAATATATTGAACAAGTTATACTACATACGGACAGGCTGAAGTTTTGCTGAGAGGAGTGTTGGTGGTTTGGTTTGGATGGATTTTTAGTTAAAATTAAAATTAAAGTAATTTAATTTAATTTTTAATTATTAATATCAACCAAATCAAATTTAATTCATATCTATCAATTTGGTTTTGTAAATTCGGCTCAGTTTTCGATTTTTTTATTTGTAAGAAAACTAATAGTATTTTTCTATTTTTCTTTTTTCCCACAATTAGAAAAGATTTTTTCATATTTTTGAACTTATAATCCATTGTTATATTTTTATTGTGGTGGCTATAATTTTTTTTTGATTTTTGGAGAAAATGCCTCAAAAATCTATAAATTCTAATCAAATAAATAAAATTGATAAGGATAGAGAGAGGTAAATTTCATAATTATTTTTTAAATTAAATGAGTTTGGATTCATGACCTTTTCTTTAAAAATGAATTTAAGTTGTAAAGTTCATTAGCTTATTAGAAATAAATAAAAATTTTACCAAAAAGTTGTGACATTCTAGCTTAGGATAGGAAGTAGTCAGTCATGTGTCAGCGTTACATTGTCGATGTGGGCCAAAATTTAATTGAGTTTAGGCAAATTCTGGTTAGGCGAGACAATTTATTAGTCTCATTTTTTTTTGTAATTTATTTTTAAAAATAATGTTACTTTTCTTTTTTTGACTATTCTTTAATTTCAACTTTCTATATATAAGTAAAGATTACATGATTAAAAAAGATTTTGATACATTCTATATATCTTTAATTTAAAATCACAAAATTTAAAAAACTTCTTTACTTTTTCAAACTCCATATCAAATTAAAATCAGGCACATAAAGAATAGTTTTTATTCAGAGCAATTGTGTCAAAATTTTTGCTCAGCCCAATCCAATGATGGTATATACTGATGGGTTAAGTTAACAAATGACGCTAGGGCTGATCTTGATATTTTGTCTCCTTAAAAAAAAGTCTTACAAAAATAACTTTCATTCATTTAATAAAAATTCCTTGAATAAAATTGTCTTCCAAATCTAACTAAATAAAGAAAATTTGTATTTTAATAACTAAATGAAACTAAAAAAGACAGTTTTTTTCCTTTTCTCTTTTTTTCTCTCTCATTTTTGACTTCTATTTTTGTTCTTTTCCTCTTCTTTTTTTTCCTTCCCGTTTATTTCATTCGTTTTCTTTTTTCTAATGTTTGTTTCTTTTTGTCTTTTTTTCTTCTCTTTCTTCTTTTTTTTCTTTTTTTTCATTATGGAACTAAATTTTTATATCTATTTTATATATTTTGTATTTCTATTAAATAAAATTTATCCATAGATTCAAGATAATTTTTTTTTCATATATGCTATTTTAAAATTTTAATAAATTACAATTATATATATGATTTGAAATTTCACGAGGTACTCTATAATTCTTGTTTTAGAGTCAATGCTTATTCCAAAAACTTTCAAAGAACAAGTTACATTTCATGAGCAAGAATTGACACTGTTTTTTGTGTGTTTTCATTTATGAGATACTCTACATATTGTCACGGACTTAGACTTCAACTAAGACCTCCATGCGACACTTGACAACTTACTCACGAATCTTTCACGATCTTGCAAGCTCAAGTAAGCCTTTAAGACTAGATCGCTAGGGGAACGCTAGATTGTAAAAAAGACAAGAGAGCTTTTATGAAGAAGGCTTTGTATTACTTGGAAGAATGCTTAATTTCTGGATGATTTTCTACAAATGAATGCCCCCTCTATTTATATTACTCCTAAGGGGCTCAAGTGTAAATAAAAATTGCTATACAAGTCCTTCCATATTTACAAAAAAGTCCCTACTCTAGAATTCTCTACATACTCTAGAGAATTCCAAGTCTTTCAAGACTTATCTACAAGTTTCTACAAGAAAGTAGAGTCTTCTACTAATCTTTTCAAGACTCTAGGTTCTTCTCCCTTCTTCATAATCGAGTGGCAGGTCATAACATTCTCCCCCACCTGATGTGGCGACGACCGTGGCGCACTGTTGCTGCAAGAACCCCCAAATTTTGTCTTTAAACTGCCACAGGTCTTCATATCTCTCCCAGGTGGTCTCCTCCGTAGATTGTCCCTTTCAGTGGACTAAGAACATAGCAGTGGCCTGTTATCCCTGTTTTAGCCTGGCTTGGTAGTCCATGATGGCCTCTATTTCTCGATCATAGGAGTCGATAATAGTGAGTGGCGCCCGACTTGATTCTTCTCGACTAGGATCATCCTTGTCCTCATAGAACAACTTGAGGACACTGGCATGGAAGACAGGATGAACCTTGAGATGCGGTGGTAGCTCCAACCTATATGAGATCTTGCCAACCTTGGCAACGATCCTGAATGGGCCCTCATATTTTCGCACCAAATTTTGATGCATGCCTCGTAATGGTTTAAATTGCCTTGGGTTGAACTTGACCAAGACCATGTCTCCAACTTTATAATTCGTGGGACGACGCTTGTGGTCGGCAAACTTCTTCATCTTCTTTGCTGCCTTGTCCAAATAAGACTTGGTAGTGTCGAGCTGTTCCTCAAAGACCCTGGCCATGTGATAAGCCCCCAAACTCTTGCCCTCGAACGCAGCCGATAGTAAATGTGGAGTTTATGGTTGTTGGCCTGTGGATAGCTCAAACGGTGTCCACCCTGTGGCTTCACTCCGTTGCAGGTTGTATGAGGATTGGGCTACGTCCAGTAGCTTCGCCCAATCTTTCTGATGGGAGCTCACAAAGTGCCTCAAGTAGCACTCTAGTAAGGCATTGACTCGCTCTGTCTGGCCGTCTGTCTGCGGGTGAAACCTAGTGGAGAAATGCAATTTCATGCCAAGAATCTCAAATAATTCTCTCCAAAAGTTCCCGGTGAAGCGTGGGTCTCTGTTGCTAATGATGTGCCTTGGCAATCCCTAATACTTCACCACATTTTTGAAAAATAGTTTGGCAGCCTCCTTAGCATTGCAACCTGCCGTGGCGGGCATAAAGCTAGCATACTTAGAGAACCTATCCACCATGACCATAATCGTCCCGTACCCATCGGACTTCAGCAGGCAAGTGATAAAGTCCATGGTCACGCTCTATCATGGACACTCCGCTACGGGCAGAGGCTCCAAGAGTCCTCCTGATTGGCGCTGCTCCTCCTTGTCTTGCTGACATACAAGACAAGTCTACACATAGCACTTAATATCATCCCGCATGCGAGGCCAGTAGTAAATTGCCTCAATCAAAGCCCTTGTGCGACGCTGCCCTGGATGCCCGACCCAAAATGTGTCATGGCTTTCCTTTATGATCTGCCGCCTGATGGTTCCAAATTTTGGCACGTAAATCCTTCGTCCGGCGGTAAGCAGGAATCTATATTCTATCCAAAAGCGCCTTGTCTTACCCTAAACGGTTAACTCCATAAGCCTCTTTGCCACGGGATCGTGCTACAGATCATCCTTGATTACACCTTGGATGTCACAATGTGCTTTTGTGATGGCAGCTAGCTCAAACTTCTTGCTCAGGGCATCGGCCACAATATTGCCTTTGTCTGGCTTGTACTCCAACTCATAGTCGACCTCGGCTAAAAAGCCTTGCCACCTAGCTTGCTTCGGTGTGAGCTTCTTTTGTGATTAGAAGTATCTAGTGGCCACATTATCGGTCTTGACCAAGAACTTGGAGCCAAGTAGCTAGTGCCTCTACGTGCGTAGACAGTGGACGATGGTCATCATCTCCTTCTCATGTACGGTGTACTGTCGTTTTGTCTCATTCAGCTTGTAGCTCTCAAAGGAGATAGGATGCCTCTCTTGCATCAAAACTCTTCCAATGGCATAGTAAGAGGCATCCGTGTGCACTTCAAATATTTTAGAGAAATCAGGAAATGCTAGGAATGGCTCCTCTGTCACGGCAGCCTTGAGCTCTTCGAAGGCCTTCCTGCACTCTTTGCTCCAAATCCACGGCTTATTTTTCTTTAGTAGTTCAGTAAGCGGAGCGGCTTTGGCGGAGTAGGCACTTATGAACCTGCGGTAATAGTTACCAAGTCCAAGAAAAGATCTAAGTTTGGTTACCTTTGTGGGTGCCTCCCACTTCTTGATTGCCCGAACTTTTGCCTCATCCATCCGTAGTTCTCCCTGGATGATAACATGTCCCAAGAAGTGTACTTCATGTTGGGCGAACTCGTACTTCTCCCGCTTGATGAAAATTTCATTCTCGCGTAAGACTTGAAACACTTTCTTCAAGTGCTCCACATGCTCCTCCAAGGTGTTGCTATAGATGACTATGTCATCCAAGTAGACTACCACGAACTGATCCAAGTAGGGGTGAAAGATCTTGTTCATTAGTGTGCAAAAGGTGGCGGGTGCATTGGTCAAGCCGAAGGGCGTCATTAACCACTCGTAAGCTCCGTACCTCATCACACATGTTGTTTTCGGTTCATCTCCCTCCGCTATGCGTACTTGGTAGTAGCCCTTCCTTAGATCCACCTTGGTGAAGTACTTGGCCTGTCCAAGTCTATCAAACAAATTGACAATGAGTGGGATGGGATACTTGTTCTTCACGTCACCTTATTGAGCGCCCAATAGTCTATGTATAGGCGTAATGAGCTATCCTTCTTCTTTTGAAATAAAATTGGTGCGCTATAAGGTGCCTTGGATGGACGGATATGACCGGTCTCGAGGAGCTCCTTCAACTGCTTCCTCAGCTCCTTTAACTCGGGTGGAGCCATGTGGTATGACGGGTATGCGGGCGGCCTTGCTCCTGGATCCAGCTCGATCCTGTGGTCTACCTCACGCCTTAGAGGTAGATGTCTCGGCAACTCTTTCGGTATCACATCCTTGTTTTCTTCAAGCATCTTCTCTATGTAAGGTGGCAATGCCTCTGTAGCACCATTTTCTTCATCATAGCTCGCAATGGTGGCTACGAACGTTGTCTCCCCTTTTTTTAGGCCCTTCACAAGCTGCATGGCCAATAGGTGGGTTTTCCTTCCTTCTTCGGCATATTGACTAGAGGTACCATGCAGGGTCCCTCTCGCTCCATCACCAAGAGTCGTTGGAGATAGGGATCGATCATCGTGTGGTACCGCTGGAAGAATTCTTGCCCAAGTATTATATCAAAGATGTCTAAGGGGGCGATAGTGAAGCTGGTCTTACCTTGCCACTTGCCCAATGTGATGTCCACTCTATGAGCGACTCCACACACAGGAGTCAGTGGGTCATTGACCGTCTTCAGGCGGGTGTTACTTGGCCCATAACTTAGCCCCAACCTTGTTGTCGCCGTCTTGGTCATGATGTTGGCTTCCGCTCCAGAGTCCACCATAGCACGAGCTGGCCGTCCTTTGATGGATATGTCAACATATTGTGAAGAGTAATCTCCTACCTTCTCAGCTTACTTTGTGATGGTTCCGCATAGCCCGATCATGCCTAGCTGGGTTGTGTCCGAACTTTGCCCTTGGTCCACTTCCTTGTCCTTTCGCTCCCGGAGTATGGCACCAAGGTTCTTCATTTCTGGACACCTAGCATAGCCTTGAGGACCTCCACATATATAGCAGTCGCGACCCTTCGTGGTTTGCTCCTTCCTCTCGGCATAGCCCTGTCATCCGAACCTCCTGCCATCGGACTTGTTGGCATCATGATTCTTAGTAGGAGGGTGTTGCTCCTTCTCCTTATTACGATCTCCCCCACCTTTGGCATGACTACTATTTATTTCTTTGCCTTTGTTCCTGTCATGCCTAAAGTCCATCAGGGCTTTGGCTTGGGTGATGGCCTTGTTATGTCGGAAAAAGACGGTTTAAAATCAATTTCAACTTTTTAGAGAAAAAATCAATTTTAGTAAAAGAAGAGTCGCCACTTAATTTTTTAAAGAAATTAAGAAAACTTAATTTAAAAGACCCTAACAGATTTAAGTCTTAAAAATTCAGAGAAAAAGGTACGAGGTTCATATTATTATTTTAAGAAGGTTTTAGCACTTAAAATAGCCGCTAACATGCGGTTGTCCAACGATTTAAAAATTAGTTGACTAACTTTAGAAAAATGTGTTTTAAACAATAATCCAAGCATTAAACAATTTGAAAGAAATATAAATTTTGAAATATTTTTAGATAATTTATAAGAGTAATAGACTTGCTATAAAAATGATTAAATAAAAGAGGGATAATTAAATGAATTATTTAAATTAAACAAATGATCATAAAAAAATGGTTTCTCTTTAAGGGATTTAATTAGGTTAAACTCAACAATTAATGTTAGAATTAATACAAGATAAAAAAATATCATTAACTAATAAAAAAAAAGATTAAAGACAATAGAAATTAGTGATACCTAGAAGAAAAAAATTTAGTTTTAAACATTAAACTACCACAAATATATATAAATGAAAATATCTTAAAATAGACGGGATAAAAATATTTATATATTCATATTTTTCGGATCAGCACCGGCTTATTAATCGGAAGACAAAAATATAGTATTTTATCGTTTTCTGCTCGGGTCGACTTCCATCATTTCCGAAGGGCCTAACTACCCTTATCCCTCCTAAGTTTATTTATTATTATAATCCTAAAACGATCTAAAAAAATCTAACGTCCTAAAAGGTGTCTAACGTCCCTACTTAAATATCGAAGAGGCATTGGACATACTATTAGGGTAGGTTTTAGACTAAAGAAAATATAAGCATCCTAATTAGACATATCGCCAAACAAAATGGATGGGACGAGCAGTTAGCACATAAAATCTCAAGTAAGCCTCTAAATTAATTATTAACATGCTTGAAAACACGGATAAGTTGTGAAGGCCACAATAATTATGTGTGTGCAAATACAAAGCCAAGATAATATAGAGGTTGAGTTTAATTAATTAAACATATAAGAGTAATCTTAATTGTTAGACTACTTGTGATAAAAGAAAAAAACATTATTGATAACATTAATTATTAACTAAAGACCTTAATGAAATTATAGGAACAAGATTTATATTTAATGACATGCAGGATATTTATAAAATACTGTAGGTATGGTTCATAAATGAAATGATATGCTAAAAATTTATTAAAATATTATAAGCATGATTCAATATAAAATAATATGATAAATAATTATTAAAGTCCTATAGATATGATTTTTACTCATAAGTTTAACATGCTGAAAATTATTAAATAAATACTATATACATGATTTCTATGTAACATAATATGCAAAAACAAATTAATTAAAATTGTGGGCATGATTTTAAAAAATAAAATATCAAGATAAATATTTATTAGGATCTTATAGGCATAGTTTCTATATAAATATCACAATATTCGTTAAATTCTATAGCCATAACAATTTTAGCATGCCAACAAAATATTAAATAAATCTTATGATCATGATATCTAAATGATTTAATATGTGAAAAGTATCATATAAAACCTACATATATGATTTCTATACCCCGAATTTACACTTTTTAAGGATGAAGGACGTCGTGAAATTTATTAAATATTTTTAAACCTACCGGACACATCATGTGATACTTACATACATGATTTCTATTTGATATAATACCTAAAATATCACTAAACCCATCAGGCATGATTTTTTATAACATGATATGCTCAAAATATAATTGAATTATAATGACATGATTTCTGACTAAATAATATTCTAAAATATTTAATAATTCATACAAACTCATTTCCAGTGTAAACACATATGTTGAATATATATGAAGTCAATAGACCTTAGAGTCATGTTATTCTAGCATTATTTTTTAGATAGACAAAGAAATATTACGCTCAAAGTTCGAGGAAAATAAACATGTTCAGCATATTAGTTTATAAATCTGTTGATGCAATAAGAATAAATTATTAATTCATTTTAAATAAGCAGGTAGTTAACTACTTTAAAACAAATGATAAAACATTATGGCTAATTAGTTATCATATTCAACGAACAAGGACATGTAATCATTCAAGTATACCTAATTTTCTAATGTGCACAAATATATACATGATAATAATGAAGCAAGTAGCACATAGATTTTCCTCCCCCTTTAGCAATCCCCAAGTAATTTCATTATATAGTATTTACAAATTTATTACAACTTAAGTAAAATAAAAAATAAACAAAGACATAAAAGAAGTAGTAGCTTCTCCGACCCAAATGAACTCTTCGCGTCTCGAACTTTGAAGTTCAAATCCTGCTAAACTATGAAGAAGATACAAGGCAATATACGAGTAATATAGGGATACATCATGATTATAATTATATTTCAACGGAACACACAAACAAGGCAAAATAATAAACCAACATATAAAGAAAAGTTGAAACTAACCTGGATACTTTAGTTATGAGGAATAAGTAAATAGGAATCTGAAACCCAATGCTAAACACTAAAAATAGAATATTAAAGTGTGCAAGAAACTCTCTCTTTGTTTTTATTTTCGTTTGAGATTTTAAACTGTAAAGTAAAAATGTTTTCTTCTTTCTTCTTTCTTAACTCTCTCTGCTCTTCTCTGTGCTCTTCTCTGTATCATTCCTCAAATAAATATGAAAGGTCTTCTTTTATAGTGATAAGAAGACAATCCAGAAAAAACAAGAAAATCAAGAAAAATCTCAATCCCATTTTAGTCAAACTTTTTCCAATAAGTCATAGGAAGAATGCATATTTCAAAGGGAAGTGACAAAGTTTTCAACAACAAAATCAACCAAGATTCTTAACGGCACACTCAGTCGAAATTTCAAACCCCAAATCAATTCAAATAAAAAATGATGAAAAAGTCAAGCTTAAAAATAACTAACATTGCCTAAAAGTCCAAAACTCATGCTTAAAGGGATTTACTATCAATAATTGATAAGAAGCTATGCAACTTAATCAAAATAAATATTCAAGTATTCGAACAAAATTTCAAACTTTCAACAGTGTAATAATATTTCAAATTTCACAAGCAAACCAAATAAAAGTATGGATTCAAACAAAAATATAAAAATATTATAATTTTGACATAAATGTTTAAAATAAATTCAACGTGAGATTTCCACAGATCTATATCACAGACGAAACAAAATCATTAAACTTAAACTTAAGGCAAAAAATTTTCGACTTCATAATTTCACTTAGTAAACAATCATTACGAAATTCATATTAGATCTGTAGGCAAATTAAGCTTAATTCATGATTTTCACTTAACAGACAACATCCTAAAATTTATGTTAAATCCGTAAGTAAATCAATCCCATCAAATAAAGTTTAAACAAAAAAAAATTAGAACGATAATACCGAAGAGGACTTGTAAAGATCCGTCTTTAATAGAACGATCTGATTTCTCATCTTTGTGGCGTCTCGTCTTCATCTAGAGAGTATATATAGAGAGAGAGTTAGGGTGAGAGAGTTAGAAAGAGAGTGAGGTCTTTTGATGATGAGGAAAAAAGAAAAATCAAAATTAGTTTTACGGTTTTGGGTGTAGGTAGTTAGCAATGAGAGTTTTAATCCTAGCCGTTCATTAACTTTGATGAGCGGTTGGGATTGATTTTGGTATTTGATAAAGATGAGATGGATGGATATGATTAAGATGGATTTAAAATTATACCACTACTTATGTATATACTATGTATGTATATATATATGACGTACGTATGTATATAATACATACTAAATAGATGCATAATTAACATAGTTAACTAAAATATATGATAAACTTAATTAATTAATGACTTTTATATGCACATGTATATAAGACGTATTAAAATAGATATGTAATATGTATATATTAATATGAATAAGTCAATTATAAAATAAACTTAGTTAAGTAATATTTTTTATATAAAGAAAATACACACATATATAATATATACTAAATAAACATGTAAAAATATTCGAACGTATGAAGCTCGTTATTTAAAAAATAAAAATAATAAAGTTAATAGTTATAATATTAATAAATAGCAAAAATATTATAAATTACGAATGTCAAAATATACGATTTATTGGGTAAAACTAAATATAACTTTATTTATTTAATAAAGAAATATTTTTGAAAAATGCCTATAGCAATCCGAAAAGTAATTATGGGACGATAAAAATTGGGTGTCAACAGGCCTCGTTGATGGTGCTGACTTGGCGACGCTCCAACTCTGTCTTGGCCCAGCTTTGCAGCCCATCCATGAAGTGGAAGAGCATGTCTTCATCCGTAAGGTTGGGGATTTGAAGCGTAAGGGTAGTGAACTCCTTCACATAGGCCCGTATGCTACCCGTTTGGTTCAATTCCCAAAACTTGCGTTTGGCCTCATAGATGACGTTGTTGGGGAAGAAGGCCTTCTTAAACTCATCCCAAAATTGCTCCCAGGTGTTGATGGTGCATATACCCTTCCCGATCTCGGACTCCTTGCGCTTCCACCATAACATGGCCATCTCCGAAAGGTATAACACGGTTGTGTTGATCCTTGTCTCATCGTTCTTCACTTTGTTACACTTGAAGTAGTTCTCCAAATGCCAAAGGAAGTTCTCCACCTCTTGTGCATCACAGGCACCTTTGAACATAGGTGGCTTGGGAGCCTCAATCTTGGCCTCCCTGTCCACGCTAGATGTCACGCATCTCTCTGCTTCTACGTCTCCCTTGAGTGCTTCCATCTCGGCCTTGATGGTCTCTATCGTGCTTAGCGAGTCCATGAGCCGACACTCCAAGGAAGTGATCGCTTCTTTCATCTCGTACTCGGCCGCCTTGCGCACATCCAACTCTTTCCGAATGTTGTCGTTCTCCTCAAGGGTGAATTCCTCTAGAGACTTGAACTTGCCGTCGAACTTGTTTAAGCGCTTGCTGAATATCTCTACGGCCTGTCGGGCAGCATCCATCCTTGCGATCTACTCCATGCCGGGCGTGACGTCCACGGGCTCCTCGCCTCGCTCATCGTCACTCACCTTAGTGGCCGAGGAAGAGTAGGATGTTAGGGCCGCTTGGTGTACGCTCAAGCGACACCTCCTCATTTCTCTTAGAGTTCTTCTTTCCCTTGCGATGCTTCCTTCCAACATCTTGCTTGACATTGGTGCTGGTGTTGGCGTTGATGTCTCCCTCACTTGCCATATCCTTTAGTAGAACCTTGCTCTGATACCACGTTGTCACGGATTTAGACTTCAACTAAGACCTCCGTGCAACACTTAACAACTTACTCATGAATCTTTCAGAATCTTGCAAGCTCAAGTAAACCTTTAAGACTAGATCGCTAGGGGAACGCTAGATTGTAAAAAAAATAAGAGAGCTTTTATGAAGAAGGCTTTGTATTACTTGGAAGAATGCTTGATTTCTAGATGGTTTTCTACAAATGAATGCCCCCTCTATTTATACTACTCCTAAGGGGCTCAAGTGTAAATAAAAATTGTTATACAAGTCCTTCTATATTTACAAAGAAGTCCCTACTCTAGAATTTTCTACATAGTCTAGAGAATTTCAAGTCTTTCAAGACTTCTCTACAAGTTTCTACAAGAATCTAGAGTCTTCCACTAACCTCTCCAAGACTCTAGGTTCTTCTCCCTTTTTCATGATCAAGTGGCAGGTCATAACAATATGCTCTATAACTCTTGCCTTTAACCCAAGGACTTTCAAATAATAAGTTAATTAAGCTCAATGGATAAGACTTGACAATATCACATTGTGTTTTGATTTATGAAATATTCTATAACTATTGTCCAGAGGTAAGATTTGTTAGTTAGAGGACTTTCAATCAACAAGTTAAGCCTCATGGGCAAAACTTGACACTACCATATTATGTATTGATTTATTGGATGTTCAATAGGCAAGACTTAGCCCAGAGACTTCAAAGAACAAGTTGCGCCTCATGGGCAATATTTTACACTATTTTTACTAAATCTAACTTATGAAAACGCAATAACTTTTGCTTTTAAGGCAGAACATAGTTCAAGGGTTAAAAAAAAATACAGGCATGGGTAATAGTTTGCAATATTTCACTATGTTTATCTTATGAGATGTTTTATAACTTTTGCCTTAGAGACAAAAAGTAGAACAAAAACTTCAAAATAACAAGTTACTCCCTATGGATAAAATTTGATATTGCCACGTTATATCCTGATTTATGAAATGCTTTATAACTCTTTCTTCAGAGACAGGACTTAGTCAAAGGACTTTCATATAACAAGTTACTCCTCATGGATAATAATTTCCACCATTTTCATTAAGTCAAATTTATGAAGAACACAATAACTTTTGTCTTAGAAGCAATGAAAAAAAATAGAAGTAGAGAAAAAAAGAAAAAAGAAAAGAAAATAAAAAAGAAAAATATAAAAAGAGAAAAGAAAAAACAATAATAAAAAAAGGAAAAAAATAGAAGTTAAGAAAAGAAAAAAACAACAAATGAAAAAGAAAAAACCGAAAACAAATGAAAAAGAAATAAAAGAGAAGTGAAAAATAATAAATAAAAAGAAAATAAAGAAAGGAAAAAACAAAAAGAAAAAAGAAGAAAAAAAGTTGAGAGACAATTGAGTATGGAAATGTTAAAAAAATTTAAAGGTGTAGAGAATAAAAATATACTTTGACTTAGGACTGTTCAAATTCGAATCAAAATCAATGAATCGAATCGAAAAAAAGTTATTAGTTTATCTGTATTGGATTATTGGTTTAGCAGTTTAGATAATGGTTTTATTTTTTTTTATTATCAAATTATTGGTTCTTAATAGGTTAACTGATAATCTGATAGTAACTTAATAATTTATATTTATTACCATTCGGTATATAAAGTCCTTTACTTAAGGTGTTTAAACCGAACCATAATCGATAAGCCAACTGCAAAATTAGTTTATTGGCTTATTGGTATTGAGTTATTGAATAAACGATTGAGGAACAGATTAAAATTGTATAATTAACGGCTTATTGCTGTGGAGGTGGATTATTCAATTTTCTTATCGGGTAAACGGTTAACCCGTTAAGAATTGTCATACTAACACTTTTATTTTAGGTATATTAGTCTCCTTTAATATTTTACCATAATATATAAGAGTAATTATATATTTTTCCTTTGTTAGTCCTAACTTTGAAAGGCTAAAGCCCTAAAGCCAGGAAAACTTATACACTTTTCTATAATTATATATTTTGCCTTCAATAATTGAGAGCAAATCAGCAAACTCAAAAAAAAATTAAAGTTTAAAAGAGGTAAAGGCATACAGATGCTCTGCCTCACTGCATTTAAAATAGTGAAAAGAAGTCATCTCTTTTGTCATGTGCGTTCATCGAAAAAATATACCATAAAAATTATTTAGAGGTTAGCGATATACCTCCCGATAATCGTCCGATAATCGTTAATCTGTTATCGAACCAACCGATATCTTATAGGTTGGCTAGCGGATTAGTAAATCTAAAACCAATGTTCGATAGGCCAAACCGCTAAGTAAAATAATCCGTCCAATCCGCCCGATAAGCAGCTCTAGTTTTCATACTTTTATTTTTCTTGTTATCTTAAACTTTTGGTTATTATACAATGTTTTACATTTATTTTTGAGCAAGATGTAATTTATCAACTTATGTATGCATGGTTCATTTAATTTGTCACCTTGTTTCTAAGTGTTTTTCAATGATTTTTTTAATTTATCAAATCTTAATGATTGAACCGATAACTGAACCGATAATGATCAATAATCGATAAACCGATAACTGATAAGCCATTATCTTAATGGTCCTATAACGGTTTGGTATGTCTATAAATCGATAACTGATAAACTTCAGAATCGAATCGAACCAACTGATATGCAACCCTACTTTGACTCAACTTAAAATGGAAGAAAACACATTTTTATAAGATTTCTCTTATGAGGGCAAAATATCAAGACCACTACATTTGAGGGACATTCTATGTAATTTTCTGTATACCGATCATAAAGAGAGAGCATAATGTAATTGGGCTCTGTAATAAAAACGGAAAAGGGTCATATTTATCCTTGTATTCTTAAAAAAGGATTATATTTACCTTTCGTCGTACTTTTTTGATATATTTGCTCTTATCATCCAACTTTGGACACATATTTGCCCTTACACAATTAAGTTTCATGTCATCACTTTTACCATCCTATATGGCGCTTACGTAGCTTTTACATGAATTTATTTATATCACAATTAAAAATTTATTTTCTATTTAATATTATACCCGATTTACTTATTAAAACCTGATCCATCCAATGTGAAAGACCCAGTAACCTATCTCCAGCGACCATCAGAGATTTCACATGCCAAGGGGCTCGTACTAAAGAACTGTATTGAAACAATTTCTATAATCAAGAGACTAAAGAATTTCATTTGACTAGGCACCTCTAAGTATGATCACAAATTTGTAGTTAGGATGACATTGAATTGACATGTTAACATTTACCTCATCTTAGAGAGCTGAACCTGCAGAACTGCGATATGCAGGATTTAGTTCTAGAAGAACATTTAAAAGTCTCCAAGAAGATACGGAAAAGAGCCCGAAAGCTTCCTTCTTGTTAGACCTGTAGGTATATGGTGGCCTGAAAGTTATATTATGTTAGACCCATAGGTATATGAATGGCGCTCTTCTCTATGGGTATTGGAGTTAGGTTAATGTGGTGGATCGGGTTTTATTAAGTGGGTCAGGTGTAATATTAAATAAAAAATAAATTTTTAATTGTGATATAAATATATTTATGTAGGAGCCACATAAAATGCTAAAAGTGATGACATGAAATTTAATTGTGTAAGAATAAATATGTATTCAAAGTTAGATGATAAAAACAAAATATCAAAAAAAATATGACAAAAGATAAATATAACTTTTTTCTAAGAATACAAAAGCAAATATGACCTTGTCCGTAATAAAAATAATTAATATGCGCTGTTGTAAAACTTTCCTACGGTGTCGAGCTTTGCTAGCAATTCAACTGACAGAAAGTTAATCACTTTTAACTTTTCAGTCGAAATTCAACAATATCATGAAGAGCTCTTGTCATCTCCAACCTTCTCTTCTTCTTTTTTTTCCCTGTTGAATCAGTGTGAAAATTAAGCAAAATCCTCAAAATGGCATGATATACGAATTTTCCTGCTTTGCTAAAGATAAAGGAGTGATGTAGACACCACCATTTCTCTCTTTTTAAGTCTGTTGAATAATTAGTGGGATATAATTACAATATAAAAGAAGAAAAAAATCCAAATTAGAAGTTTAAAAAAAAAAAAAAAAATTGGATCAAATATAATCTTGGAAGGAAGCATTTAACAGATTCATTTAATGTAAGCCCACAGGTTTTGTAAAATTCCACTTAGTTGAATTCCAGAAGAAACAGCGACCTCATCAAAACAAGTCTTGAGTGTTGTTGATTAAATGATTTAATTTTTTTATCTCAAATAAATTATATATATTTGAATGGTTAGTAGATCATTTTATTTTTTTTCCTCGAAAATCTGATGTGAGGACCCATTGAAATGTCCATGATTAAAGCATTTTTCTTCATCGTTATCGATTTGTCACTCAGCCTAATTATAAAACTTACACAAATATCAATAATGTTCAAAGTAATAAATTTATAACTAAACTGTATGAATTAAAACCAAAAGGTGTAGGTTAATTATTGGTTGAAAGTATTCCATGAATTGTGATATGATCGAATTATTTGAAAAAATTTACTATATGAGACTCTATTAGCTTTTTGACAAGTGAATAGAAATAGCAAAAAAGTAAAATTATATTTATAATTGATATGAATTCTATGAGAAAATATTAAATTTCACTAAATAGTTATAAAAATATAATAAAAAGTGATTTTGGGTTCCACATTTTATACTTATTTAATTCTCATTTATATCGAATAAATTTTTGATTTTTTCTTCTTAACGTTGTTTCTTCCTCTAAACCAAATTGTGGTCTTGTTAATTCTATTAAAAATTAAAACTACTTAATTCTATTAAAAATTAAAGCTACTACATATTTAGATGCTAAAACTGAACTTGCATTTTTTTTAAATAAAAAAGAAAGTTGACATTTTTGTTGATGTTAAAAAAGATAAAAAAGTTGACAACCTTGTTGATATTTTTTTTAAAAAAGGTTGATAACCTTGTTGATGCTGGAAAGAAATTTAAAAAATTAGTGTTTCAGTTCTCTCTCTAAATCTACAATCTTTAACTTAAATAAATTATTGTTTCAAAAAACTAACAAAAACGATACAATATTTTAAAGAAAATTTAAAAAAGTTAAGCATACTCTGGATAATGTTTTAGTATTATTTTATTCAAAATTTCTAATGGGTCAAAACGTAACGATCATAAAAATAAAAATATATTTATTAAATCGTTATTTACATTCTACATCAATTGCAATCCTTATACAAATTGGACTGATAAAATGTTTTAGGATAACGTCACTTTATCAAAACGTTTTTTTTTGTGATACTTTACTTTAAACAAAAATCTCCACAACGGTGCCAATATAACTATTTTTTTGTACTTTCTCTCGAAAGTTCTGATTTTAAAAAAAGGTAGCAATCAAAATTTCAGATTCACAATTTAATAATCCAAATAGGATGGCTACAACTTAAAATCCCAACAATTATGGAAGAATTTCTTTACAAAATAAAAAACACACAACATGAATAAAGGAAAAAACATACCATATCAAAATAAATTAGCCAAACTAACATATAACTAAACAATAATAACACATTCAGTATAATTTCACAAACTAACATAATATTAATAATAAAAAAAAAATAGCAAATGCACATAATTTCTCTTGCATTTTTTTTTATATTTATTCAAGTCAATTTATTGTATTAAATATACTCTCTCTCTCTTGTTAGTTGTAGCAAGTTCTTGCTTTAAAATAGGCAGATGACTGACTTATTCATATGTCAAAAAGTTGATAGGAGCCTCACACATCTTTTGTTTGATTGTGGTTGATGATCCTTAATTATCGACTAGATTGATTAATTCATGTTATATATTTGTTTATATATAATGACAAATTTTTAATCATCTAAATATTTAAGATTTGTTTTAGACTATAAATTTAAAAAATTCTTAATGTTTTAAACTTTGAAATAATAATTAAAGTTGAAGTAGGAATGTAAGTTATTTAGAATTTGTTATTTTTTATATTTATTTGTCTAGTTAGAATTTATTTATCATAATTTACATAAAAATAGGTTTTCTAATACTTATTTAATTTAATTTCTAATTATTATAAATAGAAATGTTGCTAAGTTATTTTCAATGCACAAAAAATACAAAATAAAAAAAATCAAGAAAGATTTTATAATAAGATTTAATAAATTTTGAGTTTATAAATAAAATATTTTCTTACGCCTACCAAGCCAATAACACTTCAATTAAATACGTGTGCAATATTCTATCCTCATCTTTTTGCATCATAAAAAATAAATTGAAATTTCCAGTTTTCCTCTCCCTATGAATAGTCAATTCAAAATTAGAGTTGAGAGGGTAAAGAATCGATAAAAATGTATGGTTGAAAGAACCATTTAAGGAAAGAGAGAGTTCAAATATAAATATGATTTCTATTTTCCAAAAATAATAGTGTTCTTTCTTAACTCCTCACAACCACGCGCATTTGAAGCAGTAAATGTGGGTCATTCATCATGTGCATCACATTTTGTTTTTTAAAATGTCCACTTAATATTTTGTTATTTACCGTATAATAATAATAATAATAATAATATATTTAGACGATTTCAAAAAAGTGGAGTAAGTAAATAGCAGACAAAAAACTTTGCATAAGCGAATTCAATCAAAAAGGACTATGAGCCCGTTTGGATGGGCTTACAAAAAATAACTTTTATGTATAAAGTATTTTTAGAACTTTGAAGTGCTGAAAGTTATTTTCATAAATAAGTAGTTGAGTGTTTGGATAAAAGTGCTTATGTTGAAAATAAGTGTTTGAATTTTAGGATTAAAAGAATAAAAAAGATAGTTTGGGAATTTAGTTAAAATATAAGGGATATAAAAGTAATTTCTATGGTCAAACAAAATGACTTTAAGCACTTAGAAAAAAAAGTCAGAAATCCTAACTTTTCATTTTTGACTGACTTTAAGAATTTTATGGCTTAAAGTTAGTATTAGACAAACACGTCTAAAAACTAAAAAAGAGCTTATAAGTTGGTTTGACCAACTTAAAGCCCATCCAAATGAGCTCTATAATAGTATAAAGAGTATTGACCATAAGCAAGAATTGGTCCTTTTTTTTGTTGTTCTTTTACATTGACAGCACAATCTCAAGATAAAGAGCCCGTTTGAATGAGCTTTACCCTTTTTAGTTTTTGGATGTGTTTGCCTAATGCTAACTTTAAGCCATAAAATTCTTAAAGTCAGTCAAAAATGAAAAGTTAGGATTCCTAACTTTTTTTTTCTAAGTGCTTAAAGTCATTTTCTTTGACCATGAAAATTACTTTTATATTCCTTATATTTTAACTAAATTCCAAACTACCCTTTTTATTCTTTTAACTCTAAAATTCACATCATTTTCCTCATTTAAGCACTTTTATCCAAACACTCAACTACTTATTTATAAAAATAACTTTCAGCACTTCAAAGTTCTAAAAACATTTCATACATAAAAGTTACTTTTTTAATCCCATCCAAACGGGCTCAAAGTCATCTTAAATATGACACTCTATAGCTGTAACAAAGTTGGAAATATTTTTCTGAAAAATAAAAAAAAAATATAGCTATTTCTATTTTTTAACAATTAAATTATTTAATTTGACAAAATTTATTTCAACAATAAAAATCAATTTAACCTATTTAAATTTTTTAATAACTCTATGAAATTTTATAACATTTTCTTGTTTAGAAGAGTTGTATTTGCAAACAAATGATAATAAAAAAGAGTTATACAACTAAACCAAATCAATACAAATTTATTTTATTTTTAAAAAAAATGAGTTAGACTACTACATAAATTTCAATATAAAATTAATAATTTTCACCATAATTAAAATTATAAAGATTTAGTACATATATACTCATATGTTTAAGCAATTTTTACAAAAGAGAAATCAAAATTCACTTTCTAGAGATTTAATTTGTTGAGATGTGACGAACTTATAAAAAAAAAGGAAAGTAATAAATTTAAAAAGCAAGTTATATTAGAGCAAAAAAGACTATCACTAAGAGTACAAACAAAATTTTAAAAAAATAGCAAAAACAATAATGAATGGGGAACTGAACTCAAACCTTCAATCAATAATGAACCCGCTTAACCACCAAAGTAGAGAGTAGAGATGTGCCAAACGGATTCAAATGACTTTTTTATTAGCTTTACTCTTTTCAAAATTAATTTAGTTTATACATTTGGTATATTTTTTTGACAAAGTAAATTCAACTAAACCTCCTTAACTGTACATAGATCTTCTCCTAATATAGGCAAACTTATTTTATGAGGTGGAGAAACAGTTTGTAATAGATTCTTGTCAATTATTTAGCGTATAATGTAATGTCAGAATTTTTTAAAAAAAATTTCGATGGTCAAAATAAAAATAAGAAACTATATATCAAGTGAAAACATTAACTAGAATATAATAGATAACTTTCTTCTTTTATAAGTATCAAGTTTCTGAAAGTTGATAGCTTGACTAATATAGGTTTGAATCGTATAAGACTCATAAAAAGAAAAAATGTTAAAATATTAATCAGTTACTCAACACAATCTATAATTAAGAAATATATTATTTGTCCAACGATAATGTTTAAAATATCATTACTAAAGAAAAAGATTAATGTTTTTTTCAACATTATGTTTATAAGAAGAATCAAATAACAATGAATAAACAGATAAGTGAGCTCAAAATATTTATTGCATAAAATCATTAATTTTTAGGATATTACTATCTCTAATTTCTATTATTTTCATGGGTGAAATTACAAGATTACAAAAATACAATCAAAAAATAAAATGAAGAAAATAAAATCTTTTCAGGCTGAGGCACGGATATTTCGCTTTCTCTAAAGAGATTCAAATCCACTGCAGTAAATCTTTTCACCGGTCCAGCAGTAGTCCTCTTGACTTATCTCCTACATAATACAATAGTCTTATCACAAAGTGACTCAATAAACTCTGGACAAGAGTTGACCCTAAAGCTCCACAAAAAGAACACATCCCTTCAACTAATAAGAACTCTCTTTTTGACTAATTTTTATGCACTCTATATTTTTTTGTGTAAAAAGCAAAGGAAGACCATCTCTATTTATAGGTGAGGAAGTCTTCTTAGCAATGAATATGAAGATAATGGTGAAGTAAATAAAAAAGATAAATGACGTAAAGGTTACATAGATTCCGAGGTATAATGAAGAAATAAAGAGTGAAATAATGTGAGGGTTAACAAATTCCATCAATGGCTTTGGAAGATGCTGCCAGCCAGCAACGGATTGTAACTTCTAACACTTACTCCAAATGGGAGTAATGAGCAAATAAAGTCTCAATGACAGTAAGTGAAATTGCCACTAACGGGCAGAAATGACAAGCAGCACTATGACTCCAACATTAAAGCAAATTAATATATTAAATATTAATATTAAAATGCTAAAAACCAATACTTTCAACATGTTCTATAAAATATTGTGGATGGTAATTCTTTCGTCAAATAATTAGTAATCATAAGTTTTATAAACATATACCATGTCTAGTACATAATTGATGGTTCTTCTGCGAGTTGATTCCATGAGTGAATCAATTTATTCATTGTGAGGTATTTATTACGTTGGTTTTTGAGTGGTCGAATTGTTGTGTTTAAATGCTGAAATAATTCTTGATCGAAATCACATATTCAACACCATAGACTATATCTTAGGAATTCTTGGATAGTCCAAATTACTTGAAGGGGTGTTGAAATCAGGTATGGATTGTTGTTGGAATTTTAGGCATGTTTTATGTGAACGGTTTATGCATGTCAAGGTAGTCTGGGTCATATTCAATTGTAGGAATTGTTGAATCAATGTGGTGAAATAAGAGATTTGCAAGTGGTTCACTAAGCTGGCTAAGGGCCAAGGGCTAGGATAGTTGGCATGAAATCTTAAGTGAGGGTGATGGACCAGCTGATAGGAAGGATTGGAAATTTGAATTCGGAATTGGAGTCAGTAATGTAATTCTAGTGTTTGATGAATAGGTAGGCTGTGGTACCTTTGATGTGATGAGAGGGTTGAGTTAAGATAATTAAGAGGCTGAAATGGCTCCTAGTGGTAGAGTTGATAGTAGAATGAGGTAGAAAAGGCTTGGGATATAGTATATGAGTTCTGGATAGTGCACGGGATAGTAAGGACATGGTGATAAGGATTGGATGGTGTAACTTTCATATTGTATGTTTTTTGTGAATATTTAAATGATATTATGTAGTGCAGTGGCGGATTCAGGATTTTAAATAAGGGGGTTCAAAATTTAAATAAGTAGACACACGAGCTAGTCGAAGGGGGTTCGACATCTATTTTATATACATAAAAAAATATTTTAACCATGTATAAATAGTATAATTTTCCGCCGAAGGGAGTTCGGATGAACCCCCTCGGCACAAGGTAGGTCCGCCCCTGATGTAGTGGATTCGGGTTGATCGATGATGTCTACTGGCATGTGTTGTTTATACTAATATTACTCTTGATATGTCATTTGGTATAGTCTTGTTTCAAGATTAACGATGTTTCCTAGGTAACAATGATGATGATCTCTGACAGCTACTATTTCTACTGCTATGGTGGAAGTTATGTCAATTTTTATGTTATTTCATATTATTAGAAGCTCTTGTACCTGATTAGTTCCTAGAGAGGATTTTTGTTGTATTTTCAAAATATTTCTATTGAAATTAAGATTTAGTTTTTGATTCCTTTATTTTAAAAAGGTGGTGTATCATGTTTTTGTTTACTTCCGCATTATTCATTTTAAATTGACTGCTAAGAATTCTCCTAGTTAGGTGTTACAGTAGGTGCCGGCACGATCCAATAATTGAATCATGATAGTGTCACACATAAAAAAACTTCATTGATGCACATGTGGAACAAGTGTCACCCATGCAAACAACATTCATGCATGTGTGACACGTGTCTTTGCTTATTATGAACATTGATATGTGTCTTGTGTGCTGACATGTGTCGCATGTTGACAGATGTCACGCAATCGAACACATGTGTTTTATAGATACTTTTTCGTACATGAACACCTCCTAATTATAAAATACCACTTGATTTTACATTTTCAATTAAAGTGAGAAGTGTTGTAAAAGAAGTCAAAAAATGGATGTTAATGGTTTGTTTTATACTAACAAATGTTGTGTAGACCTTATTGATTACATAGATGCAGGTTATTTATCATACCCACATAAAGTTCGATCTCAAACAGGCTATCTATTTACATTCGGAGAAACTGTTATATCATGGCGATCTACAAAACAGTCTATTATTGCTATTTCTTTAAATCATGCTAAAATAATAGCAATTCATGAAGCAAGTAAAGAATGTGTTTTGTTGAGATTGATGATACAGTTCATCAAAGAAAGATCCAGCCTGGAAAATGATGTCAAAATAGCCACAATTATATTCGAAGACAATGCCGCGTGCATAACTTAATTGAAAGGTGGCTTCATAAAAGGAGACAGAACGAAACATATTTTACTAAAATTATTTTTCACACATGATCTCCAGAAGAATGGTGATATTGATGTACAACAAGTTCGTTCAAGTGATAATCTTGCAGATTTATTCACAAAGGCATTTCCAACGTCAACTTTTGAGAAACTAAGATATAAGATTAGAATGCGTCATCTCCAAAATATCAAATGAAGTTTTCATTAGGGGGAGTAAAATGCGCGCTGTACTCTTTTTCCCTTAACCAAGGTTTTGTTCCACTGAATTTTTTTGGTAAGTTTTTATGAGGCAGCACTCAAGGCGTATTATCAGATGTGTGTACTCTTTTTTTTTAATTAGGCTTTTTTCCAATGGATTTTTTCTAATAAGGTTCTAAGGAGACACATTATCTTTTTATGGACTTCAATCAAGAAGACAACTTGCAAATAACTCAAGCAGAGAGGATGGAATTATGGTCTTCATCATGAAAGTAATAAGGGAGCAAACAATGTGTATTACAAATAATTATGTACATATTTTCTTTTATATATGAACATTCAAGGGGGAGTGTTGTAAAAGAAGTTAAAAAGTGGATGTTCATGGGACCCACTTTCACTATAGCTTATCATTTTTCTTCTTCAAAATTTGCCTATAAAAGGCACCGCACCTGCAATACAAAAACACACTCAATTCTCTCAACTCTTCTCTTTCTATTCCTATTTCTTTTTTATCTCTCTTTCTTATTAATTTATTAAGTTAGTTTGTTTTATAACAAGAAGTTACTTAATTGCCTTTAAAAATTACCTATATGTTTTAATCAATATTCATTAATTAGTTCTTTAATTTATTAAATTAACTTAATGATGTAAGACATATAACTTACAAATCTTGCACAAATATGTTTTTTTAAAAGAGATAGGAAAAGGAAAAATGAAGAAGGAAATACAATTTGGAGAATCGAACTCTCACCATTAAAGTAAAGTGTAACGATCCTTTTAGTCGTTTGTGAATTTTATTGATTTTTATATATTAACCCTTTTAGTAGCTTTTATAAATAATTTATGACTTGTAGGAATGAGTGACATAATTTTCAAATTAAACAAAAGATTATTTTGTTGCTAATAATAATAGGAAGAAAAAAAAGGAGAGAAAATAAGTTTGTAAAATAGAAAAAGACAAAAGGAAAAGGAAAAAAATAATAATAAAATAAAGTCCAATGTCACTACAACCTGAGAAACAGAAAGAGACGGCAGAAGCAAAAACGAGAGAAAAAACACAACAGAAAAAAAGAAAAAAAGAAAGAAAAAGAGGAGAAAATTGGGATTTTCATCCCAAAACGTTAAGGTAAAATTTCTCATCCTTTTCATTAAATTTTTATGTGATTATGAAGAGGTTTTTAGGGTAGAAATGTATAGAATTTATACTGAATTACGAAAATATAGTCCTAAGGTTCTTAGCATAAAATCTTGATTTGGGGGTCAAATAATGATCCGTTTTATCTGAAATTTGACGTGTAAGTTTGTTTTATTATGGGTGAACATAATTTGAAAGAAAATTTGAAATTTGACTTCAATAGTCCGGGATGACTTTTTGGTCTGATTTTTAAGCCGAAAATAAATATAGCAATATAGGTGTCATTAGAATCATATTAATATGAAGGTTTTATATTTGAATAGATTTTGATTGTTCATAAGCGTTACGAAAGGACAAGTTTATAAATTGACATTTGAGCTTCGATTTAAGTCAAATAGAGATTTCTTACTTCTTTGAAGTGTTAGTTTTAATGTATTAAATAAGTATAAGGGTAATGGGTAATAAAAGATTTCCGTATAAATGAGATAACGAGCATTTATACGGGTACCAATGTCATAATATGGGGAAATTTATATGAAATTGATTATTGGTTGATAATATCTCATAAGTTGTTATATGATTAAATTGTTGAGACTTGTGAAATACGTAAACTTGATTATGATTGGTGATCCTTAGTTGTAGAGTCGATTGATGAATTCATGTTATATATTTGTTCATACATATTCACACCATTCCCATTGTTGCATGATAGTTATTAGTTACTATTGTTCATTGAATTATTTGTGAGATTTGTATTCTTATTACACAGACGGGAAATGGTCCCGTCAAGTGATATCATGCAAAGCCGATGGGAAATGGTTTAGGAGAGTGGTATTGTGCCGATGAAAAAAAAATTCGGCGAGTGTTATTGTGATAATGGAAAATGGTTTCGACAGATCTATGGACCTTATGAGTCCCCCTAGGTCCCGATTATCCGAAAAAAGAAAACAGGTGTATATCAATTTTTGGCCAGTTCATTGCATTGCAGTATATTTCATCTACATTGCATTTCATGTTGATTTAGTATTGAGTTGTTGAGATGGTTGTGATTCTGATTTGACTTGATATATCTTAGACATCTTGTGATATCAATAGTGGTGTAATTGATAGTTTTGAAAAAATAATTGTTTTAATTGTTAAGTTGAGGTAATTTATTTTATGAAGTAATTATACTGTGAAAAAAAATCTTTAGGATATATCTCGTTATCACTTCTAGGAATGGTTAGTAATTAAAGCTTGTTGAGTACACGTGTTTTTCGTACTCTCTCTATACTTGTTGCATTTTTTTGCGTGTAGGAACTAAGCCAGGTACTAGCGGTACCTGATTTGCTGTGATTGAGATTGGTGATTGGTGATTGTTGGAATTCAGGATGAGCTTTTTTCTCTTCAGCAGTACTGAATTCTAGAGCTTTATTTTTTGCCTTAAGATAGTTGTTTTAGTTTTCACGCTTCTTTCGTATTCATAGATTCTCTTGTATTGGTGTCACCAAGTGCTTGGGGTAGATTGATTTTAACTTATTTGTTCTTTACTTATATGACTTAGTTGCTTAATTCAATATTATTTCTGCAGTAGTTAAATTGTTACTTGGTAATAAAGGGATAGGGTTTGCCTACGGAATGTAGGTACCTTCACAGCCTAGTGAGAGATTTGGATCATGACATAAAGCTTTGATAGTCAATCAACTGAACAACTAAGATTTTTTCTGGAGTGGTTAGTTATTGTTTAGGAAGAGAATTATTAACTGTATAGTTAATGAGGAAAAAGCCTCATATACCCCTAAACTTCGTGATTTAGAGTTGATAAACCGCTCATTATAAAATTGACTCTTATATATCCCTACCATTACAATGACCCAGATATATCCTTTTGGTCTAACAAAAGTAAAAAAAAATTATAATAGTTTTTTTTAAAAAAAAAAGTTATTTTTGAGGATTAAAAATTACAGGACATGGGACATAACACATTTTCATATTACCGCGGACGTGACTTTAGATAGAAAAGAGTTGAGGTTGCGTATTAAGGTAGAATGTTAGTAGGGATGGATGGTTGTGTTTGCCAGTAATGACCCATTTGGTCATTTTGAGAATGAGTCATCTCTCTTCCATAAAATATTCTTTCTGAAAAATAAAATAAAATAAAATAAATTAAATTATAAATTTGGACTATTCGATAATTATAGTTATTTAATTGAGGGGTGAATTTAGATAACTTAATTAATTAATGGACTAAAATGGTAATATATTTAATACTTTATACCACTTATTCCATATTTATTTAAAATCAGTTAGTGGGATTGTAATCTTTAATACCTAATTAATAAGAAAAAGAGAACAAGAGGAGAGAGACTACACTACGGCGGCGGAAACAAAAACGAAGAGAAAGTCAAGTGAGCCAGGTAAGGTAATTCTGTGCTAGTTTTATATAGGAGCATAGGGTACTATTGCTAGCAATGTATAATGGAAAGATTGATAAATGAATAAAAAATATATATATAATGTCATCATGTGTTGAACAGAAAGAGAATGGAGGAGGAAAATTGAATTGGAAGATGCTATTCACGTGGGTTCTTGTCCATTTTGATTTTGTCTTTTCTTGAGGGCTTCATAATTTGTCTTACTTTTCTTATTATTGTTACATTATGATTTAAGTTGGTATATTAAGATAGAAAATTAAGTATTAGGTGTAATTTATTATATGATTATCACCATATCTATGGTATTGAAGGGATTTAGAGTTAACCCTAGGCTTGAGATTTAGGTAATTAATTAATTATAGATTTTAGGATGAGTTTTTGGGTCTAGGCTAGACATATAGTGATATGAATGTTGTTAATTTCGAAATCTTATGATGATTATTCATTTGATTATATTACATTGATTTGGAAACCCAGCGAAAGGGGAAGGCTCATATCTCGGAGTAATTGCTTGATCATTTGAGGCAAGTGAATTTCTAAACCTCAGTTTAAGCTTGTAGATGCTTGTATTTCCGTGTTATGTGTATTGGGGAGTAATAAGAATTGGACTGGGTTATTGACTGTATTGTTGGCCTTAAAAATGGAGATAAGGGGTATAAAATGGTGATCTAATGACATGTATTGGTGGAATTGATATGTTGTGATTATGGGTTTATTTTGGACATGTCAAAATGACTATGTTGATGTGAGATAGAAAAAAATTATTATTGTTGTCATGTTATTATCGTGAATTATATGAACATGAATTGATTGCATTGGTTCTGACATATTATGTGAGACTGAAAATGATACGAAACAAAAGGGATTAGGCCACACGCTCCGTGGTAGGTATTATGAAACAAAGGGGTCGGGTCACATGCTCCGTGGCAAGTATTATGAAATAAAGGGGTCGGGCTACGTGCTCCGTGGCAAGATATATATGTTGAGGGGATGGGCCACACATTTCGTGGCAGGTTACATGGACAAAAATATCCCCTATGGATTCCGGACTGTGATTCAGCAGATGTGTACCAATAGGACAGACATGCATCATTTCATTGCATTGCATTGCACCTTTCTGATATTTGTGAATTTGTGTTTACCCCTATATTGCTGTGTATATGCTGACTTGACTTGATATGATTCATTGATTAGACTATTGATGAGTATTCGTGGACTATATTACTATTGTTATCGTACAATGTAGAGTTGGGCTGGTTTTATGCAGGTTGTAGTTACGGAGGTTCGGTTGGGAGGATAGGAGTACTTGTCTCTATTAAGCTTTGCTTAGTTTTAGTTATCCACTTGTTGAGTACCGTGTTGTTTGGTACTCACCCCTTGTTTCTACACTTGTGTAGGTTGTGAGCACAGGCCTGCTTGATCTCCTACGGTTTACTACCGCTTCTGAGGCTATTATCTCGAGTGTTGAGGTAGCTGTTATATTCATCTAACAGACACCTCTTACTCTTTTAATATGTTTTAGTCCTATTCTAGAGACAAAAATATTGTGACTGTATTTTCTTCATATTTTGGTAATGTATTAGTGGCTTGTACACATGACAACCAATCTTGGGGGAGTTTAAGTTTGTTTTACTTATTTAGGTTAAATTAAATTTGGATTTATTTCTTTTTCTTCCGCATCTATTTTCCATTGGGTATTAGGCTGACTTGTCTCGATGGGTTGAGATGAGTGCCATCACACCCGTGTTTGGGTCGTGACATTGCCTTGCGAAGGTTTAGGCTTGTTGTAGTACTAGTAGTTCTTGCCCTATGTATTTATTATGGTTTTGATAATCACACTATTTTACTTTTGTTAGTATTTCCTTTTTGTATATTTTGCACGGCAAACTTATTAATGACTATGTTTCCTTCATTGTTTTCTTCTTCTTTTACTTGAGATTGATGCACTTGAGCCGAAAGTCTTTCAAAAACAGACTCTCTATCTTTATGAAGTAGTAGTAAGGTCTGCGTACATTCTTCCTTCCCCAGACTCCACTTAGTGAAATTTCATTGAATATGTTGTTTTTATTGTCATTTTGATGGTCAAATTTATTTTTTCACTCATTTACTTGTAAAATTTATCATAGACGTCCAATTTTTTTTATAGATACATAAAATAAATTACAATATAGCCACAAAAAAATAATTTTGATTTTTTTCTTACCTTTTTCTCTTTTCTATTCACAATTTTTCTTTTTATTTCTCATATTTTTATACTAAAGAATGATAATTAAAAAAAATAGCAATAAGAAACTCAAATAATAATAAGCAAATTGATCTATAAGAGAGATATTTAAGTTCAAATTAGTCGTTGAGTCGAAGAAGTCAAATATAAATAAACCATGTGTATGAATGATCAAATATACCCCCAAACTCTGTTAGAATGATCATATTTATCCTTGCATAATTAATTTTTTTAAATAATAAATAAAAAAAATTAATTTTAAAGTAAAATTTTCACTTTCTTTAAATGAAAAAAGTATATGTAAAGCCACTTTCATAACAATAGGGATATATATGAGCTTCTTTTATAATAATAAGGATATATATGAATCATTTTTGTAACAATGAGTATATCGAGCCTTTTCCTCTAATTGATATCATGCTTGGTAATTTTTTAATTACTTTGTATAAAATTCAACATATTTACACTATTTGATAATGTTACATATTAAAAATATTCAAATTATTAGTAAATTTATGTAATATTTTAATTATATAGGAAAAAATGAAATACTTAATGCATAAATAATTAAATACACTATTACAATTATTTACCTAGCTCCAACCAGAAGTCAAATGATCCCTAAATACACTTATCTTGCAAATGTAAGATTATTATAATTGAATTTATTTTTAAAAAACAATCTAAAATCACATGAATTTATCTTTAAAAAGTTGAAATCATTGAAAGAAATACACCCACATAGCATGAAATAGAGGAAAATGAGGGAAAATAGAATAATACGGGTGGTACCATTAAGTTGTAATTAAGTTTTACTCATTAGTGGGTATGTTTATTTTAGGTGCAATATTAATTAGGAGTCTTTTAATCTGCTAAGAATTTATATTTTAGTTTAAATATAGGAAATTTTAAATGTAACCGAAACAAAAATTTATTTTAAATATATTGAATTAAAGCGGCACAATGATAAAAATATTCGATTGACATAATATAATTGTTGCATACTACTTCCTCCTAACCAAAATAATTGTATTGCTAACACTTTTCAAAAAATGAATGAATTTTTAAAAAGTATTAATTAACTTTTTTTTTTCAAAAATAATATTGACAAATTATCTTTATTTCAGCTCACCCTAGCTTTGACCGGCTTCCATGGGCCTCTGTACGTCCCTCCGGCCAACCAGTATGTCTGCGATACTTTTCCTCACGCTCCTCCGTTAGCGCGTGCATTTCCCTCCATTGGCACGTGGGCTATTACATTCCTCCCTCTCTAGTTCGATACGTCAAAATATATATTATTTCCCGGTATCTATGTAGAGGGAGATTTTGAAAGAATAGAATAAAATAAAATAATAATAATAATGGAGTTTGATAGATGGAAAAAATGACTACTTTTATTGAGCAAAAGTGCGTCTAAGTTCTCTTCATGTAAGGTCTATGGCCCCCACCCCTTCAGATTCTTCTCCTTCTCCTCATTTTCCTTCCATTTTCTTCTTTCCTACTAGCAAACAACGGCGCCAACAAAACCTCTTACTTCTCTCTCTTCTCTCTCTCTCTCTCTCTCTCTCTCTATGTATATATATCTTGCAATGGCAGTTTCTTTCTCTATACGAATACTAGTACAACACACTTGCGTATTTAAATTCCTTTTGAGAAGTTTCATTTGAGTTAAAAAAGAAAAAAAGTGTAGGTAGTAGGAATATTAAGAGTTTCTTCTCTGTATTTCTGTGTTTTTTTTTTTTGAAAAAGGAAAGTAATGAAGTGAAAACCCGGATTTGCCCCTTAATCACCTCCAATTTTGTGGTGGTCGGGGTGGGGGTGGTGCCGGAGATCTCAAAAACTGAAAACGGGTTGTAATGTGTTACTCGTTTATCTCGTGGGTTTTTGGTTAATTTGGGTCATAGAGATTTGTTGATGATACCAATGCAGGTGAGGGGAAATGGAGTTTTTGATAAGAAGATGATGCCTATTCTTGGGATCTGCATGTGGGGGAACGATAAGATCTCAGTATTGGATTGGCTTGTTCTGGATTTTGCTCTCCAAGAGAGGATGTCTATATTTTTTCTTCCTTTAGGTAATTATGCTCTGCAAGTTTTACTTGAATTTCATGCTTTATTGTAATTTTGTTTGTTTAGTGGTTTAAACTTGATCTGCTTTTTGTATTAGGGTGAATTAAGGGTTGACGTAGATAGTGGAAGTTTGACTCCCATATGTAATTAGGATGGATAAAATAGTTATTTTGAAATACTAATCTTGCAAGAAAATATTTTTTTTTTCTTCAAGTTGTAGGACTATTTGTCTTTGAGACTGTGCTCTTGGGAAATTTATTTTATATTATTGCAAGTGGGTGTTGGTGCATGCATTTGTATCTATTCCTGTATGTTATGATGTCATTTGTTATCCATTTTTTTTTTAATTTAAAGGTATTTTCATGTTCTTGGCTACAACATTGTTGAACTGGAAATGAAATTGACAACTTGTCTCATGCATATTTGTCAGGTTTATGATTCTTGATTAAGAAGCATCGGTGCTGAAATGGTAATTTATTGTATATAGTGAATGGTCTGAAGAGGACTTGGTCAATTGAATGCAATGTTGAGGATATTAGCGTCAGCTTTGTTAATCTCGTCATTCTTTGTTTCCTTATCGGCTGCTGATAATGGTTTCCCTAGATGCAACTGTGATGATGAGGGATTTTGGAGCGTTGAGAGTATCTTAGAGTGCCAAAAAATCAGTGATCTCTTTATTGCGATTGCGTATTTTTCCATTCCAATTGAGCTCCTTTACTTTGTCAGCTGTTCTAACTTTCCATTCAAATGGGTGCTCTTTCAATTTATTGCATTCATTGTTCTTTGTGGGATGACTCATTTGCTCAATTTCTGGACTTACTATGGCCAACACCCCTTTCAGCTTATGCTTGCTCTAACCATTTTTAAAGTCCTCACTGCACTGGTATCCTTCGCCACGGCTATCACCCTTATCACCCTCTTTCCTATGCTGCTCAAAATCAAGGTGAGGGAATTTATGCTAAAAAAGAAGACTTGGGATCTTGGTCGAGAAGTTGGATTAATAAAGATGCAAAAAGAAGCTGGATGGCATGTGCGGATGCTTACACAGGAGATTCGAAAGTCACTTGACCGTCATACGATACTCTACACAACTCTAGTGGAGCTATCCAAGACACTGGATTTGCATAATTGTGCTATTTGGAAGCCCAATGAGAATAAAACTGAGATGAACCTAATTCATGAGCTGAGAGACAGAAGCTTTAATAGTGTGTATAATTTACCTATCCCGAGAAGTGATCCAGATGTTATACAGATTAAGGAGAGTGATGGAGTAAAGATACTTGATGCCGACTCTCCACTTGCTGCTGCGAGTAGTGGAGGGAGTAGGGAACCGGGAGCTGTGGCTGCAATTAGGATGCCGATGCTGAAAGTGTCGAACTTCAAAGGTGGAACTCCTGAACTTGTCCCAGAATGTTATGCCATACTGGTTTTGGTTCTACCTGGTGAACAAGGTAGGTCATGGAGCAACCAGGAAATTGAGATAGTCAGGGTCGTGGCTGATCAGGTTGCTGTGGCTCTGTCCCATGCTGCAATTCTTGAAGAGTCTCAGCATATGAGAGAAACATTGGAAGAGCAAAACCGAGCTCTGCAACAAGCGAAGCAGGATGCACTTAGGGCGAGCCAAGCAAGGAATGCATTTCAGATGGTTATGAGCCATGGGCTGAGAAGGCCCATGCACTCAATATTGGGTCTGCTTTCCTTGTTGCAAGATGAGAAGTTGGGTAATGAGCAGCAACTTCTTGTGGATTCAATGGTTAAAACCAGTAATGTTGTGTCAACCCTAATAGAGGATGTGATGGATACTTCATCAAAGGACAATGGTAAATTCCCTTTGGAGATGAGGCATTTTCAGCTACATTCCATGATAAAAGAAGCTGCGTGTCTTGCCAAGTGTTTGTGTGCTTATAGGGGTTATAATATTTCCATCGAGGTTGACAGATCTTTGCCTAATCATGTTCTCGGTGATGAAAGAAGAGTTTTTCAAGTTATTCTTCATATGGTCGGAAATCTTTTGAAGGACCCCAATGGAGGGCTTCTCACATTTAGGGTTCTCCCAGAAAGTGTAAGTAGGGAAGGCATTGGTGGAGCTTGGAAAACAAGGAGGTCAAACTCATCTCGTGACAATGCCTATATCAGGTTTGAAGTTGGAACAAGCAACAGTCATTCTCAACCAGAGGGGTTGCCACATTACAGGCACAAACGCTGCAGTAGGGAGATGGAAGAAGGTTTGAGTTTCACTATGTGCAGAAAGCTGGTTCAGGTATTCTATTGCTAAATACCAGCATCTGAGTATGTATCAATATAACTGGACTTTATACTCCCAACTGTCTAATTTGATTCTAATCTCTTCATTCTGTGGTAATACTAGACACTCAACTTTGATAAAATCATCCTGTTATAAGTTAAAAGCAAATAAAATTATTATTACCAAGGCAAAATGATATTAGGCAGGCTAGTTTTGAAATTTCTCCTGCAGTTGGATGAGACCTTTTAAATTGTGATTTCTGGATGATGTTAACTACTGCAGTTTCCATGTTAAAGAAGATAGAGCAATGCCATGACCTGGATTGCCTGTCATGTAGTTAAATATGTCCAATTTTCTTGTGACTGATATAATACTAAAGTTGCTTTAGTTGATTTACGGAGATTTTAACCCCAGTTGTTTGGGAATGAAATCTGAAACTACACGTAGAAGTTGGTAGTACCCTGGTACTTGTTCTCTTTTTTCTCCCTTTGATCATAATTTAAGTGTATATAGTTGTGGTTTGGGGTTGGCACTAACTTGTTTCTGATATGCAAAAATGAACAGTTGATGCAAGGGGACATCTGGGTAATCCCAAATCCAGAAGGTTTTGATCAAAGCATGGCTGTCGTTCTTGGGCTTCAACTGCGGCCATCAATTTCCATAGGCATTCCCGAATATGGGGAATCTTCTGATCATTCGCATTCACACTCTCTCCTCCAAGGTGTTAAAGTTCTGTTAGCAGATTATGATGATGTGAATAGAGCGGTAACAAGTAAGCTACTTGAAAAATTGGGATGCAGTGTTTCTGCAGTTTCATCTGGACGTGACTGTATTGGTGTTCTTAGCCCTGCTGTATCCTCATTCCAAATTGTCCTTTTGGATCTTCACCTGCCTGATTTGGATGGCTTCGAAGTAACCATGAGAATTCGGAAGTTTGGTAGCCGCAGCTGGCCATTGATAGTTGGTTTAACTGCAACTGCTGATGAAAATGTTACTGGAAGATGCCTGCAGATTGGAATGAATGGATTTATTCGTAAACCAGTGCTATTGCAAGGGATTGCTGATGAGCTTCAGAGGGTTCTGCTACGTCCAAGCAGAATGATGTGATGATGTTAACGCTGCCTTATAGGAGTGGAGGTTATAAGACAGGGCTTCATCAACAACCTAATGCTAGATGTGCAAACGAAATCACTTAGACCACTTCCCACCCCTGAAGATTCCAGCATACAGATGTAACGTACATACAATCTTTGAAATCAAAATGGCATAGAAAATATATCGTCTTTCCACTCTCATAAAAGCTCTCAGCTCTAAAGGATTTGACTGCCAGGTTTGCCCATCCTACATGTTATTGAGCTTAGCAACTCAGAATATAACTAATCTGTCCTTGGAACTTAAGTATACACTGTCGAGAAGACTTGAGAATAGCTCCATTTCTAAGTTATGGAGCACTATTCTTGCTATTAGATTTGCATTTGCAGGAATATCTGTTGCCAGTTGACAATTTTGGGTGAAGAATGTTCAAAAGGCTGAACTAAAATGTAGCCTTATTATGAATATGCATTCACAGTTATACTAAAATACTTCATTAAGATGAGACTAAACATACTTCTAGACTACGACGAAGCTGGTTAATTCTTGCACTTAGATAGGCCAATCTCTCCTTTAGATTGTGCACTTTTAGTTCGACAACCTTGCAAAATGTTTTGAGGTTTGTTTTTGCTGCATCTTTTTCGATATGAAGAACATGGATCCCCCCATTGATTGAATAATTTTCGTTAACTGGAATTTAAAGTTGACGATGTGGAGTGTGATAGTCATACTATGGTATCCTCGATATGTCTGATTTTGATCATTATGTATATTTGAGATGGCTGTGAATCCTTCGCTTTTCAAGTCATGCTTGTTTCCATAATTGCATTAAAATGGAAGAAATTGGCAAGTCCTAAAATGCTTACTAGAAAAGTTATTCTAGATTGAATAGATAGTGTAAAATTAGATATTAAGCAAGCTCAAGGGGGAGGATCCAGAAAATCCCATTCAAGAAGCCCCTACTTATACCCCTACTCCCTCCTATCCTTGATGGATCAATAAGGAGTAATCATCCCTACTCCCTCCTATCCTTGATGGATCAATAAGGAGTAATCATCAATGTGGATTTTTTGTCATTTTGCAACACTCCACCAAGCTTTATAAGAAGTCCATCCATCTCATTAACCATTAATGTCAAACAAACTCTTAGAAAGGTATGAAGAGAAATATATATATGGTGGCCTGACGTCAGTCCAGATCAATTCAAATTTTTAATTTTTATTGTGTGCTCAAATTTTTAAATTGTGACAACGTATTTCAAGAATTTTTGAGATTCCGCATGAGGTGTTTTTTGAATAACGACGGGTGATCGTTATAATATATTATCAACCACTTTGTTTACCTGAAAACACGGGTGCTTTTCCTTCACTTGCAGAACAATGTTTTTATCATGATATAGGAGATGAATAAGTAGAATATATAAATTTTTAGTGCATTCTAATGTGGTTTGTTGTTAGTTAGATGTACAAGAAAACCTGCAGCTTATACAAGTAACGATAAACAATAAGAGATAAATGGATAGATTACTCATCTTTTCATTACCCATTAAACTTGATCCCTTTTTGTGTTATCAAATTCTTGTTATTTTTTTGTATTAGATATACTTTGACCATCTGCACATATTAAAATTAATACTTAAAACATTGGAGTGGACAAGAAGATTTTGTGTTGAGTTTAAAGATTAATAGGGGTAGAATGTTGGTTTGCCTTTGTTATCTATCGTCATATATTATGTATTGTGTTTTAATTATCACACTATTTGTTGTGGTATCGTTTATTTCTTGTCAGCGCTACATTGCTTTTTGTATTTACTGTTCTGCTTTCTTCATTATTTTGTTTTTCTATTACTTGAGTTTGATGCACTTGAGCTGCGAGGATATTTTGGAAACAATCTCTCTTCCTCTACGAGGTAGTCATAAGGTCTGCGTACACCCTACCGAGGCCAATTTATTTGACGGACATAATTTTTAAATGGACGACTATTTAAGTTAGTCTTTTAATTATAAATTTCAAAAGCTAGTTCAAAGGGAGGAGGATTGTCCAAACCTTATAAAGAGTCCACATATCTCATTAACAATAAATGGGGGGCATTTTGACGTCATTCTTCAACATATAGGTCCATTTTCTTTTAAACCCCTCACAACCTGAAGGTCGGAGGTGAAAGATGTTTACCATCTTAACAACACCCTCTTTTACTACTAAAGATTTTATGATAAATCCACTTGGTTTCTTCGGGCGTTTGGTATATCAAACGTTTTTTTAATTTGTTCCATGTTTGATTGAACAAAATTTTGAAGAATATTTTTCCCCAAAAATAAATTTCATAAGTGACATTTTATATTATTGTTATCCCCCCACCTACGCAATGCCCCTAACCCCTGCTCCCTGTCCATAATACAGATAGCCTGCAGATGAGCTAATGGTTTTTGCAGTCAAACAAAAGTTAAATGTTGATTTATGTTTAATTTTGCAAACCTTCATCAAATTTCCAATTCTGCTAACCATAGCAACTTGGTTGAGACATGTGGAGTACATGTTCTATCTTGAACAAAACACTTAATAATTATTTTATGGTGCATGTGGCTGATCTTTTTTTGGATATGGCTAGAAAGCTCATTTTCCAACTTCATCATCATATCCAAGGCATGGGCATTTTGCATGTAAGCCCATTCCTCAGTTGTGTGTAAATGTGCATTCATGCATGAATTTGGATACGTACACGGTACATGCATTCTCTTGTTCCCATTTATTTTTCTTGCAATGATATCGATATACCTTATGATAAATCAATAAACAAAGCAAACTAGGCGGTTCGATGTCTCTTTTTGAAAAACTCAGCAAAACAAAAAAAGACGTGATAGTTTTTTATGCTTTGCAAAATAGGCTGAGGGCCTCATTTTCTTTTAACAATAATAGGATTCTTAAAAATAAAAAATAAATCCTATTGTCCATTTCAATTTTTTGTTTAAAATCGGAAGATTCAATTTTATTTTTTAATCAAACTTCAAGCTCCATGTTAAATCAAAATAAATTTAGCTTAGTGCTTCATCTTTTGATAACATAATTCACACGCAACTTCACCTTATTTGTTTTTCACTGCTTCATCTTTCATTCGAACATCAAATCATTTGTAATTGGTAAAAAATAGTACTCCCTCCGTTTTGAAAAGAATGACATAATTTGACTTGATATGGAGTTTAAGAAAATAAAGAAGAATTTTCAATTATGTGGTTTTGAATTAGAGTTATGTCAAATGTACCATGATGTTCTTTAATCTTGTGGCCTTAAACATGCTACAAGTAGGGTGAGCATGGTACAATATATACCGAATACCATACTGAAACTGAATTTTTTTATACCACGATATGGACATTATGGTATTTGGTATGACTTTTAATTTTTTTAGTATTCGATATGGTATTTGGTATTTTAAAAAAAAATATCAAAATATCGTATACCATACCGAAGTTTTATATATATGTTATATTTCAAATTATTTTAAATATAAATATATATAAATAAAAATGTACAAACATTGCCATTAATTTTAATTCAATTTTCAATAGTTCAATACCGAAGGTGAACAATTGTTTACTCTTGTGAGTGCACACTAGGCCTTGTACAGAATTATTAGCTACAGATTCAGCTTGAGATGTTTTTAAAAATATTAAATGTTGTAAATAGTTTATGAATGCCCATAATATTCTTTTTATGCCTATAAAAGACATTGTAATTTGATGGAAATAAACACACAAAACTAAGGAATACAAAGTTTTCTCTCTTATTTTTCTCTCTACTATTTCTCCTCTTTCTTGATTTTTCTCTTGTGATACTAACTCGGTTTTAGAATTTAGTCTTTACTTTATAACACGCTATCAGCACGAGACTCTACCATCTCAAAGTTTGAAGGCCAAATTCAAAAGCTAAGGTATTTTAATTTTCATTCTATTTATTATGGCTAATTTTACTAAACTCGAGTTCGTTGCCCTTCAAAATTTGGGCAAGAACTATCTTTCTTGGGTACTAGATGCTGAAATCCACTTGGATGCAATGAGTCTCGGTGACACCATTAAACTTGAAAATAAAGCATCAAAACAAGACTGTGCTAAAGCAATGATATTCTTGCATAATCATATTGACGAAATTTAAAAATTGAATATCTCACAGTCAAGGATCCACTCGTTCTGTGGAATAACTTGAAAGAAAGATATAACCACTTGAAAATGGTCATACATCCAAAGGCACGATATAATTGGATGCATTTAAGGCTACAAGACTTTAAGTCTATTCATAAATACAATTCTGTCATGTTCATAATTACTTCTCAATTGAAACTATGTGGAGATATAGTTAGTAATATTGATATGATGGAAAAAATATTTTCCACATTTCATGCCTCGAATGTGCTCCTACATCAGCAATATCGAGAGAAAGATTTTAAAAAGTATTCTAAATTGATTTCTCATCTTCTTGTGGCTGAACAAAATAATGATTTGTTAATGAAAAATCACGAGAATCGACCTATTGGATCTACACCACTTTCTGAAGTGAATGAGGTATACTCTCACCACGCTAGACGTGGAAGAGGTTGTGGTGCTAGTCGTGGACGTGGTCGTGACCATAATTATGATCAAGAACAAAATTCTTTTCCTAGTGTTAATCATTCACCAAAGAAAAATTAATATAAAAAGGAAAAAGAAAAAGATGAGAAATATGAAGCAGTTAGAATAAAGTGCTTTCGATGTGGCGGAAGGAGTCACTATGAACGTGATTGTCGTACTCCCAAACATTTGGTTGAACTTTATCAGACATCACTAAGAAAGAAGAATAAAAATCCTGAAGGTAATTTTATGGCCAAAAATCATGATGCCTTCACACACTTGGATGTGACAGATTTCTTTGTCCACCCTGAAGAAAATATAGATCATTTGATTGGTGATGGTTCTGTGAATATGGGAGAATATAATAATCATGTTTAATATTTTTCAATGATAATATTATTAATGTTTGTTGTTTTTGTACTGTTGAGAAATAAATTATATAAATATTTGTTCTTATCCACATATATTAAAATTTACATATATATATATATATAAATATTTGTTCATGCATTACTACAAACTTATCTTTTAGTAATTGACATAAAATAATGTTAAAGATAGCAATCTACAAATTTCCACTAATAATAATAGAATTTTTTTTTGATAATGATTTTTTTTTATGATAATGAATTTTTTTTATAATAATGGAATATGGTTTTTGATAATAGAAATATTTTTTTTTGATAAAATTTGTCCCCTTAACTTTATTAAAATCTTTTGATAAGATTTGTTCACTCATTTTATTTATCACTTTATCGATAAATTTTGTCTCTCCTCCACTTTATTTATCATTTTCTTAATAAAATTTGCTTCCCGCACTTTTCTTTATATATGATTTAGCAAAGTGTGGTATTGATTTGTTACTACTAATTTATCTATTATTTAATTTATTTGATTCTCTTTATTACAATAAAAGAGAGTAATGATTTTATATATACTATTGCGATGAAAAATCAATCAAGACTTTAAGTTTGTTATGATGACTAATAAAAAAAATTATATCCACATAAATAATTATCATCATTTTTATATATTATTATATTATCTATCTTTTACTTTGAAATAAATAAATAAACAAAGTATTAATAAAGATTGATTTCATTCTTTTTGAAGATATGGATAATTTTCAAAGCAATTATGAAGACATTTGCTTGATTGATTCTGGTACAACACATACGATATTCAAAAGTAAGAAATATTTTTCTCATTTAAGTGTGGGCAGTATAAATGTCACTACGATTTCTGGTAGTGCTAATTTGATTGAGGGCTTTGGAAAAACCATTATAATTATTCCTAGGGGAACTAAACTCATAATAAATAATGATATGTTTTCTCATCAGTGTCGGAGAAACTTGTTGAGTTTTAAAGATATATGTGAAAATAGTTATCATATCAAGACAATTGATGAAATAGATCTTGAATATCTGGGTATAACCAAAAATGTCTCCAAGCATACACGTGTTATACAAAAGTCCCAACCTTATCTTCTGGATTGTATTGGGCAAAGATTAGCGCAATTGACGCACAGTCTATAGTAAATCAGAAGTTTACTAACTCCAATGTTTTTGTACTTTGACACGATCGTTTGGGACATCCTATATCTATAATGATGAGACAAATAAATGTTTCTTCTAGATGGTCTCATGTGTGCCTTTTGTCATCTCACAACTTGGCATTTACAAAATTGTTGGCACAAATTATACGATTACGAGTATATTTTCTCGATAATCAGATTAGAACAATTTGCCTTGATAACGCTGCAGAGTTTTTATCCCAAGTATTTAATGATTATTGCTTATCGATTGAGATAAGAATAGAATATCATGTAGCTCATGTTCACACTCAAAATGGTCTTACTGAGTCATTAATTAAATGGTTGTAGTTGATAACAAGACCATTGTTTATGTAAACTAGGTTGCCCACTTCTTTGTGGGGTACATGCTGCAACACTTATTCGTCTCAAGCAGACTAATTAACATAAGTTTTCTCCATTGCAATTGATTTTGGATCAAGAACCTAATATATTCCATTTAAGAATTTTTTGTTGCGCTGTATATGTGCCTGTAGCACCGCCACATCGCACTAAAATGGGGCCCCAAAGAAGGCTAGAAATATATGTTGGATTTGAATCGCCCTCCATTATTTGCTACCTTGAACCATTAAATGGAGATATGTTTACTACTCAATTTGCAGATTATCGATTTGATGAGACACTTTTTTCTCAATTAGGGGGAGAAAATAGTGAAAGCAAAAGATAAATTTTGTGGAAAAATTCATCATTGTCTCATCTTGATCCACGTACTTCTATTTGTGAGAAAGAAGTGCAAAAGATTATTCACTTGCAGAAAATTGTAAATCAAATGCTAGACGCATTTACATATTTGAAAAGGATTTCTAAATCACACATTCCGACAAAGAATATCCTAATTCGTATTGATGTTCCTGTAGGACCATCTACTAGTGTCATAACTAATGAGTCAAAAGCAAGTCTGAAGCATGGTAGACCATTAGGTTCTAAGGATCAAAATCCTAGAAAAAAAAAGATCAGGATGACTCTATGAAAGAATCTCATATGAAAATTCAAGATGTGAGTAATTCTAATTCCTTGAAGGGATCAATGAGCTTGAGACTCAAAGAAATGAGGAACTATACATAAATTCAGCGATATTGAAGCAAATCTGAATCGATGAGAAATAGTAGTCGATTATGTTTTTGCATACAATATTGAGACAAAAATCATGCAAGACAATGAGGATCTTGAACCTTAATCTGTTGTAGAATGTCGACAAAGAATTGATTGGCCAAAATGGCAAGAATCAATTCAATCAGAATTGAATTTCCTTGTCAAGCGTGAAGTTTTTGGACCTATAGTTCAAACTCCTGATAGTGTTAAATATATTGGTTGTAAATGGGTCTTTATACAAAAATGAAATGAGAAAAATAAAATACAAAGGTACAAAGCACGTCTTGTTTTACAAGGATTTTCACAAAGGCTGGGTGTAGATTATGATGAGACATACTCACCCATTTTGTATGCAATAACATTACGTTATCTCATTAGTTTTATGATTTACGAGAGACTTAATATGCATCTGATGGATATGGTTATAGCCTATCTTTATGGATCACTTGATAATGAGATATATATGAAAATTCCCGAATGATTTAAGGTGCCTAAAGTATATAGTTCAAAGTCTCGAGAAATGTATTCAATCAGATTACAAAGATCATTATATGATTTGAAGCAGTCTGGACGTATGTGGTATAATCATCTTCGTGGGTATTTATCTAAGGAAGGTTATATAAATGATGCGATTTGCCTATGTGTTTTATTAACAAAACAACATCTAAGTTTGTTATAATTGTTGTTTATGTTGATGACATAAATCTCATTGGAACTCCAACAGATCTTCAAAAGGCAATTGATTATTTTAAGAATGAATTTGAGATGAAAGATCTTAGAAAGTCAAAATTATGTCTTGGTTTGCAAATTAAGCATTTGACAAATGGTATTTTTATCCATCAATCTGCCTACACAGAAAAATATTGAAAAGATTTTATATGAATGGAGCACATCCATTTATCATTTCGATAGTTGTTCGATCACTTGATGTGAATAAGGATCCATTCCAACCTCAAGAACAGAATGAGGAAATTTTTGGTCCTAAAGTACCATATCTTAGTGCAATTGGTGCACTAATGTACCTTGCTAACACTACAAGGCCCGATATATCCTTTTCGGTTAATTTGTTAGCAAGATATAGTTCTGCTCCTACTAGGAGGCATTAGATTGGGATCAAACACATATTGCGGTATCTGAAAGGGACTACCGATATGAGCTTATTTTATCCTTACAACTGCAGTCCCAATCTTGTGGGTTATGCTGATGCAGGGTATTTATTTGATCCACACAAAGCCCGATCTCAAACAGGTTATGTGTTCATATGTGGGGGTGTTGTCATATCTTGGAAATCTACAAAGCAATCTATCGTGGTTACTTCATCAAATCATGCTGTGATAATAGCTATTCATGAAGCAAGCCGAGAATGTGTGTGGTTGAGGTCCATGATACATCACATTCGAGAAAAATGTGGTTTAAAATGTGACAAAGTAGCCACAATTATATATAAAAATAATGCAACATGCATAGTACAACTAAAGATGAGATTCATAAAAGGAGATAGAACGAAGCACATTTTGTCAAAACTTTTCTATACAGACGAGCTCCAAAAAAATGGTGATATCAACATGACAGATTCGTTCGAGTGAAAATGTGGCTAATTTATTCACCAAGTCTCTACCAACTGCAACCTTCAAGAAGATGGTGTACAAGCTTGGAATGTCAAGATTCAAGTCTTTGGATTGATGTTCTCATCAGGGGGAGTTAATACGCGTTGTACTCTTTTTTCCTTACGTGGTTCTGTCCCACTGAATTTTCCTTGTAAGATTTTTAATGAGGCAACAATCAATGTGTATTAGAATAACTATATATGTTTGTTTTTTCACTAGAACTTTTATTTTATGGGCATCCAAGAGGGGGGGGGGTGTTGTAAATAATTTATGAATGCCCATAATATCTTTTTTATTCCTACAAAAGACATTGTAATTTGATTGATATAAACACACAAAATGAAGGATTACAAAGTTTCCTCTTTCATTTTCCTCTGTACTATTTCTCCTCTTTCTTGTTTTTTCTCTTGTGATACTAATTCGGTTTTAGTATTTAGTCTTTACTTTATAACATTAAAGTTATACTTTTTTATTATATGAATATATGTAAGTCAAAGTCAAACTAATTATGGTTATCGAACGTCCATACCGCAAAATACTGAAATTGAAATTAAAAATACCAAACCATACCAATCTAATTTGGTATGGTAACAGTATAGTATTTTTAGATACTGAAAACCAAATTTACCGTACCGAATCTTTAAATACCATGCCATACCGTACCATGTCCACCCCTAGCCACAAGGAAAACTCAAATTAAAATAGGGACAATTTTAAATATATACAATAAACTAATTAGTTTACAATAAATTTAGTCATATTTTATTTATATAAAAAATAGCCAAAAATCATAGGAAATATTCAGTGATTATGCAATATAACTTGCTAAAAGTTATAAAAAATATACACGGACTATACAATATATATTACTTATACATGATATTTACACTGAATATACATTATGATACATTTTATACATAAAATATACACTGAGTATATATGAATATACACCGAATGACCATTTTTTGGTAATTAAAATGACTGAATGATTATCTACTGTAATATTCTCATTAAAATATTTTCAAAAAAGAAAAGAAGTTATTTATTTTGAAACAGACTAAAAATAATAATATTGGAGTAGTATTTAAAAGACAATAATTCATTTGAAATGCTTTTTTTTGTTCAAAGTGTTTCAGCCTGAGTTTGAATGTCATCCAATGTGGATGGATTACAAAATTATGATAAATTTAGCGGTTCACCTGAATAAAAAATATCATTAAAATAATAGCAGTTATTAGGTTCAATTTTAATGATGTGGCACGATCTTAATTAAATAACTATTTAAAATACTGGAGAAGAAGTTATTGGACATAATAGAGTGATATTCATATTTATTATTATAAATTTAATATTCTTTTTTTAATAAATTGATGATTTGATTTGAGGTTCGTTGGGATGTCATTTTGATGTTTTGGTTAAAATTTAAAGCTATTCGCAAAAAATTTGAGCTATTTGGTGATATTTTGTATAATTTTTAGAAATCACATAGTGTAAATAGTAAATTATATTTTATTCTTACCCTTTACCAATTTATAAAAATTCTTTCAAATTTGTCCCATCCGGATACATAACAATCATCCGGATACATAAATGTTGATACATTACAAAACTTGTCTGTTGAACTTAAAAGAAAATAAAAGATAAAATTAAATGTCAGTTCCACAAACCACGCAAAATAAATCGATATCAATCTCATTCAAAATTTTAGGAACTTCAAACAATTCATATTTCAAAATTTCTTCTCCCAATCTATCCCAAATCGTAACACCATTTCTTCTTCTTCTTCCTCATCCATTTTTTTCTTTCTAGTCATTAGTTATCAATTTTTAATTATTTTTTAAATCTTTTTCATCTACAAAATTTTGATACATATGGATGATGCTTTATATTTTAGTGTTGTGACTATCCAATTTATTTAAGAAGGATGCATCTTCGATTTCAAAAATCGACTGCGAAAAAAACACCCAAAAAAGGAGGTGAAAAGATCGAGTTGCTGGTAGATTCGGTAAGGACTTTGAGTCGAGATCCATGGATGACGCCATTGTTGAAAGTGAAAAAAAAATCAACGGGAGTTGATACAAAGCAAAGAAGAAAGTGTAGAAGGATTTTGTCATCACGTTTTTTTTGCTTTCAACAAATCAGATTGTTGATTTTTTTTGATTTTTTGTTGTTCATATTTTTGTGATACATATAGGTTTAGGTATTTAATGTATGTAGTTGTTTTTCTTTCTTAAATTAATGTATAATTTCTTTGTTTCAATATTATGATAAATAATATTTTTATTATGCACAATGTATTGTATTCAAGTATTAGTTTTGATATATAACCTTAATTTGTTAAAATACAAATTAGTATGTATCATGTTCATAGTTATGTATTTGATATATAACTATTACAAATTTCGTTATGTTTTTACTACCAGATGCATACACTCAAACTTATTTAACTAGAAGGTTATGTATCTGTAGACATTATCAAATATAATTGTTGATATATAAACACTAATGTTTTTATAACAATATTAGTTTGTATCATATTCATAGTTATCTATATGACACAACATTGTTAGATGAATTGGTTGATTTCTTTTTTTTTTGATTTTTGTTGTGAATCTTTTTCTGATACATATGAGTTTTGGACATGATACATAAATTTGAATTTATAATAAATTTATTTGATATATAGCAACTACCACACGATAATGTATCTATTTCAAATATAACATATTATGGGCAATAATTACATATTTAATGTATCTAGTAGAAATACAGTACTTAACAATTCAAACAAGATACATAAATAGTAATGTATCATGATAAATCTATCCATCTCGAAAACACAATTCAAATGTAATGTATCATAATGTTCAAACGAAGGCACTATACATTAATTTAAGAAACAAAAATAATTAAATACCTATATGTATCACAAAAAGATGAATAATAAAAATCGACCTTCATCCATAGATATCAGCAATTTCGTAAGATGAAAAAACTAAAAAAATATTTTAAAAAAAAACTGAAGTGATGGAAAGAAGTTTACCTCTTAAATAACTTGAAATCATTAATTGGAAAGAGAAAAGATTTGAAATTCAAAAATCTATTAATGGATGTAACTGTGGAGAGATTTTTTGGCGAAAAAATAAGAAGAAAAATCATGGGTATGGTATTTTGAATTGATGTATCCGAAAAAGGGATGATGGGAGAAAAAAAAGATTTTTGATATTTTTTGAAACGATAGGGAAAGTAAGAAAATATGATAAAAAAGAGTGTGTAGTTAAATAATTTTTTCCTATGGTAAAAAAGCCAATTACAACCTATTCCCACTCTTTCTTTAATTACCCGAATTTCCTGATTTTGGCTCAATTTTGGATACATAAGTCTTATGCATGATACGTTGCGGATTGATACATAGTAATTAATGCGGTTGAATTTTTTTATGGAAAAGTAATGTATATCACTTTAAGTTTCCTTATTTCAAGAAATCACGTAGTAAAACCAGATAATTTACCCCCAAACAAACCGTAACAGATTATTGAATTCAAAAATCCAAACTAGCAGAGCATATAATTCTTTTAAATTTCAATCCAATTTTCAAAATCATTGAACTATTCAAGATGAATATCTCAATTTTACTGAGACATTCTAGAGTTTGGCAATTCGAGGTGAGTTATGAAAGATATATAAGTGATGGAATTGTAGTTGGAGATAATATTTCGTTCGTGAATCAAAAATCAGTAATTTCTGCTGAATTGAGCATCGATGAATCATTGAAAAATATTGAAATCCGATACATCGTGCAAGGTAACTCATCGCCAATGATTATTTATAATGATATGGGTGTTAAGCCTTACATAGAGTTGAAGGAGAACGAGCCTGGATTCGCGATGTATCCTCTGTGCATAACAACATCAGATAGAAAGAGTTGTGAGATACAATTATTCGATTCTACATTTGGTGCAATTGTTTGTGTCGAAGCAAACACGAATGATACATAAGCTCTTAGTTTAGATGAATCTGAGAATGTTACTCCCAGTTATATACCCGTATTAGATGTAACGAACTACATAACTGATACAATTGATATGAAAGTGAAGGAAAAACAATTGTATAAGGACAAAACAATACTAGTTTTTGTAATGTCCAAACACAAAATTGATAATGGATTCCATTTCAAAGTTAAAAGATTTGACAGTAAAAAGTATGCGTGAATTTGAAGTTATTTTGCTATGTATATGTTATTAAATGAGTTATGAAATGTTGATGATGCATTAAAATGTTATGTATCATTAATAAATCTAATATCTATTTAGACTTATGATATAATACATATACAGATATATAGTGTTTAAAAATATACATATTGAGTTTGATACATTGAGTATAAGTCTTTAAGAACTGTCTAATACATATAATTTTAAATTTGTTTTTATAGAAAATGAGTGAAAATCTGAATTTTGATACATTACTAAACATTGTATCTCAAAGGTTAAGCAAAACTATGTGCATTTCAAGTTGTATCAGATTCACTCATCTTTTAAAGTTTTTTATTCATGATACATCATAGTCTTATGTATCAATACATTTTAATAAGTTTCCCTAATATTCTGTACATTTCAAAAATTAGTTTTTTAATTTTTAGTCATGATACATAAGAAATAATATGTATCTGGTACAATTGAAAAATATTTTGCTGTCAATATGTACTTTTCAATATTATATTTGGTCATGATACATTAAAATTTTTATGTATCTGGTACATGTTAATAACTTTTTCTAAAAATATGCAGTTATGTGTTAATCTGCTATTCAGAATCTGCTGTTGGAGAATGAAAGCATCGTGTAGGAAAAACTCCGATATATTCAAATTGAGATATTTTAATAGTGAACATTCATTTCCCTTAAGAGATATGTTTTTCAATAAAGTTCATGCTACTATGACTTTTGTTAGTGCATTCACTCCTACTGATGGATATAGGCAGATGCTTATATACATTCATATGTTAAATATCGTGTATTCAAATTCGTACATAAGGATGTACAAGTCACCAAGCGATGAGTTCATGTATCTATTCATAGCATTAAGGCCATTGATGAAGGGTTTTAATTTTTCAGACTTGTAGTTGTTATTGACGGTGCTCATCTTGATGGACCTTATAAATGGATTTTTATATTTGCTAGCACACTTGATGGAACAGATATTACTTTTTGTTACTGTTAGGTATTGAATAACAACGTATCATGTCATTTGATACATTTGTTGTGTATGTGATATATTATAATAACTATATTATATCTGAGAATTATTTTTAGGTTGCGTATTAACATTGGCGTATGGTGTTGTTGATACGAAAAATAATTCATCATGGACGTGATTTTTTCAACAGTTCAAAAATGTATTTGATCAAAGGGATAATATGTGTGTTGTATCGGATAGGAATGAAAGTATAATGAAGAGTGTAAGTATTGTGTTTCCCAATGTTCCTCACTTTGCATGCATATGACATATATGGGAAAATGTGTGCACTATCTATAGGAGGAGCAAAACTGTACTAAGTGACCTCTTCTACTCAATGGCCAAGGCATACCGAAGAGATGAATTTGAAAAAATATTGGCAAAAGTAAAAAAAATTGATCACAGGATGAAAGAATATTTAAAAAATACGGGGTACGAGAAGTGGTCAATGGTTTATGCAACTTTCAACAGGGGAAAAATGATGACTTCTAACATCGTATAATGTATCAATGGATTGCCTATAATTGATTTTTTGAAAAAGACGAGAATGTTATTTGGTGCTTGAAACTGCAAAAATAGAAAAATAACAGGTTATACTAAACAGACTTTGTATAAAAAAAATTGAAGATATCCTAGTAGTCAACACGATGAAGTATTCGAGAATGAAGGTATTCATCAGTTATTTAGCAGAATGTATCTGATTGATACATAGTTTTATAGATTTTTCAGTGTTGTATTCATAATTGTGGTAATTTTTTTATAGTTTATTGCTTCATCAGAATATCTATATTTTATTTATGAATTAGAAAAAAAATACATTGTGTGTCTGAAAAGAAAAACATGCAATTGTGGGAGGTTTCAACTAGAAGAGATACTATGTCCACACGCAATCGCGATTTTGAAGAGCAAGTACATTACAGACATGCATCCATACTGCTCTAATTAATACAAGCCAGAGGCATTGGCAAATATTTATGAATTATCAATGATTTCAATGCCAATTAAGGAAGATTGGTCTGTTCCAAAAGAAATTTTGGATGAAGTTGTCTTGCCACCAAGATACAAAAGGATGCCAGGAAGATCCAAGAAATGAAGAAAAAAGAACTCTAGTGGGAAGCTAAGTACGAGCACAAATTGTTGTGATCGTTGTGGCCATGAAGGCTACAACAAATGGACTTTTAATTTCATTTCCAAAGAAAAATGATACTTTAATTTATCAAGATACATTCAATTTGAATTTGATTAAAGATAGAATGATTAATTACTTATGAATCTGTTTTTTTATATAATAAAATAGTCCTTTTTAAAATAAAATTTAGAAAAAAGAGAGTTGTAACATTTTAGTGGTTATAATTGATACATAGTTCTTTTCAGTAGATGCCCATGATAGATGAAAATCTATGTATCAGAAATATGATTGGTAAGGAACAGAATATTGATATAAATTCTATTTGAATAGTGATAACTGATATATGCATGATTGATAATTATTTTTATTGTAATTTACCTAATACTCAAATAATAAATGTTATTAATTATCAAAATAAATAGATTAAGTAAGATATTTAAGGATACATGTCACTGATACATCATTATTGTAAATCTGATACAAGAGACACAGGAATGATACATTCAAAAGATGTATCTGATACAAGAGATGTTAGGAGTCAGAATCTAATATTGATTTAGACTTATTTTATCCAATTCACTACATATTTGTTATGGAAATGTATCAGATAAAATAAATACTGGTACATGAATTTTCAATTGAAATTAGTTTGATACATTGAAGATTGATACATAACCTTTCAACTTATACCTATAAATGATAAATCAGAATGATGTATCTTCCACAAGAGATGATACATAAGAATTGTTATGTATCTGGTATATTGAAAGGTTAGGTATCATGAACAAAATTGATATTAATTTAGACTTATTAGATATAATGCACCATAGATTCAAAGTGTTTAGGATCTATATTTGTAGTTTGATATATTAAAGACATGTACATATAATTAATACATAAGAGAGATGTATATGATACACGAGCTTATGTTATGTATCATGATCAATAACAATACTGAGAGTACTAAGAAAAGTGACTAACAAAAAGTTGTATTCAACAACAACAACTGATAAACAGTTGGACAACAAAAGATTAACATAGTAGTTGTTTAAAAATACCTTACAAATAGTACATAATCAAAAAAATATTAACCGTTGCTTCCAAAACAAATGTCTACATTCATCTACTATCAATTTCAAAAAAATACTCGACGTCCACCAGTTCTCCTTTTCATTTCTCTTAGTTTTTTTTGGATTGTCATTTTCACTAACATAACCATCCTTGGCCTTTCGAAAATTATAATTCCATAATAGAAAGATGTATCTTGAATGAAAGTATTCGGCATGTAGTCCAGTTGATGGAATAGAAATTCCATCACCAAGATATTCAGCGAAAACAACAATGAACACACCACAATTCCTGCAAAAAAAAGAATTAACCAACTTTAAGAAGATAAAAATGGCATTTTAATGAATTAAATATGTATAATTGTTAATACTCACAAGCTATTGCTTCCTTGCTGTGCAATGCCTTCAACATGTTCAATCCGAAAAGAATAATGTGCTTCAAGCATGTTGCCGGTTGATTTGTCCTGAGATGAATCAAGTGATAACCAATCAGTACATTCATTTTTCTCAAGAAAACCCATGTCCTAAAGGTATGTAGGTAGCATTACTGTTATCTTTTGAATCTTTGGGGAAGGATTTCTTCTTCTTGTTCCAGAGGATGAATCATACACATCTATCAACCTCTCTCTCAACACAACTACATTCAGAACCCAACGAAAATCACTATCCCATTTTATCGAATTGTATACCTCATCTACCAAATGTCATCGCAAACTGATGGGGATTGATAAACTTCTGATTATGTTCTTCACAGACCTCTTATGATGAGCTACAACAACGGTCCGTGCCATGTCTTCTTGGGTAGAAATATTAGGAGGAATGTGATAGTATGGTGTGTGTGTGCAGATTCGATGTAAACTTTGAAGATACAGTTTGTTGTTGTGTATCTATACTGATTGACCAACTATATCTTGGACTTCTCTCGAAGGTAGTAAAATATTATATTGATGTGCTGTACATTTTAAGAAAATATTAGTTATACAAAATAATACATAGTTGGTAACTTAATAAATACATTTGTATTAGATGTATCTGATACATATTACTTATGTATCAGATACATTGATACTAAAGGTCTCAGACAGTGGCTTATACTGTATCAAGAAATAATTATAAAAGTTATAAATTTTATCACTTACCTCATCATTCTAGCATCTGTTGGGCTGTGACATAAGATAGAACCAGTCCATTTTTTTCAAACCTAAATGAAGAGCACTTTGCTTTGTAGTGTTCCTCCTTTTGTTTCCTGATTGAAAACTTATATTAAAATGAGAGTAAATATATAATAAAAAGTTTGTATTGATATAAATTATAAATATAATACTTATTGGCGTGCAATTTTAATAGTCCATTATCTATCCATTGGGAGTAGTCAGTAATAATCTCGATTGGGGGACTATAGCATATGGCAAAACCTTCAAAATGATATGTTTGATACCTATCAGTCGAAATCTTCTCCTTACCCTTTTCACTCGACCCAAAATTTGTTAGGTACGTTGATTGTAAGATCTTAGAAGACATCCTTCTTCATGGAAGAGGTGTCTTCGTATCATCTGAAAACACAACGGATTTGGATGGAAGAGTGGTAGGTAGCTGACTATTCCGTAGTAAAAATTCAACCTGTGATACTTTTTCATGACTAATAGATGTCATTGACGTGACCGATAATGGAAGTCCGTATATAAGAGCATCCACCATCTCTCGAGTTTTGGATGATATTGAAGTTGAAGTTGTGGAATTCTGTTTTATAACAATGATAAAAATATAATGACTTTAGTATAATAACACGTACTAAAGTTAATGAATCAGATACAAGTGTGGAAGATTATCGATACACCGAGCTTGATTTTATCTTTATCAATCTGCTCAAAATGTTCTTCAACTTTGTTAATATTATCAAGAGCCCCATTTGCATTTTTCATGGCAAAATTTGATTCTTCTGATGCATTATCCTAAATTAAATGTATCATGTCAATACTAAACTTATTAAGTAATGTATGTATCATAAAATTTATTTTGATACGTTACCTTTAATATATCAGAAGCAGCAACCTCTTTAAAGGATTCTGCAAACAGCTAATTCCATGTGATATGGTGATACATCCTCCATTTGTTGTGGAATCTTGGATGGTTCTGCTTCCTACAATTACTTATGAAAATGACTATTAAAATAAAAAAATGGTGCATCTGATACATGACTATGTAGTGTATCAAGTAGTTTAAAAGTATACTAATTAGAAAAGCAGATTTATCAAAATTTACATGATGTATCTACCTGAATATCTTTCCGGACATGAGATTGATCGTGTGCTTTAGGTGCATCTGATTTAATTGGATCATTAGTTTGCTCCTCCAATACAGTAGATGATTGAGGTTCTTCAACCAGATGAAATAGTTGAACTAAATCATCATTTTGAATGGGAGATGATGTGCCAGTCATGTCATGATAAAAAATCTACAATGTTTTAAAAAATAAAAATTTAACGTACTAAATAATTTAATTTTTTTAATAAAAAACTCTATACCTTGGATGGTGTGTGAACTATATTTGCAATCATTTTCAAGAGATTGATATGATTTGAATCAATTTTAATCTCAAGACACTTGAACTTTCGGTCAATCTTAATACAATAATAAGAAAAATTAGAATGTAGCAACTTTTTAAATGTATATTGACTAAATTAAAACTTAACTTACGTATTTATTTAGAGATTTTTTAAAGATTTTGACATCCACTAGAGAAATTTGGTCCGATTGATCGGACGATTTAGTTCCTACCACTGACTTTGTCACTGATTTTGTAGTAGTAAAAACAGGCTTTTTTTATGATTTTGGTTGTAGGATATTTTTGTCTTTGTTAGCTGTTTCTACGATAATTTTCTTTTTCCAGTAGCAGTCTTTCTTCTTTTGGGAGGAGGTGGAGAAGATCTATCAGCAACACGATCGGACCTCCTTAACAACTCTTCAGGTGGTTTAGTCGAAAATTCCTTAAAGCTAGAGAGTTCTTGAGGTCCCATTCATTTGGGCTTGGCATCTGATGTAGTCGCTACAGTAGGAGGTTCACTACCCGAAATGTCAAGGAATGTCAGTTCATCTTGTGTTGGGACAAAATTGGAGCATGAGTACTTAAAAAAAATAAAAGTGAAGAGTAGAGAAAACAAAAATAATGTTTAGTATGTATTATGGATTCATGACTGAAGCCTAATGTATCAAATTCAATAGTAGTGAATGTATCAGAAATATTATGTATACTGAATTAGTGCATAATTATAAATTAAATAATCTTAAACTACAGTTAATAAGCATCAGATGATATATACATTGATATAAATATATGAATAGAATTTTATGGTATATACCTCACTGAAAATGCTAGACATAAAGGTCTCATATTTGGGCTTGACCGCAACAACACGCGAATTAAGAATTTTGAGAATGTGACTACCCATTGTTACAACAATTTCAGAAGGGACTTGAGATGCACATTCATAAATCCATGCATCGAGAGCGTATGACATATCGCCCCAACAATACATTTGTTTGGCAGTAGTAAACTCCTGTCTCATACCTTTCATCAAATTGAAAAAGGCGATTTGACCCCATGGAAACTGCTCGTATTTACCATCCTCTATTATTCTAAAATCTTCAACAGAAATAGGTGAATCACCAAGTTGAGAAAAGACAAATGTGTGGATGAAGTAGAGAACGACCATCTCTATAGCGTCTTCGTTGGTTTCCTATCTTCCATCAAGAAACACTGAATAAAACGTTCTTTGTTTACACTATTTCGTGCACCAGGAAAATATTTAGACAAAAACCTACTTTAGGGTGCGTTCGTGTACCGAAATTTATTTATATTACCAGTACATCACAGATCGATAATGATAGCAAATTTCTTGATCGAGAAATGAAGTACGTTATCCTGAACATGACGAATGTGCAATTCAGATGGATTTTTCTGCTCCAACTCAAGAAGTAAAATACATTTGATAATTTGACCTTAGAAATTACACTGTGGCATATCTAAGTAGTGACCAAAACTAAATTGCCTAAACAACCGAGTACCTTCTTCACCTATTGATGATTTGAAATCATCAATAAAATTAATGGTATAGATAGTGCCGAATCTTAAATAGTGGGAAATAATCTTTTTGATGACATACTTCAATCTCTGCATTGACAGAACAATTGAATCAAACCAAAATGAGACCTGATACATTACATATCTTGCTTTATGAAACAGAACATAATATGATATATTAGAGTAGATGATACATATCAAACTTATGTATTAAGTACATGACCAATACAGATATATAATGAGCCTATGTATATAGTTATGACACACTTAGTTTTGACTATATATACATACAGAACAAGTTGTATATAATGGAATTAAAAAACCTTATGCATCAAGAACAACATAGAAGGCAAAATTTGATTTATCTTGATCAATGCAACATCAGTAAAAGCTTATGTATCATAATTAGTACATAATGTATCATGAAACCCATTGAAAGCTGAAGACCTTATGTATCATATACATAATAGCAAAATTCATAGTAGAACCTTATGTATCATCATATGAAATGTCTATCAACACTTAAAAAAATAAGAAAAGAAATCTAATACATATAGTCTATATCAAATATGGTTAAACGATATATGATACATTTGGTCTGATACATTTACTCTGATGTATTTATTCGCTACATTTTGGTCTGATATATTTGAATAACTCATACCTTTGAAAGATTATGGCGTGTTGTAATATCTATGATTTTTGACTCTGCTTTTTGAGGTGATTGTTGAACCGTAGATTTCGACTTTGAAATTTGAGATTTCGATTTTGCAAGTAAAGTATCCATAACTAATGGATCGTTGTGATGTTTGGATCTAATCTCGTTATACCCTTGATGAGAAGCATCAGCCCCTGGTAAAGCAAGTTTTTCTTGATTTTGATTTAATTGTGTGAGAACAACACTAAAAGCTGGAGCGGAATTTATATGTATCAGTGAATTAAAATCAACAAAAAATTTCAGTTGAAATCAATGGAAGATCGAAGGAGATGGAATTGAAGTGAGATGACAGAGAAGGAAGAAATTGAATTACCTTATTTAGAAGCTTGAAATTCATAAAAACATGAAGTGAAATTCAAAAAGAAACAGTTATAGATGGAGCTTGAAAATAGGCATGAATTTAGGATAGTTGGGGAGAACAAAAAATGAATATATCATGAGTTGGAGAGAGAATTAAAAAAAGAGGGATTGTTGAGATTTTACAAATGGTAGGAAATAGTACTAAATATAGTAATATAAGGTGTGTAGTTAAGTAATTTTTCCTAAAAAGAATAAAATAGAAATTGTATGGACAATATTTGGTTGAATTTTAAAAAAATATATTTAAAATTGAAATTATATAAGGATATACATATAGTAAAATTATCTAAACCAAGTGCTTTACTTGCTTTAGGCATCAGCCGACACTGTGTATAACAATATAAAAGTGTGTGTAAGCATCTCTTATACGCTGTTATACATTTTTATTCAAGGTTTATATAATGTATACAATAATGTTATATATATTTTTATTCAAGGTTTATATACTTGCTTTAGGCATGGACAACTCTATATGGGTTAGTCTAGGTTCGTTATCAAGTTCCAGTTCCAATTTCTATTTTCGTGTATATTGATGTGGTTGTTCCGCAAGTCGACATGAAACTAATTTGCTAGCATGGAATTGCATCAGCCAGCACTGTTGCGAACAACAATAGGCTATGCAGGTGTAATGTGAAAATATGACTACGTGAATATAATATTTTGTATTGAATTGTATATTTTTAAAAAGATCCCGTTGTATGCTAATACGAAAATGTCTTTTTATTTTTCCTTATCATTTGTTATTAATCTCTCCATTTCATCTTTCATTTAGACTATTTCAAAAGAAGAAAAAAAATAATCCTCTGCTCTAATAGTTGTAAGAAACAATCAATCTACTTGTTTCTCTTTGGCCCAAAATTGTATGGCCATAATCGATACTCTGTGGATTGGCCCGGACTACAAGCTAATGGGCTAAAAATTTGGGTTTTGCCTCGACCAACAATTAAGAGAAGCTAATGGCACTACCCAAAAGATGATTATTGTCTTCACCTTGAATAGTATTGCCATGTTCATCACTAATCTGATGGATGAATAACTTTCTTCTTCTTCCTCTGATAATAGCATGAAAATAGCTGGTATTGGTATCTCCATCTTTGAACCAATGAAGTTGAATTTTCTACTTTAAGATAGCCTTCTCCATCTTCAGATATATGATGTACTGAGCATTGATCTGATGTAGCTTGGACCTGTTCTCTTCAGTATTGTCACTGATTATTTTTTCTTCAGCTTGTCTCACCTGCTCTTCATATTCTTTTACTGAAGCAAAGATGTCCCCAAACTCATTTCTTGACCACTTACTAAGAGTATTAGAAACTCTTTTCAGCTTTTGTTGGAAGGTTCTCATTGGATTTCCTTCCACAGGATTGTCCCAACATGCTTTTACAGTGCTAAGGAAATTAACATTGTCTGTCCAGCAGTTTAGAAATTTGAAATACTTGATAACATTACCTTGTTTTGCCATGCTTTCAAGTAGTAGAGGACAGTGGTCAGATCCTGTGGAGGCCAAGTGATTGACAGTTGTTACAGGCATGACTTCTAACCAAGATTCATTAACCATGGCCCTGTCAAGTCTTTTCCAAATCCTAGCATCTTTGTCTCTATTGTTGCACCAGGTGAACTTCTGCCCACAGAACCCCAGATCAGTGAGTCCACAAGCTCCTATCACACTAATAAACTCAAAGCTCTTGGTCACATTGAATGGCTGGCCCTCCATCTTTTCTTCAACATCTGTAATAACATTGCAGTCTCCAATGGTGCACCAAGGCTTTTCCTTACTGGAGAATTGCAGCATCTTATCCCATAAGTCTCTTCTTATATAGTCCTTGCATTTTGCATATACAAAGGTAATGAGGTAGCTATTAGGACAAGCCACATGAGTAATGTCATAAGTCATTTGCTGTTCATCCCGATCAACAATGTTGCATACAATGTCTTTGTTCCAAAATAACTAGATTTTGCTGTTGGAGTTGGACATAACATTATCCATACCTAGCTGAATTCTGTAGAATTCAATTTGGGATTTGTTGGAGAATGGTTCCAGCACTGCTATAATAGACAACTTATGGAGATCTTTCAACTTTTATAGCCTGTCAAGGGCCCCTTGAGTATTAATACTCCTTGCATTCCAGCAAATTGTACTAATCATTAAGGTTTGTGAGCTTTGGACTTAGTGTTGATGTTGTTGTTGAGAACAACCTTATCAGAACTGCTGATGATACTTTTCTTAGTCTTCTTCTTTGTTTGCTTACTTTTAGAGGGTGGATCATTCTCCTCCTTGTCTTGCTGACTTTCCCTCTGCACTAAAGCTGTCATTGTGGATCTGAATGCCTCCAGTTAATCTTCTTGTTGTGCCTCTTTCCAATGGTCATGGTCTTCCTCATCTTTAGAATGAGTGACCCTATATTCATCAGAGAATCCCTGGGACTTAGCAACCTGTTGGACCTCATCCTCATACACCTTATCCCTGGATGGGCTGAAAGCCTTAATCAATTGTTCACTCACAGCATCCTCATCCTCATAGTCAGTCATTGGTTGATAATCACTATCTTCTTCATTCTCAGATACACACACTGCATATTCATCAACCTTAGTGTTGAGAGTATAGTTGGCCTTGGCTATATTAGTATGTGTTTCAGTATTGACACCTGCTGACTGAATGAGAGTTGTGAGAATGCAATGGGCTTGGAGGGTAGTGATATCCATTCCCACTTGATCATCATCAATTACAAATTGTTGGCAAGGCTGATGAGTTTGTTGCATAGTCATGCTGTGACAAAACTTAGGAACTCCCTCAGCATGATTTTTTTCATCAATTTTCTTCTTGATAGCATCCCTCCTTTTCTTACTTAACTTGTTCCTCTTTGCAGTAGAGTACTTGGCACTGGTGCTAGCAAGTGACCCCAAGTCTTTAGCCATAGAGCCTTTAGGAGTTGGCAAAGTAGAATCCTATGCAGTACCATTTCCTTTAGCATTTTCAGGCTGGGCTGGATCATTGATATTATTGTGCTCAGTGGTTGCAGTGGCTCTAGAGTCACTCCTAGGGTCAGTGTTTTGGTTCTCATGCAAAAAATGAGACAAATCCCTTCCCCTTATGGTTACCCCTTCCTGCAGGTTAGAGTGTGCCTCCTTTTCACTTCCATCCTGCCCCCCAACAACTTCATCATCAATAATATCAACAACATTAAAAATTGGGGGCATCCTGGGGATTGGGCTAGTAGAGTAAATACCTGAGTCCCTTGCAACATTGGTCCTTTGAGTAGTATCTGTTAAGATATTACTTGTACATCCAATATGAGGGGAAGGGATTTGTGGGAGAGATAAGTCAATACCTTGTCTCTGAGTTATAGTACTTGTTTGCCTTACTGATGAACTCTTCACTATTGAGTTCCTCTGGTTGTTTGTATCTCTTGTACCTTGGTTAGTGGGTAGCAAGATCAACATGAACATTGGAAGTAGTAATAGGAGTAACATTCTTACCTGGATCAGCATTGACTTGTTGCACTGGTATATACTTACCTTTGAGTAGTGCTCTTGTGGTTCTAATGTCCTGGTGCTGCTGTACATTGGTAGGTCCTTTGTTCTATTTTCTTCTTTGAGTTTGCCAACCATTGTCCTCCTTGCTAGTCATAGTGTTTTGTGACTGTTGTGGTACTTTGGTTGTTGAAGGATTGTTGTGCACCTGTAGGTTGGCAGGTGGTGGATGAACTTGTTCTCTTTTGTCTTTCTCATCATGGCTCTTGGTTTTCTTTTCATTTTCTGCTTCTTTCCTGTTCTTTTGTTCTTCATCTCTTTTTCTTATGTTGCAGACATGCACCATATGCCCCTGATGCTTGCAATACATGCAATATTCAGGGACATTCTCATATAGTAGTTCTTGCCATCTTCCAATAGTTGGATCTCTTTTGTCATAGCCAAGCCAGACATGATGAGGCCTCTCTGGGGTAAGGTTGATTTGAACTCTCACCTTGGCAGTACTCCTCTACAACACAGCAACACTCCTCTAAAAAACCTATTGATGAGGTGGTGGCTAATCAAAACTAACAATGAGCTTCATAAGTTAGTAATGCAAGCCATCCCCATTTTTGTGTGCTGGAATCTATGGAAGAATAGATGTGCATGCAAGTATGGAGGCAAGAAGTCCAATGCTACTAGAGTAATATTCTCAATATCCAAAAATCTATATATGCTTATCTCTACTGTGTATCCATATATTGATTTGCCAAGTAAGTGGGCAGATTTGGTTACCATGGTTGAAAAAATCCAACATGAGTTGAGAATAACCAAAGTATGTTGGACTTAACCACAACCTACAATGATCAAGCTCAACACAGATGGGAGTGCCTTTAACAATCAAGGAAAGATAAGGGCATGGGGCATTCTTAGGGACCATAATGGAGTGCTGATATATGCCTTTGCATCTCCACTAGGCTTTGGTTCTAATAACCAAGCTGAAGTACAAGCAGCTCTTATTGGTATTCAATGGTGTCTACAACATGGCCACAGTAGGGTAGCCCTGGAAGTAGACTCTGAGCTACTGATCAAGTGGCTCAAACAAGAGATGAAACCACCATGGAATATTCACACCTATCTGACTGAGCTGCAGTTATTGATTAGCAAGATGGAAAGCTTCCACTACAGACATATCTTTAGGGAAGCTAATTTCCCTGCGGATACACTCTCAAAAGAAAGCCACATGAAGGACCATACACAACAATACTACAGTTTTCAACAACTTTCAAGAGAGACCAAGGGATATTACAAAATGGACAAAGCTGGCATGGCTAGCTTTAGGAGAACAAAGATGAAGAAGATCTACCAACCACCTTAAAGGATATCACTAATCATGCTCTAGTGTTAGTTTCTATTCAAGTACATTTATTCACACTTTTTTAATACTAGCTGATATATATAATGATATCCAGGACCATTGTAAAAGGGAGAGTCTCTCTAGTTTACTGCTTTCCTAGAATAATTACCATACCACTAGAGATAAGGGATAGAGTAGCTATCTTTTCTTCTCTTGTCCTTTTGTTTATACAGGTAGTTGCAGACATGGAAAATGTCAACCAGCAATACAACAGCATACAACAATCCATAGCAATAACTGTCCAAACCAGCAACACAATATCCACCACATGGAACTCCATTCAACAGCAATCAAAAAGGAAAATCTGGTTCTATTATTGTTTTTTGTTGTGTGTCTCATTGTGCAGGTTTAATGCTACTTTGAGCCTGGGGTTGGAGTTGCAGCAGCTAAGTTTGAAGTTCTTGCACCAGCATATCAACAACATCACATGTAGATGCTACAGAAGTAGCAACTACATTACAGAGATGCAGCAACAACAACATAAGAATGCTGTAGAGATGCAGCACAGGAATCAGCAATGAGATTTCTCCTTTTGTTTGTCTATCTTATGCAGGTACTCTGAAGAGTTGATCCTGATCATAAGGAAGGGTCTCCTTTTGGGAGTAGCTTGCAATAACAAGCATCTTAACCCCCTCTACTATGGAAGTAACATGGAGATACCCAAGGACCTGCAGCAGACTATGACCAAAATGCAGCAGGGTATGATGTGCAGGGTGATTTGGACCATGTGGACCTGCACCAAGGTCTCCAAAATTTGCAGGACTGCAGCAAATACTATAGGAGCAATACCCAAGAAGTCTCATCTCAAACGGATAATTGGAGACGTTAGGCGAGCGACCTTGAAAAAGTCAGTTGTCTTAAGCCTAAAAAGGGAGCATTTTGCTATTTAGAAGTTCCAACCTGTGCAAAATGCCTCAAAATCTTGTAGGACAAAACAAAAACATGTTTGTGCAAGTCTCAAAGAGTTTCATCTCAATCGGATAATTGGAGACGTTAGGCGAGCGACCTTGAAAAAGTAAACATGTTCCAAAACACTATTAGAGGTCCTTTCCTTTTTGCTAGCTTGTGCAAGTTCTTTCTTGATTTTGTTTGTTTGTTGTATTGTTGCAGGTTGCTGGAGTGCTACATCAACATGCATTAACAACAACTACATGGAGGACATCAAAGATACAACCACCAAATCAAATAGAAACTCCAAGACTGCTACACAAGGCCCATCCTGGTTTTTCTGTCTGGTTGGCTGTTCATTTTTCTTTGATGGTTTTTGTGTAAGTATAACACCCGATGGGGCACCTTGGCAAATAAAAGGCATCAACATAGAGACAGCAACCTTACAAGCTAGGACTTCACCAACACATCAGCTCTCCACTCAAGCCAATTCCCTCACTGCAACACCTGAAGTAGACCCTTTGCATTCCAAAACTCCTGAAGCTCCTTGCTCCTTTACTTATTATGTGCAGGCATATAAGAAACAACTACTAGTTAATAGTACTAGTTACAGTAGTTTGCAGATTTGTTTGGTTGTGTGGTTTGTTAGTTTTGTTTGTCTGTGCAGGTCCATAAATCCTCACACTAAGGGAGACAACTACTTGGCTTACTTGGACCTCATCATCACAGCAACACTACTACATACCAGGTTCCTGGTCTCAATAACTGCAACAGCTTTTATAAGTTGAGAATGCTTGGGTTCTCAGAGCACCAGCAGCCATCAGCATCCAACATCTGTACCAACAATTTGCAGCACTCAATGAGCAACTAAAAGTCATTACTACTTCATACATCAGCTTCCAGATTTGCTTATTGGGAGAGGCAATAAGGAGCTGGTTACAGGAATGCAGCAACCTTCCTTGGCTACTTGTATAAGAAGCTGCCTGCAGGTTTGCAACAGCCATCACACCTTCCATACTTGTTTGGCTCTTTGGTTGCTTAGTTGTGCAGGTACACAAAGTCTCAGACAAAGAGAGACAACAGCCACACAAGCAAGGACCTCACCTACTCCCATCACCTCTCCATGCATACCAGATGCATTCTTTCAACACCTGCAATAGCTCCCTTATATTCAAGACTCTTAGAACTCCTTCTTGGTTCATGTGTGGATGTGCAGGTACACCCCTAATCAGCTTCGACAGCACTGGAACTATGCAAAATGCAAGGCACACAATGGTGTACATCCAATCAGCTGCTCAAGTCAGGGAGGCATCACATACAAGTTGCACTACACAACTACTCTATCTTTCATGATCCTCAACAACAACCCCAAGGCTACTGGCTGCTATAGCTCCATTTACTTCCTATCCTTTCATCCTCCTTAACTACTCATCCTTATATTGATGTTATTGCATATTTCCTTGGACTTACTTGGTATGACAAGACTAAAAAGGGCAAAGATGAAAAGAATTTTCCCATCCCATGCGAGATAGAAGTTTCATATACTTTTTTCTTCTTTAATTTAGCTATGTCTGATACGTAGCATAGTTGAATAGGAATAGTGTAGGTTACTCTCTTTTTTTTCATGGAAGGGGAGAGTCTCCCTCATTTATGCTTTCCTAGTCGATTTATATCGGGAGGAGTCCTCTCATAGGTTTACTGCTTTCTAGTTATAGTTAGCCTCTCTTTTGTATCGGGGATGAGTTAGCTGACCTTAATAGGTTAGCCAACTTATGAACCAACATAGGATCGGAGGTAAGGTTTATGTCCCCCTCCTTGTATTTTTATTTTGTTTATTTATGTTAAGGCTTGGGGGTGCTGCTCAACCCCTGACTGTGCACAAGAGGTGGGAGCCTCGTGTAGGGTCTGTTCCCTTAAAAAAAACGACAATAACATAACTATCGACATGTATTCTTTTAGAGGCAATTAACACTCTTTGTAAATGACTCTAAAGCCTATAAAACATTGAATTCGATGATAATTAACTAATGTAAATAAAAGTTTTGGCACTCTTTATTAATGTGTATATTTATTATTGATTAAAACTGTTTTTATTATAGTGTGGGAGAGAAATCTGACTTTAGATGAATGAACATCAAGAACGTAGTGGGTGACAAGTATGCTCTAATACCTTTATTCTTAATTAAATATTTTAATTTCTAGTTCTAAAAATGAAGTCATCATTGACAAGGAGCATTTTATCTTCAAAATGAGACTTCTCAATATAAGTTAATTCGTATCGAAAAACATATAAGAGCAAAACATAATGAAAATAGTCTACTTTAGTACATAACTCTGCATTTTATTTTTGTATTATTATTTCTTTATCTCTCATGTCATCCTAAAAGTCAAAAATAAATAAATAATTCAAATGACAAGTGAACATGCAAAAAGAGAAACAAATTCACAAGACTATAATACATATTGTGTTTATCAATGTTGTTGGCTGTACCGTACAAAATTTGCACTCTTTATTCCAATTCACTTTCCGCTTTTTCTAGAAACTCACGGAAGAAGAAGAAAATTAAAAGAGGTCTTATTTTCTGGATATTTCTACACTAAATTCAACAAAATTACTAATTTGCCGTATGGAACAAAATGGTCAACATTAATTGGTGACACCAATTTTTGTTTTGATAATGACATTCACAAACTTGTTTAAATGAAGAAAACCCAACAAACTGTATTTATTATGAAAAAAGACTGAATCAAATATTGTACACACTTTAAATTTTAACCAATACAAATCATGGTTTCGATTCATAAAGTGTACATTAGATATTTAATAAATTCAATATATATAATTTAAATGATGAGTCTTAAGTTCATTGGATGCCTCTAATCCTTGTAAAGTGAGTTAACATGTCAAATCAATTAGAGAAGCCAATGGGATCTCTTTACATCTTCCTATTATTTGATGATTGATTGCTATTTAGTTTTTCTTTTAAGGGTAAAAGATTTAAAAATGTCCTCTTCCACCTATTAGATTAAAAATATCATTAATCTATTAGAAAAAAGAGTATTTTTAAATTATTTCTAATATGTTAAAAGGACATTTTAAAACTTTTTCCGTTCTTTTAATTGTTTTCAACCAATGTTCTTTGTTTAAACTTTAAGGCTGGATTGGAGCAAAAAAAATCGTTCTTTTTTTTCCTACAGTGAGCATTGAGCATAACTAAGATGGATTTGGACGGATCATAATGACTTAAGATAATAAACGAATCAAGATTCAATCCAATTTAAATTAAGTTGGATCAAAATGAATTGGATAATGAGTTAACGAATCAGGATTCAATTTCTACTAAGTTTTAATTATTTTATTTATTTATAATATTTTAATACCTAATAAAATTATTTTTTTTATTATGACTATATATAAAATATTAAATTAAAAAAGGTTGAGATTATTTTGATAAAATTTCTCTCCAAGTCAATTTGAGAACCCAATATAACTAATTTCATCAGCAGGTTGGCTCTGACTAAATGATGGAAAATGGAGTTTGCTGAATGGATATCATTAGTAACCAAAAGTTGTTCATTGTACAGATTGTTAAAAGGGCTAGAGATTATTAACAAAAATGTTTAGAAGGCTAAAACTACATCTTACAATTGCCCTTGCAATTTTTCAATTCGCAAATTACAAAACACATTGTATCAACAGCTACCTAACATTACGATTCAGATCTATAAATTCTCATCGTCTATCGGCGTTTCCTGCACATACAAATGGCACCAACGGAGCCGTCTCGTAACAGAACGGCGCCGCCGGATGCTGCCACTTCTTAAACACCATCATCGGCTTCTCTGTATGATCTTTCTTCACCTCTTCCTGATGAACCGAGCTAGAAAAAGCGTTTATTGCTGCCTTCAAGTTATCCGATTGGGGAGACGTCGGAGAAGTTATCAGCGGCGATAGAAGCGGTATCGCAACATTCCAATCGGTTACTCGATCTACTTGTATTGACGCCGGTGCCCTACGTTGTAACCGGCTTGGTTGCCGCCGGTCTCCGGAAGAAGAATTGAGTGGTTTGTTGTCTGCCATGTGATATATAGAGAGAGATTTGTCGATTTAGGGTTGCAGAGAGGGTATAAATAGGGGCATATGGAATGCACGATGAGGAGGGAGTTAAAGCGGAAAAAGGAATGGATAGAGATTCAGTCAAAGGTCAAAGAACCGGAACCAGAGAACGTGGAGACATTTTCTCTACACAAAAGCAGTATTTTATGTGACGTTATTCACACACAAGCTTATCGTAAATTTAAATTAATCAAATTGAAGTTATCGAAACACAGAAACAAAAAGTACTCTAGAGGTAGGCAAGAAGTAGTATTGTAAGTTACGTAATTACCAAAAGGTCATATTGCTCTTAGTTTCTTAAGGAAAACCTAACACAAACAGCGCCTTTAGATTTTATTAATTTTATAAACAACGAAATGTAGAAACGGACGTGACGTGGACCTCCACCCATCAACGTCCATTTTCTGTTACCACAATTAAGTAATGGATCTGGATTCTGCTTACGTGGTCAATTTGTATAACACAAAAGAAAAACTATGTTCCAACCTGGATAGGCTCCGTACATGGATTTTGTAAATTTATAAGGATTTTTCAGAAGTAATATTCCAATTTCAGATAAAATATTCTCATCCTTGACGAACATGAATTTTATTTTTAAAAAACACGTCTATTATATTAATTGTAATAGAAAAAAAAAAGGAAAAGGATCAAGTATATGCCTGTGTAATGGTGGAGCCACATATATTTGAAGGGTGTCATCCGAACCTTTTTTCTCAGAAAATTACACTATGTAGTAGATAAAAATATTATTTTATATATATATATATATTAAATATTGATACTCCTTGATTTTTACACGATTTCACTTTTTTATTTTTTTACATTTCTTAGTGAAAATTTTGGCTCCGTCACACCTCAGTCATTACCAAAGTTTTCAAAGTATTCCTCATTTGGATGGAATCTCCAAATCAACCAAAGTAATTCGGTTTCAATTTTAACATTATCCATTTTAAATGAATTCCCAATTAAATTTGGTTTATAGCCCATCAAACTAAAATTCAAACCAATTATATATATTTATATATATATTTTTCTGAAATTAACGAATACACGTGCATAGAAATATATAATATATGCCCCCAGTAGAAGTGGGTAGAGGAACATTGTTGAACCACTGATGTTTGAGGTGAGAAGGATATACAAAATGAATGGAGTAGAGGAAGGAAAAGAAAGCTACAAATTAAACAGAACCAATCAAACTAAATTTGTTTTGTACTTATATCAAATAAAAATTTATTAAAATCTTGCAATGCTCCTCATATCATTTTAATTTGAACCTTTTATTTTGTTTAATTGGAACAAGATAACTAAATCAATAGTGCCAGCAAAGACCAATTCTCACACTTTGAAAATGTGGAATAAGTATACTAAAGTTTAAGACAGGTCAATATTGTATCAATTAGATATATATTGTTGACAAAACCATAAAGATGAAGCACCTTTTTACCCCAAAAGTTAACTAAACGAAGAGCTTAATTAACTCCTTATAATTACTTCTTTGGTTTAGTCAAGAAAATCATTAAAAAGTGGAAGTGACATCAATAGGGATACTGTTTGAAACAGTTCTCTTGTTGAGACATCTTACTTTAACAATGAACCATCCAACACACACACAGCTTCTAAATTCTCATAATTGCTTGCTCCACGCACAACTTCTACTTAAAAAAAACAACTAAAATTAGCCTAGAACTTCATTGATAGTTCGTTGCTATTTTGCTCGTAGCTAATAGAAATCTATTGTTAATTCGTCCGTACATAGGATTAGCAACGAATTTTGCTGTTTAGCTACAAAATGTCCGTCGCTAAGTCCAAATTTTTTAGTAACGATATTCTAAAAGTATCATTGGTTTTGTCATGTATATGCTTATATCTTGATTTCAAGATTCTTATGATACAGACTGTATATAGATGTATCAGTCAATAATAGACTAACAATCTTCATCTTGTATCTTAGTAATCATATTCTATGATACACATGCTTTACATTTATATTATAGAATTTCTTAATTTTTGACATTAGATTTGTATCTATGCTACAAACTGCTTTATCCGTGCAATCAAATTCTGATACGTATACTCACAATTCTCAATTTTTCCGCTCAAGTTGAATCAACCAAATAATTTTGTATATCAATATATCTTCAAATGCAGAATTTGATTATTTTTTATTCTTTCCATATCGATTGGTGTTTGATTTTCTCATGGAAAATGAAGAAGAAGATAAGATTCAATTGTGTGCTCTATTTTTAGATTAAAGATACTTACGAGCCTAAAAATGGGGATTGCATGATTGTTTCCCCTATTTTATGTGTTTTTGTTTGTTAAAAAAGACTATTGCAATTTTCTGTTTTTTCACAACATCTCTATCACAGCTGATACACCATATCGCATGTCAATTTTCAGTGAAAATCTTACTATGTGTGGTAAATATCAAACGTATCACTATATATGGTAAATAGGCTTCAAAATATCTCTCGGTATGAAAATTTCTCTAGTATATATATGGGCTAAATATCCAAAATTTGCGTCTTGATTTGGGATGGGCACACAATTGAACCTAAATTTACTAAAGGCCTGATTATTGATTAGGCCTGACATGGATTATTGCCAAATGCTTAGTGGGACAGACAGATGATTTAACTCTAAGTCCTTAATCACGACTCACATGTGCATAACCACTGTTGCTAAGAATAGGAAGTAAATACCCCCTCCGTGTATTTCTATTTGTCTATTATTTTTTCAATAAATAAAATAATAATTTTATTATATCACTTTCTGAATATAATAAATTTAATGTTTGAGAAATACATTGAAAATAACTATAGTTAATAATAAAGATAAATTAAAAATAAATTAATAAATTATTCTTATTTTTTGTAATTAAATAAGTAAAAATGAACATCTTATTTTATTATAGTGAATAAATATAAATGAACGAAAAATAGCCTAACATATCACATGTCCTAATTTTAGGATATAACTTTTAGCATGATTAGATCGCACAATCTTATACATCCATTGGTAATTCAATCATCACATGACCAATAGGTCGAACTCAATTCAATTTAATTTAATTTTATATCTTAGTCGCATTTCGTTACATTTTTTCTTAACTTCCAAAGTATATTTATCAAGGTTATACTAAATCAATTTTTACCTTAAGGCTGGAACTTATAGAGGAGTAATAGAATACGATTTCCATGTTAATTAATTATCTGATTAAAAATTGGAATTGTGTGAGTCAGTAAGGAGTTGGAGGACATGTAAATCCTTTACAATTATTCAACTAATGATAGTATATTGAATTCTCCAGCATCGAGGGATATTATGCAGTGGATGAAAATATTTTTAAAAAAATAATTAAAGATCTCGATTTCGAGCTTTATGTATGAAAATAATCCTTGATAGAGAGAGTTATCCCAAAATGGACTTCTACCTGACGTGAATCTGAATTAGTTAAATTCTAATATAAGTATCCGACGTCGAAAAGAAACAAAAATTCTAGCGAAAAAGTGAAGAATCTTGGTTGAGGAGGTACAATCTGAAACAACAAAGAAAATTAAATTAGAGTTGATTTCTCAAACAATTTCTTAACTAATATTTATTATCTCATAAAAATATGTGACCTTTTGAAAAAATAACTATTAATTGAACAGATAAAACAACACAAGCAAAAAGTAACTCGTAAACAGGCAGCACGCCACTTTCGATTAGCATGTGACAGTTAGAAGGATATTATAAGAAGGACCTCACCTTCAGGGGCGGAACTACAGGGGTGCGAGGGGTGGCGACCGAACCCCCTTCGTCGGAAAATTGCACTATATATATACTGCGAATTTTTTTATTCATGTATAAATATTATTTTTGCATCCCCTTAACAAATGGAGATTGTGGATTAGTGGATAAGGCGCTTGTGATTGAGCCCGTGGTCGTGGGTTCGATTCTAGACAATGACACATTATTTTACTTTTTTCATCCAATCCCTTATTTTTTAATTTTCTTGAACCCCCTTATCAAATATTCTGGTTCCGCCCCTGCTCACCTTGATGATAGTTTACCGTCAACGAGTTATAAATATCTATCTATATATAATATGGAAGTGAAAGTGCCTATATGTTAACGCCATAATTAATCTCAAATTTTAACTTTTAAATATCAATTAATTAAACAGTACTAATTCAATTATTTTATTAAAGAAAGACACATGTCATCAACTAAGACAAATAATGACAAATGTCAACATAAAAAAACATATTTAATTCTTATTAACCAAAATCAATTATTTGTAATTTGTAGTTATATTGAATTTGAAACTAAAATTTAAAAAATTAATTTTTATTAAATAACTACTTAAAATTAACGTGATATTGTAACACCCAGTGTTATTCTAGCCTAGACTAAGTTTGGGAACCATGAGAAAGATTGATGAATTGGACTGAACAATTCAGTGTTACTCAGAGTTCAGAGGTTCTCAATCCAAAGATAGTTGGCTCTAGGTTAGAAGAGGAAGCCACCTTATAGTAAATGTGAAAAACTCCACTTGGGAGAATGCCGAGATGGAAGTAATGGTTGCTACAAATGTGGTAAGATAGGCCATTTTTAGTGGTAGTGTCCGATGTGGGGCGACAGAGCCCAATCCTCTACTGCAGCACCGCCAACTCAAGCAAATCAGAGAGGCACCACTACAGGTACGAGCGGAGGTTCGAATCGCCTATATGCTATGGCTAATCACCAGGATCAAGATAATACACCCGACGTTGTCACTAGTATGCTTCGAGTCTTCTTTTTTGATTGTTATGCTTTGCTTTACCTGGGTGCCACCTTGTCATTCGTGACCCTTTATGTGGCTAATAAGTTTGATAGAATTCCTGAGTGTATTCTTGAGCCTTTCAGTGTGTCTAACCCTGTTGGTGAATCTATCTTTGCTGAGATGGTCTATAGAGATTGTAATGTGTCAATCTATCACAAGGATACCATGGTTGACTTAATTGAATTGGACATGATTGATTTTGATGTGATTCTTGGCATGGACTGACTTTATGCCTGTTATGCCTCTGTTGATTGTAGGGCTCGGATTGTTAAGTTCCAATTCCCAAATGAACCTGCCTTAGAATGGAAGAGTAGTTTTGTTATGCCTAAGGGTAAGTTTATCTCCTACCTTAACGCCAGAAAGTTAATCTCTAAAGGGTGTATCTATCACAACGTCAGAATCAAAGATGATAGTATTGAGCCCCCTACTCTCGAGTCAGTCCCGATTGCAAATGAGTTTCCTGAAGATCTGCTTGGAATCCCTCCTGATAGGGAGATTGACTTTGGGATTTATATCCTTCTTGATACGCAACCTATCTCCATTCCTCCATATAGAATAGCTCCTACTGAGTTGAAAGAATTAAAAGAACAACTGAAATATCTCTTAGATAAGGGATTCATTAGGCCGAGTGTCTCACCTTGGAATGTTTCTGTCCTTTTTGTGAGAAAGAAAGATGGATCATTGAGAATGTGCATTGACTATCATCAACTAAACAAGTATCCCCTTCCTAGGATAGATGATTTGTTTGACCAGCTTCACGGTGCCACTTGATTCTCAAAGATAGACCTTAGATCATGCTACCATCAATTAAAAGTGAGAGAATGTGACATCCCAAAGACTGCGTTTTGAACTTGATATGGTCACTTCGAGTTTCTTGTTATGTCTTTTGGTTTGACTAACGCCCCTGCAACATTTATGAACCTGATAAATCGTGTGTTCAAATAGTACTTTGATATGTTTGTGATTATGTTCATCGATGACATACTGGTCTACTCCAGAAATGAGGAGGAGCTACTTGATTCTCAAATATAGGCCTCAGATTAGGCTACCACTAATTGAAAGTGAGAGAATACGACATCCCAAAGACCGCTTTTTCAACCTGGTATGGTCACTTTGAATTTCTTGTTATGTCTTTTGGTTTGACTAACACTCCTGCAATATTTATGAACCTGATGAATCGAGTGTTCAAACAGTACTTGAATATTTTTGTGATTGTGTTCATCGACGACATACTGGTCTACTCCAAAAATGAGGAGGAGCATGCCAATCATCTCAGAATTGTTCTTCAGACTCTCAAAGATAGATAGTTATATGCTAAATTTTCAAAGTGTGAATTTTGGCTTAGTTCTATGGCATTCTTAGGCCATGTTGTATCCGGTTAGGGTATATGAGTTGATTCACAGAAGATTGAAGCTGTAAAGAACTGGCTCAAGCCCACTTTTCCAACTGACATAAGAAGTTTCTTGGATTTGGTTAGTTACTACTAGAGGTTTGTTGAAGGTTTTTTATCTATATCATCTCCATTGACTAAGCTGACTCAGAAGAAGGCTAAGTTACAATGGTCAGAAACTTGTGAGAAAAGTTTTCAAGAGCTGAAAATGAGGTTGACTAATGCTCTAGTTTTATCCCTACCTGAGGAGACATATAGATTTTTTATCTATTGTAATGCGTCTAGAGTTGGATTGGATTGTGTATTAATGCAAAATGGTAAAATTATTGCCTATGCTTCCAGGCAACTTAAAATTCAGGAAAGGAATTATCCGACTCACGACTTTGAGTTGGCAGCCATAGTATTCGCTCTCAAGATTTGGTGTCAATATCTCTATGGTGTGCGTGTTGACGTGTTCACAAAGCACAAGAGCCTACAATATGTGTTTACTCAGAAAGAGCTGAACCTGAGGCATATGAGATGGCTTGAGTTGCTCAAGGACTATGATATGAGCATTCTCTACCACCCAAGTAAAGCTAATGTTGTTGCTGATGCTCTTAGCAGATTATCTATGAGGAGCACTGCCTATGTTGAATAGGGAAGAAGGGAGTTGGCTAAAGAAGTGCATAGGCTTACACGATTGGGAGTTTAACTTATTGATGCTAGTGATGGTGGTATCATTGTTCGGAATGGGGCAGAATCATCTTTAGTTGCAGAGGTAAAAGAAAAGAAAGATCAAGATCCTATTCTCATCCAATTGGAAGATGATGTCCATAAGCAGAAGGTAATGGCTTTTGCCAAAGGGAGAGTTAGAGTGTTGAGGTATCAAGGGAGGTTGTGTGTTCCAAGTGTTGATAGCCTTCGAGAAAGAATTATGGCAGAGACCCATAGCTCCAGGTATTCCATCCATCCAGTTTCTACAAAGATGTACCATGACTTAAGAGAAGTATATTAGTGGTGTGGAATGAAGAAGAATATAGCAGAATTTATGTCCAAGTGCCCGAACTGTCAAAAAGTCAAAGTTGAGCACCAAAGGCCTTGTGGGGTGGCTCAGAACATTGAGATTCCAGAATAAAAGTGGAAGATAATATATATGGACTTCATTATAGGTTTACTGCGATCCCGCAGATAGCATGACTCTCTTTAGGTGATTGTGGACAAGATGACCAAATCAAACCATTTCTTACCTTTTAAGACTACGGACACCGCAGAGGACTATGCCAAATTGTACCTTTGAGAAATTGACAGAATTCATGGGATTTTTTTCCCTATCATCTCAGATAGGGGAGCTCAATTCACTGCTCAGTTCTGGAAGTCATTTTAAAAAGAGTTGGGTTTGAAGGTGAATCTTAGTACCGCTTTCCATCCTTATACAAATGGTCAGGCAAAGCGTACTATTCAAACCCTTGAGGATATGTTGAGATCTTGTGTTATCGACTTCAAAGGTAATTGGGATGACCACTTTACACTTATTGAGTTTGCTTACAATAAGAGCTTTCATTCGAGCATTCAAATGGCTCCATATGAGGTTCTTTATGGGAGGAGGTGTAGATCACCAATTGTTTGGTTCGAGATTGGCGAAGCTAAGTTGATTGGACCAGAATTGGTTCATCAAGATATGGAAAAAGTAAATATTAACCAAGAAAGGTTAAAGACTACGCAAAGTCGTCAAAAACTCTACACTGATGTTAGGAGGAGAGACTTGGAGTTTGAGGTAAATGATTGGGTGTACCTAAAAATTTCGTCCATGATGGGAGTTATGAGATTTGGGAGGAAAGGAAAATTGAGTCTCCGATACATTGGTCCTTAATAGATTATAAGGAGAGTTTACAAAGTCACCTATGAGTTAGACCTTTCGCTAGAGTTAGATGTCGTTCATCCGATGTTCCATATTTCTATGCTTAAGAAATGTTTAGGATATCCTTCCCTTGTTGTCCCGAGAGTATTGGCGTGAAAGAGGGTTTGAGTTATGAAGAGATTCCAGTTCAGATTCTTGATCTCAGGTTTGCAAATTGAGAACCAAAGAGGTAGCATCCAACAAAGTTCTATGGCGGAATCAGTTTGTTGAAGAGGATAGATGGGAAGATAAAGAGGATATGAAGACTAGATACCCCCATCTATTCATGCCTCCTAATGACGATGTCGATGGTGATGTTTCCTTTTCCTATCTTTGATTTAAGGTTCATTCCAAATTTGAGTATTTGATATGTATTCTTGAGTTTGAGTAGTTGATTGTACGAATGTTTGATTGTCAAATTCTTGATTGTATTCATGCCTTTAGCAAACCCTTAGCTTGGTCTTCATTCAAGGACTAATGAACCCAAGGGGAAGATATTATAACACCCGGTGTTATTCTAGCCTAGACTAAGTTCGGGAACCATCAGAAAAATTGATGAATTTAGATTGAACAATAAACTATGAGGGAGGTCTATGAGTCGTATGCTATTCTACGAGTTGTAGGAACGGTTCGTAGACCTCCCCAACACTTAATGAAATTTTAATTTGGAGAAGCCTTTCTACAAGCTACCATTACGAGCCGTAATCATTCCTACGAGTCGTAGGAATGAGTTGTAGAGGCTTTGCCTAAATTTTGAAAATAAAAGCCTCAGTACCTTGATTATGAGTTGACAGGACGATCTGTAGAAAGGATCACGAGTCTTAGAAATGACTCGTAGGGACCTTTGACACTTAGCCAAAAGTTCAAGACTCCAAGTCATTCCTACGAGTGATGATGATAACTCGCCAAAAAGTCTATAAGTTGTAGAAACGACTCGTAGAAGAGATTCAGAGACTCAATTTTTAGAGTTTGTCAGGACGAGTAATTCCTACGACCCGTCAAAGTTTCGACGAGCATAGAAACGACCCGTGTACGGCTAAAAATTAATTTTTTTTGAAGGATAATTTGGTATTTTCCCACCTTTTCCAATCAAAACCTCTACTTTTTAGGACTATTTTGATTTGATTGTTCTTCGAGTCACAGGTATGTAAGGCTAACTAAAGCATAGTTTAAGTTCTTTCATGTGCCCCTAAGTATATGATTGGTTGAGTAGTAAGTGATATAGGTCTCCTACGAATGAATCTTTGAAAGATCTCTTTAAATCCTAGTATATTTTTGCATAAATTCGCATGATTGATAATTTACATGAATTTAATACTTAAAATAAATGATTTTATTTCTCCCTACCTGAACCGTATTTGAGTATTAACTTTCAATATATTACACGATGATTGAGTCTAAAAGTTTGATTGGTGAATGTTGAATAAGCATGAGTCGAACTTGAGTTGGATAGTAGAAGTCTAAATGATTGTTGATTGGAGTTATGATGAGTCATAAATGAGTTTTGAAAAGAATGTCTAATTCTAAGAAGTGATGATTGAGAAGAAGATTAAGTTGATTGGAGTCCAATGTGACTAGATGGATTGATTTGTATAAACTGATTGATTTGTGCCTTATGAATATATTGAGTCTTGGGAGGAGTATTGAACACCGATTTGGGTAAGAGTGTAGTTATAACTTAATTCCCATGAACTACGTCGCCAGTGTAGGATGGAGGGTTAAACCTCTTAAGTCCCAAAACGATGGACTTTGATTGATTGTGGATCCAATGATAGTGATTCGTCCTTTACTCTGGCAAGTTATTGGATGGGTGTGATAAAGACACTGCTTCGTTGTACATCACCGGCTCATAGGTGATAGTTATCGGTTAGAGAAACTCCCAATTAGTATATGATCTTGTATTATAGGATTGTTTGATTGAGATTGTAGATGATTGAGTTGATTTGAGAAACATTTGCTAAATTCTAAATTTTTGCATATCCTTTGAGTTGATTGATGAGCCTAAGTTAAGTATTTGTTGACCATTTCTCCTTCCTGCCATTTTACATACTCGTACATTTCACGTACTGACGTCATTTGGCTTGCATCGTTTCATGATGCAGATGCAGGTGTTAGAGATCCTCAACTGGCGCATCGTTAATGATCACTTCTATTCTCAGATTTGGGTGAGTCCTCCTTGCATCCAGAGTCACTCTAGATTTGTTATCTCTTCTTTGAGTATTTCTTTTTGGGTAGCCAAGGATTTGTAATTGGCACCTTCTAGATAGTATTAGAGGCTTCATAGACAGATAGTGACAGTGTTGATTTATTGTTTTGGTTTTTAAAACTATTCTTTGACATGGAGTTGAATTGGAATTTGGTTAACTATGTTATTCTTTGATTAGTTGTTGATTCGATTTGCCCACACGATTGTCCTTCTTTTTGTCATTTAAGTTATCCACTAAATGAATGAATGTGTGATTGGACCAAGTGATTCACTTGGGGACTGGCAATGGTCTTCGAGTGCCGATCACTCCTAGGGTACCTTCTTGGGGCGTGACAGATATAGCCATTTAAAATTATATAAAGATAAAATTTAAAAACTAAAAAATTGAATCAACTATTTCAATTTTTCTATTTTAATAATTAAAATTTTTAAATAAATTAAATCTGTATTGCAAAATAATGCCAGATGTCAGCATCTTATTAAATTTTTTTGTGTTTCAAACTTTTTAAAATCAGTTAAATATATATATTTAAAATTAACGTGCAGACTAACTGCCTACAAACTTCACCCACGTTATCCTCTTCCCAGTTTCTCAGCACACACGCACATAATTTATATATTTTTACAAAAGAGGGAAAAAATGGATTCATATATAATTTTTTTCATTATCTTTCAATTTTTGCTCACAAATCTTCATTTTACCTTCTATATTAATATTAATATACAAATCTACAAAAATAATTGAAACAATACTACATAAAGGTTAGAGGTATAATTTCTTTTTACGTATTCAATTTTTAGTTCTTTCTATATTTAGAGTTGTATATCTCTCTTTTTAGTTTCAATTTGATCTCTTTTGCCTTTTCTTTTTGACTTTTTAGTGAGAAGAACGCGATGCATACTTAATAATATTTGGTATGAACTTATTTTGTTATATATAATATTCTAAGTATTACTTTTTCTCTAATTCTTATTTCATGACTTGAATTGTTTTTGTTCAAATTAAGGGAGTAGATCGATTCAAACTCATGTGTTAATTTGTTATTGACGACTTACAGTGAAATCTATCATGCCCGAAAGACAATAAAGAAGAAAATTTGAGGTTGGAGGGGGCGGATTTTATGTAATCCGTTTAAAATTATGTAAGTTTTTCTTTTTCTTAATGGAGATAATAACAAAGATCACTAAAAAAGATTAAACATATTGGGAATATTATTTTAAAAAATTTCTTTACCAACCTAACATATTAATATTGATAGTATTAATAAAGAAAAAAGATTTTTGAATTTTCATAGGTACTCATTTTCTCTGTTTCTCACCTTTTTATAGTATTTTCTTTTCACGCAAATAATTTTAGTGAAGTGTAAATTATTATTTTTTTATGTTTCCCCGTATTTTTTTATAGGAAAATTAGTTATTAATAATTTTATAAATTAAAAATACATGTTCACAAATCATAATTAGTGCTGATAACAGGCACACTTTTAATTTTTACAAAGAAAAAATAAAAAAGAAAAGGACATAATCAAGGGAAAATGGGAACAAAAATAATATTTCAAATAATTCATTTAGTAATAGTAGGAGTTTTCATAACAACTTTTTAACCGCTATTTTTTCACTTTTTCATAATTGTAGGGCTTTTTAAATTTAAAGATACATTTAAAATTGAATTACTATTTTAATTAAACACCAAGATTACAAAAAAATAAAAATTAAACTAAAAGTTTTGAAATTTGAATTAAGAGATAAAGATTCTTCTTTGCTATGCATCATTAAATATGATTAATTACTCTATATATAATAGAAAAAACAAAAATTGTCACGTGCCAGTGCCACAAAAAAATATTTCTTATTAAAATTAAAAATTAATTAATTTTTTTATTTAAAATTGATTTGGACATTATCTGCCCCTGCTAAACTGCACATTAGAAAATATTATTATTATTGTTATTATTATTATTATTATTAATAATAATAATAATAATTAAAAAAAATAAAAAATCACAAAGTTTCTAACTGCACATTAACTCTCCATGTTGGAGTCCTAAAAACTGTAAACCATACATCAAATGATGTTTAAATCTCTTCTTCTTTCTTTTTTATTTTTGGAAGTTATCCGAATTTTACGTCAACTATATTTATATTCACGGTTACAAAATTTCTGCATACAAACAATTTTTAAAAACTTTTAAAATATAAAAATAAAAAAAGAATGTTTTATGATAAATCTGTAAAAAATAAATGGAACCGCAATAACTAAAAGTAATAATTAAATTTGTTAGAATGTGTTAAAATATATTATGCCTTTAATAATATATTTAGGCATAATATATTTTGAATATATTCTTATTAATATTGTATTTTTGTATTTATAGCAAGCATATACTTAGGTTCTTTAGTTTTAGCTATTAGTATCAATCTTTGTATTTAGCATATCTTGTAATTTGCATATATTGACCAAGTTCAATGGAAATATGGAATCAAGCAGGCAATTCACTTCCTTCATGGTATCAGACTAGTACGATCTCCTAAATCCTAGCCTCATCTCTTCTTCTTCCTATCTCTTTTCATCTCTTCTCATGGCAGACTCGCCCAAATTTCATTCCGCTCTCACCGTCACTAATATTAAATCTCTCGTACCCATAATATTAGACAATGAGCATGGCTTGTATCAATCTTGGGCTACTCTATTCATCAATCTTGCTAGGGTTTATGATCTTTACGATCATTTGATTCCACCCACGGAAGCGTCAGCTCTAGTTGCCTACACTACGGCCAAGTCGACTGATCCGGCTCTTTGGAAGCGTTTGGACGCTGTTATATTGTAATGGATTTACACTACCATTGCTCCTGATCTTCTTTTGGCTATCCTCAAATGCAATGACACGACAGAGGGCGGGTGGAACCTTCTTGAATCTCTTTTTCAAGACAAAAAAGCCTCCCGAGCCACCCATCTCGAGGAGGACTTTACGAACGTTGTTTTCGAAGGTTTCACCTCAATTGACAGTTATTGTAATTATTTACAATTTCTGGCAGATAGGTTTACTGATGTTGATGCTCCGGTGACTAATAGACGCCTGATTTTACGTCTTATCGATCCTTACCGGAGGCGTATAGTGGTATGGTGAATTTTATACAAAATCAAGAGCCATTGACCTTCTTTGAAAGTTATCGTTCCAAGTTGAAAATGGCTGAGCGTACCATAAAAGCTCATCAAGCTCGTGAAAATGGTGTGTTCGGAAGTCAGATCGATAGCGCTGCCATGGTTGTCGCACTTTCTTCCTCTTCGAATGACGCCTCTGCTAGCAACAAAAGAAACAATAATAATAAAAACAGGAACAATTCAAAATCAAATGGTAAGAAAAAGGCGGCTCAACAAAGCCCAAGTGGACCCAGTCCAAGTCAGCCGCCACATCAGCAGTACTAGTGGCAGCCATATCATCAAGGCCCACCACCACAATGGCAGCCGAGGTGGCAGCCTGGTTGTGGAGGTTGGATAGTGCCTCCTTGCCCGTTTCCTACTTTTCAGTGGCAGCTAAGGCCCAATCAAGGGGCTCAACGCCCTTCAACCTCTAGGCCAGCCGTACTTGGGCCCAAACCTCAATCTTCTAATGCTCTTGCACCTACTGCTCTTAGCTACACACCCACTGACATTGAGGCCGCTATGCATGCTCTTTCATTTTCTCAATCCGATGGGAACTACTACATGGATATCGGTGCTACATCTCATATGACGGCGGATGCAGGTATTCTCTCTTCTTATTTTAATTCAAGCAATAAACATCATAACATTGTTGTCGGTAGTGGTCATTTAATTCTAATTATTGATCACGGTCGCACTATTTCTCCCCCCCACCCTATCCACCATTTACCTTAAACAATGTGTTACATGCTCCAAAACTCATCAAAAATTTAGTCTCAGTTCGTAAGTTTACCACAAATAATATAATTTCGATATCATTTGACCCTTTTGGTTTCTCTGTTAATGACTTGCAGACAAGGAACAGACTAATGACATGTGATAGCAACGGAGACTTATATCCACTTTTCTCTAACTTTCAAGCCGTTTCTTCCACCAATCAATCTGCTTTTACTGCTTTGCCTTCGGATATTTGACATAATCGTCTAGGTCACCCTGGAGATAATATATTTAAGTCTTTTTGTAGTAAAAAGTTTATTGATTGTAATAAGGCTTGTAAAACTTTTTGTTCTTCTTTTCCTCTTCGAAAACATTCTAAGCTACCTTTTTATGATTCGATTTCATATACTTTTCTTCCGTTCGATATTATTCATAGTGATCTTTGGATTTCTCCCATTATTAGTACTTTCGGCCATTGTTATTATGTTCTTTTTCTTGATGACTATAGTAAGTTTCTGTGGACATTTCCTATTGCTAAGAAATCTCAAGTCAAACATCTTTTCTTAGTTTTTCATGCTTTAGTCAAAACTCAATTCGAATGTAATATTAAGACGTTTCAGTGTGACAATGATACGGAGTACATAAATAGAACTTTTACGAAATTTTTTGAGAAACATGACATGTTTTTTCGTCTTTCATGCTCTCATACATCTCCTCAAAACGGCAAGGCCGAAAGACATATAAAATCCATCAATAATATCATCCGAACTCTTCTTGCTCATGCATCTATGCCACTATACTTTTGGCATCATGCACTCTCCATGGCCACATATCTTCTCAACATCCTTCCTTCCAAGGTATTGAATAACCAATCACCCGCTCAAATCTTATATCAAAGTGATCCAGATTATTCGGATTTGCATGATTTTGGTTGCTTATGTTTTTCATTATTCCCCTCATCTACTATTCATAAATTACAAGAAAGGTCTACTCCTTGTGCTTATTTAGGTCCAGCTCCTAATCATCGTGGTTCAAAATGCTATGACATGTCTAGTGATAAAATCATAATTTGTCGTCATGTTCATTTTGTTGAAACTGATTTTCCATTCTCCAAACTTCACAAAATAAAACATTCGGATTATGATATTTTTAGTGATACTATTAATTCCCAGTTAATATATCATTTGTCATAAAATTTTACTCAACCTACATTGCAAACTAACCCACCTAATCAATCGAACCAACTTGTGCAACCCAAAATAAATTCGGCCTCTCTTCCTCAATATGGACCGCAGTCTCACACGGGCCCAGATCACACCTCACCTTATGCTTCTTCTCCTTTAGCCCAGTAGCTACAACAACCCACTCTCTCTCTCTTCCTCTCTATGAATCCACTACTTCAAGTAGTGGTGTCCACGACCCGTATCTCCTACACCCAGCCCAGCTATCTTGACCCTCCCTCACACCACTTTTAGGCCTACTAACCCAATTTCACACCTCATGACCACTCATGCATTTAACGACATTTTTAAACCCAACCTAAAATACTCTTCCAACTACCACACTATGATCACTACTGATATTTCTCCTATCCTAAAATATTTTGTTAGTGCGCTTCGTGATCATAATTGGAAAAGTGCAATATTAGATGAATTTAATGCTTTAATTGAAAATAAGACTTGAGAATTAGTGTCTAGGCCACCTAATGTGAATGTTATTCGGTTTATATGAATTTTTCGCCATAAACATAATTCTGACGTTTTTTTTTAGCGTTACAAAGCTCGTCTTGTTAGTAACAGAAATACACAACAGCAAAGCATTGATTGTGATGAAATGTTTAGCCTCGTGGTTAAACCGGCTACCATTAGAGCAGTTCTCAACATTGTTCTCTCTAAATCTTGGCCCATTTATCAAATGGATATCAAGAATGCTTTCTTACATGGTTGTCTCAATGAAACAATTTATATGCATTAACCCATGGGTTTTCGTAGCAAATAATTTTCAAACTATGTTTGCCTTCTGAAAAAGTCTTTGTACGGGTTAAAACAGGCTCCTCGGACTTGGTACCTAAGATTTACTGATTTTGTGGCTATCATTGGGTTCTCTCATAGTAAGTCAGATCACACTTTATTCGTTTACAAGAATGGTTCTGCTATTGCTTATATTCTGTTATATGTGGATGACATTATTCTTACAGCTTCTTCTGACCATCTTCGTAAGCATATTATGGATATCTTGTCTTCTGAATTTGCTATGAAAGATCTTGGTCATCTGAGTTTCTTCTTGGGTATTGCTGTCACCCGTAACACCCACCGTGTTTTCTTATCTCAGACACAATATGCTACAAAAATTATTGAATGTGCCAAAATGTCTAACTACAGTCCCTGTCCTACTCCTGTTGACACTAAGTCCAAACTTAGTGCAACCGCAGATACTCCGTATGATGATCCGACTAAGTATCGTAGTCTTGCGGGTGCTCTTCAGTATCTCACATTCTTTCGGCCAGATATTTCATATGCCGTGCAGCAGGTTTGTCTTCATATGCACTCTCCGACTAATGAGCACATGTGTGCCCTCAAGCATATTATACGCTATCTTCAGGGTACTTTAACCCACGGTTTACATTTGTACAAATCCTCAGTTAATCGACTTATCTCTTATACAGATGTTGATTGGGGTGGGTGTCCTGAAATCTGTCGTTGCACTTCTGCGTATTGTATTTTTCTTGGAGATAATATGGTTTCTTGGTCTTTCAAACGGCAACCTACTCTCTCCCGCAGTAGTGCAGAGGCGGAGTACAGGGGTGATGCTAATATCGTTTTTGATTCATGTTGGATCTGAAATCTACTACTAGAGTTGCATTGTCTCATTCAAAAGGCTACCCTAGTTTATTGTGACAATGTGAATGCGATATACTTATCCGGCAACCCAGTTCAACATCAACGCACTAAACACATTGAGATGGATATTCACTTCGTTCGTGAGAAAGTGGCTCGTGGCAAAGTACATGTGTCGTCCTGTTCCCAAATTGCTGATATTTTCACAAAAAGGGCTTTCACGCATTTTATTTAATGATTTTCGGGACAGTCTAAGCATACGAGTACCTCCCGCTTCGACCGAGAGGGTGTGTTAGAATATGTTAAAATATATTATGCCTTCAATAATATATTTTGAATATATTCTAATTAATATTGTATTTTTGTATTTATAACAAGCATATATTTAGGTTCCTTAGTTTTAGCTATTAGTATCAATCTTTGTATTTAGCATATCTTGTAATTTGCATATATTGACCAAGTTCAATGAAATCAAGCAGGCAATTCACTTCCTTCAAAATTTTAAAAATAAAACAAGCCTAAATTTGTGCCATACTTTTCTACTCATAGTTATTTTCATTTGAATATTTTTCATCCTTTTAAAACTCCATAATTCAAAGTATTTTAATTTTTAAATCGAAATTTAACAAATGAAAAATAAAACCATTACAGACACAAATAATGATACCACAAAAAAATTAAATCACGTTTTTTTTACTCTATTTTATAGCAAGTTAGCAATTACTTCTTTATAACAATTACAAAGCCAATTTTATCTCCTACGAGAGTTGAATTAATTTACTTATCTTTAAATTCAAACACAACCTAGCAGGAGGCTTCTGTACGACGGAAATCATTACTTTCCTAATGACTTACTAATATGTGCTTTTAGTCATACTGTTATTTTCTACATAGAGTAGTAGAATGTCTTCTTACAGTATATTTTATATTAATCATTAATTCACTTTATCTACTGCACCTCCTTACATATTTTTTATGCTCCATTATTCTCTAGCAATTTTAAAGAAATTTTTACGGGAATTCATTTTTTAAAAAAAATATTGAGATGTGATAAAGATGTCTATTTTGTTGAAGTCTTTGAAGTTAAACATTAATTACTTCTCACCAAAAATACCCTTTTTTTTCTAACAAAAAATTTCAAAATAAGTTGATTTTAAAAGTTAATCCAAACAGATTAGCAAAAGAATGAAGATGCATGTCTTCTTAGCATGCTTTAAAAACACATTATTAGCATTAGAAAATTTAATTGTTGGTAATTATTTGTTACCTAAGATAAAATTTTGTGACATGATTATAATTAATATTTTACTCAATGTCCTCAAATCAAGTGATTAAAATTGAATGCCTACAATTTGATAATCAAGTGATTAAAACTTTTTGGTTTTATAGCATTATCAATATTAATCGTAAGACTTTTCCATGATATAATTTATTGTGATCTAACAATTAAACTTTATTATATCTTTATTATTCTAACCAGAGGATTATACAGATTGTATGAGAATATAATTTATGATTTTGAATAATTTAAAAAAAAATTAAATAATGTTAAAAACCATTATTTTCAAATTTAAACAATGAACTAAACTTATATATTGATCTATTTTCATAAGTATTCAATTAGCATAAATTGTCTCTATATGCTAACATTCTCTTATATAAATTTTACAATAACATTTTATAATAGTTGAATTTTGAAATTGACAATAAATCAATATATATATATATATATATATATATATATATATATATATATATGAGATTGTTTATGTAACGACCTGCTCCCATCGTTAGGGATAGGCCAATGGGCAGGGATTTCGGTCCGGAAAACGTCAGGTAGTAACTTCGGTGAATTTAAACCTAGGACAGACTTGGACAAATTCTGAGTCAGGTGAAGTCTAGGGTGATCACATGAATAATGGGAAGTCAAATTTATAATTTGATTGGACAGGATGATAGGCAAGGCAATACAGAGCATTTACGGCTTCGCAAAATTGCATTCGGGCGAGTAAAACTCTCGAAATCAAAGTTTGCGTGGGAAGTATATTTTAATACGTCCTTGAAGGGGGGTGTTGTGAAAGGAGAGCTTGGAGCACAAACTCCGAGCTCTCTGTTTCTGCCCATCCCGCCAGGGTGGGATTATTCTCGCTAGAACGGGGCCGCCAGAGCGGGACAGTCGCGACTTAAATTGTGAAAGAGACCAGAAACGATTTTTTCTGCAAGTTCAGTTTCCCCATAAGGCGACCTAGGAATCGATTTTCCACGTATTTCCATGCTTAAGGTAAGATTTTTACTCCCTATATTCATACTTTGATTCTTAGGAACTAGGAGTATGGGTGATAATCATTGAGGAGGGTTTGAACTAAAAATCTAAGGTGGAAAATAGCCCTAGGGTAAGGTTAGGATCATGGGTTTGGCCTAGGGAATGAAAGTATTATATTTCTTGATAGTTAGGCCATTAGATTGATCCTTGATATGCATTTAATGTTTTTAGACCAAGAACGAGAAGAACAAACCCGGAAAGAAAAGGCTATTGCGTTGTAAGGTTTTGAAAGCTTGAAATTGAGGTAGGTAATGATCTAGTTTCCTGTATGTATTTCATATACTTGTTAAATTGCTTCATGATATGCATGTGTGTGTATGAATAGGGAAACACGCTAGATTATGTGTGAAATGATCACTAGATGGCCTGTTATATTGATGAACCTATTCTTGGTGGTATAAATATTGTAAATATTGTATGTTCTTGTGATTGAGATATCTTGAGATCAGGTGTCACATTCTGACATATATATGGATCGAGTGTCATATTCCGACAAGTATTTGGATAGGGTATCGCATTCCGACATGTATTTGGATCGGGTGTCACATTCCTATTATGTCGAAAAAAGACGGTTTAAAATTAATTCAAACTTTTAGAGAGAAAAAATCAATTTTACAAAGGGAGTCGCCACTTAATTTTTAAGGAAAATCAAGAAACCTTAATTTTAAAGACTCTAATAGATTTAAGCCTTAAAATTAGAGAAGATGGGCAAGAAGTTATCCGACGATTTAAAAAATTATTTGACTAACTTTTGAAAATATTAATTTAAAAGGAAACGAAGATTTTAAAATTATTTTTTTAAAAAATGATCAAACTTAAACATTGAAAATAATATACATGTATAAACAAACGTAAAAATTTATCAAATAACTAAGTAAATGTAGAAAATAATTTAAATAGTAAATTAACATGAATTGATTTATCTTTAGCGGAATCTAATTAAGTTATAATAAATTAAAATTAATATCTAAGCAAGCATAAATAACATAAGTAAATAAATTATTACAACCCGAATCAATATAAATAAATAATAAATAACACATGAAAATATGGCCCGACACTTAGTTTATGTACCCCCTGAACTAAGTTGTTGGGTCATTTGCGTTTTGGGCCTTAAGCACAATTCCACTGTATATCGAAGCTGTATATATACATTGTATATACACTATATAAAGTGTATACAATATTATTTCTGTATATCGAACTGTATACCCACTACATACCTCTTGTTTGTCCCCTGTATCTGCTATATATCACTGTATATCAGACTATATAAACACTGTATATCAGTATATACAACAATTTTTCTTGCATATCGGATTGTATAGATACTGTATATCAGTGTATATGACACTGTTTTTCATCTCTTTCTGGGCAACGACACTGAAGAAGACGAGCGAAAGACGACTTCACCCCTACCCAAGAGCTTGATGGAACTCGAATACACAAAAAAAAACTGAAAATTTAGACTCGAACCTTGTGGGTTCGACGTTATAAGAACTCCATTCTTAGTCTAAATTTTGACTTCAATCTCCTATTTTCCTCGAAGAAAAAAAAATATAGATTGAAAGCTAGAAAATTTCACAACTTTTAGGCTGGGGACAAGACTCCAAAATCCTAGCCAAGTTAAGAAAATTTCTAACTTTCGGGTAGCAAAAAAACCTTTCACTTTTTCTTTTTTCTTAATGAGAATATGAGCCTTTATATAGGCTCCAAAAATCTCAAATTCCTCAAGGATTTTCGATGTGGAAGATTGAATTTTTTTTATTTAGAAGAAACTAAAAATTTCAAAAATACAAACTATAATTAAACTAACCTTACTAACATTGTATTTAGTTAAAAATAAAAAAAATTGAGATAATTTTCAAATAACCACATAAATTGTAATAAAAGATATAGTTATATAGAAATATGTATATTATACTAAAATTTATAAAAAGATAAAAATAGTTAAGAATAACATAAAAATATTTTTGATTTTATAAAAGCTAATTATTTCAAAAATGTTCAAAATTCAACGATACTCGATAGCTAATTTGCCTTGTGGAGGTCTCTTGAGAGGACCCTTGTGTGAGATTATAGCATGTGAACTATGATATTGAGATGTGGTTGATTTATTCTGTATATGTATATGCCTATTGTGTTGACACTGTTTTCCACCCTTTTCGGGCAGCGATACTGAAGACGGCGAGCGAAAGACGACTTCACCCCCACCCAAGAGCTTGATGGAACTCGAATCCACAAAAAGAAAAAACTAAAAATTTAGACTCGAACCTTCGTGGGTTCGACGTTATAAGAACTCCGTTCTTAACCTAAATTTTGACTTCAATCTCCTATTTTCCTCGGGAAAAAAATATAGATTGAAAGCTAGAAAATATCACAACTTTTAGGCTGGGGACAAGACTCCAAAATCCTGGTCAAGTTAAGAAAATTTCTAACTTTGGGGTGGCTAAAAAAGCTCCCACTTTTTCTTTTTTTTTAATGAGAATATGAGCCTTTATATAGGCTTCAAAAACCCCAAATCCCTCGAGGATTTTTGATGTAGGAGATTGGAATATTTATTTTATTTTATTTTATTTTTAGAAAAAACTAAAAATGTCAAAAATATAAACTATAATTAAACTAACCTAACTAACATTGTATTTAGTTAAAAATAAAAAAAAATTGAGATGATTTTCAAATAACCACATAAAGAGTAATCAAAGAAATAGTTATATAGAAATATGTATATTATACTAAAATTTATAAAAAGATAAAAATAGTTAAGAATAACATGAAAATATCTTTGATTTTATAAAAGCTAATTATTTAAAAAATGTTCAAAATTCAACGACACTCGATAGTTAATTTGCCTTGTGGAGAGTCAAAATTGGGTGTCAATAATTCCGACACAAAATTGATTGTTTGTAGGTCTCTTGAGAGGACCCTTGTGTGAGATTATAGCATGTGAAAGACATTGAACTATGATATTGAGATGTGGTTGATTTATTCTGTATATGTATATGCCTATTGTGTTAAAATTTACTTGTCTATGGTCCGCTTAGTGGCTAACCGCGTGATCCTACCTGTACACCGTGGTTTTATGTACTGATATTACTCTTGCTCTGCCTTTTTCTTGAGTACATGGCATATTCAGTCAGTAGCAAAGAGACCTCGGTTGGAGGATTAACAGGTTGTTCAAAGTCCAAAGGTGAGCTATTCTGTCGTGTTGTCGTGGACTTTTCTATCATTGTTCTAGTCCTTTTCTCTTCCAGGATTTAGATGTTTAAACAATGCCTCTGGTTATTTATTTATTTCTATTTGGAGTTGTACTTCTGTTCTAAACTTGTTAGTTAGAATTTTGGTACGATGACTTTCAGTTACTAGGATGGTGTTTTCTTCCGCACTTTATTGTTATTAACTTGGTTGGCTGAGTTAATGGGAACTCATCATTATTTTTGGTTTATTCCTGCTTTCGCAAATTCTTTAACTATTTTCTCTTAGAGTTTAATGAGTTGGCTGTAGAAATGGTTCTCCCACTGAGATATATATTATGGGTGTCAATCAACTAACCGTGCAATACGCGGGTACGTATACTAGTTTTGTATAATCGGTGCGGCATAACTAACAAAAAGTATGTGAGGTATTATTAATTTTTTTAATAGCTGGATAAGTGGATTTACTTATCTACTTTAAAGTTAGAACAAAAATAACTTTAGAGAAAATTATATTATATTAATATGGATTCCATCAAACACATTAAATTTAGTCAAACAAATATAAAATATGCAATAGAAATTTGGTGTATTTGTTATTTTTTTCAATAATATGTAATTAGTTTGGCGGATTCATTTTGATATGGTATTTTTTTTTCCTGAATATGTTTATGTTGCGATTCAGTTGAAATGCCAAATTAATTCGAAAATTGTGATTTTTTTCTTTTTTTATCATTTTTTTAAATTTGAATTATTCTATCATAATTGTTGTGATTTTGAAACACAATTATTCTATTGTTGATTGTTCCCGTTATAAGCTTTTTTTAAAATTCTTTTATAACTGTTGTGATTCTGAAACACAATCATTTCATTTCGATTATTGCGATTATAAATTTAAAATTTTAATTATTATCTTTTTTTCATCAAGAAATTAATTTTATCATCACCAATGTAATTTTTTTTATTTTAAGTAAAGTTTCACTATTCATAATAATGTTTTGATAAAGTGTTTGTTAATTGTTAGTTCAATTTATATAAGGTTTTAAGTTGATGTAGTAACATTTAATTATTAATTTAACAGATTTTATACGTGTCAGACATAACTAATAAAAATATGTGAGGTTCTATTAACTTTTTTAACACCTGGATAAGTGGGCACATATGCCTACTTTAAAGTTAGAATGATACTAATAAGTAGGGGTGTACATGGATCGGGTTGGTTCGGATTTTTTACAAACCAAATCAAACCATTTGTGTCGGGTTATTAAATCTATAAACCAAACCAAACCAATAAAAGTCGGGTTTTTCGATATCAATTTTTCTCGGGTTTTTCGGGTTTTTTCGGGTTTTTCGGGTTTCTCGGGTTTTTTGAGTTTTTTCAAATTTTTTCGGGTTTCTCATAGTATCTAATAAAAAGCACAGAGCAGTGCTTCTTAAAAGGAGTTCTAGTACAAAATATCAACATATAAGATGGAGGCACAACACTGTTTGAAGTTTTAACTTTATAATATAACTTTATAAGATAAGTTTTTTTTGTATATTATTTAGATGGGCTACTCAAGTCCAAATCTAAATGTAAGAAAGAAAACAAAAATTATGAAAAAATTTTAAAAAATATTTATAAATTACATTTTAATAAATATTTTTTATGTATAACATAATTTAAAAGTAGTATTTCTATAATCGGGTCGGTTTGGGTTCGGTTTGACTTTTTTTAGTTAAAACCAAACCAACCCTATAATGGTCGGTTTTTTTTTTTCAAACACCAAACCAAATCAAACCAAACCACTAGTCGGGTTTTTTTCCCGGTTTGGTTCGGTTTATCGGTTTGGTGCGGTTTATCGGTTTGTCCTGTACAGCCCTACTAATAAGAGAGAAAATTATATTATAATTGATATGGGTTCCATCAAACACAATAAATTTAGTTAAACAAATTATAACAAATGCACCAAAAATTTGGTGTGTTTGTTGTTTTTTCCCCAATAGTATGCTAGTTTGGGAGGATTCATTTTGGTATAGAGTTTTTACGGAATGTATCACTGTTGCGATTCATTTGAAATGCCAAATTCATTAGAGGATTGTGAGTGTTTTTATTCTACTGTTGTGATTCTGAAACACAATCATTCTATTTTTAATTGTTGCAGTTATGAGTCATTTTTAATTATTTTTTTTATAATTATTGCGAATTTGAAATGCAATCATGTTATTTCAGTGATTGTAAGTCTGAAATTTTGATTTGTTTTTTTTTTCCAAGAAATTGATCATATCATAACCCATGTGAAGATTTTTGTTTAAAATAGAGCATCACTACTCATAGTAACGTTTTTGATAAAATGTTGTTACTTGTCAATACAATTTATATAAGGTTTTCGGTTGTTGTAGTAGGGTTTTATGAAAAATATCAATTTGATAAATTTTATAATGTGTCAGATACGATTAACAAAAAATGTATGAGGTTTCATTACTATTAACGTCTAGATAACTGGGCTCATTTGTCTACTTTAAAGTTAACACCCCAAAAAAATGAGGTGATAAAAATGAACTAAGTAGTAAAATAGAAAGATTACTATGACTCTAGCCATTGTAAACTGACCAGAGAAAGAATTATATTATAGTTGTTATGGGTTTCATCTAACACAATAAATTAGGTTAAGCAAATATAAAAAATGCGATAGATGTCTGGAGTGTTTGATATTTTTTTTCCAATAATATGTAATTAGTTTGGCGGATGTATTTTGATATGGTATTTTTTTCCTGAATATATTTATGTTGTGATCCAGTTGAAATGCCACATTTATAGGAAGATTGTGATTTTTTATTCTTTTTTTAAATAATTTTTTTCATTTTAATTATTCTACCATAATTATTGTGATTTTGAAACACAGCCATTCTATTGTTGATTGTTGCAGTTGTGAGTTTTTTTTTATATATATATTCTTTTATAACTGTTGTGATTCTGAAACACAATCATTTCATTTTGATTATTGCGATTATAAGTTTTAAATTTTGATTATTATCTTTTTTTCTTCAAGAAATTGATTTTATCATCGCCAATGTAATTGTTTATTTATTTAAAGTAGATTATCACTTTCATAGTTATGTTTTGATAAAGTGTTTGTTACTTGTTAGTCCAATATATATAAGGTTTAAAGTTGATGTAGTAACAATTAAATATCAATTTGACAAATTTTATAACGTGTCAGACAACTAATAAAAATGTGTGAGGTTCTCTTAACTTTTTTAACACCTGGATAAGTGGGCACATATGTCTACTTTAAAGTTAGAATAATACTAGCAAGAGAGAAAATTATATTATAATTGATATGGGTTCCATCAAACACAATAAATTTAGTTAAACAAATTATAACAAATGCACCAAAATATAATTTTTATCACCATGATATAGCTTCATAAGATCGAATCCCAGTGTAATATAGTTTTCATCACCATAATATTTTTTTAATATAGATACATGAAACACTAGGTGTACTTCGGACAAACTTGAAGGTAAAGCCAACTCATAGGCCATTTCATAAATTATTCTGGGGTTTTTCCCGACTTAAGTCACGTTCTGTCCCACTACAGCAGGACCATCCCGCTTTGGCGAGATTATTCCTGTTCTGCGGGTTGGACGGAAACAGAGAGCTCAAAACTTGAGCTCCAAACTCCCATTTCACAACATTCCCTCAACCCATGGTGTGTTAAATCATACCATCACGCCAAATTCAATTCTGAGAGTTTTACTCTGCCGAATGTGATTCTATAAAGCCGTAAAAGCTCCATATCGCCTTGGCTACTTAATCAGATTGCAGATTCGATCCCCCACCTATTAAAGGGTCACCCTAGACCTCACCTGACTCATAATTCATCCAAGTCTGGCCTAGACTCAAATTTTCCAAAGTTATTACCTGAAGTTTTCTGGCTCAAATTCCTTTTCCATTGGCCTATTCATAGCGACGGAGACAAGTCGTTACACTCTAGCCATTGTAAACTAATAAGATAAAGAATTATATTATAATTGGTGTGGGTTTCATCAAACACAATAAATTAAGTTAAACAAATATAAAAAATGCGATAGAAATCTAGTATGTATGTTATTTTTTTCTAATAATATGTAATTAGTTTGGCAGATACATTTTGATATGGTATTTCCCCCCTCAATATATTTATGTTGAGATACAGTTGAAATGCCACATTTATTAGAAGATTGTGATATTGTTTCTTCGTATTTACTATTTTTTTTTAATTATTCTACCATAATTGTTGTGATTTTGAAACACAACCATTCTACTGTTGATTGTTGCAGTTGTGAGCTCTTTTAAAATTCTTTTATAACTGTTGTGACTCTGAACCTCAATCTTTTCATTTCGATTATTGCGATTATATGTTTTAAATTTTGATTATTTTTTTTTTCTTCAAGAAATTGCTTTTATCATCACCCATGTAATTTTTTTTTAATTTAAAGTAGAGTATCACTATTCATAGTTATATTTTGATAAAGTGTTTGTTACTTGTTAGTCCAATTTATATAAGGTTTTAAGTTGATGTAGTAACATTTAAATATCAATTTGACAAATTTTATAATTTATAAGGCATAACTAATAAAAATGTGTGAGCTCCTATTAACCTTTTCAACACCTGGATAAATAGGCACATATGTCTACTTTAAAGTTAGAATAATACTAACAAAAGAGAAAATTATATTATAATTGATATGGGTTCCATCAAACACAATAAATTTAGTTAAACAAATTATAACAAATGCACCAAAAATTTGGTGTGGTTGTTGTTTTTCCCCTATAGTATGTTAGTTGGGTGGATTCATTTTGGTATAGTGTTTTTACGGAATGTATTCATGTTGCAATTCAGGTGAAATTCCAAATTTATTGGAGGATTGTGAGTGTTTTTATTTTACTTTACGATTCTGAAATACAATCATTCTATTTTTAATTGTTGTAGTTGTGAGTTTTTTTAATTATATTATTTCTTTTATAATTATTGCTATTTTGATATGCAATAATCATATTTCATCTATTGCGATTATAAGTATGAAATTTTGGTTGTAATTATATTTTCTTCAAGAAATTGATCGTATCATAATCAATGTGAAGATTTTTGTTTAAAACATAGTATCACTGCTCATAGTAGCGTTTATGAAAAATATCAATTTGATAAATTTTATAATGTGTCAGACACAATTAACATAAAATGTGTGAAGTTTCATTACTATTAACGTCTAGATAGGAGGGCCCATTTGTCTACTGTAAAGTTAACGCCCCAAAAAAATATGAGATGCTAAAAATGAATGAAGTAACAAAATAGAAAGATCGCTATGACTCTAGCCATTGTAAACTAACAAGAAAGAGGATTATATTATAATTGGTATGGGTTCATCAAACGCAATAAATTAAGTTAAACAAATATAAAAAATATAATAGAAATTCAGTGTGTTTAATTTGTTGTTTTCCCCCCAATAATATGCTAGTTCGGCTGATTCATTGTGGTATAATACTTTTTTACTTAATGTATTCAAGTTGCAATTTAGTTGAAATGACAAATTTATTGAAAGATTGTGAGTTTTTTAATTCAATGTAATTGTTGCGATTTTGAAACACAATCATTCTATTTTTGATTGTTGCAGTTGTGATTTGTATAGTTGTTGTGATTCTGAATCACAGTTATGTTATTTCGATTATTGCAATTATGAGTCCAAATTTTTTATTGTTACCTTTTTTATTCAACAAATTGATCATATCAACATTGATTTGAATATTTTTATCTAAAGCAAAGTATTACTACTTATAATAATGTTTTGGTAAAGTATCATCAATTGCCAGTCCAATTTATACAAGATTTTCTGTCATGATCCCGATCCATCGTGATTGACACCCACATTAACTCTCCGATTGAAGAATCACTATTTCAGTCCAACTAACAGCAATTGCAAGAGATAAAACGAATTAAAGGTGTGAAAGCAGGTTTAAATACTTAGAATAAGACTGAGTTCGCATAAACTCGATACAGCTAGTCAGCAACCCAAAAGATACGAAAATTAACATCTAGGACCTGAAGGTCGATGTACTAAAAATCTAAACAAAACAACAAGTCTAGAAAAGAGGATACAACCCCAAAATTCATAAAAACAATTAAACAAATGAAGTCTGAGTCCTGAAAGAAGGACTAGAACAAAGAGAGCCCATTGTAGCTTGAAAGAACTAGCTCACCCTTGAACTCTGGCAGCTAGTGGTCCACTATTTTAGGTCTCTCAGCAGACGTCTGAATATGTCATGTACTCATCAAAGACAGAGCAAGTGGAGTATCAGTACACAAAGATAACAGTGTACAAGTAGGATCACGCAGCTAGCCAGTAAACGAGACATGAACAAGTAAATACAACATAGTAAGCATGTATATATATATATATATATATATACATAATAGACTTAACCATTAACAACTCCGAACTAGTACCCAACATGATCACAGTTCATCAGTCTCAATTTATCATGAAACTTCACATAAGGGTTCTCTCATGGAACCTTCAGACACCAAATTGTGTGTTGGAACGTGACATTCGATCCAAAGTTGTGTCGAAATGTGACACTCGATCTAATTAATGTGTTAGAATGTGACACCCAATTTAATTATGTCGGAATATGACACTCAATCCCAGCATACAAAATCAACCACAATAAAAGTGAATAGTCTAACTATCATATCTACCAAGAATAGGTTCATTACAAGTCTTGGCCAGTAAGTAATCATTTCATATAGTTCATTTCATTCTTACCTATTCATATACACATATGCATATAGAGGAGTAATTTAACAGGTACATGAATCACATACGGAAAGACAAACCATTACTTACCTCAAAATCAAGCTTTGACAACTCTATAGTGCATGAGCTTTTCCTTTTCGAATTCGTTCAGCTTGTTCTTGGTCTAAAAATAGTAAATACATATAAAAGATCAATAAATTGGCCTAATTTACATGAATTATAACATAATTCCCCTCTTAGGACCCACCCATGTTCCTAACCCTCATCTAGGCTATTTTCCACCATTAGTTTCAGGCCAAAATCCTCTCCCAATGAGTACCAACCATAATTATAGGTTTTAGGAATTAAATTACAAAGTAAGAGAGTAATAATCTTACCTTTGGCGTGAGAAATCGTGGAAAAATAATCAAAAGAGTCTTGGATTTCCTCCTAACTTCTTAAGAACAGTTTTGCAGACAGAATACCATTTCTGGGGTTTTCTCCGACTTAAGTCACGTCTATCCCTAGACCATCCCGCTCTAATGGCCCTGCCCTGATGGGATTATTCCCGCTTTGGAGGGATATGAAAAGAAAAAGAGCTTATAAAGAGTCTCCAAGTCTACCATATCGCAACATACCCTCATCCCATGATGTCTTAACATTTACCTTTCACGCCAAGTTTAATTTTGAGAGTTTTACTCGCTCGAATATGACTCTGTAAAGTGTACATGCTCCATATCATCTTGGTTATCAATTAAATCAATCAAAATATAGGTTCAATCCCCCATCTATTTTTGAATCATCCAAGACCTTACCTGACTCAAAATTCATCCAAGTCTGGCCTAGGCTCAAAATTTCTTAAATCGCTACCCGAAGTTTTCTGGCTTGGATTCCTTCCCTATTGGTTTATTCATAATGATGAAAATTGGTGATCAATATATACCAATTTATCCATCACTCGTTCCCGAGTAAACAACTAGAAAAAATAGGGCTAAGACAGAGACAGTAGTACCTGATTCGATGGACACCTGCAGACACTTGTCTCGCATGTCCTTATCGTTTTCCCAAGTAGCTTCATCTACTGGATGATGCTTCCATTGAACCTTCACAGATTTAATTTCCTTGGTCCTCATCTTTCAGACATCACGATTTAAGATTTCCACTTGCTCTTCCTCGTACTAAAGATCCTTGTCCAACAAAAGAGAGTCCCATTTAATAATGTAATCTCCATCTCCATGGTACTTCTTCAGCATGGATACATAGAATACCGGATGTACCCCAGATAAGCTAGGTGGTAAGGCCAATCTATAAGCTAGTTGTAACGACCTATTTCCATCACTAGAGATAAGCCAATGGGGTAGAATTTCGGGCTAGAAAACTTTAGATAGTAACTTCAGAAAATTTGAGCCTAGGCCAAACTTGGATGAATTCTGAGTCAGGTGAAGTCTAGGATGATAATGTAAATGATGGAAGGTTAAATTTATAATTTGTTTGGATAGGCTGATAGACAAGACAATACAGAGCATTTACGGCTTCGTAAAATCGCATTCAGATGAGTAAAAATCCCGAAATCAAAGTTGGTGTGAAGGGTATATTTTAATACATCTTGGAAAGGGGGTGTGTTGTTAAAAGGGGGCTTGGATCACAAATTCCAAACTCACTGTTCCTGCATATCCCGCCAAAGCGGAATTATTCCCGCCAGAACAGGACCGCCAGAGTGGGATAGTCGGGACTTAAATCATAAAAAAGACCAAAAATGATCTTTTTTGCGAGAATCAGTTTCTAAAACTCCAAAAGGAGTCTTAGGGCGATTTCTATTAATTTTTCACAGTTTCCAAATCTCCCCTGAAAGGGGGGAGCTGTTCCATTAATGGGGAAGGCCCTACACGCTCCAATCTTGTGTCTTGGTTTCAAGAGACTCCTCGCACTACTCCCATGGAAGCCACCGCCACAGTGGCTTCTCTCCCTTTCCCTTTACTCTGTAGAGAGTAATAATCATTTCTCTAAGAATGAAGTGACAAGGGATGTCCCCTCAAGTCCCTTATCCATCTCCCACTCCTTTAACAATAGATCCACCCCCACCACCACTATCCTTCCGTCTATCTCCCCTAATATTTCTCCTACTATATCTCCCTCCACTCCAAATGGCCCAACCCCCACCTATCGACCAAAAAACACATACTTAGAATCTGATCTTAGTAACAACCCCCAACCACCAGATCACCTCTCATCATCCTGGATAGAACTAGCATAATATGGGAAATCGCTCTCTATATAAGTCAAAGTCGATGAGCAACCAATGACCCTAGTCATCTAGAACTCAACCTACCTCGCCCAGGTAGTGAAAGAAGGACTAAACCATATGATCGAGAGCTCGGTCCATCTAGTCTAGTCCTATATGTTTCTCCAATGCCAACTGTTGGGCATGCAGGAACTATCGACATGGCCTCAATCAATTCTATACTATTGTTTACTCTCCAAAACCATTCATTCTTCCCAGCGAACCAACCAACGGAGGATCTCATGAATCCCTCCTTCATTCTATGGATACCTCAGAATACTTAAACCTATCATACCCTAAACCAGGAGGAGTCGAGAGGGGTAAGAGGAAAATCAATGACAAAAATCTTAAGGGAAAGCAACGAGGAGCTGGAACTCCTACTAGCCTCCTTTGAGGAACAAAACAATCAAGTAGTCGTATTGGAAAAGGTGCTCCTCAAAGAATTCAAGGACTTAACAAGATAATCCATCCTCTTCTATTGCTCAGGTGATCTCTCATTGTGCTCGCTGAATCTAAGGAGAAAAATGGGGAACTCTTCAGCAACTTTTTCTTTGAAACCAATGATAGATTTTCAGAGGTCCCCAAGGTTAGGAAAAGGAAATGAACCATGAATGAGTCACCTCCACAACTATTCCCAATGAGCTTCATTATCTGGAACATTGGGTGGAGGGGCAACAACGCCAGTTTCAGGCACCAATGTGAAGCGATGGTGAAGCTCCATAAACCTGTTATGCTAGTATTACTGAAAACACAGCTAGGCGAGCTTAAAAGACTCACTAAAATCCTCAAATTTGACTCCCAGATCCAATCAGCAGCTGTTGACTTTTCTGGAGGTATTGTTATCATGTAGAAGAAGGACATCCTTAAGCTGGAGGACATCTCCATCATCCCCAAAGAATCTATGTGATGATTCAGGTAATCTCCGACTCCAGTCCCTAATTTTTACTGCCATTTATGCCTATACTGACTTCTTTAATAGAAGTAAGCTTAGGGAGGACCTTACCTCCTAATCTAAATATGTTAATGGGGGATGGCTAATGGAGGGAGATTTCAATGAGACCTTGAAAGAAAATAAAAAGTGTGGAGGCATACCATCAATAATGCTAGGCCTAGGCTTTTTAAACATTATTTGGATGGTTGTAACCTTATTGACCTGGGTTTTAAAGGGTGCAAGTACACTTGGACTAACAAGAAATATAGGAATCAACAAGACCTCATCTTAGAAAGGCTTGACAAATGTGTTTCTAATAACCATTGGATCACCAAGTTTCCTCACAACACTGTTACCCACCTCCCTAGGGCTAAGTCTGACCACTGTCCCCTACTGATAAATCTTTGCACCCTGTAAGCCAGTAGATTTAGGAAATCCTTTAGGCTTGATCCCATGTGGTGTGGCCACACTAACTTCAAAAGCCTCATCCAATTTTTTTTGAAAACTTCACTAGCCTCTATCAAGCCATCATCCTCTTCCAAACCATTTAAACTTAGTGGAATAAAGACACCTTTGGCAACATTTTTCAGAGAATGAGCAAAATTAATGTTCGCTTGGATGGAATCCAAAAATCTAACAAATATGAGCTTAGAACTTTCCTGTACAACTTGGAAAGTGATCTTCTTCTTGAGTATGACATCGTCCTAAAGTTTGAAGAGCACTTCTGGAAAACTAAGTCCAGAATTGACTGGTTAGGGTTGCTAACACTAGTTTTTTTCATACCTCCACTATCAATAGGCTAATAAGAAAAAGGATATGCACCCTGGAAGATAATAATGGGAATAACATCACTAAGAACAAATACATTTCTGCTCTCATAGCCTCTTACTACTCTAAGCTTTACTCCACTAAGTTCTCCCACTCAATTCCTACCCCAAGAAACACCTCCCCAAGACCAATTACCTATCCCTAGAGGAAAGCACTCTCCTCGACAGACCCCTCAAGGAAAATGAACTCCTCACAACTCTAAAATCCTTCAATCCTCAAAAATCCCTTGGACCTGATGACCTCCATCCTATATTCTATCAAAAATACTGGGACCTTGTAGGAATCAAAACCATTGAGTTCTATAGGCTCATATTTGCTAACCACTCTATCCCTGAGCACACTAATGACACTTTGATTTATCTCATTCCCAATTGTCAAAATGCTGACACTCTCAGGAACTTCAGGCCTACTAGACTATGTAACAATACTATAAGCTTGTCAAAAAAATCATTGTCAATAGAATCAAACCTCTCCTCCCTCTTATCAGGAAGATGAGATGAAAGAAATCTTGTATAATCCTCAAAATGGATCTTGAAAAGGCCTTTGAAAAGATTAAATGGTCTTATATTAGGTCTACCCTCCTCTTTTTTAACTTTTCCCCTAGCCTGACCAAACTCATCATGTCCTATGTCAGTACTTCTACCATTTCCATCCTGGTTAATGGGGAGAAAACAGAGTCCTTCAAACCCTTCAGAAGCATCAGATAGGGGGATCCCTTATCCCTCTACTTCTTCATCCTTTGCATGGAAAGACTTTCTAGAAAGATTGACCATGTAGTGGCAATGAAGCATTGGACTCCCATCAGAATCTCTACCTCTGGGCCTAAGCTTTCCTATCTCTTCTTTGTTGATGACCTTGCCCTCTTTGCGAAGGCTAACCATCTCAACTGCAATACCGTCAACTACACTCTCAATGATTTATACATGGAATCAAGCCAAAGAATAAATCACAGCAAGTCCAAAGTCGTCTTCTTTCATGACCCAAACCTAGGGCCTAGAAGAAGCATGACAAATAAAGCACGCGGAGGTACCTCACCCAATCCTCTTAGCATTCATTTATCATTTTATCGATAATGATGAAAAACAACAAATAAAAATATAAGGGGTAATTGGGACTAAGGGATTTCGCATTCAATAGGAGTCAAAGTCAACATATCATCTTTTACTATATTCAACAATACCTTCTACATTAAGACTTGTCGGGGGTTAAAATATGTCCCTAGCTCACCCTCAAGATTAGGTCAAAATACCAAAAGTTTAACTCAAACGTCTAAACATATCATAAGCTAAATAGGTTAGGAGTGTTGTTCTCAGAACATAGGAACTCACAAAAAGTGATAGCCTTCAATGATCAACTTAGCCACAGGGAGAAGAGTGTGGAGCAATGTCGATTCCTACATAGTGATATCATGTAGGCAATATATATATATATATATATATATATATATATATATATATATATAAACACGATATGCAATAATGAACGCATGCATAAGAAACATCATATGGAACCTTAAACCATACCATTTATGGAAAGTGACCATAACAGCGATTACATGGAGTCCAACATAACCCCCTATGTTGGCACAGAGAGACTACTTGCCGGGTAGAACTCCGTCAATTTTAACATTTCTTTAACTTTAACTTTAATGGCTAATTGTGGATCCACTAGCCTAAAATAGCCGACAAAGGCCCCTATGTTGGCGCATAGTTAATGCAATTTGAGACTTTACTTAAGGATCCATTAGGTCAAGTCCTCATCTACATGATACATTTGGTGCTAGGTCAATCCCACAGAATACGTTTTAAACATCATACTAGCATAAGCGTTATATAACTTTATCAGTAAATCAACATTCATAGAATAGCTCATTAAAACCTTTTATTTGATTCAATGCGAAAATTGTCCTTTCCAATTAAAACCTTACTTTGGCTAAGAAGCTCTTTTGTAAATCAATCATTTCATAAGACTCCCATTACATAAGCATTTGCTTCATATCATTCATTTGGAGTCAAGCTTTTATTTCAACTTTACTTTAACATAAGGAAATTAGGAGGATTTATTTCATAAAAACCTCCAAATGCATTTAATCAATACTTGAATGCATGAGAGTGATGAAAATGCATCAAAATACACATCTTAAAATAACCTATGATATATGCCTTAAAACCCTTTTCAAGCCTTCATGTAGTCACAATCGCAAATCATTCATTTCATGAAATTGAGAGTCAACATATATCAATATATGTAAATGAACTTGAAATATATCATAATCTATGCATTTGGAGTCATTGTATAATAGACTATGAAGGTTCATCATTAAAATTAAAACATCAAGTTGAGAAGAACTTTTGAGCTCCATGGGTAAAAAGACCCATGAATGGAAAACTCATATACCTTGGGGACACAAAATCCCTATGAAAACTTGAGGAAGAAAGGAGACTTGAAATGCCTTGAGATGAAAACCTTAGCTTTGCCTTGAAGTTCTTTGGGAGAGTTTGAAAGGAGGGAAAATTTAGTTTATTAAGTATAAGTATGGAGAATGAGGGTTTTAGAGGTTTTAGGGTATATAGATAGAAGAACTCAGCCTATAAAACAACATCGTTTAGAATTAAAATGCAGAAAAAGACTAAAATATCCCTTTTAAAATCTGGCCGGAAAGGACTTCATGGGGTACCTTCACGGTCCGTGTAGTTCACCACGGCCCTTGGTGGGGTCTCATGGTGAGGGGTTTAGAAAAATAGTTTGGAAGGGCCTTAAGGGTAGTCTCTAAAGTTTTACCACGGAATCTCTTCACGGTCCGTGAAGGGCACGATTGGACGTGAAAAGTGGCCATGGTGGAGGTTCTGCTGGTGGACTTGCAGGGTGTCCACCACGAGGATATACCATGGTCTGTGAAGGGTTCCACGATCCGTGGTGGTCATCCTTGGACCTTGCCTTTGGAAAATTTCTAAGGTTCTAGGGGAGGGGTCACTATAAAGGGATTCACGGCCTATGGTTCTCACCTCGATCTGTGATCCTTCTTCGTGGTTCATCTCCTACAATATGAGTATTTGAATCTCTACCATTATTTCTTACCACGGTACGTGATACTTACCATGGTCTTGGTGGCCTCTGTGGTCATCCCCTGGTGCCGATTTCTGCAATTTTCTAAAATTTGATCCTTTGTTCCTTGGTTTTAGACCTTTCACGTTTTCATGGTCTTACATCTTCTCTATCAATTGTCCTAATGATATTCCTGCCACTTGATCTAATCATCTTAACATTAAAGCTAACACTGCTTTTGGCAAATACTTGGGATTCGCTATATTTGAGAGGAAACCTACTAACAGAGACTTCTAACCCATCATTGATAACATGAATAATAGACTTGCTATTTGGAAAATCAAATTCCTTAACATGATAGGTAGAACTGTCCTTGCTAAGTCCACCTTCAGTAGCATTCCCTCTCACATAATGCAATTCATCAAGATTCTTTGCAAAATAACCAACACTATTAATAAAATCTAAAGAGACTTTATATGGGATTCCACCAACGAAAGGAAGAAAATCCATCTCCTGAACTGGGACACTATCACCACTCCTAAAAGAAATAGGGGTCTAGATCTTCAGAAGAGTGAAACTAGAAATAAAGCCCTCTACTCTAGTTTATCTTGGAGATTGTACCGCCAAAAGAATAGCCTTTGGAGCAAAGTTCTAATAGAGAAAACCCATCCTTTAGAGTCTAGAAATGTGTGGTTGATGGTTGGAAGAACTGTGAAGAAGGTAATAAATGGTCCATCTTCAATGGTACTAAGGTAGACTTCTTCATGGATAGGTGGATACCTAACTATAGCTCTATAAGAAGCATGATCCATGGGCCCCTTATAAAGAAGAAGAAAACACGAGAATCAGTAGATTATAGAGCAATGAGAGGTGGAACCTAAACATAATCTCCTTCCACTTACCTGATAATGTGTAGGCAAATATTATGTCTATCAACCCTTGCCAAGATGACCAAAGAGATGACAAGTTGTTCTGGAACCTTCTAGCTCTGGAAAAAATTCAACATTTCAATGCTTACTCTTTTATCCATAACTCCAACCCTTCCAAATACACTCAGGATGCCAATAAGAGCTTTGACTGGATTTGAAAATTAGCTTGACCCAACAAGTTTAAAACTCTCATCTAGTTCATCTACCATGGAAGACTACAAACTGCCAAATACCTCTACTATTTAGGAATTGGTATCAGTCAACATTGCAACTTATGCACCCGCATGGAGGAGGACATCACCCACATCTTCTTTGATTGTACCATTGCCAAATTCTTTTGGCACACTATCCAATTGAATAACACTTCTAAATCTTCTAACATCTTCTATGAGTCCTGGAACCAACTTTAGAAGACCAAAAAAGGAAAGAACTACAACCACCTTATTCCTTGAGAGGTTATTCTCCCTTTCTGCATTTGGAACTGCCACGCCCTAAGAGGATGCCCTGGGCGTGGCTATCACTCAAAGATCATTGCTGGTCGCCAAGCAAACCACTTAATCCAATCACACATTCATTCATTCAGTGGAAGACTTAAGTGATAGAAAGGGGGACAATCATGGGCAAACCAAATCAACAACTCATCAAAGAATAACATATTTAACCAAATCCTAACTCAACTCCATGTCAAAGAATAGTTTTAAAAAACAAAACAATGGCTCAACACTGTCACTATTTGTCTATGAAGCCTCTAATACTATTCAGAAGGTGTCAATGATAAGTCCATGGCTACCTAAAAATAAATACTCAAAGGAAAGATAACTAATTCAGAGTTCCTATGAATGCAAGAAGACTCACCAAATTAGAGAGTAGAAGTGATCATCAGCGATGCACCTGTTGAGAATCTCTAACACCTATATCTGCATCATGAAATGATGCAGACTAATTGACAAAAATACATAAAATGTACGAGTATGTAAAATGACAAAAAGGAGAAATAGTCAATAATACTTACTTCAAGCTCATCAATCAACTCAAAGGATATGCAAAAATTTAGAATTTAGCAAATGTTTCTCAAATAAACTCAATCATCTATAATCTCAATCAAACAATCCAATCATGCAAGATCATATCCTAATTGAGAGTTTCTCTAACTGATAACCAACACCTATGATCCAGTGATATACAATAAAGCGATGTCATTGTCACACCCGTCCAATACTTTGCTAGGGTAAGGGACAAATCACTATCATTGGATCCATAATCAATCTAAGTCTATTATTTTGGGACATAAGAGGTTTAACCCTCCATCCTACGTTGATGATGTAGTTCATGGAATTTGAGTTAAAACTATACTCTTACCCAATTCGGTGCTCAATACTACTCTCAACACTCAATATGATCATAAGACTCAAATCTATCAGTTTATACAAGTTAGTCTATCTAGTTAGATTAGAGTCTAATCAACTCAATCATCATCTCAATCATCACTTCTTTCAATTAGACATTCTTTTCAAGAACTCATTCATGACTCATCAGAACTCCAAATCAACAATCATTTAGACTTCTACCATACAACTCAAGTTTGACTCATGGTCACTCAACATTCACCAATCGAACTTTTAGACTTAATCATTATGTAATATATTAAAATTTAGTACTAAAATAGGGTTCATGTAGGGAGAAATATAATCATTTATTTAAGTGTTTAATTCACGAAAACTATCAATCATGCACAGTTATGCAAAAATATACTAGAATTTAAAGAGATATCTCAAACCATGCTTTAGTTATCCTTATAAAAATGTAACTCGAAGAACAATCAAAAGTTGGAAGATAGGAGTGAACGCTTGGACCCTAACTTCTTTCTCTTCTTCAATTTTTGCTCTCAAATAAACTAAGTGTTAGTGAGAGCTTAGGCATATAGGGTACTGTTAAGGGACTCAAAATAGTCCCAAAACGTCGAAGTGTTGATTGGGAAAGGGTAGGAAATGACCAAATTATCCTTTATAAAAATCTGATTATGGCCGTATACGGGTCATTTCTATGACTCATCGTGTTAAAATCTGAAAAATTGAGTCTCTGAATCTGTCCTATGAGTCATTTTTATGACTCGTACACTCTTTGATGAGTCATCATCATCACTCGTAGGAATTAATTTACTTTTGGAATTTTTTCTGAGTGTTTGAAGGTTCTATGACTCATTTCTACGAGTCCTAAGAATTTCTACGAGTCATAATCAAGACTAGTAGAAAAGACCTTAAAGGGTGAATTTTTTCTAAGTATTCAGAGGTTCTACGATTCACTTTTACGATTCTTACAAAACTCTATAAATCATAATGTTGAGTGGTAACTTTGATGATCTGACCGCCTCTAGTAAAATGGTCATAACGTTTTACTCCAAACTCAAAATGAGGCAAATTTGGTGGCGTTGGAAAGAAATTTCAAAGGCCTTTAATTTTACAGCTAAGGACCACCTAATTCATTATATTATAAGAGATATGATTATTTGAAGTTGACCCTAGTAAAATCATATATCGAAACTCAATCGATAAGAAAACTTTCAACTCAACTTTGTGCTAGAGGATTATTGTGACCCTAATTCACTTCAAGCACTAAAGAATTAGTCATAAAATTATATTACAATTAGAATTATTAGATTCGGGCCTATACTCATACAAAGAATGGTTCGGATCTTAGAATAGAACTTTTTGGGGTGTTGCAATATCTTCCCCTTGGAATGATTCATCCTTGAATGATGACCAAGCTTAGGATTTACCCAAGGCATGAATATATCACAAGAACTCAAAAGATTCTAACCCAAGATTAATTCACTCAATTGCTCAACTCAAGAAGGGACTAATTCAAATATAAGAGTAGAAATAGTACCTTCAACATCGACATTAGGAGGAACAAATAGATGCGGGTACTTAGCTTTCATATCCTCCTTGGCTTTCCCATGTAGCTTCCTCAACGAATTAGTTTCTCCATAAAAATTTAACTGAAGTGACTTCTTTGGTCCTCAATTTACAAACTTTTCAATCAAGAATTTGGACGGGAATCTCCTTATAGGATAAACTATCTTTCACTCGAATGTTTTCTGTAGGAATAATGAATGAAGGATCTCCCAAGCATTTCTTAAGCATAGAAATATGAAACATCGAATGAACGACGTCTAACTCTAGTGGAAGCTCTAACTCATAGGCGCCATTGCCAACTCTTCTTACAATATGGTAAGGACCAATGTATCAGGGTGTGATGACCCCTTCTTCGGGCCTACATATTCAGGTATTGTCTCTGCCTGGATCAACCAGGACATCCCTTCCTTTATCCTGAAGGGATTTGTGGGAATTGAACCCGAAACCTCAGGCTCTTTTACATCCACTTTAGTGGACCGCCTTTCACCAAGTTTGTCACAACCCAATCTTAGGGCCTTATTTCAACTTAACATCCACTAACAAAGACAATTAAGACCTAATTTGCACCACCATCATTGGAACTACTCAAAAGAAGGACTTTCATAGTTGACATCCCTAACCCTCACAATTTGATAAATGCAACCCTTAGAAATAAATTTTTGGGCCTTAAGAAAAGAAATGAACTTACCCTTTACTACCAAATTATGACCCTTCCATTCAAAAATAGTCTCACTTGGGAATTGAAACTTGACTCTACGAGTTCTAGAATCTATAGAAACATATGATGCATGAAACTAATCCATTCCAAAAATAATATCAAAATCTACCATGTCTAGCTTAATGAGATCACAAGGAATAACATTGTGCAAGATAAATACGGGACAACTCTCATAGACACTTTTCTAGCAACAACTGACTCACCAACGGGGTAAACACCAAATAGGGCTCTAATAAAATTCCAAGTAACACATCAAAATTAAAAACCTTTAACTTACCAGTCACAACATCGGGAGAATCCTCTAACACATAGTGAGTTTTAAGAGTATAAAATTTGTATTGGCACTGAAAGCTGCATGAAGTAGTGGCATTTTGATCCGGATTGTTATACCCCACACTTTTGGGTATATGAGAACATTTTTTTGGCTTCTCTAAAGTTTCCATGTGATCCATGTTATCCATAAAGTTCTATATGAGTAGCATTGGTTTGGAAATAAGATTGGAAGAATTTGGAAGGAGTTGAAAGTCACATAATGAGTCGTGGTAATCGACCTACTTGCGTAAGCTACCAAGATGTCTTACATAATTAATCTACTTGAGTATACATCGAGCTTAAGTAGCAAGGGTTACATAGATTCTTAAAGTGAGACTAGATTATGAACCTACGAAAAGAAGCAAAGACTGGATTACAAATCTACGAAAAGAAGCAAGTAGGTGATGCACGTGAGTAGGTGATGCACCTGCTAAGGTGGACCCCACTAAGGACACATGGCAATAGTGGGAAGGGTGCAAGGATGAGATGGACGAGTAGAGGCTGGACATGTGTCATCCTTAAGGGATGACACGTGTCACTCCCAAAGGAGGTGTATATAAAGTCAAACTATGACTAAGGGCTCCATTTCTTATCTTCCCACTTTGAAATTTCTAGAAAGAAATAGAAAGAGAGCTACGGCCATAGCTGCAGCAAGCTAGGGCCACGAATTTTGCTTCAAAAATTATTCTCTAAGGTAATCTCGACCCATTGAAAGGTGATTAGCTACGTGGGTTTCATTTCTCATCTTTCAACTTGGAGAATTATAGAGAATTGTAGAGAGAAAGGAGAAGAGAGCTACGGCCAAGGCTTGGAATAAGGTAAGGCCTCAACTTTTGATCCATAAATTAATTATCTAAGGTATTTCTTGACTAAGTGAAGGTAATTAACAGTGTATATTAATTATTGGGGCACTTCTCTAATCATTGATCTTAAATAAACTAAGTGTTAATAAGGGCTTTGGCATATAAGGTACTATTAAGGGACTCAAAATAGTCCCAAAACGTCGAGTTTTTGATTAGAAAAGGGTGGGAAATAACCAAACTATCCTTCATAAAAATCTTATTAGGGTCATATATGGGTCGTTTCTATGAATCGTCAAAACTTTGACTAGACGTAGATCCAATCATCCTGTCAAACTCTAAAAATTTGAGTCTCTGAATGTGACACCCCCTAAAAATATTGTATATGGTGTTCTAATTCTCGATGAAATGATACTGCTTCTGTATTTTTAGCATAACTTTTCATAGGATGATCTAAATTAAGTGATTCAAATTTCTTAATAACTCAAATATCATTAACTACAACTGTTATGAGACCATAGCTTAATATTCAGAGGCTAAGTAGGTCAAATAAATTAATCCTTGCAAGACTTGGTGTTGTGATGAAATAGAGTATTTGTAGAAGAAATATCATATCTCACTGTAGGATGAACTCATTCAGTTTATTCTTAAACGAAATGAAAGGAGACTTCTAGAGCTACAATTTATATGAAGACACCAAATTCTAATTAGGAAGTTATCTTGTTCAAATATAGCTCCGAAAAAGGGTATTTCATAAAAAAAATCCATCTCACGAACCATGGAAGATCGAGATCCATTTGACATCATCCATGACATCAATAGTCCTTCATTTGAAATCACCCATCACATCACAATTCTTCATTAAATTTTAAATTTTTTAATTTTTTTTATAATTATTTTAATTATTGTTAGGTCTCTCCTTCACACTTATAAATACGTACCTTATTTCATCATTTTGTTCATCAAGATTTCTCAAGCAACTTTTCTCTCTATACACTTCTTAAATCATTCTCAAAATATAGTTTTAGTTTTTAGTAGTGTAGAAATACTATTTCAGTAATTCATATACTCCGGATAGTACACAAAATGCTGCGAGGAGGAGGAAAGGGCTACGATTCAAAAGTGTTCATTAAGTCCTTCGATTCACAGTAAAACTTTGGATTTCATGTATGTAAGGCTTCAATGAGAGTATTTCTTCCACTCTCATGCCTAAAGTATTTTGATTATATGACAAATTATATTTATTTACCCAATCTTTTTAAGCTTTACTCTAAGGTATGTGGTATTTATCCATGGGTTTTTTTCACCCATGTAGTTCAAAACTCTTTCAGCTAAATCTCTTGATTTCAAGTAAGATTTTCTTGCGGGTAATTCTTATTTCTACTTAATAGAATGAATCATGATTAAACTAATGATTGTTGGTCTATTTTGATGCAAAACGATTTCATATGTATGAATTCATGGTTTGCAAGTAATTTCTCTATTTATCTCTTTAAAGGTTCTTGAAATTTCATGGTGGGTTGTTTAAAACATGATTTTTAATTAATGGATTTCAAAGTATTTATGCATAATTTCATTTACATACATGTTTGAAAGTTGAAGTGATTTAAACGCACCTAGTTTTACTATATTTTCAATGAAGTTTGACTTGAAAGCTTTGAATCCAAATAAATATTTATGAAAGCAGTGTCTGTGATCAAATGGGACTTTTATAAAATAAAAGAATGATAAAATGCTATGAATGATGGATTCTTTATGCAATAAGGACAATTCTTGCATATTTGAATCACCAAATATTTTAATGAGTTATTCTACCAAATATGATATTTTGAATTCTCAAGCTATATGTCATGGCTATTTTGAAGTATTAAACTATTCTGTGGGATTGACTTAGCACCGAATGGGTCATTGAGGTGTGATTCGGTAAAGGAATCCTAGTAGCAACCCCTTGTCTCATTAACTATGTGCCAACATAGGAGCCCTTGTAGGCTTAGGCCAATGGATCCATGAAAGCCCTTAAAGTTAAAGTTAAAGAATGAATGTAAAGTTGATGAAGTTCTACCCTAGGCAAGTAGACTCCCCAACCAACGTAGGGGTTATGTTGGATTCCATATAATAGCTCACATGGTCTTAATGTCGGTTATAGTCATTCCACAAATGAACTTTTCAAATACTATTTATATGATTACTCGTGCATGTATATATATCCACATATGTATGATTTAAATGATGTATACTTGATTACTCATGTATATACTCATTTATGTACTTTACCTTATACATGTCCTAAATATTCTACTTTGTAATGCATGCCTACATACTTAGTACATTCAAAGTACTAACGCATACTATTTTGCCTACATGATATCACAATGTAGGGACCGGTGCTCCTCCTCGTTCTCCTCCACGTGGCTAGTTGAGATTTTGTTTGAAGGCTACTTTTGGTGAGTTCTCATGTTTCGGAAATAATACTCCTTTATCTTTCTAGCTTATGATATGTTGATATCTTTAGAAACTTACTATTGCATTTCTTTCTATTATGATTGAGGGTGAGCTAGGAACTTGTCTTAGCCCTGTTAAATCTAAAAGTTAGAGGTATTGTTGGACATATGTAAGTTGAAGATTATTATTATGATTTCCGCTTGTTTATTTATTGTCATTACCTATGAATGGCTAAAAGAATGCTAAGAGGCTTGTTTAAGGTACTTTCGGGTTCCTCATTCGCCATGTCACGCCTAGGCCCTAGGCTTGGATCGTGACACCGAATCTCTCCTATGAGTCGTTTCTACGACTCTTAGACCCTTTGACGAGTCATCATCACTCATAGGAATGACTTTACTTTTGAGATTTTTTCTAAGTGTTTGGAGGTTCTACGGCTCATTTCTACGAGTCCTAAGAATTTCTATGAGTCATAATCAAGACTAGTAGAAAAGACCCTAAAGACTAAAAATTTTCTAAGTATTCAGAAGTTCTACGAGTCATTTTTACGATTCGTACAAAACTATACGAATCATAATGTTGAGTCGTAACTTTGATGATCTGATGGCCTATAGTAAAACGGTCATAACTTCATACTCTGAACTCGAAATGAGGCAAATTTGGTGGAGTTGGAAAGAAGACTCAAAGACCTTTAATTTGAAAGGTAATGGACTACCTAATTCGTTATATTCTAGGAGATATGATAGTTTGAAATTGACCCAAGTAAAATTTTACATCGAAACTCAATCGGTAAGAAAACTTTCAACTCAACTTTGTACTAGAGGATTATTGTGACCCTAATTTACTTCAAATACGCTTCAAGAACTAAAGAATCAGTCATAACAATTACATTACAATTAAAATTATGGAATTCGGGTCTATACACACATACAAAGAATGGTCCGGGTCCTAGCATAGAACTTTTTGGGGTGTTACAGAAACATTTGGATCCAAAGGAATAGAAACCACTTCAATGCTAAAACCGACCACATTTCTTTCTCCCTAATGCTCATTCAAGACACTGAATTCCACATAATCATCAATCCCCGCAACAATGCCAACAAAAGTACCATCACTTCTACCACTAAATGGGAACCACCAGCCAAAGGGAGCTTCAAACTTAACACTGATGGAGCTACTAATACCAAGAACAATGTTGGAGGCCTGGGTGGTGTCATTAGGGACCATTCTGGTAACTGGGTAATTGGATTTACTTGCAAAACTCCCCATACCAATCTTGTGCTGGTGAAGCTCCTAGCACTCAGGATGGGTCTCCAGATGGCCCATGATCATAATCTCAAACCCCTTGAAATAAACATAGAAGCCTTAGAAGTAATCAACAGGTTAAGACAAGATAATCATGTATATGCTAACATCTTACATGAGTACAGATTGTTGATCAAGAAGATGAAGGAGGCACCAGTGACCAACATATTACGGGAGAAGAACCCGATAGCAGATGCACTTAACAAGGAAGGAGCAAGAAGCAATCGTTTTGGCATGCCCTTGTTTTTGTCAGTTCCACCGGTGTATGCCTCGAAAAGCTTTTGGACAAACATTGCTGGAACTCCTTACTCTAGAAAAATTTCAATTTGTACTACTAGTTTTTATAATGGCCATACCACGGCACACTCTTAACTCAGGAACGCATGATTGTATCAGACATCTAATGCGTTAGTATCTATTATATATATATATATTAACTCCCGTTTCATAAAATTAAAAATAAAAAGAAGAAGTGTGCCAAGATGGGTTTTCTTCCTTCTGTCGACAGTCAACGGGAATAATATCTTTTCCACAACAAAATCAAATACGACAAACTTCGAAGCACACAAATATTGAATAAAATTAAATAGTCCTCGTCATTTCATAAAATTAATGTATAAATAATATTATTCTTGATATTTTAACCTTATGAGTTATTATCCTTGAAAATATATATTTAATTAACATAAAAAAACTAAGTAAATAATTTATGTTCATTAGTCAAATTAATTAAATAAAATAAATTAATTCATGTTCATTGATTGAAAATTTGACTTCAAAAAAATATTAAATAAGGATAAAATATTAAACTTACTTAGTTTCTTAGTGCACGTGAAATGTGAAATAATGACGTATAAATAGAACGGGATAGAGTATATTTGATGTGAGTACATCTCTTAAGAAAACAACTTATTCCTAAAAAGTTAAATATGTTTTTATGAACTTATTTTTAATAAATATGTTGAAAAAAATATAATTTTTCCATTTTAAAATAAAAGTCATTTTAATAAAAAATAATAATCTCAAAATAAATATCATTTTAAAAATTTAAGATAAAATAATCATTATTTTAGATTACACTCTTTTATGAAAGACCTATTTATTTTTAATTTTGTTTAATTTTCGAGAAACGTCTAATAAGTACAAGTAACATAACTAATATCTACATTTATTATTTTTATTAATTGATGCGAAATAAGCTAAAACAATACTCCCTTATACCATATTAAAGGTATGTTTGAAAAGTCACTTGGTAATTGAAATTGATATAATTATTAACATAGTAATTATCAGCTTAATAATTACACAATCTGATAATTACGATGGTCTGTTTGTTGCCAGCGTAATATTTGGTTGCACAAGTCTAATCATAAAGTTATATTAAATTTTAAAAATATATATATAAGTTAATTATCTAAAATTAAAAATTTATATTAGAAAAATAAGGGCCTTTATAAATAATATTAAATTAAATATTTAAGATATATATATATATATTGTCTTTTGATAATATATTAATTAAAAACATATATTTTTAACTAATATTTAAAAAATAATAATTAATTTATTCATTTCAAATCAATATATTTTAATTAAATTAATCATAAAAATAAAAAATACAAAATTTCTATGAACATCATAAAATGCATGTTTGACAAAAGGATTAATATTATAAATTTAATATCATGAGATTATTACAACATGTGACAAAAATAGAATCTATCAATTCTAACTGAAAAAGAATAGCTTCCAATGTGAAATATCAAGTCAATACTCCTACAACAAATGAAATTAAAAATATAATATAAGTTCTAAATTCAAAACAAAAAAATTTAACATACTTTTATGTCAAATTTCAACATAACATATATAAATATGATTTTTTTTTTAAAAAAAATGGAAAATGTAAGTCTATAAACTTATTCAACAATGAATTCTATTTTAACATAAAAATGAAAACACTCACAAAATTATTCTAATGAAAAAATAAACATAAAATAAATAAAAATAGGTAATACAAAAAAAATGTAAAGAATCACATGAAGTAAAGATTGAGAATAAGAAGGAAATAAAATATAAATAATATAAAATAAAAAAATCTCTTTAGAAAATATTAGAATAATAAAAATAAAAAAGAATTTAAAATAGTAAAAAAAAAATTAAAATAAAATATAAAAATATAAATAAATGGAAGAAACTAAAATATAATCAGATTGTAATTACATCATGTAATTTTCCTTATGAATTGAAGGGTGTAATTACCCTTAACTCTTATCAATTATATCAAATTATCTGATAACTAAGTAATTATAAAATCAATTAAATATGTCAATATAATTACATTCAATTATATCAATTCTAACTGATCGCTTTCCAAGTGAATTGTGTACCATGATATATTTTACGTGAATCACAAAGTTGAGAATCAAAAATCATAATGGGAAAGGTGGCGTTGGTCGGAAGAAGTCAAATGTAATAATTCGCGTTTATCGGCTTCACAAGAAAGCTACTTTCGGCAATTGCGCATAGAGCCACCAGCAAATCATGACATCATAATACATATTTTTTTTATTTTCTCAAATACATATTTACTAATATTTGCCATATTTAAACTTTAAAGATCTAAATTTAATTTAATTTAACAAACTTTTTAATTATAGTTAAAAAATAAATTAGAAAAAAACTTGCCAACTTTGATAAGAAAAATCTCATCTTCCACTAATTCTGGCTCCTCATTAATATCATCGCTGATTCTATTTTTTTATTTCTTTTTGATAATTAATTTTATATAAATTTTAATCAACCAAAATCATGAACAGCTATAATATAAAGTACATAAAAGAACAAAATACACAAAAATAAATCCAGATAAAATATAAGCATTTGACAAATAAAATCATGCCAGAAATGAAAAACAAATGAAGAGGAAAAAAGATATTCTATAATATTATTTGTAAAATGTTTTAGAATATTTTTTGTTTAAAAATAAAGTTGGTATCTTTTTTTTTCTTAATTATTTTGCTGTCTTTCTTTGTGTCAGATATTTAAAAAAACGGAGAGTATTCTTAGCTTTAAATTAGGGACATGATATTAATCAAGATGTAAAACATATATCATGAAAAATTGAAAATAATGATATTAATAAGTAGCAAAAATTAGTGAAAGATTAGAGATTTTTTCTTACCAAAGTTGGTGTGAGTTTTTTTTTCTAATATTTTTTAACCATGGTGAGAATCTTGTTAAATTAATTTAATCAAGATCCTTAAATTTTAAATATAACAAATGTCACTCATCTAAATATACACCGGATGGACGAGAAGGTGTGATGAAAATGAGCCATATCCAAAAATATGTTCTCCCTCTCATCCCATTTTAGGTAAAAGTGTTTGATAGGGCGTATAATTTATTTATTTTTAAAAATAATTATGATTTAAAATAAATTACAAATATTCTTATGATCATAAATTATATTATTTTTATTTATATTAAATTTATTTATTCAGCTTTGATTTACACATCATTTGAGAAATAATAAATAAAGTGATAATTTTACTATATTATTCTTAATTGTTATTTTTTTTAAGTTCGTTAAATAATAAAAAAGAATAGTACTCCTTAATAATAAAAGAAAAATGAGCACAACTTAGTAAAGTGGATAATTAAAACTATACGGAGAGAGTATTTCATTAAAGAAAATACAAAAAAAAAAAATCAATCGAAGATAAAAAATTTAACAAAAAAGTTATTCATATCTTTGTTTAAAACATTAAATAATTTTTAAAATTTTTATAATTCAAAACTCGAATACAAAAAATGAACACAATTATTTTATAAGATATATGAATTACTAATAAAAAAAATTGTACTTTGAATATGTAAGTTTTTATAATTTTATTTAGTTATAATATTTATTATATACAAATTTTTATTGTTTATTTATATTTTTGCTTCAAAATTATCTTAAATATGCTTAGTCAGATGAATTTTTATTTGCATAGGATTTTCTTTACACAAAAAATTTAAAGCTTTTGGAAAAAAAAAACAATATCATAAGTGTTATAAATTAGCTAACTTGACAAAATTATTTAGAAAGAGAAATTGAAGAGGAGAATGGAAGAAGAAGCAGTGTATGTATTTCTGTTTTTCTGTGTATTCTCTTAATGCCAGAAATGGCATTTATATAGGGAAAAAAATGCAACAAGTAGATGAGGAAAAGAAGACCAAGTGGGCAACTTGCCCACTTTTAAGTGGACCCTACTTGGGAAAAGGACATCAAATACACAACACTCCCCTTGGATGTCTATGTATAATGTGTCTCCTTAAAAACTCTATAAGAAATAATATACATATTTATTCTAAACACCGATAGATGTTGTGTCTCGTTAAAACCTTACTAGGAAAAACCCAGTGGAAAAAAGCCTAGTGAAGTAAAAAGAGTACACACATCTAGTAATACGTCTTAAGTGTTGCCTCATTAAAAACCTTACCAGGAAACTCAGTGGGACAAAACCTTGGTTAAGGAAAAAAGAGTGAAGCACGTATTTTGTTCCCCCTAATGAAAACTTCAATTGATATTTTAGAGACGACGCATTCCAACCTTATATCTCAACTTCTCAAAAATTGATGTTGGTAATGCATTTGTGAATAAATCTGCAAGATTATCACTTGAACGAACTTGTTGTACATCAATATCACCATTCTTCTGGAGATCATGTGTGAAGAATAATTTTGGTGAAATATGTTTCGTTTTGTCTCCTTTTATGAAGCCACCTTTCAATTGAGCTATGCACGTGACATTGTCTTCAAATATAATTGTGGGCACTTTAACATTATTTTTCAGGCCGCATCTTTCTTTGATAAACTGTATCATCGATCTCAACCACACACATTCTCTACTTGCTTCATGAATTGCTATTATTTTAGCATGATTTGAAGAAGTAGCAACAATAGACTGTTTTGTAGATTGTCATGATGTAGTAGTTCCTCCGTGTAAATAGATAGTCTGTCTGAGATCGAGCTTTATGTGGATTTGATAAATAACCTGCATCTGCATAACCAATAAGGTCTGTGCAACCTTTGTTATTATAAAACAAACGCATATCAATAGTACCCTTTAGGTATCGCAAAATATGTTTGATACCGTTCCAATGCCTTCGCATTGGCGATGAACTATACCTTGCTAGCAAATTAACAGAAAATATTATATCTGGCCTAGTTACGTTAGCAAGATACATAAGTGCACCAATAGCACTGAGATATGATACTTTTGGACCAAGAATTTCTTCATCCTCTTTTGGAGGTCGAAATTGATCTTTGTCCACTTCAAGTGATCGAACAACCATTGGAGTACTTAATGAATGTGCTTTTTTCATGTAAAATCATTTTAAGATTTTTTCAGTGTAGGCAGATTGATGGACAAAGACCCCGTCTGCTAAATGTTTAATTTGCAGACCTAAATAATTTTTTGTCTTTCCAAGGTCTTTCATCTCAAATTCTTTCTTTAGATATTCAATTGCCTTTTGGACCTCTTCAGGGGTTCTAATGAGATTTATGTCATCAACATAAACGACGAGTATAATAAACTCTAATTCCGTTTTCTTAATAAAAACACATGGACAAATGACATCATTTATATAGCCTTTATTTATTAAGTACTCACTAAGGCGATTATACCACATGCGCCCTGATTGTTTCATACCATATAATGATCTTTGCAGTTTTATTGAGTACATCTCCCGAGATCTATTACATGCTTCAGGCAATTTTAATCATTCTGGGATTTTCATGCAAATTTTATTATCAAGTGAACCATAAAGATAAACTGTAACTACATCCATTAGATATATTTCAAGATTTTTATGTACAGCTAGACTGATGAGATATCGAAATGTTATTCCATCCATAGCAGGTGAGTATGTTTCTTCATAGTTGACCCGAGGTCTTTGAGAGAATCCTTGTGCAACAAGGCGTTCCTTGTATCTTACAATTTCATTTCTCTTATTTCGTTTTCGCACAAAAACTCATTTATATCCAACTGATTTCACACCTTCAAGGGTTTGGACTACAGGTCCAAAAACCTCACGTTTAGCAAGTGAGTCTAATTCTTATTGAATTGTCTTTCGCCATTCTGGCCAATCACATCTACGTCGACATTCTTCGATGGATTTAGGCTCAAGACTTTCACTATCTTGCATGAAGTTAATTGCAATATTATATGCAAAAATGTTATCCACCGTAACTTTCGATCGGTCTAAATTTATCTCATCACCGATAGATATTATTGAAAGTTCTTCATTCACTTGAGTCTCGGGTTCACTTATTTCTTCTGGAATATCATCTTTATTATTTCTCACACTTCTCTTTCTAGGATTTTTATTCTTTGAACCCAATGGTCTACCACGCTTCAGGCGTGTTTGGAATTCAGAAGCTATGATACTAGTAGATGGTCCTTTTGGGACATCAATTCGGATAACATCTAGCATTTGATTTGCTATTTTTTGTAAGTGGATGATCTTCTGGACCTCCTGCTCACATGTGCGGGTGCGTGGATCAAAATGAGATAGTGATGAAATTTTTCACGCAATTTTTTGTTCGGTGTTCCTTTTTCTCTCCCCCTAATGGCCGAAAAGTTGTTTCATCAAACCGACGATCTTCAAATCGAGCAGTTAATAAGTCTCTAGTCAATGGTTCAAGGTATCGAATTATGAAGGGTGAGTCAAACCCAACATATATGCTCAACCTCGTTGAGGACCCATCTTTGTACGTTGTGGTGGTGCTACATGCACATATACTACACAATCAAAAATTCGTAGATGGGCTATATTTGGCTCATGTCCAAATACTAATTGTGATGGAGAGTATTTATTATAATGTGACGGTCTGAGACGTACAAGTGCTGCAGCATATAAGATAGCATGACCCCAAACAGTAATTGACAATTTTGTTTTCATTAGCAGAGGTCTTGCTATCAATTGTAGGCGTTTAATAAATGACTCTACAAGGCCATTTTGAGTATGAACATGAGCAACAGTATATTCAATTTTTATCCCAATTGATAAGCAATAATAATCAAAAGCTTGGGATGTAAATTCATCAGCATTATCAAGGCGAATGACCTTAATTGGATAATCTGGGAATTACGCCCTTAATCTTATTATTTGTGCTAACAACTTCGCAAACGCCAGGTCGAGGGATGATAAGAGGCACACATGAGACTATTTAGATGATGCATCTATTAGGACCATAAAATATCTAAACAATCCACTAGGTGGATGAATAGGTCCACATATATCTCCATGTATACGCTCTAAAAAATTAGGAGATTCTATGCCAACCTTCAGGGTCGATGGTCTGGCAATTAATTTGTCTTGATAACAAGCAGCACATGAAAATTCATCATCGTAAGAATTTTCTGGTTCTTTAACGGATGTCCAGTTGAATTTTCAAGGATTCGTCTCATCATTATTGATTCAGGATGACTTATTCGATCATGCCATAGCACAAACGTATTTAGATCAGTTCAATTGCACTATTTTTTGAATAATATAGGTCAAATGACAAAGTTGGTAGTTTTTCCAAAACATATTTCTGGCCTGAGACACTCTTGGTTATACCAAGGTATTTAATATTCATTTCATTTAGTGTCTCAACATGATATCCATTTCTACAGATATCTTTAAAACTTAACAAGTTTCTTGGGGATTTAGAAGAAAATAGTGCATCTTCTATAACATTTTTTGTCCCCTCAGGCAGAATTATATTAGCTATTTCAGAGCCTTCAATCATTTTTGAATTACCAGAAATTGTAGTAACATTTCCTTTTCTTCTAAGTAAGTTGAAAAAAATATTTCTAATCTTTAAAAATTGCATGAGTTGTTCCATTATCAATTACACAAATATCCTCGTAATTGATCATTGATCCAAATAAAATTTGAGGCATATTCATATTTTTCTTCAAAAGAAAATAAAGTAAATATTATAATTAATACATGATTTATTACACAAATTTTATTTATTTATATGGACTAAAAAAATACAAACATAATATGTAGTACAGATAAAATAAAAAAAGAAAATGACTTAAATATTATTAGTCTTATCAATAATCATATTTTCTTCTAGAAAATTAAAGAAATCAGCTACATCCAGATGCATAGGCTCAATATTATCTTCAGAGAAAAAAAAATCTGGATTATTTTCTACCCTCTTTAAGGATGCCTGATATAGCTGAACCAGACGTTTTGATAACCGGCAAGTCCACGACCAGTGCCTCACACCTCCACATGTATGACATATGCTTTCTGAATTTTTCTCAGGTAAAGCTTCAGGCTTTTCACTTTTCTTTTTATACTGCTGATTATTTCTTGGTGCAAGCCGAGCATCATGATCATAATTTATTCTTCGATCATGATCACGACCATGACTGAGATCATAACCTCTTTTTCGTTGGTTATAATTTGCCTAATTCACTTCAGGGAGTGACAAAGAACCAACAGACCGACTATCATAATTTTTCATTAATAGTTCATTGTGGCGTTCAGCAATAAGATGGTGATATAGTAATTCAGAATATTTTTTAAACCCTTTTTCACGATATTGCTGCTGCATGAGCATATTCGCGGGTGAAAATGTGGAGTATATTTTTTCCAGTTTATCTTGCTTAGTGATTTCTTCTCCGCATAAATTTAACTGAGCTATAATTCTAAACAAGGCAGAATTATATTCAGTTATATTTTTGAAATCCATTAATCTCAGATTTAACCAATCATGACGTGTTTGTGAAAGCATGACCAACTTCAGGTGGTCATATCTTTCTTTTAAATTTTTCCACAGTTTAAGGAGTTCTTTTAATGTTAGATATTGTAATTTTAATCTCTGCGGAGAAATATCATGGCTTTGGCACGGTCTTCACTAGATGTCGTATTGCCATCTTTGATAGTATCTGCCAGAACCATCGATTCTAGATGTATTTTGACATCTAGTGCCCATGATGAGTAGCCTTTTCCAGAAATATCAAGTGCAACAATTCAAGTTTTGAAATATTAGACATTTTAAAAAAATAAAATGCTTACCCTTTTTGTTACCTTCTTAACAATATCTGAAGCCTCGTGCTGAAAACATGTTATAAATTAACTAACTTGACAAAATTATTTAGAAAGAGAAAGTGAAGAAGAGAACGGAAGAGGAAACGGTGTATGTATTTCTATTTTTCTGTGTATTTTCTTAATGCCAGAAATGGCATTTATATAAAAAAAAAATACATGAGAAGAAAAGATGACCTAGTGGGCAACTTACTCACTTTTAAGTGGACCACTTGGGAAAAGGACATCCAATACACAATAATAAGGGGTATAAGTATAAATTTTTTATAACATAAGGAACGTAAGTATTTGATTTTAAAATATATAGGATGTATCAATAATTAAGTAAATAGCACAATGGTATTTAGTGTAATTAATTAATTTTTTTTATTCGTTATATATCACACTCTTTCCCTTCATGTTCCTTCTGGTATCTGTCATCTTTATCCAACTGTAACACACATTTCATAGCAAAAATAATCATTTTTCTATCCTATCAAAACACTATGTGCACATTAGAAAAAACCGGCAACGTCTTCTATCTTACGCTTACCGGTGACGACGAGCACCGTTTGAATCCTACTCTCATCGCCACCATCCGATCATCACTAGCCCAAGTTAAATCCCAATCCGTGAAGGGTTCCGTTTTGATAACCAAAGCCGAAGGAAGATTCTTCTCCAACGGCTTTGATCTAAAGTATGCACAAGCCGGCGGCTCACCACAAGCTGCCAACGCTCGGCTAATGAATATGGTGGATTTGTTAAAGCCAGTGGTTGCCGATTTCATGTCCCTCCCAATTCCAACCATTGCCGCTGTCACCGGCCATGCTGCGGCGGCGGGGTTATTGCTAGCGATGAGTCATGATTATATAACCATGAGATCGGATAAAGGCGTGTTGTATATGAGTGAATTGGATATAGGAATGACTTTGCCGGATTATTTCATGGCGATGATAAGGTCTAAAGTTGGATCGGCGGGTGCTCGACGGAATTTGGTTTTGAAAACGGCGAAGATTAGAGGGGAGGAGGCGGTGAGGATGGGAATGGTGGATTCAGCGCATCCTACGGCGGAGGAGACGGTGGATGCGGCGGTGCAACTGGCAGAGGAGCTGGGAAAAAAGAATTGGGATGGTAAAGCGTATGCAGAGATCAGGAAATCGCTGCTACCGGAATTGTGCGGGCTTTTAGGGTTGAAAGATGTTGCAGTTTTGCCCTCACACCTTTGAGTGAGTCACGTCCATTTTCTTTTTCTTCTTCTTTTTGTTTTTTCCAGTCTGTAATTTGCTTTCGTAATTTGTATTTCTTTCTTCTTAAACAAAAATATTGATATTAAATAATTGCTACTAATACTATTTTATGGAGTTTGGACCTCCTCTTTCAAACATGAATCATTAGGATTTAATGGTCTAAAATCACTCTCTTGATTTATATTGACTGAGAATAAAAGATATGAAGTAATGATTGACATTGTTTTTGGAGCAAATCTGTAATAACTGATGTTATTTCGAAATGAATCTGTAACAATTGATCTCACATATTTGATTTCCCCTCAGGTACCAATCTCTATCCCGTCTTATCCCTTCTCTAAATCTCATATTTCTCCATTTACTTGTCCTCAGCTAATTTGATCCCGTTTCTTTTCTATTTTTATCTATACACACAATTATTAACAAACTCATACTTCTGATGAGTGATAATTTTTATGTTATATTTTATTATTAATTAATCTAATAAACGTAAAACCATTAAAAGAGGATCGGTCTAATATAATATTTTAAACGGAAAATTAAGCTCATACCCTATAAAAATAAAAATAATTACAGACAAATATCCTTTTACAATTCTCATACCTCCAATGCATGAGATTCTCGACCAAGATACTGCCGCAGTATTAATATATTGACATGGTATCATTGATGTCTACTTCAATCTTTCAACTACATCTCTATGAAATCGTCATATATTGATATGGTATCATTAAGGATTGTTTCATATAATCATTAAGAATCGTTTCATACAAATATTGAATGATATCATCATATTATATATATATATATATATTATGATGGTATTATAAAGATTTTTCTAAGTCATTCGATATTATATGAATGATAATACCATAGTATATATTTATATTATTATGATATTGAAAGTTCTTAATGAGACACTTTTAAAATCCTCAATGATACAATAACAATATATTGATACCTTATCGGTATCATATTGGATTGAGCTCATTTTTTAAGAAATAAAAATAAAACAATTAAGAGAAAATTATTAAAATCACAATCTTAGTTATTAAACTAATTAGTAAATATATTTTTTGTGATATTCCGTCGGTATGTTGATACAATATTGGTATCCTATAGGACGAGCTTAATTCTCTGTGATATTCTATTGATATATTGATACTCTATCGATATTTTATAGAGTGGACGCGAATATCAACATGACGGTAATGCGCGAATTTAAAAATAATTAAAGAACATACAAGAGTAATTAGTTTGGGTCCAATAAATTCAGAAAAGAATTATTTTGAGATGGAGTATGAGGTGGGAAAATAGGTGGTAATTCACTAATTTTTTGAATCTTTAAATCAAATGTATCCACGCCACGTATTTCAAAATGACTATAAGAGAGGTGCAAAATAGATAAATAGAATTAAAAAAATTATATCCAACTTTTCTATTTCCTGCGATTGAGGTAAAATTTATCTACATGACTCTTGACAAAGATCTATCACAAATTTCACTACTTGATGCGAGAATGACGTAATTTGAGAGAATAAAAGCGCTTTGGTTGACGCTTCTTGTTGAAGGCATAGAGTAGAAGTCATATATGGAAGATGCATTTTTTCCTCCTCTTAATTTAAATAATATTAAAAGAATGTAACTTCAAAGTTGGAATTGTTGACAAATATGAAAACTTGACGCTATCATACTACTAGAAAGAGAAAAAAAGGTCTTTATTTAGCCAAGCAAAGCTTTCTAGACTAGAAAATTTGAGGTTTTGGTTGGTGACTGATAATTTGGGCCGTTTGGTGTACCAACTAGTTTACGTATAGATAGTAGGGTAGGAATTGACATATAAAGAATAATATACATTGTATTTACGGTAAATAATGCTGCTCCGTGGCTGAAAATAAATGAATCATCACGTCTTAATTTGAACTATTCCTCTTTTTTGAGTTTCATACTTAAACTATTGAGAGTATGAATTTCATACCTAAACTATCTATTATTGTTTGAGAAATACACCTCTCTCTTTTATTCCACTCTCATCATGATGTGTGTACTGTATTCTCTCTTTTATTTAAAAACGGAAAATGGCCTAAAATATTCCTAAAGTATTGAAAATGGTACAATAATACCCCGTCTAACTATTTGGTCTATAATACTCCTACCATCCACCTTTGGATCCATCATTGACCACTTATTTGACGGATCAAAATTAAAATAATTTAAATATTTTTTTAATGACGTGGCGAGCTACTATTGGTTACTATTTATTTACTTGAATCATTTTTTAAAACTCACCCATTCTAATTAAAAATCCAACCCAATTAATTAAAATCCAATAAATAGTGACCAATAGTAGCTCGGGGCGTAAATACCCTTGAAGTAGTGGATGGTAGGGGTATTACAGACCAAATAGGTAGACGGGCGGGGGGGGGGGGTTATTATTATTCTATTTCCAATACTTCAAGGGTATTTTAGGCCCTTTTTCGATTTAAATTTTTTTTATCACATTATACTCCAAACGGACAAAACATCATCTAACAAAAATTGAATAAATTATTAGAATTAGTTAAGATTAAGATTAAAGTATTATCATCCCCCTCCAAAATAAAAATTATAAAATAAAATATAAAATATTTTTCTTATCTCACTCCACCACTTTCTCTCACAATAGTTTATCTAATTTTTATCAAGGTGTAATATTTTATCAGTGTGGAATGCCATGTGGCAAGATTTTTTTAAAAAATAGAGAGAGTGCATTATACACACCATTGAAGTGTGTTTATCAAACTAATAAGTGATAGTTTATGTATGAAATTCACACTTTCAATAGTTTAGGCATGAAACTCAAAAAAAAGGAATAATTTAGGTGTGTTTTTTATATACTCACTGTTAGATGACGGATAATAATTAGGAAGTACTTTTATGTTCAAGAGGCGGGGAAGCAAGCTGAGACGTTTTATGCAGTATAGGGTAGGAGGACTAAGAGCCCGTTTGGATTGGCTTTAAGTTGGTCAAAACCAACTTAAAGCCCCTTTTTAACTTTTGGACGTGTTTGCCTAATGCTGACTTTAAGCCATAAAGTTCTTAAAGTCAGTCAAAAATGAAAAGTTAAGATTCCTAACTTTTTTTTCCAAAGTGCTTAAAGTCATTTTCTTTGACCATGGAAATTACTTTTATATCCCTTATATTTTAACTAAATTTTCAAACTACCTTTTTTATTCTTTTAACCCTAAAATTCACATCATAAACATTTTTATCCAAACACTCAACTGTTTATTTATAAAAATAACTTTAAGCACTTCAAAGTTCTAAAAACACTTCATACATAAAAGTTACTTTTTTAAGCCAATCCAAACGGGCTCTAAGTCATGAAGCATGAAATATAAGTTTTATGGATCTATGAAACATTAGTCTCATGTGTCTTTAATTTTATAATTTTATCATAAAAAATAAGCAAAAATGAAATTTTAAATTATTTTGCAAATAAATTCAAATAAATCATCAACAATATGAAGAAAATCATTGTAATTATTAATCGAGTTAAGTAACAACACAAAATGATAGCAACCACGATAATCTTTAAAATGAAATCATCATCCAATTCAACATTGGTCTCCATATCTACTAGTCATTTCCACATTCAATTCATATTTGCACTTATTTTTGTTTATTTATGTTTCAATGGAGGAGAAGGATAGAAAGTATAAGAGCAATGAAAAAAATAGAATAAAGTTATTTTAGGAGTATATTATTATGAAATCTGTATTCTATCAATTTCAGGCATAATTATCTAAAATATATATTTATGACAATGTCATTTTCTATGAGAGTTGCTTTCTTTATTTATATATTTTAGAAAAAATGACTAAAACATGAAAACATGATAGCATAACGTATAAATATCATTACACTAATAATATGAAAAATATGATTTATAAAAAAAAACTTTTAAAATAAAATAAATTAAATTTAATGCCTTGAGCGTACATTTTTATGTCCAAGACTTACACTTTTACATCTGCAACTTACACCTCAAATTTTAAAGCATACATTATATGAATCTACGCTTTTCATTGCGCCCCCAAGTGCTTTTAATACATCTCGCCTTTGAAACACCGTCTTATGCATGCTTGCCTATTTCAAAGAAAAAAATGACTCTTTTATTTAGATATTGCTAATAGGTGTATTTTTTTTGTACAAATATTTCTATATCTCGCATAAATTATTGCGTAGATTATGAGCATTTATAAGCGATGAGAATCGAGTTTAATATAACAAATCAAATGTTACACTAGTTGTGAATAAGTCTATACCAATATGATATATTTTGAATGTACATGTTATTTGGTAAGTGTACTTTTTAGTTGTCAAAATCGTGCATATTCATATATTTAATGAATTATGAAGTGTTAAAGTCATCCAGTTATCTATGTATTATCTTAAATTTGAAATGTACCTCCATATTTTAGGTTATACAATCTCAACAATTCACTAAATATTTCTTATATAGTTCCTATATATAGGGATCAAAATTATGTATTTTAATTAATTAAAGATTATATATTATATAATCAAATACTACACAGATCATAATCAAAATTATATCAATAAATAAGAAATCAAAAGGTCAATTATCCCAGTATATGAAAGTGATTTCAAAAATCTTGTTAATGCACGGGGCACCAATTGTTGTTTTCCAATTGTATTTATTGCAGAATAACTTGTACTGCATTTGACTAGTTCTTGCTTGCCCTATTGGTTATGAAAAATTACTTTTAATATACTATGATTTTTTGTGGTGCAAATTATTGACTATATCAGATATGATTCTAAAAGATTGAAAATAATATTCTGTTTTAATTATGCAGAATCACACTTAATATTGTGCAAAATATGTTCTGATATTATTGCTATAATCATATTTGTATTTATGAGTCTTTGTATATAAATAGTGCCTAATGTATTAGTTGTAATTAGCAAAATACAAAATATTTTTTCAACTCTTTTTTATTCTTATTTATCAATAGTTATCACAAGTTAGTTAATTATATTAATAAAAGAATAATTTATTAATATTATCTCTTTGCTATTTTTCAATTTCTTAAAATTGAACCTCCTACAGTAATACAAAAAGAGTTGAGAGTTTTCTTTTATATTTTTAAATAGACTAAATATATATATTAAAGCGAAGATCAAAGTACAGATTTTTTTAAAATTTGGATCAAGAAATTCAAATGATAATAGAGCAAATTTCCTGTGAAACAATCTTTAATACTAAAGTAGAAAATATAACTTATACATAGATTTATTTACAACTTAAAACAACACAACTCTTTTTGTATTTTCAAATATAACATCTTCATATCTAAATACCTGCAAACATAAGAAACAATAAACAGAGTCAGTACCAGAAACTTCATAAAAAATTAACAAACTCGCTGGCAGCCTTTCAGAGGAAAAAAAATGTGTATATTCAATGTTTGAGGGTTTTTAATGTCATCTGAGACCAAATTGAAAATACACATTTATATATTATGTCTTATTTAAATAAAGAGAATTTTAGATAAGGAAAAAATATATTAAAGAGTTATATCTTTTTTTAAAAAAATATTAAAAAAAGTTGATAAAACTACATTTTACTTTCTAGAAATGAGCAAATTTTTTTTAGAAGTGTATATAAACTATATTTTGTAATGAAGGGATAATTAGTAAAGAGGATCACTTACATTTTTAATGGTCATGATCAACAATCTTACATACATTTTTGTTTAAAATACAAAAGTCATTAAACTTAATATTTATCACTACAAATCACTTAGCTTATGAATGGTTTCTCAGTAAATAAATGTTGGTCGAAAAACTCATTAAATCTCACTAAAAGTCACTTAACCAAGCAATATACGTTATTACAGCATGTGTTACTTTAAATTGATCCTATCCTTTCTAGAACCAGATATATAGGAACTCTTGTAGAAAAATTGAAATCTAGCTAGTATCAATTTTGATTCTTCTTTTTTTTCCTTGTAATTCTTTTGTATATAATCGAAAATACACAAAAATTCTATTTTAATTTGTCTCAGATATTTCCAAGTACACTTACATGCATGATAGTTAATGAGTATCAATGATGTGACTTCATGTTTAAAAGCACATTGAATTCTCCAGAGGATGAATAGTGGCGGAGCCCACAGATTTATGAAGTACTGAAGATTGCAGGAAGATATATGGTGGCAGGCAGCCCGGGAAGGGCAAGATTCAGGTTATCTTGTCATGCAATTTCTTTCTACTTTTGTCCCGCTTTATCTTATTTTTTAAAAACAATTAATCCAAAAATTATGATGTTAATATAAACATATTTTCATAAGAGACCTGCACAATGTAAAATTAATACTTGAGAAATCATGGACCCTAGTAGAAGTTTTACCTATCTAGGAAAGTTGAGGGAATCGAAGCAACAACCTCAACCATTAAGCTAAGCATTTTATATATCAAAAGAGGTTCATTATAAATTATATGCATAAATTTAACTTTATATATAGAATATGATTTTTCAAAAAGAAAATTTGAATGAACCGAAGATTAAGAAGGTTGGGGGGGGGGGGGAGGGGTTGATTTAAAATTTTTGATAGTCGACAGAATTCGGAATACCAATGTGGTGCCTACTTTCAGTTTCCTTGGATTACAAGGGTTTCCCTTAGAGTTTCTTGAAGAATGGTAATAGTAAAGATTTAGTTATACTTTTTGTCTCTAACCAATTGATTATATGATCGATGCAGCCTCCACCTGTATAACCTACACTTCTCTCTCTTTTTGTTTACAATTCTATTCTTGCAAGAGTACAAATTATTTGGAAGATGAAAGAACTAAATGAGTACAAGTTCAAGTGAAGTTGTATAGTTTCTTTAGAGTAGTCGAGAGGCTTTTTATAATCGGTTTCTGATGATGAATTAGCCATTAGCTCTGATAGGGAGAACCCAAGGAATTTCATTCAATCAAGGAGTAGTGATTCCTTGATTGAGTATACATGTCCATATCAGATATGTCCATGTGTTTTCTTTGCAAAATCTTCTTCAAGATATTCTGAGTTAGTGCAGAATACTTATTTCCTTATGTGTTTGATCTGATCCTTCTTTCCTTGTGTGATCTTCTTTCCTTTCTTCAGTGTTCCTCGTTCCTTGATAGATGAATCCTTCTTTCCTTGAGTGATCTTCTTTCCTTTGTTTAGTGTTTTTCCTTCCTTGATACATGGAAGTTGTTTCCTTGATTTGTGGGATGTCAATTTTGCTTCCTTGATCTGCGAATGCTAATTGATTCAATTAGCTTCTTCCTTGTCATGATTTATCTCTTTTCTTTTTTATTTATTTGTACTTATTTCCTGCAATAGAAAGTCAAGTCATTATTTAATATATCTTAATGCTAACATGAACCTCTTTTCTCCTAACTCCGCCCATGCGGATGGAGCAGATAGCTCTTGAGTATTTGATGATATTTGATTCATTAAAACTTTAAAATGTCTATACAATTTATATTTGATATAAAGGCAAAATCAAAATCTAATCTTATAGTGATAGATAAGGGTGTACATAGGTCTGTTTAGTTTGATTTTTCATTAAAAAAAATCAAATCAATTATGTCGGTTTACTAAACTTATATAAATCAAACCAACCTAACGTCGATTTTTTAGGTATTGATTTTAGTCGGTTCTTTCAATTCTCTCGATTTTTCTGTATTTTCAATTATTTTGTTACAATTACACCGTGATCAAAAAAGATATTAAATTAAAGAGTTTGTTCCCTTGATCGTGTGATTTAATGTCGCGCTTGAAGTTCTCAAATGAAGGTTGTTTCCTTGATCGTGTGATTATATTGTTTAATACAATCTCACAGTTGAATAAATAAAATTGAAAAAATATGTAATAACCCTGAAGGGCATTTTTGGTATTCGATTTCGGTTTCGCAGTTTTTCTTGAAAGTTGAGATTTTTGGTAAACTTTGAATTTTAGAGGTTTGGATGGCTCAAAAATGGTATTTGAGGTTATTCGGAGTTTCATGTCTCATAACGGAATTCCGTCAATTCCATCAGTTCCAAAATGTTGAAATAGTCTAGGAGAGTTGACAGAATCAGATTCGAGGTTGTATCGTGGATTTGAGATGTTGAGTTGGAAATCTTTGAGTTTTTGGCCATACAGTTGACTTTGGTCAATATTCGGTGATCGGATGCTTGGAATTGAATTTCAATAGCTTCGATGGATTCGAAGGGTGATTTTAGGCCTCAAAAGAGTTCCTGTGTATTTTTCGGAAGCTCCGAGGCATTTTAGTCTTTTGAGGTTTGAAATTAGTTTGATTGCGACTTATCGAGTTTCAGATCAAGGAGACCTCGAAATTGAATTTCAATAATTATGTTGAGTCTGGAACATCGAATTTAGTAGGGTTACATAAATGCTTTGTGTGTATGAGATTCCGATCGAATCCCACCCAATTCGGGAAATTTTGAGAAATGATTTTTTGTTGTATTTTCCCACTGCTGCACACCCCATGATTGCTAGGGGATTGGTCGTGATCGCGACACTCGCTTTAGCGAGGACCCCTTCGTGGAAGTGAAGGTCAATGTGGGGTGAGAGAGTCGCGAAAGCAAGTGAGTGGCTGCGAAAGCTAAGAGGCGGAGGTCACTACAGCGACTAAGTTGTCGCGATAACGAGGTCCGCTTAAGCAAATCCCCAGTCACTTAAGTGACATCTGAAAGGGTTTTTGGCCAGGATTTAAGCCTTTTTCATCATTTTTGAGTTTTGAAAAAATTGGGTAGGCATTTTCAAGAGGGTCTTTCACGGAAAACCTATTGGGTAAGTATTTTAACCCCTAATCTTCGTAATCCATTGCTTAATTGTGAATTTTAACTGGGAAATTATTAATTTCAATTGGTGAAAATGACCCCTTTTTCAAGAACTTTGAGAAATTCTTCAAATAATGATTTTGACTTGATTTGAACTTATTTTTTGAAAAGGTTTTCAACAATGAGTTTCTAATGCTTAGAGGAACGTTCCCACGTACAAATTTTCAAATTTTGACCGTGTTACAGAAATCAGAATTTGAGCCTTTCTGAACCCTTTTTCCTGAATTTTGTATTTTTTTGTCGTTTGACTTGGTTTCTAATTGTGAAACACTATTTATATAGATTGTGGCGATTCAAAGTATATTCGAAAGGAGAAGTCTCTTGTAGATTCATTGATAGCGATTTGGTTAAAGCAAATGGACTCCTAAAATTCCGTGAATCTATTAGTATCTCGAATTTCCCTTTGAATATGTGTTGGGGAGTAATGGGGATGAGGTTACGAATTGAATCATGAAATAAACTAATCTAAATTGATCGACAGGGTTAATATAATATGATATGTGTTATTTTAGAGATTTGAGTATTATATTCCGTGATCTAGATTTCTATTTGTATTTGATAAAATACTTGATAGTCTGATTATGATTGCAGATTGTTTGACTTGAATTATTCTTCATTACTTGTCTGAGCATGCTAATTGCATTGGTTCTGAAATACTTTGATGAGATGCATATGATTATGAGGCCGAGGTCATTTTCGGCAAGACATTATGAGGCCGAGGTCATTTTCGACAAAATGTTATGATGCTGAGGTCATTTTCGGCGAGAGTGTGTGATGCCGAGGTCATTTTTGGCGAGAGATTGTAATGTCGAGGTCATTTTAGGTGAGGGATTGTGGTGCCGAGGTTATTTTTGATAAGATTATGATGCCGATGTCTTTGCCGGCGATTGCACACATGCATGATCATTGAGTGTGCATATGCATTTCCTACATATCTGTGTGTGGCAGACTTGATACTTTATTTGACTTGTGATTTTTTGTATACCATGACTTCTTATACTGAGTTGTGATCTGAGTATTATTTGAACTGTTTAGCATGAGTTGTTAGGCTGGGCTGATTTTCTATGCAGGTTGTAGTTTTGGAGGTTTGGTTGGGTTGAAAAAGAGTTCGTGCATCCTATTAGATTTACTTAGTTTTGTTAGTCGGCTTGCTGGGTACCATATTGTTTGGTACTCACCCCTTTCGTTTACACTTGTGTAGATTCTGAGCCCGTACCGTGATTATCCTCCTTCTGATTATCCAAGGCTTGCAGGGGATTGTGAGAGATAGCTATTGATATCCAGTGGACTCTCATATTTCTTGTACTTTTATGTTTTACTCTATTTCAGAGTTGAAGACAAATGAAAACTTGTATTTCATTTAAGTCTTGTTTCTTTAGCGGCTTGTACACGTGACAATCAATCTTTGGGGGTTATTTAAGTTGAAAAACTTCTGCTTTTGTTTATTACTTGCCTATTTAGACAGTTTTCCGCTTTATTTTCCATAACTGTTGGGTGTTAGGCTGACTTGTCAGGTGGGAAAGGACAGGTGTCATCACACTCGGATTTGGATCGTGACAAAATAAATATAAAATGGCATCTTCAAGACACTGTCTTAGAAAAATATATTAAAACTCACAAAAAGACACAACACATGTCAATTTTTTTAGGGAAATTTTCAGATATGACAAACCTTTTAAGCATAATTACTCCATATGAGTATAGTTTCCCTAATTACTTATTATGGCAAACATAAATTTTTTATTATACAAATGATGTAGCGCATTATAAAAAAATTGTAGCTAATTATACAAATGTTATACCCATAAATTATTTGTATATCAAAATATACAAACACTGGTATACATATGTATTTATATATCTGGCAAGCGAGATTGAGAAAGGCGAGTGAGATCGAGAGAGAGAGAAGAGGCGAGCGAGAGGCGAATGGTATATGTATATCTGTTGAATTGTATATGTATATTTGTCAAAAAAAATTATATATATGTAACTGATATACATATGTATTTGTATATCAGGCGAGCGAGATTGAGAGAGAGGAGGAGAGAGGCAAGAAAGAACGAGAGAAGAAGGAGAGAGACAAATTGTATATGTATATCTGTGGAATTGTGTATATATATTTGTCAGAAAAATTATATAATGCTAACTGATATACATATATATTTGTTATCTGGCAAGCGAGATTTATCATACCGCGTAAATAGATAGCTATGTTTTCTGCGAGCCGTAATTATTTTAAACTATACCCTAAATGCGTAATATAGTAGTAAGGTTTGTCATACCGCGTAATTTTTTTATTTTTTAACCATATTAATAGCCCAAATATGAAATAATACATGTAAACATTGAAAGTTATAAACTAATTTTAAAAAATACTTACAAAACATATATATATATATATATATATGTCGGTTTGGTTTGAATTCGATTTGATTTTTTTTAATACCATATCAAATCAATGATGATCGATTTATTTTTTTCAACGTCAAACCAATCAAACCAAACCACAAGTTGATTTTTTTATAGGTTTGACTTTATTTATCGGTTCGATTTGATTTGACGGTTTGAATTATACACCCATAGCGATAGTATCATATTAAAGTTTAAATTTTGAATCGTCAAATCAATTTGAAATTTTAATTTATGAAAATTGTATAAAATAATAGTACATAATAAGAGTGAATAATTTATATGGTTACACAACTAATTTTTTTAAAATTTAAAATCACTTGTGTTTATTTATGTCTATAAAATCATTCAAATGGTCATCCAACAAAAGCATTTTCTTAATTTAAAATCACTTATGTTTATTTATGTCTATAAAATTATAACACCCCCTAAAATATTATATGTGGTGTTTCAATTCTCGATGAAAATGATACTGCTTTTGTATTTTTAGCATAACTTTTCATAGTTTGATCCAAATTAGATGATTCAAATTTTTGCATAACCCCAACATTATTATCTACAACTTTCATGAGACCATATCTTAAGATGCAGAGGATAAGTAGGTCAAATAAATTAATTTTTACAAGACATAGTGCTGTGACAAAATAGAGTATTTGTAGAAGAAAAATCATATCTCACTGTAGTATACTCCAAATTAGTTGATTCTTAAACGACATGAAAGTAGACTTCTAGAGCTACAATTCATATGAAGACATCAAATTCTAATTAGGAAGTTATCTTATTCAAACGCAGCTCCGAAAAAGGATATTCCATTAAAAGAAAGTTCATCTCACCAACCACGGAAAAATTTAGATCCATTTGACATCACCCATGACATCGCAATCCTCCATTGAATTTTCAAGATCATCCTTTGTAATTATTTACTTATTGTTAAGTCCCTCCTCCACACCTATAAATACCACCTTATTTTCTCATTTTATTCATCAAGTTTTCTCAACCAACTCTTCTCTCTATACATTTCTTTACTCATTCTCAAATATAGTTTTAGTTTTTAGTAGTGTAGAAATACTATTCTGGTGATTCTTATACTCTGGATATTACACCAAAATGGTTCAGCGAGGAGAAAAGGCTAGGGGTTCAAGAGTGTTCATTGAGTTCTTCAATTCAGAGTTAAGCTTCGGATTTCAGGTATGTAAGATTATTCATAGCATTTGACTAAGTTCGTCAATGCGTCCAATATTTAAATTCATCGTAATTGAATTATAGTTGAGTTTTACCCTAATCTTGAATTCTAAATGAATTATTTTTTCTTCTATTGAGTTAGTTATATTTATGCGTTGAGATTATTATTATTTTTATCTCTCATATTATTGAAATTATTGTTCGTGGCTACTTTCTCATGAACCCTAATTGATTTGATGTTCATGAATATTTTTACACTTGTTTTGAGTAAAGATGTTAGCTTTTAATATTCATTGACAAAAAAAGTGATTTGAATTAATACTATATATGTATTTTATTGGGTTTTGAAAGAGCAAAAGAATTGAGTTTAAATGAATTTGATTAAATGATGTTTTGATGAGATGTAAATGATGTTTTGAAGTGTAATGATTGATGAAGAGGTAATGAGATAAGTTTGATGTTTTAAATAAAATTCCAATAAGACTAGATGATGATGTTAATATGAGCACATATTTTGAGAGTAGTATTGAGTACTGAGTTGGGTAAGAATTTAATTGACTTAAACCCTGAACTACGTAGTCAGGTAGGATGGAGGCTATACCTTTTAAGTTCCAAAAAGAGAAATTTAATGATTGGATCCAAGATGGTGATGTCATTTACCCTAGCAAGGTATTGGATGGATGTGGCAACGACATCATTTCGTTGTATCATCACTAACTCATAAGTGATGGTTGTCGATTAGAGAAACTCCCAACTGAGTAAGCATTGCTTATTATTATTATTATTATTATTATTATTAAACTTGCATTATATACTAGTGTTGAGATGATGTTGAGTTCTAAGCTGAGTCTTCTTGAAAGGAGTTTCTTGATATATGTCCTTACTTTCCGGCTATTTTACATACTCGTACATTCCATGTACTGACGTCATTTGACCTGCATCTTTTTATGATGCAGATACAGGTGTTATAGATCCTCAACAGACGTATCGTTGAAGATCATTACTTTTCAGCTATTTGGGGAGTCTTTCTTGTATTCGGAGGAACTCTTTATCCTTTTATTATTGTTGAGTATTATGTTTCTTTTGAGGTAGCCATGGACATGTCATTGCCACCGTCTGATAGTGTTAGAGTCTTCATAGAAAGATTTTGATGATGTAATTGGAGTAGTTCTCCTTTGAAACTACTTCTTCTAAGGATTATTTCTTTCCTTTGATGTTGATGATGGAGAGTCCGCCCACATAAATATTCTTATTTTTACTTAAGTCTTCCGCTGATGAACGAATGAGTGATGAGACCAAGTAGTTATCTCGGAGGCCAGAGATGATTTCTGAGTGTCAGCCATGCCTAGGGTACCCTCTCGGGGCGTGACAACAATCATTCAAGTTAGACTAATTTTTCATCTCATTAATTATTAACTAACCTTCAAACCTTGCCTTATAAAAAAACTATTTCAACCAGCGCAATAAAATGATCAATGTGAAATAAAATTATGACATAAATATTAACATGATACTTATGTATGTATCTAAATTTGGAGTCCGGAATCTATTTGAGCCACGAAGAGATAAAATTGACACAAATAAGCCATATTTTTCAAATGTAACTAAAATAGGCTTAGTGTAGATTTTTCTTTCGTTTTATAAAAAAATAAATTAACAGTAGGCATTAACTTTTAACGTCTAACTCTTAATGTAAAACAAAACTTTTTCTTACACTTTATAAAGTGTAACTATTTCTTACACTTTATAAAAGAAATTTCACTTTACCAAAAATTTTACACTTTCCTTTTTCACTTTCTTTCTAAGCCCTACAATGGTCCCCAACTCAACAACCCAATGATCGACCCCATATTAAAAAGTCGAAGGTTCTTTTTGAAGATTCTCTGAAAATTGGAGGTTTGTAGCACAACCCAACAATTCGGCCCCAATTTTTTTTAAAATTAGTATCTTGCCTGTATAAAAATTATCACAACCCAATGGGTATATGGGACTTAGGCCAAAAGATATTATACGGAATCCAAAAAAAAGTTGTCGACCTAGTATTATGCATAGTATTGTGTATAGTATTATTAGCCATTAATGTGAATTTTAAAAAATTAAATGCAAATACATTTTGTGTATATATCTTTTTTGTGAGGAAAAAGTGAATGAAATAATATGAAAATATGAAAATAACTAGCTTAGCTCTCTAACATATCTCACTCTTTTTAAAGCAACCAAATCAATTAAAATAAAAGATTTAGCCGATCTTAGTATTTTTTTTTTTTTATGGATTTCCATTTCAAGTATTGCTCCCATTGGTGTTGCTTCCTGAATTGGGTACAAATGTAAACTTATAGCTGCAGAAGTAGGAATAATGGCACCAAAAGTAATATTATTTCCGTAAAGTAGAGATCCCATATACGAACCAACGCAAGATATGTTTATTGGACTCTATGTATTAAAGAGAGAAAATCATTGAGGTATTTGTGTAAATAGATATAATCCATGTAATCGCAGAAACTATCAAAATAAAAAAGAAGTGATAGCTAATGCTTGTTGGGTATTTTGGTTTGACACTACTTCACACCCCCAAAATATTACACAATTAAAACATCTTCCTTTAGGTACTCTCATCACGTTAGGTGTTTCGAGATCGTGAGGGACAAATATTTTGTGTAGGAAAGATCCTAATTAATTTTAGAAATTTGTGGGGCCGGATTGTTGGATTGTGCTACAGATCTCTGATCTCTGCGAATCTTCAAAAAGAACCTTCAAATTTTTAATGTGGGGTCGATCGTTGGTTGTCGGGTTGGACACCATTGTAGGGTTGAGGAAGAAAGTGAAATAGGAAAGTGTAAAATCTCTGGTAAAGTGAAATTTTCTTTTATAAAGTGTAAGAAATAGTTACACTTTACAAAGTGTAAGAAAAAATTACACTTTATAAAGTGTAAGAAAAAATTCCGTTTTATACTAAAATTTAGACGTTGAAAGTTAACGCCACTGTAAAAAAATTTCTATAAAACGGAAGAAAAATCTACACTAAGCGTATTTTATTTACATTCCAAAAATATGACTTATATATGTCAATTTTATCTCTTTATGGCTCAAATAGATTCCGAACTCCTAAATTTGCATATTACAAGCAAAAATAGATATCTTGCGGGTGGTAAATCCCTGAGAGAGATATTTCAACTTCGATGAAGATACGCAAGGGAAATAGAAATGATTCTTTCTTGAAAAAAGGATTTTTATAGAATTAATTAAATAAAAAAAATTGTAAAGAATAAATTAGTTAAATTTATTTATTATATTAATAAAAAGGCGGTTAGAAAAATTATAACAAGAAAAAAATAAGCATAATATTATAAACTACAAAAGCATTAAGTGTTATGAAATCAAAATTTAAGGGAGGATAATGTAATTATTTTTTTAGATTATTTTTTTTTTGTAGGGGGGAGGGGGGGGGGCTATAAAGACTTTGTGGAAATGAGCTTTCCTATTTATACAAAGTTTGACCCATATTAACAAAATATAGCAGGAATTTTTAGCTTACTAAACATAGTAGGGTTTTGTTTATCAGAACGTATATGAAATTTTACTCAAAGACATAAAATTTTGCTCAATTTTTTGTGTATAAAATTTGTATATGATTGTATAAATTTCATGCTAGATTTTTGGGGGAAAAAACAAATTTCGTGTATAAAATCAGTACAAAATGTGTATTTAACTGTATGAATTTTATAAAGTTCATGTTAGGTTTCTGAAAAAACTACACTTCGAATCTTACTCACAATTTCAAATATAAAATCTATATAAATTATGTATGAAATATTATATAGTTGCATAAATTTTATATGAAAGACGTATATAGCTGTATAAATTCTATATAATATTCATGATAGTTTATGAGAAATTAATATAACTATAACAACAATGTATGCCATTTTTATACCATAGTGATACAAATATAATTCTGCTACAACAACCTACATGCTTAAAATATAATTTTCATACAACTCATCATATAATTATAATCACTATTTTCAAAAGCACTTTTCCTGTGGGTTTCGGAATAAGACGTACCAAAAAAATGCTCTCGAACATAAATAAGAGGTGTAGATCCATAGGGTGTACGCCTCAATCTGAGACGTAAGTCTTGGTTGTAAAAATATTATCCTTTTCTTTCTTTTTATTCTTCTCTTTCTTTGAAATATATGAATAATAATCAATATAGAGGGCGGGAAAGACTAGTAGAAGTGAAGGTCGATGATGAGATGGATGATGATCTTATTATATATTATATATGTTATTATCATTTTTGTGTTGTTATTTTTCTCAAATAATAATTATATATTTTTTCTATATTATTGATGATTTATTTGAATTTATTTTCAAAATTATTAAAATCTTTATTCTTGTTTGTTTTCTTAATAATAAAGTTAAAAATTTGAAGATATAAACATATTAGTTTAAATGCATTAGCTTACAAAAATAGTGAAATTTTCATATATTTTGATATTTATTAAATTATTTCTTATTTGTTACAGCATTTAAAAATGAAAATAATAATATTTTTTGAATAATTTTGATCTATAACACCTAGATAATATTTAAATATCAAACATTGTTATAGATAATGCTTCATTTGTTTTGTTCATCTTATTATTTTGTTATTATTTTTTCGTTTTAATCCTGCTTTAATTATACTTTCATTGAGTCGAGGGTCCTATTGAAAATATCCTCTCTACCCCACAAAAGTCAGGCAGTGGCGGAATCAGAAGTTTTGTCAAGAGTGTTCATACTTTAGGACAAGCAAAAAAATAAACTAATATTTTATTCTTTTTTTAAGTTAAAAAATGGAACCAAAAAAAAAATAAACAAAACACATAAGTCTAAGCTGGAACCCAAGACACTAAGGCAACTTTCAACAACCTTAACCATTGAATCATCTTTCTTTACCACATCATGCGTGTTCAATAATTAATATATATCTAAAAATATTGATATTTAACATATATATTCGCATAAAAATTCCAAAGAAGGTTATTTATCTGACCACCCTTGGATGTAGCTCCAACCCTGAGGCCAGGACAAGATCTATATATATCATATTTTTCCTAAACCCCACTTATAAGATGAGATTGGTATGTTATTCTTGTTATAAATATTGTTATATATGTATAACAACTGACCGCTATAAAAGATTAAAAGTTATTGAAACATACAATATTGTTATAAAAAGGTTTGGAGTTAAATTTTAAAGATTTATTACTTCGTAGGCTTTTGGCCATAAATTTTAAATAACTTTTACTTTATTAAAAATTGATGAAATAGGAGTTGAAGATGAAGTTGTGTTTATTTATACTTTTTGCAAAAAAATATTTGGAATAATTTTCATATTTGAATATACTTATTAAATTTAAAATAGGGTAACTTTCATAAATATACAATAAAACAGTTTTGTCTGCATCAAATACAACCAACTTTTCATTCAAAAAATAGCTCAAAATTAGCAATATATATACGGACAACAAAAATAATTTCAATAAATATGTATTAATATTGTATAAATGATGTATAACTATATGTATATAGACATTGTTGATACAATAAGTATACAGTGCAGACTGATTATATGAGCATCTCTCAATATTTCCAATCTTTGATATATTATTCACTTGAAATGATTAAAATTTGCACAACATCAATTTTTAAAGTCAAGCTTGGAACATAGAAGAAGAAAAAGGTTGAGGAGGAAAACAACGAAGAAATAAGGAAGAAGACATATGAAGAGAAGTTGAAGCCATTAATGGCTAAAAGAAGAAGACCAAAGAAGGCGAAGAAGAAATCATAAATTGCACTTCACTTATAATTAAAAAGTGTCAAATGACCATTTTTGATAAAAATTGATTATTGAGTTACTTTGGGTAAAAATGTATAACCATAGAATCATTTTGCTTAATTATTCCTTTAAAATGCAACTTCAAAAGTAAAAAGTCAATATGAAAACATGTTGGCATAAGATATTTTCCAAATTAGAATTTTCACAGTGAAATATTGATTTTCACTATTCCTTCTGTATGCTGTCGCATTCAAGAATTTTGATCTAATATAACCTTGATCTGTTGTCATTAAATAATCAATTTATCCTATATTAAACTAACTAAAAAATCATTAAACATATCATAAAGTATGTAAGATTTTCTTGAACAAGCCATCTCAGCCTTAGAACAAGAAAATCAAATGGAGGCACTGAGAAAGCTTTAATATAAAAGGGAATTCAAAACCTCCTCACAGTGGCAATATTGCACCCCCATAATTTCAATAACCGTTAATTTCAAGAGGAAAAAAAAATGCAAAAAGTCCAGGTGATGGGGGTTCTTGGAAGAACTCTTCACTGTTAAGCAGACTTAACTAGTCACTTCTAATCATAAAAGCTAACCAACAAACCATGAATAATCCAATCTTATACAACTCCCTTCTCAATGATGTATCCTAACCTGTCTTGGGCTTGTGGGTCTTTTTCTTTGGTAGCCTCCGGTTAATCGAGTTCTTCATCCCCACGAAAAACAGCAATGCACCAAGGAATGCCACACACTACAGAAGGAACAAATCCAATTACCTTATGTTTGAATGCATTTCACTTGTAAAAAGTAAATAACATTTAATTTGACAAACCTGGAGGAACTCTTGTAGGGCAATGAGATACTGTGGTTCTCCAAGGTTAAAGTGGCTGATATCATCGTGCAGAAGCGGAGTGGCCATTATCAAGTAACACATCTGCAATATTGAAGATGAGATGATTGAGGGTTAAAACATAGTGTATGAACAAATCTAAACAAAGATGACAATCAATTCTAGGAGACTAAAATTTCTAACCAGTAGAACAGCACCAGTGAAGCTACCGAATACTAATAGCAATCCACCCAATCCTTTTAGAACCATGAAAGCTGCTACCACATGCCTAACCTGTAAAAAAGTGATACACAAATGTCATACCAAAATTCAACTCATCAAGTGAAATAGGAAGCATAGTAAAAAATAACCATTACATCAATTTTTGGTGCCCCTGCCCCCATCTTGGATTCAAGAAAATCCTGCAGACCAGCCACTTTGGGAGCCAATTCCTTTGCAGCAGGCCCACCATCTTCCCCAAATTCATTGAACCTGCAAAATCACATTTACAGTGATGAAAGGCATTGGCTGGAAGAAGGAAATCACCAATCTTTTCAATCCCACATTAGTTTAGTAGAAGGCAAAATATCTGCATCAACAAGGAAGAAGATGAAACTTTTAAAGGGGGGAAAGATGCTATGGAAACTAAAATTCAGAGCTTGTAAATTTTATTTGGACTGTTAAGAGTGGAATCATAAGAAGAACGATGCAAACTAGGACAGGGTACATTTGAGTACCCATTGGCAAACCAATGTTAAGAGTGGTACAAATTTAATGAACCTGCTACGTAGCATGAAAGATGAAAGTTGTTTGCCTATTCAAAAGTTGAATCTGAGGATATTTGCTCTGGCTTATTATGACTAGAGGGGGAAAGGCGAGTTCTACAACATAAAGGCCAGTTTTCCTGTGGAGTCCTAAAGGAGTAATAACTTGGAAAGAAATTACCAACCATCACCAACACAAACATAAAACTTACAAGTATAACATCAGCTATCAAAAATCCTTTTAAGAACAGAAAGGAAAGGTTTCAGCCAGAGCTGAACTATTTGCCCAATACAGCAGCAAACAGATTTCCCACAACAGAAGGCACATCTAAAGAACATCAAGCAAAAGATCACCTTCCTTCATAACACATCTCACATGATTTTTTTCCACCAAACATGCAGCAACTTAGCAACCTTCAGAGAAGGAAGATACAATCTCAAAGTATCTCATCTGATATCAGTACCTAACAATGCAAACACTGGCGAATCTAAGATTTCTAGAACACGGCCACTAAAAAAAGAGGAAAAAATGTATTTAGTGGAAATTGATCCCTAGTCTTCTAGGTAAATAACTCAACATTCAACCAAGTGCGCCATTTAGTCTTCTTATAGCATTGAATGACAACAAATAATATTATACTAATTTAGAAAATATACACATAAAATGCCTGGTTTTACAAAGAGACCACGGATTCACGAGCCCTATTTTTTGTCTATAAATTCGCCCCTGAATGCAAATCAAACAAAACTACAGAGCTTAGATAAATCTTTGTGCAATGAAGTTTTCATTTTAATCCATTGTTAATGAATTCCATGTTATCTTTTTATACTTGAACACTTCTGGTGGTTCTCTCAGACTGTTCACTCGGCTATTCCACCCTATCGATTCTTCCAAATAGCTCAAAGTTACATTTAGTTAAGTGCAAGTGAAGTCAACTGAATCTGATGGCCGCTTACTAATCTATGATAGATCAAAAACCGAATCAACTATCTAACTCAAACACAGGATAAAGTAACACCACAAAGATCAAGGTTCTTCCTCCAGTAATAGACAACTCAGGTAACTGTAATTCCATACACAGAGAGCAAAATGCCCTGAAAGGAGTTATTTTCAATAACCAATTAGCACAAATGGGTCCACATAGACCAACCACATAATAGACTGAAAGACATATTTTCAATAACCAATTAGCACAAATAGGGATTCATGACCACCACATAAAGAACCACCCTCAAAGAAATGATATCATCTATCTAACCTTCTTAGGCAGTTTTCCCTAACATTACATAATAACCACTCATCCCAACAACATAGCCAGTGTAATCCCACAAGTGAGGTCCGGGGAGGGTGGTGTGTGCGCAGACGTTACCCCTACCTTTGTTGGGAAGAGAGATTGTTTCCGATGGACCCTTGCCTCAAGTAAAGCATATCAAAGCAAATTTGAAAAAATAGCCACTCATTCCCATGGTTCAAAAATCAAAATTACGGTTCTACCATGATGAAGGAGAAAGGAAGTGGGTAAGATAATGGGCAATGATGGAGGCTAAGTGCTGTTGGCAAAACACGCTCCTACCCATCTGGTTAGATTCAACTTAAGAAAACTTTGGCCAGAAGCAAAAGCAACTTGGCTCCAAGGGAAACTAAAACAGTAAAGTTAGACTTAATCCCTGAACCATTACCTAACATGAACTTCATCAAGATTTGAAACTACCCTAATACTTAGCCTTGACAGTGCACTAGATACCAAACAGAAACATACCAAACAGAAACTTCAGAAAACAGTTGAGAAACCAAAAGAAGAAAGAACATAATGAACACCCACTTTTTAACTTCCAATACCACATCTTCCACCCAGCTGGAGCTGGGAGAAAAGAGATTCACAAAGCATAAAAACAGTCAAGTCAAAACCAAACATACCAATAGTTAATACCCAACTTTAGAATAATAATCAAGATTCACAAAGCTCAAATCTTTTTCCCTTTAAGCTTCAACAGATCACCAAAAACCTTTCTTGCTTCAACCATATACTCATACTACGCATTTCTTTCAAAACCCACATAGCCAGCAACATATTTGGCTGGATCTATCAACACCCACATAATAATGGAGCAAACCCACACAAAACCAAGATAGTAAACAAAAAGTCCAACATATAAAGAACAGATCTGAATATAAAGATAGAGAGAAAGAAAGAAAGAATACATTTGCCAAGCAGAAAGGATGAAAACAGAAGCAAAGAGGACCCTTCCAAGAAATGACAAGAACCCCATTTTCCTGCTATGGATTCTTTGGCTCTCCAAGCTGGGGCACGACGCTAGGAGAGAAGGAAAATTGAATGAGGAGGAAGAGCGTAGGTGGGGTTTTACTGGGTACTTTATCGACTTGAATTCTGTATTTATTTAAGGATTAAAATATTGATGTTGGAAGAGGTGAAGGGTTGAAGCTTTTTTGTTTTTTTTTCCTTTCTTTCTTTTTGTTTTGCTTGTGAATTTTCTATCTTTTTTAAACATCCACATTTTCTTTGGTTTCATCATAGGACTTGAGACTCTAATTTCAAGTCTCCATTTGAAATTAGTTTTGTTTATGAAATTTTTATCTTAAACATGATTTCAAAATTCATATTCTCTCAAAAAGTAAGATTTTAAATTTAATTTTAATTTTTTTAAAATTTAAATTTTGACTTATAAATGTATAAGTTTTTTGCACAAAAAAATTATCATTTTAAATTTTACGAAAGAAGAGTTATGTTTGACATGGAAAGGTTGTTCATCCATATGTAATTATTATATTAGAAAATAGTTAGTTAGTATTATTATTACGAAAAAAAGAAGAAGTTAGTATTATTATTGCCTAGTGAGTCTTTGTAAAATATGTGTATTTAAGAGTTTGTAATAATATATAATTGCAAGTATTCATTTATAAAAGAAATACAGAGATATGACAGCGTTTTAAGATACTTCGATATTTTATTTACATTTATGATTTGCTCATTTGATAAGATTATATAAGAATTGAGAAGCTTTTAATAATGTTTATAAATTGTGGTGCTTTATATTTGAATACTAGCCATTTTCTCATCGCATCAAGAGGGCTTTCAAAGAGAGGACTCCAACCCTCTATAATCAAGTGATGAATCCCCCCCCCCCCCTTCTTCCACTCCGCCCCGAAGAGTAACTAGGACCAATTTATGAAAATAATACAACTTAAAAAAATCAAACTATATATTCAAATAATATTTCTACTTCAAATCTAACATAAATTCAAACCATATCCGAACAAACCTTACTTAAAAAATCTTCGTCCCATGTTTTTAGTTGTAACTTTTTTCAACTTGCAAGTTAATTTGATTTACACATTCATTTAGAAACAAGTGGTTATTTGTAGTTTAACTTGAAGTATTCCATCAGTTAACAATAATTGATGTCATTGTTTCTTTTCTTTACTTGAAAAAAATAGATTGTAATTTTTCAAAAGATAAAAGTATATTTGGAATACAAAGATACATATAATATGTGGTAGTGCAATATAGCAATTAATTATAATTAGTGAATGTACACATAAGTTGGTTAGGATATCACTTTATAATATAAAAATTTAGGTCTTTTAGGCCTTATTTGTTTTCATTAAAATTAAGATATTGTCTTTAAATCTGAATACTGAATGATTAAAATTATTTATTTTTCAAAATTTGAATATAATTTATTCAATGGCAGGTCGACACTAACATGATTGAGGCAGCTAGAGACATTGTCTTGATGAGGGAAGCGAAGATCGAGGCTTCCAAGCCACCAGTGTTCAAAGGAGTTCGTGATGCACAAGAAGTAGAGAACTTTCTTTAGCACTTGGATAATTATTTTCGACATGAAAATGTAGACGAAGATGCTAAGATTAGCACTGTAATGTTGTACTTGTCAGAGACTGTCATTCTATGGTGGAGACGAAAATCGTCTGATGCTAAGAAAGGTTTGTGCATAATTAGCACGTGGGATCAGTTCAAGGGCGAGTTCAAGCGGCAGATCTTACCAAATAATGTCTTGTATGAAGCAAGGCACAAACTTTGAGAATTGAAGCCGACAAGGAACATAAACGACCATATCAAGGAGTTCACCTCCCTTATGCTTCAAATATCCAATCTTACCAACAATAACTTGCTGTTCTACTTTTATGTATGGGTTGCAGAATTTGTCTTAGAAGGAATTGCAATGCCGACGAGTCATTGATGTAGACGAAGCCATAGTGGAAGCAGAGTTTTTGATGAATTTCAGGAATGAGAAGTATGACAAAGACAAAGTTAATAAGTCAGGGGATGGCATTGCTAGGGTGGAGGAGACTGTGGTAAAAGTAAGGAAGTACATCAACAAACACCACAAAACTCAAGATACCCATAAGTTTAGTAACAAGAATCCTATTGGTTGTTAGACCTATACGAAAAAGAAAGCACAGATAGACAAGAAGGGATGCTACATATGCAGAGAGCCACATAACTTCAAGGATTGTCTTGATCTAAAGAGTCTTACCGCTATGGTGTCTGAAAGAAGGAGCAGGTGCTAAGAGATTCGGTCACAACTCAATTAGGTGTCATTGGACTGTGTGGATCCATCACAAATTTAACTAACCATTTTAACGATAATATACATCAGTACGTGGACTTTATCATCAACAAAATAATCCTGTTTGTGCTCAAGTGAACACTAGAGCAACTTGCAATTTTATGACCAAGGCTGCAACAAAGAGTTAAAGCATGCTCCAACTAACTCTAGTGTTAGGATCGTGAATGCTGAGACTCAAAATGCTCATGGTGTAGCCAATGATGGATGTGAAATTAGGATAGTAGAAAGGTACGATAAACTTACCATTACAAAGATAAATACCTTTGATATTATTTTAGAGCAAGAGTTCTTCACAAAATGTCATCCCTTGATCGATCCTTACCATCATTGTCTTTGGGTCATGGAACGAAAAGAGGGTTGCATGGTGTCTACAGTAACTATACTATACAAAGAGAATCAAGCATAATTTTTGGTTATACATCTTGTAAAGGATCTCAAGAAGGAGGGAACAATGTTCTTAAAAACCACTATAAGTTTTGAGGGAGATAGAGACAAAAAGCCATTGCCGTGTTCCACGTCCAATGGAAAGGAAAATCATCGGAGGAAGCTACACATGAATGATATGAGGACTTGTGGCTATTCAAAGATAAGATTCAAGAGATTATGCAACAACAATGCGACGTGGTTGCCGCAACACCAGGTGGGAGAGAGTGTGACGATCCACCACATCATCATGCTACATAAGCACCACGTAAGTGCCACATGATATAAAATTTTCCATGTGGAAGGCTTAAATAGGAAGAAGGCTACTCCATAGTGGAAGGTTTTAGAGAAATGTGAGAATTTCCAATGGTAAAACCTAGAATATCATATATTTGCATGAAAGGTCCTTAGAAAATTCTAGGCATGTAGAGAATTGTAGAAAAAGGACTACTTTGTATATATATGTAAGGACTTGTATAACAATTATTATTTACATTTTAGCTCCTTAGTGAGTAGTATAAATAGATGTGCATCCATTTGTAAAATCATCAATCAAAATTCAATCAAAGTTCTCTACAACATTCTTCTAAACAATTCTCTTGTGTTCTCTCTACCATTCTCTTATCGATTCCTAGAGTCTTAGGTTGACTTGACATAGCAAGATTGTGAGCAAGTGGTGCAAGAACGCGAGTAAGTTGTCAAGTGCCGCACATGTGCTTAGTAGAAGACTAAGGAGTCATTTGGTGTGAAGGATACCACTAAATAGTCCTGAGATTAAATTATAGTGTCACTCAATTTGTTGTTTGCTTGGTAAGTCTAGGATAACTTATCCTGGGATTAATAATTAGTACTGAGATAAGTTATCCTTCCCCTTGGGTGGTATCGTAATCCCGAGATAACTTATCCCGGGATAAAATAGGTATATGAAAAAAATATCCCTTTAAACTCTTTTTATACATCACTTTTCACATTCATAAAGGGCATTTTTATAAACAAATAATTTATTCTTAAAATTTATGTAATGCATATTAGTTTGAATGCAACAAACCGAATACTCAATAAGAAATAATCACATCACAACTTATCCATCATTATTAATCCCATCATAATTTATCTCGTCATAACTAATCACATCATAACTTGTATTCAAACAAGCAAGCCCTAAGGGTGTGACAATAGTGACTTAAATAGGGCAAGGTATGACATGACAAAACCTTATCAGAGAAAGACACCCGTTTCGCTCTATTTTCATCTCTACTAAGAAAAATGCGATACGTACTAAATATATTTTTGCATATTTGGAAGATTATATAATATCAGACGTATTCAAATATCTTGAGTTAATGTTCAACAAAATGATCAACGTGTCATGTAAGTTAATATAGAGAGTGATATATTTTGTTTGATCAATTGAACTATCTTATGTTTTCAATAAATCATCTTTAAGCAAATATTTTTTATTTAAAAAAATATTGAACTAAGTAAAAGTAAATTTAAAACTGTAAGGAATAACTTAGCTAGTTAGCTAAACGTTCATTAATTAATTAACAGAAGTATTTCTTGCAGATATCATTAGCTTAAATTGAATGGCTAAATGTTTAACAAAAACATGTAGATTACAACATGCATCTAATTTGTATAATTGGTACAATTTACGATGCACTTCGTTAATACCAAAAATTAGATGAACTGTTTTTCTTTTTTGAGGGTTAAACTATATATATTTTGATCAATATTTTAAAATGTATTTTTTATTAAATTAAAACAAGAAAAGTTGTAACTTGTAGTGTAGTATTTTTTATATAATTTTTGAATATTTATATTTTAATTGTTAAATATTGAATTGATCTAATAACTTCAAAAAATAATCAAGTTAACTCTCGAAAAAGCGAAATATAACAACACATACGAGAGCCTGGAGTGTCGACCAGTTCTGTAGGGACATATCTCGCTTGATTGGATCTAGATTTCCATCTCTTATTCTCAACAAAAGAATTCAATTGAAAACTCTACAAGTACTATATATATGATCTAGAATTATATAATGATCATAAATCATGAAGGATTAATTAACAAATTCAAATAGTCTTATTTTACTGAAAATGGCGTCTTAAGTCATTAAATTAATTAAACGAATCAATAAAAGAAAGCAATAATGGAGGGCTAGGTGTATCTGGTGAGATCTAATCTATAATTAAATGCATTTATCTAAGATCTCGCCCACCAAAAATTTAATTGACTTGTTGGTTGTGTAGTGATAACACAACAAAATGGTATTTTATAGTATTACCACGGAGATAAATTACTGTTTATATCAGCTTGGCTCATATTTTAATTCATTCAATAAATTTTGGTTTATCTACTGCTTTTATAGAGTATATATATAGAAATTAGACCGCCTAAAGGTATGCAACTCACGTAAATATCTCAATTATTTATTCCCCTGCCATTCCATGCAAATAATAATTAGGAACAGTATGTTCATCTTATATTGAGTTAAGTATAGGGTTAGAAAAGAAAATAGTACTAATATACATTGTATTTATCAATGAATTTTTTTTGTAAATTTTTTTTGAAAAAAAAAGAAGCAAAAGGTTTCGAAAGAGTTCAATTTACATTTTAATAAAAAATAAATAAAGAGTATTAAGAAGAGATTGGATATTAGTTTCTTCACCACAAAGAAAATCCCTGATTAATTACATAATTTTCTATTCACAAATTCAACTACTTTTGCCAACTTTTATTTAAAGAGGCATCCAATGAGAACATGCCTTACATGAAGATGTCACGTCCTTTTTTTTTCTTTCTATTTTCTAAACTAATAAAACTTAGCATGTGACGTGGGTTTGATCAATTTTATATTACTACGTGTTTCTTGATTCATTTACTTAATAAGAAGAGATTTAAATGTCAATATTTATTACGGCCCTTAGCTATTAGTTATAAGGTTTTGTTAGCAAGTCACTAGTAGGGCTTATTATGTGTTAAAAACACTAATAAGTACAATGAATTGAATTTGAATTCAGTAATTAAGTCAAATGAATTATGATAGAATTTCAAATTTAAATTCATAAGGTTCAAATTTTGAATCTATCAGACCTTCAAGGTAACATGTTATGCACACAATTAGTTCTTCTAGATGCGAGAGAACAAGAAAATGATAGTCGATGATAAATTTCAAACTCAAATTCATAAGATTCAAATTTTAATTCTACATCTAATAAATAAATTGATCTTTCAAAATACGTAACATGCGATGAACGTAATTGGTTCTTCTAGACGATAGAGAACTTCTTGACATAATTTTGCTTCAATAGTGGAGGACCGTGCCAAAACTCTTTGCGTTGATGTTGATAGATGGTGGGCAAGCTGCAAAGGCATTTGAGAGAAGTTCAATATTTTGTCTAAGCATGTGACAACACACATTGGGATTTCAAATACCTCATGTAGAGGTATAACGATTTGCTACTTATTTGGCTCTGTTTTATTAATTTGTCATGTAAAATTAAGTCGAGATATGTCATTTACATATGAAATAACTAGTTTTGAGGGACCACAATAATATTTGAAGAAGCCTTTTTTTTCTTTTCTTATCATGCTGATTGCATGTTGGTCTGTTTATGGGTACATAGTATTGGATTATAACCGTTCAAAGATATTTTTAATATAATATAATATTAGTTGTCGAGGTCATATCTATCCGTTTTTCTTAAAATGTGTCAAATTATTAAGAGTATCAATTTGTAACACCCCCAAAAGTTGAAAAGTCAGTAAATGAGGATCAAAAGATGAATTCCTAGAAAACACAATTTTTTTGCACCAGGTGATCTTCACAAGGCTCAATACAGACCATGAAGAGGACCACGAGTTGTGAAGGGCCACCTTGGTCCAAGCCTACTTACCTGAGTTCTAAAGTGGTGACCACGAAGGGGCACCACGATCCGTGATGCAAACCACGAGCCGTGGTGACACCACCTGCAGGCCTCTGACAGGCCCTACACCACGCCCTCTTTTCACGGACCATATTTCCCTCTATGGACAGTGATGGTCTTCATAGAGGAAGTCTTGCAAACCTCCTGCAAGCCTCAAATTTCTCAAGTTCAAGTCCAACACCACGGACGATCGCCATAGGTCGTTGTTCTCATAACGGACCGTGGTGTGCCTCGTGGTGGGCACCCCCTTCAAGACCCTTTTTTAGAATTTGAAGTCCCCCACCACGATGTGGACCACGACCCATATTGGCTTTCATAGGCCGTGGTGAGGGTCCGTCCAGGTCCCGAATTTAGTTTTTAATAAGGGTTATTTTGGTCTTTTCCTATATTTCATTAATGAATGTGAACGGTTTTTAGAACTATACTCTCATGTAGTAACTACCCTAAGTCCCCTTAACCCTCTCATTCTCATCATTACTCCCCAATTACAAAACCTTCTCTCCTAAGTTTCCTCTCAAGAGTTTTCTTCTTCATCAAGCAAATTCTAAGGAAATCTTCAAGGTCAAGCTTCAATTCTATTCAATCTAGGGCTTCTAAGGGTCAAGGTATGTGGGACTTCATCCATGGGTACTTTTCACCCATGGAATCTCAGGTTTTCTCTCCAAATTCCATATGATTTTTATTTTAAAAAGCCCTAATTTTATGAAAATGCATTGGGTCTTCTTATTCTTGATATATTATATGATTATTGATTAAATTATGCATCCAATTGATATTATCTTCATGAATTATGTGTGGGTTAATATAAGAATATGATCATGCATGTTTTCAATCCAACATCATGATTTCTAAGTAAATTATCCATGTATTCAAGTTTCTACCCTAATTTCAAGTATTAGCTACGATCATGAATTTCAAGTATGCGATTATGTTTTACGAATGAGGGTGACTCAGCACCCTAATGATGTTTTATGAAAAGTATTTGTAATGATGGAAGGCCCACACCTACATTACATGAATCACATGATAATGAGATAACGACTCATGAAAAGCAAGTGAATGATGATGAATGAGCTATTCTTATGAACAAGTTATGAAGTGTGATTATGAAAAGATTATGATTTATGATATTATATGCATTTCATGGGATGTTGACCTAGCATCGAGAGAGATTTAAGATGGGGACTCGATCCAAGGGTCCTTATTAGAAATCTCTAATCCTTTAACTACGTTGCCACCGTAAGATTATTACCAATATGGCCTTCTATTCATGTTATACGGAGTCTACCTTGTCAAGTAGCCTCCCCCTTCTCGATGTGGGGATCATCGGATTCCATGTTATGACTCGCATGGTCTTAATGTCGATTAAGGTTATCTCCCACAAATGTATAGTCCGTAAAATATTTTAAATGACTAATTCTCTCTTTAATTTTATATGAAACTCTTATGATTTATTATGCATTGGTCCTTTTTATGACTACTTATGATTTTACTATCTCTTTAGCATGCTATTTGAAATGGTCATTTGCACAACATAGTTTTACTATGCATTGCATTGCCTACATACTTAGTACATTCAAATATACTAACACGTACTTCTTTGCCTATATTATATCACAATGTAAAGACGGATGCTCCATCCTCTTTCCGTGGCTAGTTGATGTTCCATTGAAGATTGGTGTGGTGTGTCCTCATGCTTCAAGGGCAAACTGAGTTTATCTTTCTTCTCTTTTCATTTTTAGATCATGGTGATGTTTAACGACTATTCTATGTCATGTCATTACATAGAGGTTGAGCTAGGAACATGTCCCATCCCCCGCCTATGTAATTATGTAGAGGCATGTTGGACATAAGTGTTAGAAGTCTATGTTGTCTTGATTCTTTCTCTAGTTATGCTATATTCTTGGACTTTTATGAGTTTCCGCTTATTGTTTACCTTAAGTATGCTTATGATATGCTAAGAGGCTTGGTTGGAGTTTCTTCAAAAATCCTAATCGTCGTGTCACATCCAGGCCCTAGTTTGGGTCTTGACACAATTGTACCTCATATGACACTTTTTTTACACCTCCTAATATGCAACTTTATTTGTGCTTCAGATATCATCCATTCTAACTAAGTTTTACATTACATATCACCTCATATGCAATCAGTTGAGTATTTATGGTCATCAAAGTCCATTATTTTATTTTTGCGTCTCAAAATTAAAGCTATGGTTAAAGATAGTAAATTAAATCATAGTAAATGCGAGCAAAGGCACCAAGTTGGGTTCATGCCATAATATGTCATATCTATACTCATTTTGTTGAGTTATTGGCTTTGATACCAGTGTTTGGGCTAAAATAACTGAGAAATACTTTTAACATGGTGTGATATATTCGCTTTGGCTCAAGCCCCCATATTTTTTAATTACACTTTATATGTAACTTTTATTTTTTCAACTACCAATATGAGACTTTGTTTGTACTCTCAATAAGCTCCCTTTCAAACTAAATTCCACATTACCTATCACCTCATGAGCTTACAGGATATTAACATGTTGCCCACATCAATCGAGTATTTATGGTTACCAAGTCTACTGCTTTGTTTTTGTGCATGCATCTTCAAAGCCATGAATTGTTACATCTCGCACTTTTGCGTATTCGGAAAGAAAAAAAATTTGATTTGCAAGGAATGAGGATTGTGATTTATTTTATTTATTTTATTTAATACCGGTGTAATATTCATGGGGAAAAAATTGATGAGGAAATATTCGAAAAGTGTAAGGGTAAAATTGGAATTTCAAAGTGGAAATACTAGAAAAGGTTAAGGGCAATATTGGAATTTTAACTTGGAAATATTAGAAAAGGTTAGGGGTAAAATTGGAATTTCTCATGAAGGCCTTTAAATCATCAACTCTTAGAACTTTCAAGACAATTCAAGAAAGAAGAGAAAAAATACCAAAGAAAAAATAAGAGAGAAAATCGGCCAAGAGGAGTAAATTTTTACTCCTTGAAATTTCATCCCAAAAATTATTTGCTCCTAGTATTCCCACTAATTCAAGGGTCCTTTATAACATGGTGGAGTTATTTTGGAAGATTGGATGTTTGTTTGGTTGATTTAGGACCTTGATTAAGTGAAGAAGTTAGAAGAAAAAAGCAAGAATTAATCCCTTTTTATTATGTTATGAAGGTTTGCTTATGTGTAGTATGTAGTAATGGGTAGAATTTATGGAAATATGAAAGTTTGCATGGTAGTATAGTGCCATGTATACATGTTCTTATATGGGCAAGATTTATTAATTTTTTTTTTCTTGTAGTATTCTAGTAGTAGTTATTGTGGAATTTATATTGGAAAAGGAAAGTTGAATGAATTTAGTTGAAGTTGCTATTGAAAATGGATTGTAGGAAATTATGTCATTCTAGTATGATTTTATAATATTATGGAAATAAAGTGGTTAAAGTGTAGATTGTTGTTATTGATTATGAATTTGAAAGAAGAAAGTGCATTATAATAGCTTTATTGCATATATGAAGATTTTGGGTGAAATATGGAATTAGTAAGTATTATATAGATTAAGTTGGAATGTTCTTGGCCTATGCTTGAATGAGCTTAAATTAATACATGAACATGAAAATATTTATATTTATTTGAAAATGCAAAGTTGGGTTGGAAGTTGTTGCACTATTTGGAAAAAAAATCAATTTATGTTATGGTGCGTTGTAAATTGATTGTTGATGTTATTGGTGTTGTTGTTGGCATGGTTGTTGACATTGTGGCTGAGTTGAAATCTCGGGGATGATGTATATATAGGGGAAATGCTGCCTAAATTTCGGTAGACAAGTATTGGGTAAGATTGAATTCTTACAACCTTATAATTAATATTTGGTAAATATGACTAATTGTAGATTTTGGAGGAATCGGAAATTGAATTTGGACAAGCGTAAAAGGCTAATAAGGTTTGTAAAGATCTTCCTTTTCTTCTTTTGTCATATCCTAAGTGTAGTAAGTTGTAATTTGAGTCTCAGAAAAAATTCTGCTCATGGGAATCCGAGCTTAAATTTCCTATAAATCCATTGAGTGAAATGGAATTAAAAACTCATGTATGTTGGAAAGAATCGTGTAAATATCCTTAGCTTCTACTTATGAGATCGAATCATTCTACAACCTCGATAGATGACTCCGTAAAGCCAAATATTTGAAATTCACGTACGCCACCTTGGCTTGGCCGAAGGTGGGGCCCACTATCTCTGAAACTCGTCTAGTTTGTCCTATTTAGTTTATTCTTGTATAACATAAAGAGATAACTTTTGCCTATGATTTTCCCTACTAAAGAATAATGTTGTAATCGTCCCCTTATGTTCTAATACCCATTTTGGGACTGCAAATATAATTTCAGAAATGCTTGATATATGTGTTGCATTAGTTTTTCACTACTCCGCTCGTGCATACTACTATGACTTCATTCGCAGGAACTCGGACCGGCTTTGTAATCGTGCGCCCTTAATGTATTCGGCAATATGATGTGTTACGGGTCTCGAGACCTTGCCATAGGGTGGGGTACCATTTATGGTGTCATGATGTGATATGGCATATGATATGTTCTGATGATATGACATGTTGTGATGATATGATGTGTTCGGGGTTTGTACGGAGACTTGAAACCTTCTGGAGCATGATGTGTGGTGGTACCAGCGTCGGGGTTGGTGACCACGTTCCTGAGCCTTATGCATGTTTTTTTTTGTTTGCATTTTGTATATATAGTTCAGTACAGATTTTGGATGTCCTGGGTTGGTAAGTGCTCCTTGTACCTTTCCTCTTAGTTACGGTTGGATACTATATACTTCATGCTTTACATACTTAGTACACATGTCGTACTAACCCCCTTTCTTCGGGGGCTGCATTTTATGCCCGCAGGTACAGACGTTCAGGATCCGTCAGCGTAGGCTTCACACCTTCTGCTACTATAGAGTGCTCCTTTGACTCGGAGCCCGCATTTTGGTATATGTCTTTCTGATGTACATACCCTTGTATATTTGACCATTTGGGTACGGCAGGGCCCTTTTCCATCATATGTTTCCATTATGTTTTGGTAGAGGCCTGTAGACATCAGTGTGGGTTATGGGTCGTATATGTTCGTTTGTTAATGACTTCTGTTTTAATACGGTCCCTTCCATTATAATGGCCAAAATAGCCCATATGTTTGTATATATGCCTATATCCGGCGATGCGCATTCTATCGCCCCTTTTGGATTGATATATTATTTTCTACACGCGCGACTATTGAAATTAAGGATCGCCTGCTATTCTGATTGAAACAAATATTAAATTCGAATTATTTTATAATATGACGATTTGGTATGTAAGTTCGTTTGAGTGTCCAAATAGGGCACTAGTCGCGGCCCATGGGGCTGGATCGTGATAAAAGTGGTATCAGAGCAGTTTTTTGTCGGATTGTCTGTAGGCCATGTCTCGTAGAGTTTTGTTTATCGGTGTGTTGTGCACCATATCTATAAATAAGAGGCTGCAGAACATTTAGGGTGTTACCTTTCCTTAAATCTTAGATCGTGCGATAGAGCTGTGCTATTAGGATGACTCTTTTCTGATCGATTGTTGTATTTTTCAGTGATGCCTCTGAAGAAGGCGATGGAGGTCTAAAGGGCAAAGCAGTGGTAGGAGAGACTAGTCGAATGCCGAGAGTTACCCAAGCTCTTGCTTAAAGTATGCCCGATATTATGCCTCAGTCATAGGGTTCTGCTACACCACCATCAGAGAAGCCTGGAGCAACTTCCCCATTAGCTCCAAAGGCTCCAGCGCCCGAGCTTCCAACTCCTCAGCCTGGGGAAGAGGATAGGGTGCTGAAGAAGGCTGTGCAGTTGCTGACGATGATAGTAGCAGGTCAGGCACGCGGACGCAGGCCGAGCGGTGATGATGGTGACAGACGTGACAGTTTAAGGGTCCATGATTTCCTGACATATAATCCCCCAGTGTTTTTTGGGTCTAAGCCTGAGGAGGACCCCCAAGATTTTATTCAGCAGATGCAACGCTCATGGAGACTGGTCAGGGCTTCTGAGACCGAATCTGTTGAGTTAGCTTCACACAGATTACGACATGTTGCAATTAATTGGTACGAGTCTTAGGAGCTGTCTAGGGGTGAAGGTTCTCCCCCAACTGTATGGGATGAGTTTGTAGCTGCCTTCTTCAGCCACTTCTTGCCCCTGGAGCTACGGCGGGCGAGAGTTGATAGATTTTTACAGTTGAGGCAGCGAGGTAGGAGTGTTTAGAGTACAACTTAGAGTTTGATTCTCTGGCCCGATATGCACCTACTATTGTAGCAGATATGGAGGACAGGATGCATAGGTACGTGATAGGGTTGGATCGTTATTTAGTTGACAACTGTATGGCAATGACATCTCAGGTCGGTATGGACATCGCCCGATTATAGGCCTACGCACAGGGAATAGAGGACCGGCACAGGGGGGATCATTCTGGTAGAGATCATGATAGGAGGCTGCCCAAGAGGTCCAGATTAGCAGGGTATTCTGGAGATTTCCTAGGCGGGCAGTTTCAACAATAGTCTAGTAGGTATGTTCCTCCGTTAAGTCGGGGTATGCAGTCTATCGGCAGACAATTTGATGGTACAGGGCCGTCTAGGACCGACTAGAATTCTAGAGCATCGGGTTCGCAGACGAGCAGAGGTTCTAGTCAGTCTAGGACCCCTATGCCTCAGTGTTCTTATTGTGGAAGATCACATCTCGGAAAGTGCTACCGAGCTACAAGAGCCTGCTTTTCTTGTGGCCGTCAAGGCCATATCATGCGAGATTGTCCGGTGGCGAGCGGTTCAGGTGGTGCAGTTCAGCCGATAGGATCAACTATTTGGTTCATCGTCTACCCCTCCAGCTGAATGTCCTGCGGGACGAGGTGTGCCAGCACCAGCAGGCCGCGGTTGAGGCCGTGGTAGAGTTTCTGATTCTAGCGATCTGTCGAACTGCATGTATGCATTGGCTAGCCGCCAGGATTAGAAGGCATCGCCAAATATTATCAAAGGTACACTATTGGTTTTCTCTCGATCTGTATGTGCATTAATTGATCCAGGATCTACTTTATCATATATATCTCCGCTTGTTGCTGGTAAAATTAGAATAATTCCCAAACCTATAGAGCCATTTGATGTAGCTACACCAGTTGGGGATTTTATTATAGCTAGGCAGGTATATAAGGATTGTTCTGTGATTATATGTGATCATTGCACTAAAGCTGACTTGGTGGAATTAAATATGATAGAATTTGATATTATTATGGGTATGGACTGGTTGGCTTCCTGTTATGCTAATGTTGACTGCCGAAAAAAGGTAGTTCGATTTTAGTTTCCAGAGGAACCAGTAGTAGAGTGGATAGGGAGTACAGCATCGCCGAGAGGTAAGTTTATTTCATACCTCAAGGCTAAAAAGATGATTCAAAAAGGTTATATCTATCATCTGATTCGTGTACACGATACTAAAGTCGAGACACCTGCTCTCCCATTAGTTGCAGTAGTCAATGAATTCCTAGATGTATTTCCGAATGAGCTTTCAGGTCTTCCCCCTAAACAAGAGGTATAGTTCAAGATAGATTTGTTGCCGGATACTCAACCTATATCCATCCCTCCGGATACTTCCCCTAATGAAGACCACAATTCAAATGGTTAAATTTTTGCATTCCAATCTTGTGTATCATCTTTTCAAGAGTTGAGGGTGGTAAAGATTTGGTGAATAAATTTGTTGGATTATCACTTGAGCGGATTTTTTATACATCAATATCACCATTCTTCTGGAAATCATTCGTGAAAAATAATTTTGATGAAATGTGTTTTGTTCTATCTCATTTTATGAAGCCTCATTTTAATTGAGTTATGCAAACAGTATTGTCTTCGAACATGACCGTGGGTACATTGAAATCATACATTAGGCCACATGTTTCTTTGATAAACTGTGTCATTGATCTCAACCACACACATTTTGTACTTGCTTCATGAATTACTATTATCTCAGTATGATTTGAAGAAGTAGCAACAATGGACTGCTTTGTAGATCACTATGATATATTAGTTCCTTCGTATGTGAATAAATAACCTGTTTAAGATCAAGCTTTATTTGGGTACGATAAATAACATGCATCTGCATAACCAACAAGGTCTACACAACCTTTGTTAGCATAAAACAGATCCATATCAACAGTCCCATTTAGATATCTCAGAATATGTTTGACACCTTTTCAATGTCTTCGCATCGGGGAAGAACTATTCCATGCTAGCAAATTAATAGGAAATGCAATATCAGGTCTGGTTGTGTTAGTAAGATATATAAGTACACCAATAGCACTGAGATATGGTACTTTAGGACCAAAAAATTCTTCATTCTCTTCTGGAGTCGAAACGAATCTTTATTTACTTCAAGTGATCGAATAACCATAGGATTACTTAAGGGATGTGATTTGTCCATGTAAAATCATTTTGAAATTTTCTCAATGTAGGCAAATTGGTGAATAAAGACACCGTCTTCTAAATATTCAATTTGCTGACCGAGACAAAGTTTTGTCTTTCCAAGATCTTTCATCTCAAATTCTTTCTTTAGCTATTCAATTGCCTTTTTGACCTCTTCAGGGATTCTAATGAGATTAATGTCATTAATATAAATTGTGAGTATAACAAACTCTGATTTTGTTTTCTTAATAAAAATACAAGGACAAATAACATCATTTATATAACCTTCATTTATTAAGTACTCACTAAGGCGTTATACCATATATGCCCTGATTGTTTTAGACCATACAATGATCTTTGTAGTCTGATTGAGAACATCTCCCGAGACTTAGAATTATATGCTTCAGGTAAATTTAATCCTTCCAGGATTTTCATATAAATTTCATTATCAGGTGAACCATAAAGATAAGTTGTAACCACATCCATTAGATGCATTTCAAGATTTTCATATACAACTAAACCAATGAGATATAGAAAAGTTATCGCATCCATAACAGGTGAATTTGTTTCTTCATAGTCGATACCGGGTCTTTGAGAGAATCTTTGTGCCATGAGGCATGCTTTGCATCTTACAATTTCATTTATCTCATTTTATTTTCGAACAAAAACCCATTTATATCCAATTGGTTTTATATCATCAAGGGTTTGGACTGTAGGTCCAAAAACCTCACGTTAAGCAAGTGAGTCTAATTTTGATTGAATTACCTCTTGCCACTTTGTCTAATCACATCTTTGTCGACATTCTTCGACAAATTTAGGCTTCAGATTCTCACTGTCTTGTATAAGATTAATTGCCATATAATATGTAAAAATATTATCCACAATAATATTTGATCGATCTAAATTTATTCCATCACTAGTAGAACTCATTGAAAGTTCTTCATTCACTTGAGTCTCAGATTCATTAATTTCTTCAGAAATATCAGGATGAATCATATCTTGAACGTCTTCATAAAATTCTTTTATAGTGCCATCTTTATCATTTGTCGCGCTTCTTTTTCTTAGATTCTTATCATTTGAACCAATTGGTATACCACGCTTCAGGCGTGTTTGGGATTTAGTAGTTATGACACTAGTAGATAGTTCTTTTGAAATGTCAATCCGGATACACATATTTGCTGCAGAGATATGTGACTTAGTTATCCATTTCAAATCAGTAAATGCATCTGACATTTGATTTGCTATTTTCTGTAAGTGGATGATTTTGTGGACCTCCTGCTCACATATAGGGGCACGTGGATCAAAATGAGATAGCGATGAAACTTTCCTTTCAATTTTGGGTTCCTTTTATTCTCCCCCTAATTCTAGTAAATTCATTTCATCAAATCGACAATCAGCAAATCGAGCAATGAATAAATCTTCGATCAATGGTTCAAGGTAGCAAATCATGGAGGGTGAGTCAAACCCAATATATATGTCTAAACTTCATTGAGTGACCATCTTAGTGCGTTGTGATGGTGCTACAGGCACATAAACCGCACAACTAAAAAATCATAGATGAGCTATATTTGGCTCATGACCAAATACTAATTATGACGGATAGTATTTATTATAATTATTTGGTCTAAGATGAACGAGTGTTGTTGTATGTAAGCTAGCATGACCCCAAACAGTAGTGGGCAATTTCTTTTTCATAAGTAGTGGTCTTTCTATCAATTGTAGGCGCTTAATAAATGACTTTGCGAGGCCATTTTGAGTATGAACATGTCCAACAAGATGTACAATTCTTATCCCAATTAATAAGCAATAATCATTACAAGCTTGGGATGTATGTTCTCCAGAATTATCAAGGCAGATATCCTTAATAGGATAATCTGGAAATTGTGCCCATAATCTTATCATTTGTGTCAATAACTTCGCAAACGCCACGTTGCGAGATAATAAAAGACGCACATGAGACCATCTTGAAGATGCATCTATTCAGACCATAAAATATCTAAACAACCCACTAGGTGGATGAATAGGTCTACATGAGATCATCTTGAAGATGCATCTATTCGGACCATAAAATATCTAAACAACCCACTACGTAGATGAATAGGTCTACATATATCCCTATGTATATGTTCTAAAAAGACAGGGGATTCGATGCCAACCTTCAGTGATGATGGTCTGGAAATTATTTTGCCTTGATAACAAGCAGCACATGAAGATTCACCATTTGTACGAATCTTCGGGTTCTTTAATGGATATCCAATTGAATTTTCAAGAATTCATCTCATCATTATTGATCTAGAATGACTTATTAGGTCATGACATAGCACAAAAGCATTTAAATCAGTAAAGTTCTGATTTACGATCGAATGTGCTTCAATTTTACTAATTTCTGCTTAATATAGGCAAGAAAACAAGGTTGGTAATTTCTCCAAAATATATTTCTGGCATTAAACACTCTTGGTTATACTGACGTATTCAATATTCATTTTATTTACTGTCTCAACATGATATCCATTTTGGCGGATATCTTTGAAACTTAACAAGTCTTTTATAGATTTAGAAGAGAACAACGCATTTTCTCTAACAAGTTTTTCCCCTTAGGCAGAAATATAGTAGTTCTTCCGGAGCTTTCCATCAATTTCGAATTATCAAAAATTATTGTAACATTTGCCTTCCTTTTAAGCAAGTAAGAAAATTATTTCTTATCTTTAAATATGACATGTGTTGTTTCACTATCAATAACACAAAAATCTTCATGATTAATTATTGCTCCAAACAAAATTTGAGGCATATCCATATTTTTTTCAAAAAGAAAATATAAACAAAGTAAATATTATTATTAAACAGGGCTATTATACAAACTTTATTTATTTACAGGATTAGAAAAAACATAAAAATACCAACTAGCATAAATAAATGGAAAAGAAAATTGTCTAGATTATTGCGGGCTCATCAGTGATCATTTTTTCTTCAGGAATTTCAAAGAAATCAGCTACATCTAGATGCATAGGCTCAATATTATCTACAAAGATAAAATTTATTTCTGGATTATTATCATCCTTTTTCAATGATGCTTGATAGAGCCTAATCAGACGCTTTGATGATCGACATATGCGTTAATAGTGCCACATTCCTTCACATCTATGACATACACTTTCTAAAATTTTCTTTTGCATAGTTTTATATTTTTTATCCTTCTTTTTATATTGCTGGTCATTCTTTGGTGCAAGATGACCATCATGATTATAATTTCTTTTACGACCACGATCACAATTGGGGCCACAACCTCTTTTTCATTGGTGATAATTTATCTGATTCACTTCACGAAGTGACATTAAACCAACGGGTCGACTTTCATGATTTTTCGTTAATAGGTTGTTATGTTGTTTAGCAATAAGAATGTGTGAAAATAATTCAAAATATTTTTTAAAATTCATTTTGCGATATTGCTGTTGTAGGAGCATATTCGCGGGAGGGAATGTGGAGTATGTTTTTTCAAGCTTGTCATGTTCAGTGACCTCTTCTCCGCACAAATTTAACTGTGATATAATTCTATATGTGGAAGAATTATATTCAGTTATACTTTTAAAGTGTAATAACCTCAAATTGAACCAATCATGACGTGCCTGTGGAAGAATGACCAACTTCGGGTGGTCATATCTTTCTTTAAAAATTTTCCACAATTTAAGGGGGTCTTTAAATGTGAGGTATTGCATAACTCTTCGTAAAGATGGTGGCGGGGAAATATCATAACTTTGACACGGTTTTGGTTAGATGCCTGGTTATTATCTTTGATGGTGTCTGTTAGACTCATCGAATTCAGGTGGATTTCAGCATCTAGAGCCCATTAATAGTAGCATTTTCCCGATATATCCAAGACAACAAATTCAAATTTAGAAATATTAGACATTTTAGAAAAATAAAATTCTTAGCCTCTTTACTTGTTTTAAAATAGTTTAAGATAATGGAGTCTCGTATTGATAACGTGTTATAAAATAAATTAAATTAGCAAAATAAGAAGGAAGGAAGACAGAAAGAGAAAGAGAGAATTGTTTTCTCTGTTCTAATTACACAATACACAAGGCTATTTATAGCCTAAGATATAATAAGATAAGAGGGAGCTAAAGCAACTTGTCTATTAAGTGGGTCCCATTTTTAAATGGAGCATCCACTTCCCTTTATTTTATAATATTATATATAATTTAGCAAATATTATGAAAGATAGAAGTGGAATTGTGGGTTGTGGGGATGAGAGTTACAAGATTGGGTGAAGATGGTGTGTTTTGGAAAATGAGGAGAACACATTACACACCCATACTTCTATATATGATGTTGTTTTCTCCATGAGATAAAGTTCAATCTTTTTTGCTTTTGATCTTTCAATTTGGTTCTTATCTTTTTTATTTTTATTTATCAAGATATCAACTACACCAAATCTAGAATGATCAGATTTTATAAATAACTACTTTCTCCATTAAGAATATTTTTTCTCGCGTAATTATAATTAGTTTACCCTATTTTAAAAAGTTACTTATGATATAAAGAATTTGACTATTATTTATTCATATGGTTTAGCATCCAATTTTATGCATCTCACTCGTCCTTAATTAAAAATTAATTTCCAACTTTTAAGTTCTATACTAATTATTAGTTAGTTGGATAAATTTTTACAGGTCCCGAGCCCATTTTGATATTTTGAAGGTCTAAGTTGGTTTAGTTGTGACTTTTTGAGTTTCGGATCAAGGAGACCTCTAATTCGAATTCTGATGATTCCATCAGCTCCAGAATGACCAAATTAGGTTATTAGCATTGTTGGCATATTTGGTTTATTTTTAGCATGTTCCGAATTAATTTCGAGGGTCCGTTCGGAGACTTTAAATAATGTAAAAATCAGAAAAATCTGGTGGAAAAGTGCAGATTTTTTTGATTTTTCTCTCAACATTGAACCCTCATTTCTTGATCTTTTCAAGTCCAAATTTGGCGATTCAAAAGGCTATTTTAAAGAGAATTTCACGGGGAGTCCATTTGTGAGCTCAGAATCTTAATTAGAAGCGTTGTTGGGGGTAAGATTTGATGTTTTAGATGCTGCCTCAATCATTTTCGGATTCAGATTTTTATAAACTTTTGAAGATGATTTCTTGGCTATATTTTATCCGAATTCAGTGATTCAAAGCTCTAAATTGTGTAGTTTTATCATAGGAATTCATTGGTGAGCTCAAAAACTTGATTAGGAGTTTTGTGTAAGGTAAATTCGTTAATCTAGCCGTTGCCTTTATTATTTTCAAGATGGAATTTTAATGAATTTGGAGGATTGTTTCTTGGTCATCTTAGCTCCATTTTTAATGATTCTTGGGTCTAAATTGTGAATTTTTCTGCAAAAAACATCATTGTGATATTATCCTTTACCAATTTCTGTAGTTATTATCTTTCAAAATATATTTAAATTAAGATTTTAAAGGTGGGTTATGAGATTTTCTTCCAAGTTAGAAAATTGTATTTTCATAATTTGGAACTCGACTCTTACTCTATTTTAATGAATTTTTCAGCCACAGACTCTACTCAACATGTAGAACATAATTTTCAAATGAAATTTTAGATTTGATCCTTTTCGAAAATAATTAATTTTTGGACTATTTTACCTCCAATTTTGAAATCTATCAATATGGGTGTCATTGGACTCCTTGTGATGTGTATGTTTCATTGTTGATAATGAGTTGTCATTTCAGACGTTGAATTCAAGAGTTTCTTATTCGATGGAGGTATTCGGGTTCAATTTCGACAATTAAGGTAGGTTTGACTATTCTTCCTTGAGACTGAGATGAGGTAATTAGTCATTCATATGTTATAGACTTTAGTATGAGATTGTAGTATGAATTGAGAATGATATATATATATATATATATATATATTGATGACTGTGTGAGGCTTATTTATTAATGTGTTGTCATGTGAGGGCTTATTAGTATTACATAGCCCGTGTGGGGGCCTTATTTGTTATCTTAATTGCTTTGATAGCATGTGATTCATGATTTTCCTGTGAGAGAGGCTTGAGGATATTATTTGACTTGTCATGTCTGCCTGAAGGGTTGAGTTGGGGTGTTTTGAGCATGCTTGTATATTAAAATATTGTTAAGAAAGAGCTGAATATTTAAATTGAAGTATTTCCTTCCATTGCTATTTATTGAGGGTAAATATCATGTATAGGTTAAGTTTTGAAAACTTTGAACCTTGTACTACATGTTGAGTTGAATATTGCTTCTATGCCACATTTGTTTTGATATATTCATCCTCATTCATCATATCATAAAACATGAGAAGTTGAGAAATATGAAAAAAAATTTGAGAAAGAAAATGAAATACCTTTAAACCATTGTATCTTGAATTCCTGACCGAGATAGTTTTACGGTCGGGTAGTGGATATATTGTGATCCCTTGACCACGAGGAGGTAATAAGAATGATGAAATATTGTGATTGAGGTATATGGTCTGAGAGACCCCATAGGTCCTGCTTGGTAGCACAGCTCAGCAGGTGTATACGGCAGGCTGTGCGACAGTCTTGATTCCACCGTACCACTACATCATTATATCATCATATTGCATTGCATTGATATATGTACTGCTTGAATTATCTGGTTAATTATGATTATGAGCTGTGGTTATGAGATTAATTTATTTGCTTCATTTTATATAAATTGGCGGCACTGATGCCGGAGTGAGACTTTTCTGTATGCAGGTAGAAGCATTGCTTACTTTATTTCATAAGTGTGATTAAATCCTTATACTTAGTCGACTAAAACTTACTGAGTACATATGGATTGTACGCACCCCTACTTCTGTGTCTCTTTTTGATGCAAATACTAGTTAGTGTACCTCACGTGACAACTGATATTCTAGCGGATTGTGTATTCTTAGATTAATGGTGAGATCTCGGGTTTTAGATTGCCACTAGTCTATTTGTATTTCTCAGTCGAGATTTATGTTGTATCTACAGACTCAAACCTTGTATTAGATGTTGTTTATACTTATGACACCAAATTTTGGGATAATTTCATTGTTGACCGTTTATTGTGCATAATTGTGGCCTGACTTCCCTTTAAGAGTCTCTTATGGTTTTATTTTTTTGGGCTTAGGCATTGGAATGAGATTTAGGATGTGTGCCATTATGATCTCGAATTTTGGATAGTGACAGTTTCTTATGATCATGAAAGTGTACATGATCGAATAGGTTTGGGTCTTTTAAAATACCAAATCAAATTATTTGTGCGGGATTTTTAAATCTATACATCAAATCAAACTAATTAAACTTGCATATTTCAACCTCAGATTTTTTGGGTTTTTTTGGGTTTTTGGGTTTTTCAGGTTGTTCCAAGATTTTTTAGGAATCACATAGTGTAGAGGGATAATTATCATTTTTTCCTACACTTTTTCAATTTACAGAAATCTCTTTGAAACATGGTAATATGAATACATTAATTCAGTAATTTGGATATATTAATTTAGTAATCCAGATACAATAATTAGGATTTTATGTATCAACAGGTAATATTTAAAACATGATATATTGAACATAGAGATAATTTATGAATCAAAATTAACGTATTCGACAAAAATTTTAAAAATTATCAAGAAAAGGTGTTTACATGACTTGTAACATCTGTCATGGAAAAAATCACAACAAAAGGAGTTGTGCTTTAAAGGTATGTAATTTTACATGTTATTCCGTATTTATGGTTTAAATTTGAGTTGTGTGACTTATTATCTATTTGATGTTGTAGGATTCTAATTCTACTGGATAAAGTAATGAAGCAGGTACTTTAGTGGTACCTCCTAGACCTAAGAGAAGGCCAAAGAAGACACTGCTACTAGTGAAGCACCTGCTACTATTGGAGCACCTCTTAGACCTAGGGGAAGGCCAAGAAAAACAAATTTTAATCCTGATGCAACTCTTAGACCTAGGGGAAGGCCAACAAAAACAATAAATAATGATGTTGATGCTGAGGCACCTTCACGAGATAGTGGAGGGACTATAGGCAAAGATATGACTTTTGAATCTAATGTAGCATTAACTATAAGCAGAGGTTTAACTTTTGAACCTGTTACAGCACCAGGAAGAGGTATAAGAAGAGTTGCTACTACACCTGAAAAAGGAATAGGCATGGAAAGAGCTGTTGAAATTGGAAGGGCTACTGCCTAAACCACTTCTTCACTTAAAAGAGGAAGAGGCATGGGAAGAGCTGCTGGAATTGAAAAGGTTGCTGCTACAACTACTTCCTCAACTATAATAGGAAGAGGCATTGGAAGAGCAGTTGGAATTAAAAGGATTGCTTCTACCTCCACTTTCTCAACTGTAAGAGGAAAATACATTGGAAGGCCTAGGAAAACACCTCTAAGTGGCATAGAAATGCCAATGAGGGCATCTTTATATGAGTGGTTTGAAAATCCAACAAGTTACACTACAAATGCTCCACCAAATTCACCTGTTTCACCTATTCATTCTCAATGCAATGCAGTACCTAGTAAAAGGTCTAGAACAGTTGGAATGAAAGTTTTCATTACTGAAAATGATTTTACAACATATAATGTAAGTCCTAAAAAGTTCTGTTAACTTTGTATTAATTTTTTTAATATTTATGTCTTAAATTTATTCCTACATATTATAGCATGGACTCCCAAGTAAGGCTGTTCAAAATCGTTCGCTACCGATAGCCCAACCGCAAAATTAGCTTATTGGTATTGGGTTATCGGATTAGCAGGTGGGGAATAAATTTAAATTTTATAATTAATGGCTTATCGTTGTAGGGACGAATTACTCAATTTTGTAATTGGATAAACCGTTAATCCGTTAAAAATTTATTATATTTTAATATATTTTATCCCTAAACATATAAAATATGTATAATATTGATAATTTTTATTTGTAAACCTAAAATAAGGGTCAAGCCCATTTAACTAAACAGGCCTAACCAATTTAATTAAATAGGCAGGCCCATTTATACTTTTAAAGTGGAAACTAGAAGGCAGAAGCCCTAAGCCCCTAAACTCTTCTACTGAGTTCTACAAACTTGTCTACTTCCATCTTCTGCCTCTTTAGTTTAGGTTTAGCTACTTGTCCTCAACTCTTCTTCAACTCTTCTACAGAGCTTTAGGCCGCCGAATTTGCAGTAAGGCTTCTTCAACTCTTATACATCTGTAACTGTAAGGCTGCTTTCAAAATTGTAGTGCTTTCTTCTTGTTCTTTGTGTACTCTCGACTACTTATAATGCATGAAATAAGCAACTTTTTCTCAAAGCAATCTTAAAACTCTCATCTGTTAATAGCAAAATGAAGTCAAAGGGTAGAGCTACCATTGATGTTGGAGTTGATGATATCTTTATGTAGTTGTAAAGATTGTTTAATTTTCCCCTATTTCTCCATGATGTGAGATGATTTTACTCATCAAAAATATGAACTTTCTCATCATGGTTTGTAGGTGTTTGGACATGAATGGTTTATATTTGAAAAAAAAATGGTATTTGAAGTTAAGTTGAGAAAACGTCTACAAGTTAAAGTTGTGTTTGAACATGAAAATAGTACATTTGAAGTTTTGTTAGTGAAAACTACTAAAACTATTACTTATCTGAAATGACCTTCAAACATTATTGTATAATTTTGAAACTAAAAACTATGGAGATCACATTAAGTAAGTAAATAATTTTATTTTTCTCGCAGTAAAAAGATTGATGTTATATATTTTGTGTTTGTTAAAGCTTCATCTTTCTCTTCAATTCATTTTGGAAAAACATTTTTCTGTTGTGCTTTAATATCTTGAGCCCTCGACTATCTATGAATACAGAGACGCAAAGTCTTAAACTCTTAATTTTCTAGCATGGCTGAACAAAGTGATAAGGTGATAGGTGAAAGTGAAGCTTCAAATGCAGCAAGTCATGCTGAGATAACTCTGTCAGCTAGTGCTAAAAGAAGTAGAAAAAGGTCTGCTGCTTGGGATTATTGTACAGAAGTTGAAACTTTCGAAGGTACGAAAGCAAAATATAGCCATTGCTATACTTTGTACTATTTTAAGTCAAGAGATGGTACGTCGACTCTTATTGATCATTTGTTGACATGTCCTAAACTTCCTACTCCTCTTGTTGATAAAAAACAATCAACCATAGGCTTTAAATCTATTCTGGGGGGTAGTCAAGATGATGTAGTTGTTGTCTCTTGGAAATTTGACCAAGAAGAGTGTAGGAAGGCTTTATGTCGTATGGTAGTAGTTGATGAACTTCCTTTTAGCTTTGTCAAAAAAGAAGGTTTTAAAGAATTTATAAAAATGGTTCAACCTCATTTTTGGATCCCTTCCTGTAGTACTGTAACTAGGGACTGTTTTAATCTATTTAATGAAGAAAAACAAAAGTTGAGGAGGATTTTATAGAAACAAAACAGAGAATTTGTATTACCACTGATACATGGACTTCTATATAAAGGATTAATTACATGTGTATCACTGCCCATTGGATCGATAGTGATTGGAACATGCACAAGAAAATACTTAATTTTTATCCTATTATTAGCCATAAAGGTGAAGATATGGCAAATGGTATTAGTAGGTGCTTACGTGAGTGGGAGATAAATAAGATCTTTACTGTCACAGTTGATAATGCAAGCTCAAATGATGTGACAGTGAAAGAATTGTCTAAGCAATTAACAAAAATGGGAACTAATTTGATGAACGGTAATCACCTTCACGTGAGGTGTATGGCTCATATCATGAATCTTGTTGTTCAGGATGGTTTAAAAGAATGCTCTTTGTCTATAGAACGTGTTAGACATGCAGTTAGATATGTTAGGCAGTTCCCTGCGAGGTTGAAAAGATTTCAAGAAAGTTTTGACGATGAACAACTCAATTGCAAAAAATCTTTATGCTTAGACGTTCCAACTAGGTGGAATTCCACCCATCTGATGTTGAGTAGGGCTGTTGAATTTGAGAATGCATTTTCAAATTATGCTTCCCGTGAAATTGGTCTGAAACATTATCTTAAAAATTCTTATGTTGAAATTGGAATCATTGCTGGTGATCTTTTGAGTAGTGATTGGGTCCATGTGAAAAGAATTACGAGATTTCTTGAGATATTTTATCTTCTTACTTTGAAAATATCTAGATCACGTTATGTTATATCAAATATTTATTTTCTTGAAATTTGTGTTGTTGCTGTTTATTTGAATCAATTGATGGCAAGCGAAGACACTAGTTTAAGTGATATGGCAAAAAAGATGAAAGAAAAATTTAATAAGTATTAGGGAGATCCAGCAAAAATGAACAAGATAATTTTCATTTCGTGTATTTTAGATCCTCGTTACAAGCTTGAATCAGTTAGCTATGCACTTGTAAAGATGTTTGGGGAAAAAAGGCCATCTATACAAGCAGAAATAAAGAAGTACATGACTTCATTATTTAGCGAGTATGTAAAATCAAACTCAAAAGGTAGCGTGCTTGCTCAATCTTTACCTTGCTCTTCATTGGACACTTCTACTTTCGGGCTTTCTAACAGTCAAGTAAGTACCCAAAGTACAGGACTTTTAGAATCATTCATGAAAGATCTAAAGAACTATAAAACAGCGAATGGAGGTGTGGATGCTAGAACGGAGTTAGATAAATATTTGGGTGAAGAAATTGAGGATGATAGTAAAGAATTTAACATCCTAAACTGGTGGAAAATGAACTCAGCTAGATTTTCTATTCTTGCTGAAATGGCTCGTGATGTATTAGTTGTACCAATTTCAAGTGTAGCATCTCAATCTGCATTTAGTATGGGAGGACGTCTTCTTGATTCATTTAGGAGTTCATTGACTCCTAATTTAGTGCAAGCTCTAGTGTGTCTTCAAAATTGGCTTCAAAGTGAAAAATTACAACAATCTGTTAGCGTTGAGGAAGATCTTGATAATCTCGAACAGCTTGAACAAGGTAATGATACTTTTTATTATATTTATTGTATATTATTGTTGTACATGGTTTATACTTATTACATGACTCATTATGATAATTTTCTTTTCAGATTTAGCCAGCGCTGGAAAATACCCTACACCTACTGTAGTTGACATATAAATATATATGTTCTCGTCGTTTTGGTCGAGTTCAGATTTGCTGCCCAAAACCAGGTAATTTTCTCTTTATTTCAGCATTTTTGTTTGCTTTTAGTTATTGTTTTGTTCATTTGACAAGTGTTTGACATTATCTGTTTCAATATAAATAATTAAACAGATACTTTTGTGAAGTTTTCTTCTTATTTTTAGCGTTCTTTTATTTGCAGTTTTATACGTTGTTCTTTCTAGAATTTTTTTTAGCTCTAGTTGAATGGTATTTAATAGATGATAGATTATGGTGGGACTTTCAGATACTGCTAATCTGCTATGTTTGGGATCCTACTACTTATATCGTTGCTATTCGTCAATAGTTGTGTCTTCTAGGATGAACTCGAGGCTGAATAATTGTCACATTTAGGCAGCTTACATGTACATTTTCGCCAAAATTTACTTTATTTGAGTCTTTGATGTTTATTGCATTTCTGGGCTTATCATTTTGAGCATGCTGCAATTATTTGTTTGAATGATCATGGTAATTTAGATTAGTTTATTTTCAATGTATCTTTCTCTTAAGTTCCATTTGAGCCAGATTTAAACTCTAAATCATTTGGTATAAATGTCCAGATTATTGTCGATCATTTGGTTTCTATTTAAACTACTTCAAAGATTATTGTCCAGATTTAAACTACTTCAAAGATGTTTTCGTTTAGCTGATATATCACATAATTATTAATTCCATTCCTCCATATTTGGTTGCAGTTGAATGAGTTACAGGAGCTGAAGCCTGAAGGTATAATGCAAGCCGGAATAAATATATAGTAAAGTAGATTTAAATATCGAGTTTCTCTATCTCTCTCTCACTCCCTATGTGTGCGCATACATGCTTGTCTCTTTAATATGATTTGTATTCATTTATTGAATGCAGGAGAACTAAAGAAGAATGTGTTTCCACAAGAAAAGAAAGACGAGCAGAAAGCTGTTTGAGTTGATTTTGATCAGTAATGGAGTTACAGTTGCTTTTATATGTTAGTGGTTTTATGACTTAGGTTGTCTTCAATGCATTTCTGATGAAAATTTCCAATAGATAATGATCTTTTGCACCACTTCAGGAGCAAGAGACTGTCAAGTTGTGTAGTGTCAACTGTGAACTCTTCTTTAATCTTGACTGACATGGACTGGTGGCTGATCTGTAGGCCTTTATATTGTGAATATATTGTGAAGGTGTGAATTTTAAGTGGCTGTAGCCTGTAAGCCTATATATTATTGTTAATCTGTTTACAATTTCACATATGACATTGATTATCTGCTTACCTAAATTACATTGTGCATGCCTGTTGTGAAGGAAAATTGAAGTAAGTAGCAGAAATTTTACATGTTATCATACCACCGATACACCGCCCGATAACCGTCTAATAATTGCTAATCAGATACCAATCCAACCGATATCTTATAGGTTGGCTAGCGGATTAGTACTTTTAAAAGCCGATAACCGTTAAGTCAAATCGTTAAGCATAATAATCCGTCCAATCCGCCCGATAAGCACCCCTACTCCCAAGTAGTAGGATAATACATACTAGTTCTGGACAGTCAATAAGGTGTACTGATGTTACTTGGACCTTAGTTTCAAACCAAGAACTGGAGTAAGGTGGAAGGGGAAAAAAGCAATGACAACAAACCAACTTAAAGTGATGAGGGAAGAGATGAGATTGAACAAAAGACAGAAAATGGCTTCTTCAATTTCCAAGGAACAATGGAAGTAGGGAAAAGATCAAAGGTGATGTTTATTTAAACAATCTAATTTAGTTTAATTGTTTTTGTCATACAATCTAATTTAGTTTAACAAGGTTGTATTTTTGGAAGTTGTGATGGTTCCACTTATACATCTATGTTGACTTGATGCACTGATTTTGTATGAACCAACTTATGTTACATTTGTTATTATTAATGGATGTTTACCGTTTGTGCTTACAGTTTGTGTTAACACTTTTGTTAAATTTGCTATTATTAATGGATGTTTACCATTTGTCCTTACAATTTGTGTTAACCGTTTGTGCTAACAATTTGTGTTAACACTTTGTGTTTGCACTTTGTGTTCATCTATTAAATCAAATATTCAGTTAAAACATAGAAACAAGGATTCAACACAAAATCAAGTTCATTGACTTCAAGAATATTACATTCAACACAAAATCAAGTTTATTGAGTTCAACCTTACAAACTAGCTAACATAAACACTCTAGAACTTACATCAACACAAGAAAATGCTTCAACTAGCTATTTTGATCCAAACAACAACATACAAGATCAAGAGACACAATATGAAAATTCTATTGAAGCTACAGTAGTTACTCCCTTTCTTCTTCACTTCAATCAATTTCTCTGTTGCATTTTCCATCACCTCATTCGCACTATATTATTCTTCTAACTAGATAAATACAGATTGATCTTCCATCTCCATAATTTCTCTATCATTGTAATCAATCATTTCTTCCATCTCCTTCATTTTCTTCGCATTTGTAATTAATAGTTCATTCATGTCATTCATTTTCTTCACCAACTTTGGAATGATGAACTTAGATTGTTCATTAACCACACCATCCCTCCAACGAAAAAATTTACTCTTTTCTAATTCATAGTATAGGTAAAATTAGAATCTTCTGCCTGGATTATTATCGGACCAAGAAGTTTTTAAAGGGAGTAACAAACCATGAAAGCATCTCACTTCCTCATTCAATTTTGGATCATCCTTCTCAAAACAAATGTTATTCAAATTCAATTTTACCTCTTCCATGGCTAACCCTAATAAAAAAAATCAAAAATTAGAGAGAAGAAATTAGAAGACCTAATTAAAAATCGAGCAAACAAGACAAACAAAGCAATCAGAAATTAAAGAAAATAATTCGTTAAAGCTTACCTCTTTGAGCTATGGTAATTTGTGTATAAGTGAAGACTAGAGGAAGAAGAAATAGGTAAAAATATTATTACAAAATAGGTAAAAAGAGTTAATGAATATTATTACAAAATAAATTTTAAATTTATTGATACGTGACAGTTAATGATAGGCTCATAAAGTATTTTTTTCATGCTCTACGCATCCGTCGTGCGTGTATATACGCAGTGGTCCAGCTGGGCACATATATACATATAAATTGCAATATTAAATAGTATAGGGGGAGAATAGGACCCGTCCAAAGTTTAGTATTGTAATAGCAATTTTCGTCAAAGTTTTTTCAGACTATTATCCCCCAAAAATAATAATGAAATCACATAAAATAAATATTACAAATTAATATGTCATAATGAAAATGATCAAAATTTAAAAGTATTAAATCATGCTAAAATAAGTCTAATAAGTATTAATTACATTACTAACATTGAAGAAAAACTTTTTTATTTATGACAAGGGAAACCCACAACTGCTACCTTTTTTGGTGCGCACAGGGTAAAACCTCCATTTTTATACAATAGTTCGCAAACCACACAGAAGAGGTAACCCGCACTAGACAAGGCTGGAGCGACGAGCTCAACCCACAAGGCAAACCCCTTGTTTTCGCTGGCAAAGGATTTCGATCTTGAGACCTCCAAGATGAAAAAAAAAACATTAAAGAAAAACTAAAATTAGGTTATATATTTTAATTGTGTAAAGCAATGTAAACTAGAGAACAAATATTCAACATTATTGTCATCTTAGTATTGAATAATTTTTTCTTTGTTAGCATTGGTATTGATTTGATTTTGATTTGAGTTTTATTAAAGTTAGTAATATATATGGACTATAATCTTCATTGGACCACTCAAAATTCTAATTTTCAAACTTAAAATAATATGTTAAAAGATAATAACTATGAAAAAATATAAGAAATATTTATAAATTATATCAAAGTAAATATTTTTATGTACAAAATAAATCTTAAAAATTATATATATAATGTCGGGTTAGTTTGATGTCGGATTGACCTTTTCTAATTTAAACGAAACCAACCCAACTCAAGTATCAAGCTTTTTCTTCTAATATCAAACCAAGTCAAACCAAATGACTAATCATTTTTTTTTTTCGAAACCAAATCAAACCAAATGATTAATCATTTTTTCTTTTCGATTTGAGTCAATTTACGATTTAATTCGATTTTATACCCCAAATCATAATATTATGTCAGAAGCATGCCGGACGTCCTTAATTATTTCAAGAGTGCAACAATATCTCTTTTCACTGTAATCTTTTTTGTTTTACTAATAAATTATAAATTAAACAATTTTTTTAATGTAGTTTCTAAAACTAATTATTTACCTAGAAAAATATTATATAGTCAACAAATTATTTTATTACTATTATATAGATGCGGTCAGAATCAGGCAATTGTCTGTCGACATATGCTTCTGATCGAGGGCATTTTAAATTTTTTATACTTTTTTTATTTTAATTTTTTTATTTTATTTTTCTTTGAATTCATTATATATTTAAAAGTTACGTAAAAAATATTATATATCACAATAATTAATAATTTAAAATTTTTAAAAATATATAAAAAATTTAATTAACTCTCGAAATTCTGATCAAAGTTATATAAATTAGAACAGAGAAAATAACATATATTATTTGAAAATTACTTAAAAATATTATAAATTATCATAATTAAAAACTTAAAATATCGACTGTATCATGTAAATTGAGCAAAAAATAAAATAAAATATTGAGCCATATTAGCAGGGTTCGTGTATCTAGTCCACCTAAGCAAATGAGCCCATGCTTTGCTTTATACGATAAGAATAAATTAATAAAAACTCTTGTCATTTAGTATGAGTATTTCCTTTCTTCTCCTCCTGTTTGAGATTTGATTTGATCTCTAGCAGAAAAAAGAAGAAGAAAATGGTCGTCACAGATGAACATAGCGATGACAGAACAAGTGAATTAATAGCTTTTGATAACACACAAGCTGGTGTTAAAGGACTAGTTGATGCTGGAATTACAAAAGTCCCAAGAATTTTCTACACACCACAAGATGCATATTCAAAGGATCCTGAAAAAAACCAATTCAGTATTCCTGTTATAGACTTGGATGGCATCGGTAAAGATCCAATTCAACGTAGGGAGATCGTCGAAAAAATACGGGATGCATCGGAAGTGTGGGGTTTCTTCCAAGTGGTAAATCATGGAATTCCTCAAAGTGTTTTGGAGGAAATGTTGAATGGTGTTAGGAGATTTTATGAGCAAGATACTAAGGTGAAGAAACGATGGTATACGAGGGATTCATCGAAAAGAGTGGTACATAATAGCAATTTTGATCTGTTTAAGTCTGCATCAGCTAACTGGAGGGATACTACTTATTGCAGTATGGCTCCACAGCCTCCTTCTGCTGATGAATTGCCAGAGGCTTGCAGGTATCTACTCCTTCGTCTGAAAATTACACTATATATAGAGAGAGAGTAGATGTTGAATTTCTTTAATGAAAATCCTGACGAATTTCAACCATATTTTGAAACTTATCTTGTCTAGTAATTAAGCCTTAAAGCTAAGTAGATAAGTATATGTAGCATTTTCAGGGTGTTCAAACAAAGTTCTTGAAGCTTTTTCCAATATATAATTTGTAGTGTTTCTGTTGTAATGCTTTTGCCAGGAAAATTGGAACTTCTCTTGAGGTTTTTTTTTATTTTTTAAGTGGGGGTAGAGGAAGGGGAAATGGGAGAGGAGATTACAATGTGGGCAATCGAATCCTCACCAACAAGGTGAAAGATTCAAGTAGTCAGCCAATTGAGCTGCTAAGATTCCCAACTTCTCTTGAGATATAGCAAGGCATAATAGTCTAAATGTCATTTGTAAAAGTAATCAGTAGCAGAGCCAAAGTTTTCACTAAAGAGAGTAAAAATATAAAGAAGGAAATACACGAAGAAGCCAAGAAAATTCAATAGTGCTACATAATTTCCAGCAAAGGGGGTGTCACTGGACAAAAGTAGCTCCGCCAGTAAACGTAATTGGATGGTGATTAAAATTACTTGTAAAGGAGATTGTCAATTTAGAATTTCGGATATCTAAGTATAGTTTTATGAACTGTTACATTATATGTTTTTTCCTGCAGGGATATTCTGATTGAGTACGCGGAGCAAGTGAAGAAGTTGGGTCGTTCTTTATTTGAATTAGTGTCTGAAGCTCTTGGCCTCAACCCAAGCTATCTGAATGATATCGGTTGTTCAGAGGGGCTTGCTGTTTTGTACCATTATTATCCAGCATGCCCTGAGCCAGAGCTAACTCTTGGAACTGGCAAGCATTCAGACAGTGACTTCCTCACAGTGCTGCTACAAGATCATATAGGAGGCCTTCAGGTTCTTCATAATAATTACTGGGTTCATATTCCTCCTGTGTCTGGTGCACTAGTAGTAAATGTTGGTGAACTTTTACAGGTAATTGTCTCTTATATATGAGTTTGTCATTATTTTTATTAAGGAGGTTCAAAATATGAAGAAGTGAACACACAAACTAACCGAAAGGGGTTCAACATTTACTCTATATATATACATAAAAAATAATTTTAACTGTGTATAAATAGTATAATTTTTCAGAGTTCGGATGAACCGCCTAGACCTAAGCTGGCTCTGTCCCTGAGTTAATGCTCTTGTGGCATAAACTCATATATCAAAGCATGTCATGCTTTTGATTGAGCTGGGGGTTTATCGGAAACAACTTCTCCACCTCCCAAGATAGGGGTAAGGCCTTCGTAAACTCTATCCTCTCCAGATCCCATTTTTGGGATTACATTGGGTTCTGAGGAATGATTCATGAATTGGCATATTTTTAGATTTGAATTTGAAATGTGCTAACTAACTCAGTTTTGTGTAAACTTTCCAGCTCATATCAAATGACAAATTCAAGAGCATTGCACACAGAGTACTGGCAAGCCATGTTGGTCCAAGAGTATCGGTGGCCTGTTTCTTTACCACGGGTCACTCGTTATCATCAAGAGTTTATGGACCAATTAAGGAGTTGTTATCAGAAGATAATCCGGCGAGGTATAGAGAAACTAGTGTGAAGGACTTTTCAGTTCATTATGATGCAACAGGGATAGGAGGGAAATCTGCTTTGTCAGATTTTAGGATATGAAACATTTGTCTGTCTGGAACTATTAGATCCTACAATCAGTTATATATGTAACTGTTGTGCCTGGAATTAAGACATATATAGAAGGGTGTCTACTGTAACTTTGATTTGTATTCTACATATTTTATACATGAGAGTACTTTAATAGAGAAGTGAGTACTTAACTAAAATTCCTTTACATACAGTGCTCATGTACTCAAGGAAAGACACTATACAATTAGCTTTTACTGTTAATTAACTTAGAGATTTCCATCAGTAAAACAGACCTTATGATTATCCTGTTTGATGTTCGGAAAAAGACAATTGGATAATTTTAGAGACCTGTTGTTGGATGGATTTCAATGAAACTCTTGAATTTTGTTACCATTTGGTGAGTGTTGTTAATCTTGGAGCTGGCAATTCTTAGTGGTGGACGTTGAATTTGGCCATACATTCATCCAGTTCGATCCATTTTGGACTAATTTGGGTATGAGTTTTAGACTCCAATCAAATTTTATTGCAAAAATGAGAAAATATAAAGAAGAAAACTAAATTTTTAAGTAGGCGATTATACCCTTTCAATTCAAACATAATGTACTTAAATCATGATAACTAACAAATTATAACTTATCACGAGTTTTCTCTCTCTATATATAAAAAAGGCAAAGCAATTTTTTAAGGAATCTCATCAACTTAAAGTAAAGACTTTAAGACAATATTTTCATTATAAAAATTCACAAATTATATTTACAAACATTAATAAAAGAAATTAATTTGCGAACAAAAATAAAAATTTCTTAATTACAAAGTACAAGAAGAAGTTAATAACTAGCACACTATGACCCTTGCTTCTATTCCTTAAAAGATTAAGAAACGAAGAATAAAACTCAATAGATAAAATGTACTTTAAAAGGGATAAAAGAGGGAAAAATTAAAATCACATTCAATCAAATATTTGGAGATTTTTTTAATAAAAAAGAAGAAGAAGAAATAATTTAGATAAAATAAATTAACAGATGAATTGCAAAGGAGAGAGTGAAAATACAAAACTAAAAACAAAAAGGAAATAAATAGATAAATAAAGAAGAAAAAAAGTAAAGGTAAAGGCAAAAAAGAAAAGAAAACTACTAGACAGATTATCCTTAAGTGGATTCGAACCATGGCATAATTGGGTGTGGCACCCTGTCAGTTAACTAACTGATCAGCAGTTACTATGCCTTTGTGAGTGCCAACTTTTAATTATATATCATACTCACTAAAATTTCTATATATATATATGAAAATTTTAGTCGAGAGCTTTTTGATCCTGTTTCAAGATCGTTTCGCGAAAGAATCGTATGGCGCGAGTGAAAATATAAATGATAAAAGGGATTATTTTTTATTTTTTTGCAAAAAGGATTCAAATGGGAGAAACTATGTAAAGCGTTATTATGAGTAACGTATTTTTAACTGACGTTGTATTCAAAATCCAAAGGCATTCTGACTTTCTTTTTTTGGTGATATAATAATAATAATGTTTATATGATTTTACAGGCCATGGCTTTGGGACTGCAACTTGTTAGTGCATTTTGTATCATGCACAGAGCAAATCAAATTCTTGTGTTCGTATCAAACATTCATAGACTTTGAGGAGAAATTATTTATTTAAAAGGTCCATTATATTACAGCCTCAGGAATTTGTAGATAAGCTAAAGACGAGGAAAGATTTTGCAAATTGTACTCAAGGGTGCTTAAATTATCTGACTCAAGGGCCATGGCTCTCGGATTTGCAACTACCTAGTGGAATAGTAAAGGTAGATGCAACTAACTTGAATACAATTACCATAAGCGAATTCAGGATTTTAAGTTTGTGGTGGATTCCTGGTAAGGGTGCTTGTATGATGGTTTGGTTGAATATTGTATTTGTGCTTGATGGTTAAACTTATCGGTTATCATTTTTTTCATTATACTAATAAACCACTAACCGAACTAAAAAGATATCTATTGATTCGATAGGGATATACTAACAGTTATTGATTAGTTATCGATTATGTCAAATTGAAAGATAAAATTACATACAGGCTTGAAGGGAGTTGAGGTTTGGAAGTTGCGCATATGAAGGAGCGACTGTTGGTATTTCGTAAAAGGAAGCTGAGAAGTTGAAAAAGACTCCAAGCGAATCTACCCCCATCAGGCAGGAAAGAACCTCGACAGGGTTAATTTTATGCATTGAACCAACTACTCTTTTTAGTTATGGGGTTTGAGTAAAAGTTATTGGGTTTCCGAAAACCTTCACATGATACCCTGAATTTACTTCATTCACTCTACCTACAACAACAACAAAATTCAAAGAAAAAAAGAACTTTCAAATACGAGCCATTTTTGATTCGGTAAATTGGATGGATAATCTAGTAAGATTGCAAAAATTTGCATGTTAGTTAGAGCGTAATAACTCCTCTTTACTTCAACAGTGTTGACTACCAAATTGTTGTTACAAATCATTACTTGCCGATCAAAAAGTACTCTCATCGTTCCTTTTTTACTTGTTAAATTTTAATTTGACACACTTATTAAGAAAAGAATGGTTGATATAATGAGTTTATCATTTAATTGATAGAGTTTTAAACATATTTTCTCACTACATTTTTCAAAGACATTAATTCAATTTTAATAAACTGACGGTAATATGAAGAAAAAATTTATCCTTTCTTGATTTGTCAAAATTGACAAGTAAAAATATAAATCATATTAGGAAATATTTGACAAGTAAATAGGGACGTAGGGACTAATTCCTAATTTGTCCAAACTTCTTCATTATCACCGATTTTTCCCAAGTCTTACCTTTGTAATATTGCCACGTGGATAGAAGAACAATAAGTTGGGCAATAATTTTCTAATAACTTGTGTAGTTATTAAATACATTTATTATTATAAAAATATATTACGAAGTTTCGTCATGGGTTAATTTAGCCTAGATGTAGTGACTTGTACTGTTTTATCCAAATTAACCCGTTATGAAAAAGTTTGACCAACTTAAAGTGAAAGATGAGTACAGATTTAAGGATGCACTTCAAACGTAAACAAAAAACAAAATTATTTAAAAACATAAAAATTCGCCCAGCTCTGATCCTTTCAAACTCGACGAAACTCTTTCATGGGAAGGCATTGGGCCGGACACCATTTTTTACCCCCCAACTAGCCCTCGAACATGCTCAAATTAAGTAGGGGTTCACTTTTGGGAGGCAATCAGATTGGCTATCCAACCCCTTTACAAGTTTTAATTTGAGTTGTAAGACCTCGATAGTTGAAAAGTCGAAAAGTGGAATTAAAAAAGGATTTTTTAAGTTGCATCTTTTTGGGGTCCTTCACAAAGTCCTTCACGAGTCTTGAAAAGGACCACGAGTCATGAAAGGCTACCGTGGTGGAGCCCTAGAAATTTGAGAAAAAAAGGAAAGGTCCACGACTGAATTTACGGGGCATGGTGGACTCAATGGATTATGGACCCGTCCGTGAAGTTGATTCCCCAAGACCCCAGACTCAAAGTGCGACTACGATTGGCTCCTACGACCCGTGGAGCTCTACACGGGCCGTGGTGGCCTCCGTGAAAGTCGATCTCTGAAGTCTGACTTTTTTATCCAGGTCACGACCATCACCATGGACCGTGGTGACTTTGACGGTCCTGGTGACCTTCGGTGCAAGTAACCCGTTTAGTTAATTTAAAAGGGTGTTTTGATTTTCCCCCCTATTAATTCATTAATGTATTTGGACGGTGTTTGGGGATTAATCTTATTCTATTAACTGTCCTAAGTCCGCCTAATTCCCTCATTCACTCCCTAACATCCTAAACACAAATCTTCTCTCTAAAATTCTCTCCCAAAGTTCATCTTCTTCCTCAAGCAAGATTTCAAGGGTTTCAAGCTCAACCCTCCAATTCAAGTGCATCTAGGGTTCAAATTATCTAAGGTATGTGAGAATTCATCCATAGATCCTTCTATCCACGGAGTCTCAAGGTTCTTCTTTAATTTCCTTTGTGAATTCTTCTTCTAAGTCCTAATTTTCATGAAATTGCATTGGGTCATCTCAATTATGGTCTATTTCATTATTATTGATCTAATTATGCATAATTCAAGTTACATTGCGTGATTTCAAGTTGATTTTTATGGACTCATGTCATATGTTATTTTCAAGTATGATTTTAAGGATTTATGATCATGATTTAGAAAGGATTTCTATGAATGATTCATGAATGATTATCAAGGCTTATGAGTGACTCATGCAAGGTAATGAATGATGATGAATTATGTTTTCAATGATGTATAAAGATTGTGATGGGTTTTCCTCACATCCTCATGTTAAAGATGGTGAAAGATTTCGACTCATGAATTCATAAGAATTGAAAGGTTTTCTCATTCTTGTATAAATCAATTCGTGTTAATGAGTTATTCTTATGACTATTTTATGATGTTGGGTTGGTATCTATTATTACCATTCCTAATGATGTTATTGACTATGATTTATGAATTCTGTTGGGATAATGTCTAAGCACCGAAAAAACTTTAAGGTGGGGTTCGGTTCAAAAGCTCAAGTAGCGACCCAAGAGAATCTTAGTAGCAAACTTTAGTCCCTAACTATATTGCCCGCATAGGTTTTCCAATATGGCCTAGCTAGCAGATACACATATAACTTAATGCTAAAGAAGGTTCTCACGGAGTCTACCTTGGCAAAGTAGCCTCTCTCTTCTCGATGTGGAGTTATATCAGATTCCATATTATAGCTCGCATGGTCTTATATGTCGGTTAAAGTTCTATCCCATACAAAGGTATATGAAATGATATAAGTTCTTATGATGTTTATGATGCATTGACCACATGATTATGATATGATATTCAAATGTTTTCAAGTTTTACTCATGTTTTAAGATATTGGTCATGCATCACATGTTCATATTGACTATGTTTGATTATTATTATTCATCCATGCTTCTCACATACTTAGTGCATTCCATGTACTAAAGCATATTTTTTGCTTACATTGAATCATAATGTAGGGTCCGACGACCATCACGCACATCCTACTCGTGGCTAGAGATTGAGCTTACTTTCTCATATTGTTGGTGAGTCCTCATGTTTCGAGGTCAAGACATTTATTTTACATTGTTCCTTATGAATTTTCTCTTTTGCATGTTGGGTGAGCTAGGAGCTTGTCTTATGCCCATCTAGACTAGTAGAGACATGGTAGATGTTCATAGAGTCTATGTTGTCGTTCCATTTAAGTTGAGAATTATTTCTCTTTTATCGAGATATTCATGTTGAGACTTTACTTCTGCATCTATGTTTTAGCCTTATAGATTATTTACCTTATGCATGCTCATGTATGATATGCTAAGAGGCTTGATTGGAGTCCTTCAAAATTTTAATAGTCGTGTCACACTTAGTGTCTAGCTTGGATCATGACATGAGCGTACACAGAATAACCTATTCTTTGAACCTAATCATAAATTGTTTGGCCAGAACACCAAACTTGAAAAAGTTCACTAACAATAACCCGCAAGCTTGAGTAATTAGTACAAAATGAGATGCATTGACACTCGTTTATTTTTTATTTTATCTTTTATTTATTTAACACTCTATTATTATTATTATATAACAATATATCAATGATAATGAAATATTTAAACAATATATCTAGTTATGACATAATAAAGGTTATCACACCTTCAAAGAATTATGAAAATTCTTTAAATAGCTACATAATTTAAGCATTTTCTTGTATTTTTTTACTAAACTTTGGCCTTCACGAACTTCTTCTTTTTTCTTATTCCTTATGTGCCAATAAATTTTTTCAAAATATTTTAACTTGTATTTCAAAAAGTTAATTTCTTAGTATTTTCCTTTTTTCCTAATTCTTTAATTCTCTCTTCTCCAAAATAAAATCTTTTTGAGCTGGGTGTTTGTGAAAATCAAGTTTACTTTATTATTTGTATATCCAAAATAAATTGTGCATATGGTAGGAAATAATGAATATAGGATGATAACAATGAAATCAAATAGTGACCATATATTCTAATCCTTTATTTGGGGTGAGTGGTGTCTAAACTGGGAATCCTTTCAAAATGTATTTTTGGATTTCATTTTGTTTTTTATAATGAAATCTGTTCCTAAAACAACAAACACTTCTACGACATGTCACCCTAAAATGGATGTTTTGGGAGTGAACACTACACCTATTGCTGCTGCCGTCCAACCCACATATAACGAGAATTCTGCTGCTAGAGTACCTTCGACTTTCAGTTCCTAGGAATTAAATTCCGTATATATTGGGGTTGATAATTGGACATTTTTAAGTTATGAGAACACAATATTATTTATTGGTTAAACCTGCTTCCGCATCTTCAAATTTCTTATATCTCGTGAATGTTGTGAGCTTTGGGTTATGCTAGTGGTTCTCCCACCAGAGGATTAGAGTGATTGTCAGTCACGACGGGTTGGGATCTTGACACATGTTAATGCTCTAGGTTTGCGTAGGATATGATTTGTATAGTAAAACAACTTTGTTGTTATAATATTCTCATCAATATAAGACTATTGAATTTATATCTCATATGCATGTGATAATGTGTTGGAAACAAAATGTGTCGAACAAGTCGCGAGATTGGCTCTCTCACACGAGCAATCAACTCTTACGTCAGAGAACATAAAGAGATAATTTTCACTGTCATATTATGACTTGTTTTAAAACTAGACAAGAGTATCTCTAAGAAAATGATTTTGAGAATTACTGAAGAGAGAAACTTGGGTTAGACATCAAGAGGTGTCTAGACCAAGGTTTGTACAATGAAGGATAATGAGACATATGTGCCAAGATAAGGTAAGAACATCGTAGCACATGTTTCATACCATGTGTGTTAAGCGACCAATGGGTTAATGAAAGAATAATCCCTGCTTCTTCATTGTGTGAGACCCTGAAAAGTTAAAGTTAAACGTTTCATTAGAATACCATTTGACCTTTCACTATTTTTTGAAATTTCAATCAATGTTTCTACTTTAGCATGTCACTAATAGTTATGAATGATTCATCAATGCAGTACATGTCTACGAAAGCAGTTGATTTGAGACTGATAGATTCGAGTAGAAAGGGAAGATAATTAAATTGAAATAATATGGCTTATGTACACAAGCCGCTGTCACACTGAGTATGTAGATGTCGAGTGTAATTATGTATATAAAGTTAAAACTAAACTCGAGTTCACCTCTTAAAGAGGATGAGGGATCAAATAAGAAACTACTGATGCAGTAAAGTTTGGGGGTATTGTGAGTACTGATATTCTCATATTAATAGTGAATTATTTCCATATGTGATTGAATTTCTATATAGGGCTTATAAGACCTTGAAGGCAAGCCTTGATGCTCACAGGTCGCACGAACTATTTGTCATATGAATTGTGTGTCTAGTTGATGTGATACTGGCTCGAGTCTTGTCCATTATGTGTGAAGTGGGAGATGTAAGATTGTTTTGGGATCATGTGTCGCCCATATGCACCGACCCGATCTGTAAATAAAGGATATATCTGGTTTAAATTAAAGGCAGAATAGTTAAATTAAAATTGTTTGAACCTAACATTTAGGAGGAGGGAACGGTTATTGTTCATTCCTTTTTGAAAAAAGAGAGGGAACAATTTAACAACCGCTCAACCTCTCATACTTAAAAAGGAGAAAGGAATCTTCTGTTAATAGGAATGGATGAGAGAAAAAGTTAATTGAAAAGAAAAAGAAGAAAAACAGAAAGACAAAAATCAGAAAGAGGCTAATTCTCTTGATAGCAACAACAACAATTCGCTGCGAATCTAAAAATACACAATCCATTGTTCTTGCTCCGTATTTTCTAACAACACCAATCTGCAAAAGGTTATAGTAAAATCTAAAGTTAGTCATAGAAAAGTGCAAACAACAACATACCCAATGGGCAAAAAGAGTAGCACAAACTTTAAATATTTGAATAAAACACTTTAAAACTCATTTACTATAGCAATGACAAAAGAAAAAGAAAACATATCACAGCTTGTTTTGTGATTAATGCTCTTCTAGTGTTTTTTATTTGGTCTCTCATATGGTGTCTAGTATCGGTATTAGAGTCCGATTAATCAAGATAAATTAACGAAACTTAGTATATGCATATGGTTGCTGATAAACTTCTCTATGTTGATATTATAAGCTCACTGAACTCAACTTATTAATACAAAGCAGAGGAAATAGCAAATAAACTACAATACTTCAACCTGCTAAGATTTGGCCCTAAAAAATATATACAGGGGAGAAAGTACGTACCTTGAACCTACTAGCATTTTCATCTTCCTCATCCATTTTTTCCTTGTTCTCACTCTTTCCTATCCAAGATTGAGCTTTTTAAAACAATAGAACTCCAATTAATTATATTGCAAGTTACAACATGAGCAAATATCAAAAGATGAACTGGGATTAGGCAAATAAAAAAGATCCATGAAGACGTCAAATATAATGCAGTTAAGATACAAATAACAAATCAAAAGCATGAAATTTGAATTTATTGAGTGATATAAATTAAGTAAAAAATTTAAGACTTACATAATTTAAGGAGCTAATTACTATTTGTCCCTACCCCTTTTTAATATTACATAAATCTCTTAAAAAATAGTCCATCCAGATACATCATGTGGTATCCGGATACATAATTCGGATACATTAATTAACAAATCAGTTGAGCTAAAAAAGAAATTATGTATCCGAATACATCCTATGGTATCCGGATACATTAATTAATAAATCAATTGAGCTAAAAAGAAAAAGAGGGTAGCAATTATCCGGATACATTAATTCGAAAAAATAGTCCATTCGGATACATCTTGTGGTACCCGGATACATTAATTTGGATACATTAATGAACAAGTAATTATGTATCCAGAAAATGAATTTTGACTGTAAAAAGAAGGGGGGTTTGAAATATTTTTAAATGGTAAAGAATATTTGAAGATTTGATAAATAAAGTTGTGTATATAGGTAATTTTTCCGTAAATTAATGTGTGCTTGAGTGTAGGCTGAGCATCGGTCAGTTGCAAAGGAGAGTGGGCACTCGAGTAAATATTTTATTCGTATGGGTATTTTAATAATTAATTAGTTTATCAAATTGGGATACACTTTCTCCGTCTCATTTTAGTTGTCATGATAAGATTTTGCACAATTCTTAAGAAAATATTAATTAGAAGCGTTATTTAACTAATATACCCCTTATTAATTCTGTGATTTTTATCTATGTATGTGCCTCTTAATTCTAGAATAATTAATGCTAAGAGTAAAGTTGGAAAAATATAATTAATTCTCTCTTGATTGTTTAAATTAACAACTATTTTGGGACAACTATTTTTAGTATACACGACAAATAATATAGGACGGAGGGAGTATAGAATTAATTTATTTTTGATGAACACTTTGCGTACTTTCCCTAAAAACATTTGGGCAAAGGCATATGCATGTAAATTGTAATGTATATGACTATATGTAGAACTAGTGCTTAAGATTTCAGTGAAGGCTGATCCAGGTAATGGATGGGGATTTTAATTAGTTAAAGTTAATTATAGAGTGATCAATAAATAAGCGATATGTCATAAATGAAGTTGTTGCTTGAGATTAAAATTTGAGGTGTTAAAAATAAAGGCATAGTAAAGCCAAAAGGTTGGCATTTGGGGGTGAAAAAGCAAATGGAGGATAGATTAATTCAAATAGTTCAAAATATTTTAAGTGATTTTTCGAACAATATTCAGACCAAAAGATATAAAGGAAAGGTCTGTGGTTGTTAAAAGCAATGATGGTTATAATCATAGAAGTCATATTGCATTAGTGGTTCTGCCCTCTGGGCTTTAATCTCATAATACAATATGAAGCCAAGAATGTCTTCTAAATTTTCTGATGATTTTCCAAGCATCGTATAGATAAACAGACATTTAAATTTGGTCTTAGCTAACAAATAAACACTTTAACTTTGAATATGCATATCTAGACATTTCAACTCGTCTTCACTGTGTAAGTTGAACACTCCAACTTACAAAACGATCATATAAATACCTCCAAAATTTATGTCATGACAGGGCGTCCACGAGACACAGTGAAACAAGTTAGAGTGTTTTGTTGACGGTTGAAACCAAATTAAGATATCTAAATATGCATTTTTTAAGTTAAAGTGATTATCTGCTAATGTCGAATTTGAATGGCTTTTTCATAATACCTAATACACTCTAGGTAAGTGCTAAGAAACCTTAATTAGCTTCCACTTTATCACTTTCCCTTTTTCTGTGTCTACAACTATCTATCTATAATCTCTACAAAAGATCCATTTAACTCAATATACTATACCAACGGAATATTTAATTAAGATACTACTAAAGTAAAAAAAAAAAAAACTTAAGAAACTAAATGAAAGGGAGTTATAACACTGTTGTATGCTTGTAACCAAGAGGGCACGACGGATTAAGCTATGAAAATAGTTTTTTTTTCCAAAAATACAAGGTAGGATCATATAAAACAGACCAAATGTGTATAACCCTTCCATCGACCTCGCGCACAGTGGGAATTTAGTGTATCGAGTTGCCCTTCTGTTCGCCACTATGGCTCCCAATGAAGTGGTAGAACTGCATTTCTTGAACCCCTTCCATGCCCAAAAGAGAAAAATGATCTTTTGATGACTCTGGCACTGTTACCTTCACAAGGACTACCATCAGGAACTTGCCTCTGCTGCTGTACAATCTCTTGAACTGTCAAATAAAGTTGTCTGTCAGCAGCTGAATCCATAGAGAATGATCTCCTAATGTGTTGGAATGCAAAATCTTCATCTTTTTTTCTTATGTCAAGGCACTCATCCCCCATGCTTGAAATCAAATTTCTTGAAAAATTTGAACCATTTGTTCTTGAGGAATGCCCTGATAATGTTGGATTGTTTTCTGCTATTTCTATGACAACATAATCTTCATCTCTTCCTGTGAAATTATCATTTGGATAATCTTGAGGAAATTTAATTGATGAGATGTTGGTTCTGCAAAGTGGACAATTTGCATTGTTTTGAAGCCAAACATCAATACAATCAATGTGGAAAATATGAGCACAACTTGGAATTATTCTAAGCTTCTCATTTTCTTGAAAATCATTCAAACAAACAGCACATTCACATGAACTTCTTGTTTTCTCCTCAAAGCTTGCATCTTTTTCTTCCCTTTTCTTGTACTGGAAAACTGGGATTGATCGAATTACAGATTCGTCGAGTCCCCGATTTTCCACTGCAGGGGAGTAAACTGTTGAGGGGTCTAGGACACTCTGCCTTGTAGAGAAAGAAAATCGCCTCAAAATATCAATTCTGTGCCAATTCAAACAACATTTGATTACAAAAATGTAGTGACTAACTAGCAATAAACAAGTAGCCACGATACCGATGATGGCAATGACAATTATTGGGAAGCCAGCATGGGAAGAAGAACCTGGAGGACTTCTCATAGGAGAAACAGATTCCATTTGATGAATTTTGTAAAATAAAAAGGAGGTGAAAAAATGGTTTTAAGTTAAGATCTTGAATGCACATGAATCATGGAAGATGAAGAAAAGTGACAAAGAATTAGTAGGTGAGAAAACAGAGGTTGTAGAAGTTGAAGGATCAGCGGCCTATGACATGGACTGCTTTACCGATTTCTCGACACAAATTCAAATAATTAATCGAACTCCAATACAGATATCGAATATGAGAAAAGGTCAAATTTCAATGACAGAAGCAGTACTGTCAAAGGAGACATCAAATGAGACATTTGATGAACCAACCAACATAGGTAAAGAATTAAGGAAAGTCTGAACATAGAGGACATAGTTGGTGAACTCTGTCTCAGCCTCCAATAAGAGAAAAAGTGGTCTCATATGTAATCTAAAAGATATTGTAATTTAATGATTTCAACAAGTTAGTGACTATTTCTTTTCTTTTTCTCAGATTACTAACTCATCACATAATAAAGATATGAGTTACTAATAATTGATTTCTAGCTGATTTTTTTTTTAATAAAAATTATATATCATTAAGGCCAAATCCATCAAGTTGACACTAATTTTCATTTTTATACACCAAAATTGACCCTTATACCTATATTATTAAACACTTCCAACACTCATTATCAAAATGTACCTATAATATCTATTTCCACCTTCTCATTTTGTTAGGTTCAACTCTTTAGATTCCACTTACCTACACTGAGAAACTTGTTACTTTATTATTTGAATTATCATAAGCTTAATTCCTCTCCGAATATTCGTTGTATTCTATTCATGTAGTTTTTTATTTTTGGTATCTATAATCCTCTGTTGTTTACTATGTTTAAGTGATCGCACATTATTGTTGATGTTACGGTCCCTTGCATATATGCTCTGCACTACTTTCCTATTAGTTATCATATTTTTCTTCACTGTTATTTTTTTAGGGTATTTCGAAAATAACTTTTCTACCTCTAAGAGGTAGAAGTAAGGTTTGCATACACTTTGTCTTTCTCAGACCCACTATGTGAAATTGTTTTTTTCCAATTACCCTCCTTGACGTGACAAAGAGTGTGGTTGCGATGTAAATTAATCATATAAAAACACTTGACACTGTCTTTAATTTAACATAAACTCTTTCAATGGATCGGAGTTGTCCCAATTCAGTCACTAAGTTGTTATTTTTTCAAGTTGTTCAACTGTAATTTTTACATACCCTATAATAAATAAGTATTGATCAGTCTATTGAAGGTGATTACTCTTGTAAAGGGGACAGTTGAAAAGTTAATCCCTCCCAAATCATCAAGGAGAAACCAAAAAAGTTTTCCATTGCACATGCAACCCACAAAATGAAAAGTAACCTACCACCCATACAATTCACATATAATGGCCACCGGCTACCAAATTTGAAATCTTGAAGAAGTAGTCAAAAAAGTAGCACACGCTTAAGTTGATAAAATACAATTGGGACCCAATCCATAACCCTCAGAAACCTTTTGTCAAGAAAAAGCAGATATCAACCATGTTGAAGTCAAATATGTAATAAGAAAAATTGAATCCTAGAAAAGTGAAACTGATAAAAAGGACCGACACATTTTCACAATTATATTGGACTTCAATTTGAATGTAGAGTGTTGACAAATATTTGCCACACCGTCAAAGTTTGAGCTCTGACTGGCACAACAATAATAATTCTACTTGTTTCTTCATAATTATAAACAGTTGGAAATTTATAACAGGACTAACGTTAACTTGATTATTATATGCCGCTTATATATTGAATTTCTTGTTGGATCTGAATCACTTCATGTACTGATTGACAGTGGTAGTGAGCCCCATTGGAGATCTAATAAAACATATTATGGAGAGGCCCATCAAGTCAAAACTTGAGGTCTATAAACATATGGTCATTGAAGACTTAGCCAAATGTTCCACACTTTTGGAACGCTTTCACTTTGATAGTAACTAGTAAGAACGGCTTTATAGACTATGAGTCTTATTTTACTATTATGGTGTTCTTGATTTATACAATATTCTTTGGTCTAGTTATAATTGGTCAAGACATATAAGGAAATAGTCAAAATGCACATAAATTGGCCCAACATCTTTATTATTTTAAAAAGGAACTAAAAAGATTTTGTTTGCAAGGGAATGTACATGTAAGTTAACCACTTGTTGATTCCAACACCTTCTCTTGTCACCATTGCTAAAAGAAAGAAAATGTGATTATGATGTTTTGTTTTGTTTTGTTTATTGGTAATTTGATATGTGATTATGACGTGTGTTTTTTGTGGTGGTGGGGAGTTAAAATTCCCTATATATTGACAAAATATAATGTTATCATTCCATGCTTAGTTTTTGAGTTATTTGAACCTTACTCGAGTAAAAACTAGGCACCATCTGAGAGGCATTTTACTCTAGCTGTGCTAGGCAATAGAGATCAAAAACGATCATAATTGATCGTAGTCCCCAATACTCCACCAGCTGAACATCCACTGAGATTGTTGCCATCACAAAATTCATTTACAACCTGTGTGTATATAAATCTTTACACTATTAATATAATTTAAGCTGATATCAAATCGTGTTTATTTAAGTTACAAGTAATTAATCTACTCATAGTATATATTGTCAATGTGCAACACTTATACATACTCGTTTCTTTATTGAATTGAAATGAAATATTCCACTAATTGGGCATATATTTTTCGCCTTCTTCATTCCTTTTGCTAGTAGTTCCTCCATAATTGCTTGAAAAATCCGTGCACCTCTATAATGTTGATTGGTAGGCTAAAATATAATATCGATTTGTGAATAAATAGGACATATATAACTAAAGTGTACATTTGATAACAGAAGTGGTACTAATTCATGAGATTGATCGATATCGATTGTCAATGACTTATTTTATGGACTGCTCCCCATCCCATCCCATAATGTTTCCTAGATTACATATAAAAAAAATTGATATAACTTTTTTTTGGTCAAGATACACCCCATAAGAGTAGGATGTACACATACATTACCCCTACCTTCATAAGGTAGCTAGAGAGACTGTTTACGATAGATCCTCAGCTCAAAAGGAAACTATCCGACATAGAATTGATAGCATAAAATGCATTCCTCGAATGCGATTATAAACAAAACTTGAAATTTTCAAAGATGAACAATCCAGCATAAAATATTACATCGCATATTTCAATATATAATATTATATTTGAAAATTTTTATATCGTTTTGACAGATTAAATATAAATTCTCTGGACTTTTTTTTTGCTTCATACCAAACACACTCTTTATGTATACTATGTGTGTATTTATATATAAAAAAATGTATAATATCTATACATCGATTAGAAAAAGTAAATAATAAATTTAACAGATTTTTTTATGTAAAAATTTCTTTTATACTACACAACAACCCATAAAAACTTACAACAAAAAAATAATCCTACATTGGTTTTTTCATAAATTTTGTTTAGTATAATCAACACCAATTATATATTTATTATATACTCTGTAAGCTATGCGACTGAGATGGTTTGGGCATGTGAAAAGGAGAGACACAGATGCCCCAGTGCGGAGGTGTGAGAGGTTGGCCATGGATGGTTTCAGGAGAGGTAGGGGTAGGCCAAAGAAATATTGGGGAGAGGTGATTAAACAGGACATGGCGCAATTACAGCTTACCGAGGACATGACCCTAGATAGGAGGGTGTGGAGGACCCACATTAGGGTTGAAGGCTAGTACATAGTCTCGTTATTCCTTCTTATTAGTAGGCGCATTAGCGTATTATAATTTTTTGTGCTCTGACTTCTGTTATTATCTATTACTTCCTGTACTTTGATTACTTTATTTTATCCCTATCGTTCTCGTTATTTACTTTCTCATATATGCCTTATCTAACCTCTTTTATGCTTTTATGCTTTTCTTGAGCCGAGAGTCTTTCGGAAACAGTCGTCCTACTTTGGTAGGAGTTAAGTCTGCGTACACTTTATCCTTTCCAGATCCCACGTTGTGGGATTTCAGTGGGTTATTGTTGTTGTTGTATACTCTGTAAGCTATATATTTTTAGTTTTTATGACTTTTTCATGAAGGTGGAAGCTTTTGAGTAGCCCATTGAAAACAATTATGTATTTTTCATTACCCTTTGTTTGGAATTGAAAAAAATCAAGAAAAAAAAAGGAAAATGAATGAGAAAGTTAAAAGAAAAAAGACTTTCTTTCCCCTATTTCTATCAATAACATTTTTTATCTGAAAATCCTACCGTGTCAACTGTCAAGTGGCATAAAGAGTCGTCTCACTCTCTTTGTAAGTGTGTGAGCTAGAAAATACTCTAGAAAAAAATTCATGTGACATTTTACATTATTTTTATTTGTTAATTTCTATTTCTACTTTTCTTCTTTATCGTAAACTCAATTAAATAAGATAACTCTAAAAAATCTTCTTAGTTATAATTTTAATTTATTTTTAGTAACTATATTTTACTTTACTCTTAAGTAATATACTTACACATATTGGAATCATTTGGACATTAAAAAAAAATCTTTCTTCTTGAAAAAAAGAATTTACAACATTGTTTGGTTATAGAATTGACCGATTTCTTAGTGTAATTTTTCCCCCTTAACTTTATCAAGCGTTATTGCTCAGTTCAGTATGTTAGATTGTATAATTTTGGGCCACTAATATATGTTGGAGTTACAGCTAGTTAATGGGTATCTTAGTAGATACAGATTTGGGTAGTCTCTTTATAGCCCAAAAAAGGGGCCCATACTTTTGGACTTTGCTTATGGTCTTTTGCTTTCTTTGGATCCCTTGCTTAAATTTAAGGGTATTTTACTTAAATTCCATAGTGAAAAGACTCAATTACAATTTATTCTGATTTTTTTGGTAATTATTCGAATTCTCTTTTTTTTTCATATTTCTGATACATACTAATAACGCTGATACATCGCGATTTGATACATAAGTCTTTTTCATGATATATCGCTAGTTGATACAAACCAAATATTTTATTCTTATCGATTTGGGAAGACTAAACTTTAGGAGTGATTAGACTAAACTTTAGAAATTTAAGAAATTTCAGAAAATAAATAATTATATTTTTAGGTGATATGATAATTAACCCCTCAGCCAATAGATTTTGTGTACAAGTTTGGTATATAACTTGAATTTCAATGTTATAATAATCTCATGGTTAGTGATTTAGTATTGTATATGTTATGTTAATGGGTTTCAATAGCACACTAACCAAAAAATCAGAACCCAAATACGTTGGTATGCAATTGTTATCCAATTAGAAATCTGAAGTATAACAATGTGTATTTTGTGTATACGGTTTTACAATTATATGCAATTGGTGTTCAATTAGGATTTCAAATGTATACTTACTAATATATTTTGTATGTAAAATATTTTTATTGAATTAGTATATAAATTGGCATCCAATTAATAATTAATATGGATTAGGACATGCAAATTTCATACTAAATTCATTCAAAACATACACTATGTATAAAATCAGTATCTAACTTGGATGTGAATATTGCAAGATTTGAATGATTGTATAGGTGTATACAATTGGTATCCAGTTAGAATTTTATATGTATATTAATGTGTCTTAAAAAACGCAACATGCATACTAAATCAGTAGGGAATTTGATATATATGTGATTTTATATAAAAACTAAAAGCAAAAATATATATTCTAAACCATAAAAGGGAAGGAATATATGAGCAGATCCTCAATCTAGCACCTGATTTTCTGGGTCTTATCGTAGGATAATTAGTAGTGCTAGGAGCATGCTCTTTAGGTATGCGTGGTCCACCAAATTTGCTAGCAATGATCCGGTTACATCTTTCATCACTGTTCTTGTATGTTCTATACTACTAGAAAATAACACATAAATATATCAAATTTATACAAGTTCCATGCCAGAATCTAGATATATACACATTATAACAATTTCATACCAAATTTAATACAAATTGTAAACAATCTATATATAAACACATTATACCAATTTTATGCCACCTATACACAAAGTTCACTTTGCATCAACTAAAAACACACTATATATTATATACATTAAGAAGGTTGGGTCATATATCATTATTCCGATGAGTATAAATATAGATATTTAGTTTAAACTTGTGTGGTTCACAATATATATCCGAATTCATACCAATTTAATGTCAACTAAAAACATGAAGTTTATACCAAATTCATACCACTTTCATCCAAACTACAAACACAAAGTATATCAAAATAATACCAACTTCATGCTAACATAGATTTTCCCAATCAATACAATGACAACTATACCACCGACAAACACACTCTATATATACATTAAGAAATTTAAATGACATCTCATTATACATTTATTGAATATTCGTACCAAATTCATGCCAATAGTAAACACAGATATATTTAAACAATTGTAAAAAGTCTATACATACACAAAGTATACCAATTGCTTATCAATTTCATGCCAATTTCATATCATTAACATTCAAAATAATTAATATCGAGAAACTATAATTTCAATGAGTATAACTTGTATTAAACAGAAGTAATTTCGTTTTTCAGAATTCACATACAAAAAATAGGGATTCAAAAATTACAATATACATAAAAAAATAATTAAAACATTTCATTCACATGGTATGCATAAAAAATTAAAAGAAATATATTTTTTTAAAATAATTTATTAAAAATACATTCACAACAGGTTTGACCTTTTTTGACTTGGAAATTTTTGAAACCTCTTTCAATGTTGCACTAGATTTTTTTTTGTGACTTTTGAAGACTCTCCCCTAATAACTCTCTTTAATTTTTTATAGCTTTTGATGAACAAAATCATAATCAAATTCTGAATACTTAGACGAAAGAGATACCACTATCTTGACCTTCCTTTTTGCTTGTTCTGGTTAGAAGAAGTTGAGCTTTTCTTCACCATAACTTCTTTTTTCTTCCTTAGGATTTGATCCCTTCTCACTGGAGTGTGACATTCATCTTCGATAAATCTAGGGCTCTTTTATGTAAGAAGAACTTTTTAATTTTTATGCATAATATGAAGAATTTTTTATGCACCGAGAAAGATGGGCTACTAAAATTTGAAGATGAATATGGGTGAGGTGTGTTTTCTTTGAAAGATGATGAAGAACAATGGAGAAAGAGAAAAAGAAAATTTATAGTTATAAGAGAAAAGTGTGAGTTGGGAAACATATGTAAGTTAATAATATCCCGTAATTTAGTAATTGATAATTATAAAAAGAAGACACACCTATTTTCTTCTCTTATAGATAATGATGAGATTTAATAATTAATTAATAAATTAAAATTAAATATTTTATAAATTAATACAAATCTGTTTAAGACCCGTAATTAAAACTTTACTAGTTCAGTGTACGTGTTTTGCACGTATTTATTGCGCTAATTAATAATAAATATTTATCGAAAGAATAAATTATTGTGTATACATTATATTAGTAAGTACAAAGCATAAAAAAATGTAAAGTGAGATTTTTAAGATAGAAAGTATACTTGAAGATGAGCAAGGAACAAAATTAAATGTATATTATTATGTTCATATATAATATAGTTTATTTATTCTCTACGTTATTGTTTAGAGTGTGTTTCGTATATCAAGACCAATATAATTTTGACTATTGATATCCATAAAATTTATGTTGGTACACAAAATTAGCACAATCTAAATAATAAGACAAATAAAAAATGAACTACATTATATATGGGCATAAAATTAGCACAATCTAAATAATAAGATAAAGAAAAAACAAACTACATTATATATGAGCATAATATTATATAAAACTACTTGTAACAAATTAAAATATACATTATGTATGGACATAATAATATAAAAAAATTACTTGTAATTAACAATAACAGAAAGGTTAATTTAGTTTTTTAATATACAAAATTTAGTTATTAATATTAAATATTTTTTTATATGTATATAAATTATTTATCAGTATTAAAATAATATAGATTTTAAATAAATTAAATTCATATGAATAATTGTACTAATAAATTTCCTACTTATCCTCCCAATGAATTTTTTCTGTTGTTGTATAGTTAAATAATAATCTTAGAAAACTTAATTGCGGTAATACAATATGTTATCTATACCACAACAATAATATATATTAAGGAAGAGTCCTATTTCAAAAAAGAATTAAATGTTAAATATATGTTTACCGGAAAAGGGAAACTTCTAAGTATTTTTAGGAGAAAAGAATTAAAATATATCTTCAGTGGACAATGAGAAGTTCTATGTATTTTTAGGGGAAAAGATGCATAAATTTTTTTGACATTATTACCTTCACAAAAGAACGACTTTATATAATTTAATACACAAATTGAATTGATTTTTAATTTTTAAATAATTTGACAAAATAGTAAATAATTTTTAGGATCGAACTCTTATCAAATATTTTAGGATTTTTTTATTTTTAATATTTTCCTCTTACCATATATTGTAGGATTCCTTAATTATTAATTCTCTTTATATCTTTTATCATATATTTTAGGACTCCGTAGTTTTACATATCATAAAGATATTGAAATAATAATTGGAAGAAAATAGGAAAAGACAATTTTATCTAAAGGATGGTCTTTTAATGAAGGCAAAAAATTCAAACAACATTATTAAGTACCTTCGTGCTTTTAATATAGTACTAGTTAAGCATACGTGCTTTGCACGTATGTATAATTTATTATTAATTATTGACTATATATAATTCATACTAATCAAAAGGAATAAAGAAAGACAAAAATAATGATGGTAATGAATGCAAGAATATCATTTGAATCTAAACCAAAATAAAAAGACATCTAGTTTCCTTGTTTGAATAATTAACAAATCGAATTGAGATTTCAAGCTTTAAACACAGTTTATAAAAGAGTTGAACTCTTGCAGTAATTCAATTTTTAAAACTTTTTTAGACACGAAACAAAAAAAAATAAAACTATTAAACTAATTCCTATCAAATTTAGTATCGTACTTAATAATCGATATTTTTCTCCTTTTGCTTCACCACACACTAGAACTTTTTTTTCACATTAATTTTTCATACCAACGTTAATTCTCCATATATTTTTTTTATCATATATTTAGAAAATAGTAAATGATAGTTTTGTCTTTTATAGAATTTTTATAATGAAGAGCAAAAAGTTCAATCAATTTTTTTGAGTATTAAAAGAATCCTAAATGTAGGAGAATTCCAAACTTACCAAACTAAAATTAAATTTCGTATATATATATGTGTGTGTGTATGTATGTATGTATGTATGTACGTATGTATGTATGTATGTATTATATTAAACAAAAAAAAACACCAATTGAAATACTTTAAACTTTCGTACTTCTCTTTTTTGTACTGGAGGGGATCCCAACCCAACCTCCTTATACCCTTACTTGACCAAACTTATCCATATTAAGTTGTACAATGTCATGAACCAACCCACCTGGTTGTGCGGGTATCTAATCTAACACCTAGATAGAAGAACCCTTAACCATTCTAAGAAAACATTACGGAAGTTAAATCAACATTTGAATAATTACACCAAGGTTCTAAAGAAAACTATATCACACTTAGAACATCTCAATTATACAAAAAACCCACAGATACTAGTCTAAACAGGTACAAGAGCTTCTAAAAGTAGTAATAAAACAAAAGACTAATGACTCAGCTTCCACCATAAGGAAGAAAAATTAGAAGCTACTGGAGGATTAATGTAATATCCCCTAAAAACGTTGTATACGATGTTTCAATTTTTGCCTAAACATGATACAACCTCTGTATTTTGGTCATAACTTTTCATAGAAATATCCAAATTGAGTGATTCAAATTTCTTAGTAACCACAAGATCATTACCTACAACTTTTATGAAGACCATATTTTAAGATTCGAAGTTTAAGTAGGTCAAATAAATTAATCTTTGTAAGGTAGGATGCTGTTACGGAAATGAGTGTTTATAGAAGAAAAATCATATCTCACTGTAGGTTTATCCAAATTGGTTGATTCTTGAACGATATGAAACTAGACTTCCATATCTACAATTCTTATGAAGACACCAAATCCTAATAAAGAATTTATCTTATTCAAACGCAGCTTCCAAAAAGAGTATTCTGTCAAAGATAACTCATTTCACCTACCATAGAAAGATCTAGATACATTTGACATCACTCATGACATAAATTGTCCTCCATTTAACATCATCCATGACATCAATATATTCCACTAAATTTTCAGATTTTTATTTATAATTATTTTATTTATTGTTAGGTCATCTTTCCCACCTATAAATACCCACCTTATTTCCTCATTTTATTCATCAAGCTTTCTCAAGCAAATCTTCTCTCTATACACATTCTCAAATATAGTTTTAGTTCTTAGTAGTGAAGAAATACTATTCCGGTGATTCATATATTCCGGGTAGTACACAAAACGTTCCGGCAAGGAGAGAAGCTAGGACTCAAGAGTGTTCATTAAGTCTTCCGGTACCAACTAAAGCTTCGGTTTCCAGGTATGTAAGGCTTCAATGAGAGTATTCCTTCCACTCTCATGCCTAAATTATTTTGAGTATATGATAAATTATATTTATTTTCTTTAAGATTTACTCTAAGTTATGTGAGTATTTATCCATGGGTTCTTCCACCCATGTAGTCCAAAAACTCTTTCAATTAAATCTCTCAATTTCAAGTAATTTTCTTATGGATAATTCTTATTTTTACTTAATAGCATGAATCATGGTTGAACTAATGATTATTGGTCTATTTTGATGCAATATTATTTCATATGTATAAATTGATGGTTTGCAAATAATTTCTCTATTTATCTCTTTAAAGGTTCTTGAAATAAATGGTGGGTTGTTTAAAGCATGATTTTTAATAAATGGATTTTAAAGTATTTATGTATATTTATTTACATACATAATTGCAAGTTGAAGTGATTTGAACCCACCTAGTTTTCCTATGTTTTTAATAAAGTTTGACTTGAAAGCTTTGACTCCAAATAAATATTTATGAAAGCAATATCTATGATCAAAAAGGGAGTCTTATGAAATGAAAGAATGATGAAATGATATGAATGATGGATTCTTTATGCAATAAGGACAATTCTTGCATATTTGAATTATCAAATGTTTTAATGAGCTATTCTACCGAATATGATGTTTGAATTCTCAAGTTATATGCTATGGATATTTTGAAGTATTAAACTATTCCGTGGGATTGACTTAGCACCGAATGAGGCATTGAGGTGGGATTCGGTAAGGGAATCCTAGTAGCAACCCCTTGTCTCATTAACTATGTGCCAACATAGGAGCCCTTGTAAGCTTAGGCTAATGGATCCATAAATAGCCCTTAAAGTTAAAGTTAAAGAAATGAATGAAGTTGACGGAGTTCTACCTGACAAGTAGTCTCCCCGGCCAACGTAGGGAATTATGTTGGATTCCATGTAATAGCTCGCATGGTCTTAAATGTCGGTTATGGTTAGCTTCCCACAAAATGAATGTTTTAAAGGATATCCATATGATTTATTATGCATGTATTACATTATGTTCCATATTACATAAATGTTATAATATTTTCTCAATGTTCATGCATCCTTACATACTTAGTACATTCAAAGTACTAACGCATACTCTTTTGCCTACATGATATCACCATGTAGGGATCGGTGCTCCTCCTCGTTCTCCTCCACGTGGCTAGTTGATATTCCATCGAAGACTACTTTTGGTGAGTTCCCATGTTCCGGGAACAATACTCCTTTGTCTTTCTAGCTTATGATATGTTAAGATATTTTATTATGGCATTTCTTCTATTATGATTGAGGGTGAGCTAGGAACTTGTCTTAGCCCCATTAAATCTAATAGTTAGAGGTATTGTTGGACATATGTAAGTTGAAGATTTATTATTATGATTTCCGCTTGTCTATTTATCATCATTACCTATGAAAGGCTAAAAGAATGCTAAGAGGCTTGTTTGAGATACTTTCGGGTTCCTCATTCGCCATGTCACGTCTAGGCCCTAGGCTTGGGTCGTGACAATTGCCTTCGTCTTCGCCTAAGAGACATAACTTACCCTGCAATCAGACTATGCCAAGTGGCATAGAAAGCGTAGTATCAGTACAAACAATACGTACTGGTACATATCATCGTTCAATCTGATACCTACCGCATAATATATAAACAGAAAAATAAGAGATATCAGAATAATTAAACTTTATCAATTTATCCATCCCAACCAAATATGTACGCTCCTTACTCCCACCTTAAGGTGTTCACCACTCTGAACTTCAGAGTTCCACTACCGTTTTAGTTATAACAACCCCCACCCAACAACCTTAACCACTCAATGATTTCATTCAACCATCACTAGCCCTAGTCCAACTAATTTTCAACACAAGGCATATCTATCTCATAACAACACTTTCTAACTCACCCCGAGTTCTAGGTAGAAACTACCCCTACCACGGTTACTCATGAAAATTACAATGGTAAAACTCTCTGGAAACTAGAACCTCAACTTCTAAATCAATAATATAAAATACGATTATACCATATACATCATATCCAGGCCTAACAGAGCCCATTCTCTTACCCACTAATGAGTTTGTTCAAGATCATAATTCTTATAACTAACACACCTCAATTCAAGAGTTCGACTATCGGTTCTTAATCTGTAGCGCACTTTCCACTAACCTTACATTACATAGAGTTACAGATATCGTCAGGTCCTCTCATGGAACCATCCATACATGCACATACTTGGCCCTCTTAGGAGATCCAATCCAGTCACATTTATGTTGAAATGTGACACCCGATCCAAGAATGTGTCGGAACGTGACATCTGATCCAAATAAGTGTCGGAACGTGACACTCGATCCATATATGTATTGAAATGTGACATTCGATCCAAACATACCAAAATCACATATACATTCATATGTTTACAACAATTTATCACCAGAACAGGTACATCATAAAACAAGCCAGAAATTAATTATTTATATAGAGACTAACCTGTTTCCCTTATCTGTACCCATTTAGGAATATCATATAACTCAATTACACACTTAAGATGATTCCGGGAAATAACCCAACACCCACACTACAAAACCTTTAAGGTTTATCATCAATTTTTACTTAATTTTATATTATTATATGCAATACTACGCCCATTATAAAATAACCATCGGTATGCAACAATATCACCACCAAAAACACTTTCCCAAATCATTATAACACCCTTTTTCCAGGTCACATTCGAATAAGACACTAACACAACGAATTTCTACACGTGACCCCTGACCACAACTTAGTTATTTGATTTCTCATTAAATTCCCTTCTATACCACACAAAAGGTAAAGATTTACTACTCAAAAAAGAGAAGCCTAGCCTACCTGGGCGCCAAACAATGGTGGAGAGATAGTATTGTTGAAACCATTGATTTCCAACATTCTACGGGAAAGAGCGAATTGAATTCCACTAGTTGAAGCCTTCTAAAAGTTGATATTCTCTCCCCTCCTCTTCTCCAGTCAAGAGCATTTTTTTTGGAGGGTTTTGCAGAAACCCTCACCTCCAACTTACACTTGGGAGAAGTGGGGGAAATAAGAAATTTGCGACTTAAGTTCTTTCCCACGATCTCCCACTTTGGCGGCGCCGATGAGGCGGGACCATCCTGCTCTGGCGGGGTGGTGGGACACAGTCAAGCCAAATTTTTTTATGATCTCTTTTTTTAGTCATAACCAATGACGATTTGGATCATTACAATAGATACCAATTTACCCTTCGTTCGTCACCGAACGACATATGAGACGAAGAAACAAACTTGTCGGGCACTCTTGAAATACACATTAATGTTTAAGGCATAAGTAAAAGTCGCGTACTTTGAATCAGGGCGAATAACTATACCTCGAATACACACTTGTTAAGGATTACTTAAAGGAAATGGACTCTCTTTTCAAAATACACTGGCCCGCCTCATCCCTCTCTAGAGGAAATATTCCCACTGAAGCGGGACTCTGCTTCTCTGGCGGGATGAGGATGATCCATAAAGGATGGGAAAAGAATGATTTCTCCCATTCTTCACATTCTCTCACTCAAAATTTTCCCAAAACTCTCTCAAACTCTCCACTCCGATCGTCTGGTTACGGTAAGAAACTTGTCCTTAACTTTAATTTAAGGCTTTATGTACATTCTAATGCTTAATCATGCTAAAAATCCGTATAATCAAACCAGGGTTTTCAACTCTTTTAAAATAAACTGCTTGCATTGCTAGATTAACATAGCATGGACTTTTCTCTTACATCCACAATGTCTCCCTGACGTCTTGGGCGTAAGGTTAACAACAAATTTCACCCAAATCGGACTAGAATGCAGGGGTGGAAGTTTAAATGTTTTTCTTGGCCCAAACCTTAACTACGCTAGTTATTTGGAGTTTTTGAACCAAATTCCTTTATAAATAATATTGCTAGGACACTTAGGAGTACTGATATGCAAAACGTTTGAAGAAATTTATGAATTGGGGGTGAGGAGGCACCATGAATCGCACCTGGTGTTCTTCCCGGATGAATCCCGCTCTGGCGGCCTTCATCCTGCTCTGGCAGGATTTCTTTAGGCAGTATCCTTGCATTAGAGCTCCTTTCCCCTCATTAACTCTAATTTCGCACTTATACTATTGGGTTCTAATTGGAAATTTTTGAAACTTGCAGGTACATCACTATGATTCACAACGACGATACCAACCTCCCCTTTGTCAGATTCCTCTATACCGCTTCTCGGGAAAGGCACCACAACTTATGAAATAATAAATTCGTATCCAAAAAGGGCTTCCGCATGTTAGGGGTGGCAGATAAGATACCTGTTTTTTATGCCCAGCTAAAGGAGTTTGGGTGGGGTCCTTTGACTGAATCCCCTCTCTCAGCACGCATCGGTTGGGTGAGAGAGTTCTATGCTATACTTCCTACAGTTCACTAGGATAACTCTGATCCTTTCATTCGCATCCAAGGAGTGGAAATTCCCCTGAGTCTTGCTTATATTAATGTTGTGCTCAAAGTACCTAAGGCCTACAATGCTGAGTATGAGGCGAAACTGAAGGAGATGAACTTAGAGTGGTTATGGGACACGCTGGTGGTCCCAGAGCTTAAAGCAGGGTCTATTTGCCAGAACAGAGGGCATCACTAGTACCGACTAATCTGACGATGCCAAGAGGTGGCTACACTTGGTGGCCAAGAGGATTTGCCCTTCCAGCAACCGTACAGATGTGACTTTCCGGAGGGCTCTAGTGGTGGCTTGTGTCATTCAAGGGACAGGACTGAATGTTGGGGCCCAGATTGTGTCAGAGTGGAAGATATTCTATTGTGGTAACAAGAAGGCATTATTTTTGTTGGGTCTGATCACTGCCATATGCAAGATAGCCGGGGTACCACTACTGGATGCCGATGAGGTACTCCTCATGGATCTCCATTTCCATCTCTTTCTTATCAAAAGAGCCTTCTCTCAGGGTCAAAAGAAGCGAGGGACCCATGTGGCCTGAAGCAACCAGGCAGTAGCGACAAAGGACGAGGACTAGGATGAGGATGTTGTCCTCCCACTCAGTTACAACCGCCAGTCGACCCTTACTTGGAGGAGGACTTAGCTGCAGTTCGGAGGAGACTAGGAGGCCACTTTTCCTAGACCCCTTCTCTAGTTCCACCAGCTACCACTATGGAGGTAGAGATTTCTTTTTGTCAGCTGTGGTGGGAGAGGATGAAGAGCAAAGAGAGATACCGCTTCATGATGAGGATATGGAAGACTATCAAGACCATTTTCTCCTATGTCTCTCCCTAAAGGGAATTGCCCTGGTTGGAACCCGATGATTTCTGCGGGTTTCCCTTCCTAAACGAGGTCTGGGCAAGATAGTACCCCCAGAGGACCTGGATTCAAATGTCGACTCTCTTCCTCGCCCCCCCGTTAGGATTTGTTATTGGATTGATTTTCCCCATTTGGACAAGGAACAAATAATTTACTGCTTTCTTTACTATTTTCCTCTATTTTTGTAAGCATCGGATGCTTTTTAAATCATTCACATTGCCATATATATTAATACCATAGTTTTTATGGATATTCGTTCTTAGTTAGGCACTACATTACCCTTAGAGTTAGCCATTTGCTCCTAAAACATCATTGCCAAAAATAGGGGACCTCTTTGTTGAGGTCTCTATCTTGCGAGATCCCGCCCTGGAGGGATAATTCTCGCTCTAGCAAGATATTCTCGCTGGTGCGGGATTCGCTGAGACAGTAGCCTTAGAAATATTTCTTGGGCATTTTTCCTGCCCCAAATTCCCCATTAGACTCCCAAAGCTAAACTTAATCCATTTGACTCTTTTTCCCCTAGAATTTTGACATGGACTATCCCAGAGTCGAACCCAGCACCACACATAGGAGACCAACAACATCAAGATAAATAAGGCATCATTTAAAACAACTTGCATCATCAAGTTCTTATTAACTCAAACTAAAGGCTCAACCCATTATATTAGATACACACAATTTAGAACACCTTATTTTAACTTAGTTATAAAATAGGTTAAGGATCTTTCATAATCAGTATTAGGCTAATGCACAACACTAGATCTTTTTCTCACCTGATTTCCAACTAATTTTTGACTGCCTCGAAACTAAAGTTTCTCAACAATCCCCATTTGTTAACTTCCCTTACCAATTAACACAAATGGTAAGTCCATGCACCATTTATAAGTCGCATTCCCTCACATGAGTATATCATTTAACACCCCAGAACTCATCACTTAACAGTCTTGGGTCTTACACAAGTTTAATGCACATAATTCAATTATGACTCTTTTCTGACATCAAGTTCACAAAATTACTATCAAATATATACCACATAATTTCAACAAGCAAGCAAAGGTGTTTCACACTTTAAATTAAGAGTCACTATGCACATAATCAAATATTCAGCTACATAACTCAAGCAAGTTTAAAATCTATCAATTAAGTCCGCTTCATTGATAACCACTAGTTGATTATCTATGTATTCTCACCGCCTTTAAGGCAAGATGCCAAATGGAACCTTCTTGGTTCAAATTTCTCTTGCTTGTGTCCTCTCAGTTGTAACAACGACATCAAATTTACCTTGTTGAGATACCAATTGGAATTCAGAGATACCAATTAGACCCAACCCATACCAAGAGCGACAAATCACACAAAAGGAGAGAAGAAATGAAATGACTTCCTAGAATGCGTCATAACTTTCTGAAGATTAGATGTGAACGTCAACACACCAATCCGCAAGTGTCTATTCCGCATTCGCTCTCGTACTAGGAGATCGATAACCTGACCTCTAATACCAAATTATCATGATCCAACCCACCGGGCCATGTGGGTACCTAATCTAACACCTAAATAAGAGAATCCTTAATCATTCTAAGAAAATATTGCGGAAGTTAAATCAACATTTGAATAATTACACCAAGGTTCTAAAGAAGACTATATCACAATTAGAACATCTCAATTATACAAAAACCCCACGGATACTAGTCTAAACAGGTACAATAGCTTCTAAGAGTAGTAATAAAATAAAAAACTAATGAATCAGCTTCCACCATAAGGAAGAAAAATTAGAAGTTGCTGGAGGATTGCCTTCGTCTTCACATAGGAGACATAACTTACTCTTCAACCAGACTATGCCAAGTGGCATAGAAAGCGTAGTATCAGTACAAATAATATGTACTGGTAGACATCATCGTTCAATCTGATACCTACCGCATAATATATGAACAGAAAAATAATAGATATCAAAATAATTAAACTTTATCAATTTATCCATCCCAACCAAATTAGTACGCTTCTTACTCCCACCTTAAGATGTTCACCACTCTGAACTTCAGAGTTCTACTACCATTTTAGTTATAACTTAAGACCTGTGGGTTATGATCCCACCATACTACTGTTCATTCATATTAACAACCCCCACCTAACAGCCTTAACCACTCAATGATTTCACCCAACCATCACTAGTCCTAGTCCAAGTGTCTTACAATACAAGGCATATTCATCTTACAAACACACTTTCTAACTCACCCTGAGTTCTAGGTAGCCACTACCCCTACCACGGTTACTCGTGGAAATCACAATGGTAAAACTCTCTGGAAGCTAGAACCTCAACTTCTAAATCTATAATATAGAATACGATTACACCATATAGATCATATCCAGGCCTAACAAGGCCCATTCTCTCACCCACTAATGAGTTTGTTCAAGCTCACAATTCTTATAACTAACACACCTCAGTTCAAAAGTTCGTCTATCGGTTCTTAATTCGTGGCGCACTTGCCACTAACCTTACATTACATAGAGTTAAAGACATCGCCAGGTCCTCTCATGGAACCATCCACACATGCACATACTTGGCCCTCTCAAGGGACCCAATCTAGTGACAACCGAACCAAAAATGTATCGGAATATGACATCCGATCCAAATATATGTCGGAATGTGACACTCGATCCATATATGTATTGAAATGTGACACCCGATCCAAATATACCACAATTACATATACATTCATATGTTTACAATAATTTATCACCAAAACAGGTTCATCATAAAACAAGCCAGAAATTAATCATTTATATAGAGACTAACCTATTTTCCTTATCTGTACCCATTTAGGAATATCATAAGTAACTCAATTACACCTTTAGACGATTTCGGAAAACAACCCAACACCCACACTACCGAACCTTTCAGGTTTATCATCAATCTCTACTTAGTTTTATATTACTATACGCAATACTACGCCCATTATAAAATAACCATCGGTATACAATAATATCACCATCAAAAATACTTTCCCAAATCATTATAACACCCTTTTTCCAGGTCACATTCGAATCAGACACTAACATAGCGAATTTCTACACGTGATCCACAACTTAGTTATATGATTTCTCATTAAATTCCCTTCTATACTACAGAGAAGGTATAGATTTACTACTCAAAAAAGAGAAGCCTAGCCTACCTGGGCGTCAAGCAATCGTGGAGAGATAGTGTTGTTGAAAACATTGATTACCAACGTTCTATGGGCAGGATCGGATTGAATTCCACTGGTTGAAGCCTTCCAAAAGCTGAGATTTCCTCCCCTCCTCTTCTCCAGTCAAGAGCAGCCTTTTTGGAGGGTTTTCTAGAAACCCTCGCCTCCAACTTATACTTGGGAGAAGTGGGGGAAATAAAAAATTCGCGATTTAAGTTCTATTCCACGATCTCCCGCTTGGGAGGCCATATTCCCGCTCTGGCGGCGCCGATGAGGCGGGACCATCCCGCTCTGTCGGGGTGGTAAGACCCCGTCAAGCCAAATTCTTACAATTTCTTTTTTAGTCATAACTAACGACGGTTTGGATTGTTACAACCAATTATTTTAGGAATTATATTCTATTTGATATTTAATATTATTAAAATAATAATATAATAATTGAAGAAAAATAGTGAATGGTGAAAAGACGATTTTGTTTAAAATGGAGTTTTTAATGAAGGAAAAAAAGTTCAATAAACATTTTAAGGGTCTTCGTGCTTTTAATATATATAACACAGAGACATGTCTAACACACACATATTTTCTAATATTCTAGATGCGATAGAAGCTATATTGCTCTATACTATTAAAATAAAGGAACTAATGATCAAACTTAAATATATGTCTAAAATTATAATTAAATTTAAAATCTATCATATTTTTAGGAGTTTTTTTCACATAAAATTTCATATATATTTGCAAACATTAATTCTCATTCCAATGTGTTTTAGGAGTCTTTTCATATATTTAAATATATAATATTATAAATATAAATTAAATAATAATTTGAGGAAAAAAAGTGAAAAGATGATTTTTTCTAAAGAAGAGACTTTTAATGAAGAACAAAAGGTTTAAACAACATTATTAAGGTGCGTTGCACGTGTAGTTCAAGATATATATTTGTAAGCCAAGTTAATTTTAACTATGAAATGACAACCTATTTAATTTATAATTATTCTTATTAGTGATTTTACTATAAAAGAAAGAGAGTAAAGTGTGAAAGAAACTGAAAGTTATTAATATTATATTTAACTTGCATCCTTAGTAAGAAGGTTGAATTGTAATTTCATAAAATTTTGTATTCAACTTTAGAAATTAAAACACGATAAAAATAAGAAATATATATCATCATCATTGAATGAAAAAAAATGAGAATGATTTTTGTTTAAGTCTAACTGATTTCATATCTTATATTTATAAGTGATAGAAAGAAGATGAAAAGGTTGAAATGAATGAATAAGTAATGTAGGAAGCTAAAAGGAATCCTACCAGGGTGAGGGCATTCAAGTCTTCTTTTTTTAATGTCCATAATTTAATTTTTTTTACTGTCTATTTTTTAATTAATTACTGGTCATTTAAGTCCCATAATAACTTATTAACCATACATACAACCCACGTCTAATACAAATTAAAGCATAATTAAGTAATAATAATTTTATTTTTACTACTTAATTAATTATATATGTATAATATTTTAATTTAGTATAGAGAAAAGATTCACATAAAAAAAGCTCATTTATCCATCCGTTTGACTCATTTATGTTATTTTCGTTTGAAAAAAAACTCGTTTATTCCATTTCAAATTTCTCAATTTTCTTCCGTTTGATATCACCCATTTGCCTATTATGAGTTCCCAAACCAATCAAATTGCCATAGTTTCCAAATTACAGTTACCATGGAGTCACTTGGTCAACATGAAAATTGTTGATTGTGGGTGATGTGTTGTCTAAACAACTGTGTGACATGATATGTTTATACTTCTGTTATGTTTTCTGTTGCTAACTAAACTTGCATGTCCGGAGTATTCATATAAGATTAATGCTAGGTTTTCTTACTTTCTTTTCTCCTCAATGTTTGGGAGATGTACCTACACTAATGACTAATAATCTTTTAGCCCTGTTTTCCTGCTGAAAGTACAAGTAACAATTTTAAGAAATGAAACTAAATCTGAACTGCACTCTTTCTGCAAGATTCATTTCATGATATTTTAAGAAGAGATGTACACCTAGCAAATCCTATCTGTGAATTTGGAAAAATGGTGATTGGTGATGGTTAGAAATACATGATCTACTTACACTTTCAGTTAGTTGGATGAACTCGTTGAGTCTAAGCTGGTTTGGGTGGGTAATAATGTATGCTCCAGTATTCATTATGTTTGTAGCACCTTAATCCATGACATGTATATTCTCTGGAAATACAATAGAGGGACCAACCACTACTTTGAGAGACACCTGGATTTTAGCCCCTTCAAGTAGTTTATAAAACTGAATGAGCTGGTAAATTTGCTAATCCAGATGGAAGTGGGTTTTCAAAGGACAAAATATAAGAGTATTTTTAGTCCATTTCTCTTTTCATCATCTTCATGTGAACTTATAAACTCGTCATACACGAGTTCAATTCACACCAAGAGGCAAGAGCACTAGAAAAGCCACTGAAATCAACAATTTTCTTAGTAGTTGATTCATCCACTTTATATTAGAATCTAATTTATATTGACTGCAACCTATAATGCTTCCATACTGATAAGTGATAACTCATATCATCTATTTCATAGACAATAGTGCCATTTCTATAAAATAAAACTTTTCTGCTGCGGAGAAGGGTGTGAATATTAGCAAAATATTTACAGATATAGAAAGAGTAACTGATAATTGGATCTGTTTTACTTACATTTAGATCTGTGAGATTCAACTGAAGTGGTGTCTCTTTGATGTTCTTTGGGTAATTGGACCTGTTGGGAATAATTTAGCAAATATTGTCAATCAATTTCTACTGTCACCAACATACCAGTAATGATGTCATCCAGTTAGATCAATCTGCGAGGTTTTATTTCTGACTGAAAGAGCTTTGCTCAAAGATCTTAGACTGCTGTTGGATGTTGTGCACTTGTGCTTCAGGTTATGCATGCATCCGACCACTGTTTCACTCCCCTTATGCATTTTATTTGCTAATTTTGTTGTTCATAGCTTTCTATTTTGAGTCCTCTGCTGCGTCTCATCTTTCTTACGGACCAGTATTTTTGTCTCCCCAACCCCACCCCCCACCCCAACCCTAAAAAAGAGGGGGGATATATTTTTGCTCAACACTTGTGTTTAGCTAATTTTTTATTTGCAATACGTGTCAGGAGATATCCATGGCCAGTATTCAGATCTACTGAGGCTGTTTGAATATGGTGGATTACCTCCAAAATCCAATTACCTATTCTTGGGTGATTATGTTGATCGGGGGAAGCAAAGTCTGGAAAGAATGTCTTCTTCTTGCATATAAAATAAAGTATCCTGAAAACTTTTTTCCTTCTGAGGGGAAACCATGAATGTGCTTCTGTGAATCTTATATATGGATTCTATGATGAATGCAAACGAAGGTTCAATCACAGACTCTTTTAACTGCCTCCCTGTGGCAGCTCTGAGTGAAAAGATTTTGTGTATGCATGGTGGACTCTCTCCTGATCTTCAGCATTTGGATCAGATAAGGAACCTTCAACGACCAGCTGATGTTCCAGAAAGCGGGTTGCTCTGTGATCTTCTCTGGTCAAATCCTAGTAAAGATGTTAAAGGGTGGGGAATGAATGACCGGGGAGTTTCTTACACCTGTGGCCCTGATAAGGTCACAGAGTTTCTCCAGAAGCAAGATCTTGATCTTACTTGTCGTGCCCATCAGGTTTGAACTAGATATTACTTATAATTTGTATTGAACTTCGTTTCTTTAATCTCACTGGCTATGTGCATAACTGCAGGTTGTGGAAGATGGATATGAGTTTTTTGTTGATAGACAAGTGACGATTTTTCAGCCCCTAATTATTGTGGCGAGTTTGACAATGTTGGTGCTATGATGAGTGTGGATGAGACTCTGATGTGTTCTTTTCAGATATTAAAGCCTGCAGAGAAGAAGCCAAAGTTTAGATTTGGGAGCACTACTACGGCTAAAAATGTAACTCCAGCAAAAACAAAGGCAAACCTATATGCAAGAGGCAACTTTCACTTGTCCCGTCCAAGTGGTATGCATGTTTTGTTTAACAATTACTTAAACAACCTACCATTTGTTGCAAGTGCGGAGGTCAAAGGGATAGCATTTTTAGTACTATCCTTTGCCATACCCCTTTTCTCTCAGTTCTTTCTGTAATCCTTCCTTTATGAAGAAATAAAAACAGTGCTCAGAATGTAAGACAAAACTATGAATTTCATAAGACAAAACTGCCCTTCCATAGTCTATCCTTAGGAAGAAATAAAAATAGTGGTTAAAATCTCATTAGACATAACTATCACAATCCATTCGAACTAATTCCAATAATGTTTTAGTTCTTTATTAGGTGAAAATTTGAAGGTGAACTTATAACCTGCTTCTGCCCGTTTTGACTATCTGATACAAGAACCATCAATAAGTCAAAGGTGTTCTGTTATATTCACCAAAATCAAGTTATGATCAGCATTCAAGAGAATGTCAGCAGTTGGATCCAGGAATTGTCTAATTTATTGACATATAAAACCTAATTAATGTCCCTTGAAGTTCCTTCTGCAAGAAACTTCCTTTATCTTTTGTTTCCCTGCTTTCTTATTGTTGGGCATCTTGTTTTTTTGTCGCATTTAGTCAGAGTCTGTAGGTATCAAAGATCATGGTGCAGGCTACTTTCGGAATATTAAGTTTTTTACCTCATTGCATGTCAGTCTGATGGTTAATGTTCTCTTTTAGATGAATCATTGTTGTGCTGCTTTTCTATCTTTCTTTTAACAGTATTTATGGATTTTTCTTCAATATGCATCGATGGTCACTTAAGGTCACTGATGTGGTTGTCCCTCGTAGTGCCACTTAAACACTGATATCTGAATTCCATTACAGTCATTTCTTGGTAAAATTGGATGAGATGAACCAAATCCAGTATCAATGTCAACTACTTCTCTTAGCTCCAATATATGAAGATGGAGGCTCGGGTTTGGAAGAGAAGAAGATACCTTCCCAAGATTTGAATCGGGAAATCTGTAATAATTTTGATTTTCATGTATAATATAAACCCGTACAGTGAAGCAAGATCTATGATTCACCTGCAAATAGATTTTCTAACCCTTTTAGTCCTCTATTCAGAGAGCTTTTCTTGGTGCAGTCTGATACAGGGAACAAATGTTAAAAGTCTTGGATCTCTGTTTTCCTTTGATTCTTATGTTTCTCTTCCAGAGTGTGCAATGGTCTTTATTCATCTTATTATTTCTTTTTCAATTTTAATTATGCACATATCCTATACTTTCATATATGTGAAAACACCTTAACTTTAAACTTCTCATTTCATATACTTTCCACTTCACTGTATTTTTATATTTTTTGAGGTATCAGGTGACTGTATTTATTGTATTCATACGTGCATTTAGGTTATATCGAGAAATAAATGATGTATCGATGAAAAATCTGCGTATACAAACATACAATCAACAAAAGATACAAGAGATTGTATTCATTCGCGCTAATTGCATTTGTATTCATTCGCTTTGGTATTACTTGTATGAATATATTTTTTATAACTTGTACTCATGCACTCATTTAGACTGTATCGACGAGTACAATCTGTATGTAAAAAAACTACAAACAATAAAAAATACAAGGAATTGTATTCATTCTGTTTTGTATCATTTGTATTCATTCGCTCTAGGATTATTTGTATTCATACACACATTTTAGATTGTATTTTGACATTTCGTTCGAAGTAAGATTTGGAAACCTGACAAGGACTATGTTAAGATACGTATATGCTGTTTTTGTTCAAGGAATTGCTCTGTTCATTGTACAGTCCTGGTGGAACCTAACACCAAAAAAAAAGTTCAAACAATATGAGCACAAAGAAATTGTAGTTATATGTTTAGGTAAATCACAATGTAAACCGAAAAGTCGAGAGAGGAGAGGGGCAAGCGAAATACGTAAAGAAAGGAGAGAGGAGAGGGGCGATATAGGGAGAGAGATGATTAAAAAAATGAAGTGCAGTTATAAAATGTAACTTTTTATCGCACATATTTGCAATACCAAGTAAAATTCTCATTTTCATACAGTACAATAGTTCAACAAAGCCCATTACAGGAGAGAAACCTACTATTTTGTCTTTTAGAAATTTTGGTTAGTATGTGTAATGTGTAATGTGTAATGTGAGCATTGTACAATTTGTATATAATCATGGGTATACACATTATTGATTATTCTTGTTATATGTTTGTTATACACTATGGCCAGTTTGGTTTCGAACTTTTGTTGTTATTCTTCTTCTTCTTTTTCAAAACAATATTTGGTAACACATTAGAATGATTTAATGGTTTGTTTTGAAGATGAGTTTTTCAAATGAATTTTTTCCATTCACAAAATTTCTAACTTATTTTCAAATAATACTCAATTCATGTCTAAACACCTATTAAGTCAATATAACAAAAAAAACTTTTAGCAGCAATAAATATGCATATTAACAAAAAGTGATAAAATTTTTATCAGTATTAATTAATTGTCATTAAATCTAACATTGCTATAGGCTTTAGAAACATTTGTAAAAAGTGATAATTACCTTTAAAAAATATATTTAATAATAATTAAGATATTATCATTAATTAATTGGTGCTATAAATTATTTTTGTATAGTAAATATACACCCAAACAAATATTTTTAGCCGACTAGCTAAAAGTGGAATGAAATGAAAAGAAGAAGAGAGTAGTGGTCCAGGCAATTGATGTTATTGCACATGTAAATGTTCAATTTGGCAATAATTATTGTCTTTGCTCAGCCAAAGTTTGTCAATATCTTCTTTTCATGTGTGATTGTACTAGCCTTTGTACCTCATTTTGTCCATCAACCTAATTTATCTTCTTTTATTTTATATTATATTATTATAATGAAAATAAACCAAACATTTGCCTAAACTATTTGCTTACACCAAAAGGCACTCAAAAAAACTTTCTCCAAATGTAAATATCCAATGAAAACAAAATTTCGTGGATGGCACTTGTAAACAATAAATTATCGAGCCGAAAAAAATAAATAATTAAGACCAAAAAATTGGAGTAACAAAGTGTAATATTTGATTTCAAAATATAGTGCGTGTTACAATCTCTATAATAATCCTCTGATTCTTCAAATAATATGGAATATGTTGAACTTGAATTTGATTTAGAGTCAAGGGCTTGAATAGCTTGATCTTGAATCTTCGTCTTCAAATTTGGATTTGAATTATTCGTCACGAACACTTGTATGGTTATGACGAATAATAAATATGAACAAGTAACTTGATCTTGAACTTCTTGATATTTTCCTTCGTTCTTGATCTTGAACCTGAGCTTGAATTTGATTACTTGAGCTTTGTAGCTTTGTAGAAAATTTATGGCCTCTGATCTACGAGCTCTTTTCTTGCTTCTTGTTCTTTAACCCCCCCCCCTCCTCTGAGAATAATGAGGAGCTCTATTTATAGTTATAGGGAGTGGTATGATGGTGTGATTTGATTGGTTGGTTTGAACTGACCAATCAGATTTCTTTGGTGAAGAGTTTTAATTTGATTAGTCAGAACATGTCACATATACACGTGACATTATTCTAGTGGCTCATTTAATTTGACTTAGATTGCCACACAACTTCGACACGTGACATGATTTTAGTGGCTTATTTAATTTGACTTGGATTGCCACATAATTTTGGCACATGACATGATTCTAATGGCTCATTTAATTTGACTTGGATTGCCATATAACTTTGACACGTAGTGTGATTTTAGTGGCTCATTTAATTTGACTTGGATTGCCACATAACTTTGACACGTAGTGTGATTTCAGTGGCTCATTTAATTTGACTTGGATTGCCACATCAATTGAACTATTTTCTTGAATTTAATATAGTCCAAATTAATTTACGGATTTAAATTCAATATAATTTTAATATTTACAAATGCCCCCTACTTCAAGTCTTGTCAAAATATTTTATTTTTTTGAAGATTGGACTTGAAGTATTATTTTAATTGAGATCAATATTAAATTATACATGTAAATCTCGCACGCCATAATCGGATAAAGACCAAAAATTGAAGGATCTTATATAAGCATGATGATCGAAGTTATAATAATAATAATTATTATTATATTCTTTAAGTTTGAAACCATAATCCACTTAGAAGGATAATTAATGTCGGTCAATGACTACAATTAGTAGTCCAATAATTCAAGTCCTTTCAGAAGTATAATTATTTTAAGTGTTTCACATGGAAACAGATACTTCCACAGCAACCTTAAGGATCTCTATAAATAGGGATATGCTCTTCACATTTTGCATAAATTATAGTGTTGCAAGCCACAACAAGAGAGCACAATATAAGGTAATTTCTTCTCCTTCTTTTTTTTGGGCCGATTTTTTTTTGGTTGATTTTTTTTTGGAGAGAATAAATTTGTACCATTCCACTAGACTCCTAATCCAAAAAGTAATTATAGTTAATTTGGGAGAAAGACTTCTTCACCATCACTATTTGTCTATAAATAGATTCTCTCCTTTTTTTTTATCATTGGCATTGACAATTTTGATTGTCATGCCCTGAAAGGGTACCTTAGACGTGACCGACACTCGAAAACTATTTTTGGCCTTCAAGCGAACCACTTGGTCCAATTACACTTTCATTCAGTCACATTCTATCAGCGGAAGACTCAAATCATAAGAATACTATTCATAGTAAGGCCAAAGGCCAACCACATCTCCATTCAACAACTAGTAAAAATAAAACTAGTCACAACGAAATAATTCAGCATCATCCACACTCTAGTCTATGAAGCCTCTATCAACAATATAAGAGGTATCAATGACAGGTTCATGGATACCACAAATCAAAATAAAGGAAAACTAACTCAAAGCTGAAAAGATAACTGCGCTATCCTCTGGAAACAAGGAGGACTCACCAACTAGCTAGAAGTGAATAGATCTTCAACGGTGCACTTGTTGATGATCTTTAGTACCTGTCTCTGCATCATGAAATGATGCAGGCCAAATGGCGTTAGTACGTGGAATATATAAGTATGTAAAATGGCCGAATGAAACAGACATCAAGGTAGAATCAAATCAACTTGGAACCTCAACTTAGAAGAAGAAACAACTCAATCAAGATGTCCCAAGTCTAAATAAGAATATATGATTTATGCAGACCAATCCCATACAATTCAATCCAATCTATTCCAATCTGACTCAGAGTACTATCAAGACCTATATGGGAGTTTCTCTTATCCGACAACTATCACTTATGAGCCAGTGATAGTACAACAAGCCGACGTTGTTGCCACGTCCGTTCATACCTTGCCAGGGTAAGAACGAATCAACAAATTATGAATCCATAACCACTCAAGTTCTATTATATCATGACAGTAATTTAGAAAACATCCGACTTTAACGGTCCAATCCCTTCCTACGTTTGGCGACGTAGTTATTGGATTCGAGTTATTACTTACTCTTACCCAATTCGGTGCTCGATACTCCTTCCAAGACTCAATGCTCATAAAACTATATCCAATCAATTCAATCTAATCATATCGACCAGTCTCATTTAGACCCTTGCCAATTCATCAATTCTATCCCAAATCAAGCCTCTTGACCAATCATATTATCCAATCAACCCCAATCATATTTTTTCAAGAGTAGTTTAGATATGTATTTATGACAACATTTAATTCTATCCAATTATTTCTCCATTCATTTAGCCAATCTTTTGGGGCTAAATCATGACTCACCAAGACTTTAACTCAACAATTTAGGATACTCAAATATTTAAGTTTATAAAAAAAATATGTTTAACAACTCATATCAATCAACTCTTAAACATAACAAAATATGTATAACAACTCATATCAATCAACTCTTAGATATAATAAAATATGTATAACAACTCATATCAATCAACTTTCAGACATAACAAAATATGTATAACAACTCATATCAATCAACTTATATCAAACATGAAGCATTTATCAATTTCTCAACTTATCAATATCAACATAACAAAATCAAGTTAATAGATGTATAAACTCATTAGGACATAAATCTATCAAGAAAATCCAATTCCTATGAACATTCAATATCAAAGAAGATGTAGGGAACATGGTGAATTTAATCCATATTTTTTTAGTAGCCTTACATACCTTAGAGTAGATTTTGAAGAAACCTTGATGTTAGGTCTTCATGGGAAAACTTGAATCCTTGATTATTATTATTTTTTTTGGCAAATCTTGTTGGAGATGATTTGGAAGAGAGGAGGATGAAGATTAGGGTTCTTTGGAGGTGAGAAGACTGAAAAAGTGATCCCAAAATATTCCAAGTTTGTATATATAGGTATTAGGTAATTTTCCCAAAATACCCCTACAAAATCTGGAAATCGGCCAAAGTTTGTTGCAGGTCCTCTCTGTTCGATCAAGCATAACTTTTGACTCCGAACTCGGAAAAATACAATCTTAGTGGATTTGGAAAGAAAACTCAAAGATATTTAATTTGATAGGTCATGGACCACCCAATTCGTTATTTGTTAGGAGATATGGTCATTTGAAGTTGACCATTATACGAACTCATTCGGAAACTTAGCCGAGAGGAATTCTTTGGACTTGGCTTGATTTTTGGGATTCCTTATGACCCTAAATCATATCTAATATACTTTAAATATTTATGAATCAATCATAGATCATATATACAATTTGAATCCTTCGAGTTCAAGCCTATACACATACACAGAACGGTCCAAATCTTAGCGTAGAGATTTTGAGGTGTCACATTGATGCTTATTTTTGCATACACCCTTGAGTTCATAAAGACACGAGGTACATTTTTTTTGTTTGCACCATTTTTTTTTGTGAAGAAAATAAATTTGTACCATTTCATTAGAGTCCTAACCCAAAAAATAATTATAGTTACTTTGGAAAAAGACTTCTTCACCATCACTATTTGTCTATACATAGATTCTCTCCTTTTATTTATTTTTTTATCATTGGCATTGACAATTTCGATGCTCCTTTTTGCATACACCCTTGAGTTCATCAAGACACGAGGTACATTTTTTTGTTTAGACGTTTTTTTTAGCAGAGAGAATAAATTTATACCATTATACTAAGAGTCCTAACCTAAAAAGTAATTATAGTTACTTTGGGAGAAGGACTTCCTCACCATCACTATTTGTCTATAATTAGACTCTCTTCTTTTATTTATTTTTTTATCATTGGCATTGATAATTTTGATGCTCCTTTTTGCATACACTCTTGAGTTCATCAACATACGAGGTGCATATTTTTTTTGGAAGTGAAAATATTACTCCATATGCAATGAACTTTTATTCTATTGGAGTCAAAGGTGCTGCATTGTTTGACCCAATAATTTTACATTATTCTTGCCAACGACTTTACATCATTTGAGTCGAAAGTGCTGCATTGTTCGAGCCAAAGTCTTTACACTGTCTAAGACAAATATTTTATATGATTTATGGCAAAGACTTTACACCATCTGAGGCAAAGACTTTACATCATTTGTGGTAAAGACTTTACATCGTCTGAGTTAAAGGCATCCCATAGTCCAAGCCAAAGACTTTACACCGTTTGAGGCAAAGACTTTACATGATTCATGGCAAAGACTTTACACCGTCTGAGTTAAAGGCATTTCATAGTCCAAGCTAAAGACTTTACACCGTCTAAGGCAAAAAATTTACATGATTTGTGGCAAATACTTTATATCGTCTAAGTCAAAGGCATTCCATAGTCCGAGCTAAAGCCTTTACACCATCTAAAGCAAAGACTTTACATGATTTGTGGCAAAGACTTTACACCGTTTGAGTCAAAGGCATTCCATAGTCCAAGCTAAAGACTTTACACCGTCTAAGGCAAATACTTTACATGATTGATGGCAAAGACTTTACACCGTTTGAGTCAAAGACATTCCATAGTCCGAAATAAAGACTTTACACCATCTAAGACAAAGACTTTACATGATTCGTGGCAAAGAATTTACACCGTTTTAGTCAAAGGAATTCCATAGTCCAAGCTAAAGACTTTACACCGTCTAAGGCAAAGACTTTACATGATTTATGGTAAAGACTTTACACCATCTGAGTCAAAGGCATTCCATAGTCCGAGCTAAAGACTTTACACCGTCTAAGACAAATACTTTACATGATTGATGGCAAAGACTTTACACCGTTTGAGTCAAAGACATTCCATAGTCCGAACTAAAGACTTTACACCATCTAAGACAAAGACTTTACATGATTCGTGGCAAAGACTTTACACCGTTTTAGTCAAAGGAATTCCATAGTCCAAGCTAAAGACTTTACACTGTCTAAGGCAAAGACTTTACATGATTTGTGGCAAAGACTTTACACCATCTGAGTCAAAGGCATTCCATAGTCCGAGCTAAAGACTTTACACCATCTAAGATAAATACTTTACATGATTTGTGGCAAAGACTTTACACCATCTGAGTCAAAGGCATTCCATAGTCCAAGATAAAGACTTTACACCATCTAAGGCAAAGATTTTACATCATTTGTGGCAAAGACTTTACACCGTCTGAGTCAAAGATATTTCATAGTCCGAGCTAAAGACTTTACATCATCTAAGGCAAAGACTTTACATGATTTATGGCAAAGACTTTACACTGTCTGAGTCAAAGGCGTTCCATAGTCCTAGCTAAAGACTTTACATGATTTGTGGCAAAGACTTTACACCATCTAGATTAGGCATAGATTTTTCTCAAAGAATATAATCGTTCATTATTGAGATTCATGACCATGATTATTGAATTACTAATTTAAGAGCTAATAAAATACTCTTTTTTTCTTTTTTTTTACAGATTGAATCATAATTTACTTTAGAGATTTGACTTCCTCTTCTTCAGAGTTGTGATACCTTGTGTATTTCGATAGTACAAGAGATATATCATTATATGAGAGCACCAAAGCCAGGAGAGACTTAATTTATCAGAAACCAAACTTCTTAATCTAAAACATATCTAAAATTATAGCTTAAGTTCCTGAGGATCGTTCTAAACAAACTTCAAAAATGAACTTCACATGCAGGAAAGTTGACAGATTCATATTCGCATGATCTTATTAAAAACACTTATATCTCAGTGCAGAGAAGTCGAAAAGAAGGTTCATAAAACTAAATTGTGTACAATAATCAAAGCTAATAGCTTTATGGATTTGTACAAATATTTCTTTGAAGTCAATTCAAATTCTGTCTTGATTGGCCTTCTCTAATTTACACGCTATATATGACAATCTACAAGAATATTGCGATGCTCAAATAATAGTGTGTCCTATTTCTTTTGAACTTATGAGACTAAACTTGGGATGTAACTCTAAGCACTACAGACCTCGGTGAAGAGGGTCAAGAGACACTATGTGTTTTTTGGATACTCATGCGACTGAACTCAGAATATAATTTCAAGCGTCTACGTACCTCAGTGAAGAGGATCAAGTCATAACGTAGTTCTGAAAGAGTATTTTTTTTTTGTGTCCTAACTTTTGCCTAGGCCGCCTCTTTCGAGATTTTTAACCTAGCAGATATTGTTTTAAGCCATACACAGTTTATACTCTTGCGAGCCAGGAGTAACATGCAGTTTATACTCGTACCTTAAGGAGTGTGTTTCTTTTCTTCAAGGATAGTATCTTTTTATGAACGTTTCGCTAATAGGGTCAATGCGCAATCCTTCTGAGTCAACCAGTTTGTAAGCGCTACTTGAGTATACTTCTTATACCACATATGGTCCATTCCATTTAGCGGAGAACTTGCTTCCAGACCGACGAGAAGTAATAATGGTCCTTCTTACAACAAGAACTTGATCACCCATTTGGAAGCATCTAAGACGAACCTTCTTGTTAAAAGATCGAGCTAGACGAGCTTGATAACATCCAGACTTTGTTGGGCCTCTAGTAATTTTTTATCAAGAGCCTCCAATTCTTCAAGGCATAACTGAGTATTTTCTTCATCAGTGAGCCCTTCTTGAATGGCAAGGTGCAATAACGGGATTTGATGTTCAAGTGGAAGAACTGCTTCAACTCCGTAAATAAGAGAATAGGGAGTCGCTTGTGTTGGCGTGCGATACGTAGTCCTATATGCCCAAAGAGCCTCTTCCATTCTTTCATGTCAATCTCTCTTAGACTTGGAAATAACTTTCTTCAATAAGTTGCCGAGTATCTTGTTAAATGCTTTAGCGAGACCATTAGCAGTCGCATAATACATAGAGGAATTACGTTGCTTGAAGCCAAAAAGATCACATATCTTCATCATTAACTTGTTATCAAATGGCTTGCCATTATCTGTCAATATGTGTCAAGAAATACCAAAAATGGTAGATAATATTAACTCGAATGAAATTAGCGACATTCTATTTCTTCATTTCTCTAAGAGAAACAGCTTCTGCCCATTTTGAAAAGTAGTCAGTTGCAGCCATGATGTACAAATATCCACCCAAGAACTTAGGCAACGGTCTAACAACATCCAAACCCCAAGCTTCAAATAGCCATAAGGCAATCGTTGGGTGCAATACATTTGGGGGTTGATGTATAAGATTCGCATGGAATTGGCAAGCTTTACATCTTCGGACGTAATCCAGACAATCTTTCACCATGGTTTGCCAGTAATATTCCATCCTTTTTATGTGAAAATAAAGTTTTGGCCCAGATTGATGCGCTCCACATACTCCATAATATGCTTATTACATAGCTTGAGTAGATTCATCTGCCCCCAAACATCGTAAGAGAACTCCATCGAACGACCACCTGTAAAGTGTATTTTTATAATAAAGAAAATGAGGGGCTCGTCGTTGGATCTCTTTCCTTCTTCAAAGGTTTTCTGGCAATATTCCATAACACAAATAATCTATTATTGGTTGTCGCCAATTGTCAATTTCAGCCTCCGAAGTGGCGATAACTTGTTGAAATTCTTCTTCATGCTCATCTGGAGGCGAAGTTGTCCATCTTTGGCAAACCACAACTTGCATTTCATCAGACGATACTAATGCAGAAGTCAAAGTTGCCAATGCATCAGCCTTTTTATTTTCCTTTCTTGGGACATGTTGAATAGTGACCTCTCCAAGCCATCCTATCATCTTTTGAGCATAATTGCAGTATAGGATTAACTCAGGCTTCTTTACTTCATAATTACCCAAGATTTGATTGATCGCCATCTTGGAATCCCCAAAAACTTATAGTTGCAATTGTTTCATATCAATGGTTATTTCAAGCCCAAGTAAGAATGCTTGATATTCAGCAATATTATTGGAGCAGTGTTGTGTTAGAGTGAAGGAGTACGACAAAACTTCTCCATGGGAAGTGATAAATACCACTCCAGCACCGACTCCTTCACGATGTGCAGCAACATCAAAATACATCTTCCAAGATGGTTGAATTTCCACTAGCATTGCGTCTTCATTACGTAATTCATCAGATAACTCCCAATCATTCAGAATTGGATGATTGGCCAAGAAATCTTCTAGCACTTGTCCTTTTACTGCCTTCTGAGATATATACACAATTTCAGATTATTGAAATTTGAGGTACCACCTTTCTAGTCAATCACTTAAGACAGGCTTGGACATGACAAACTTGATAGAATTCGCTTTAGTGACAAGTTTGATAGAATTCGCTTTAGTGACAAGTTGCACAATATGAGCTTAGAAGTAATGCTTCATCTTCTAAATCGAGAATACGAGTGACAAACATAACATCTCAATAGGTGAATACTTGATCTCATATTGTGTCATCATCCTACTCAAGTAATATAGGACATTTTATTTCCCTTCATTGTTTTCTTGTGCGAGAAGTGCTCCTACTAGCCTTTTTTGTCCTGCAATATATAAAATCAATAGTTTTCCAGGTATAGAAGCTATAAGTACTGGAGGCTTCATCAGATAAGACTTTATGTTCTGGAAAGCATTGGTATAAGCTTCGTCCCATTCAAAAGGAACATCTTTCTTCTTAAGGCGACTGAATGATTGACATCTTCCAGCCAGATTTGAGATAAACCTCCTAAGGTTTGCTAATTTTCCTTGTAAGCTTTTTAACTCATGAATCATTTTTGGCTCAGGCATCTTTAAAATAGTGTCTATCTTATCTTGGTCAATCTCGATTCCTCGATGTCGAATAATAAAACCAAGAAACTTTCCCGAAGTAACTCTAAAGGCACCTTTTAAAGGATTCATTTTGAGTTGGTATCTTCAAAGTTGTTAGAACACTATTCTCAAATCTTGCAAGTGGTCATCACTCTTTCTTGAATTTACCACTAAGTCGTCGACATAACACTCAACATTTTTATGAAGAATGTCATCAAAAATATTCTGCATGGCTCATTGATAAGTGGCCCCAGCATTTTTTAAACCAAAAGGCATTACTTTGTAGCAATATATACCTTTAGGAGTGCAAAATGCAGTAAGTTCTTCATCCCTCGGTGCCATGCGAATTTGATTGTATCCAGATGAACCATCCATGAAAGACATTATCTCGTATCCAGTCGTGGCATCAATCATAAGCTCAAGGATTGGAAGAGGAAATTCATCCTTAGGGCATGCATTATAAAGATCTCTAAAGTCAACACAAACTCAAATTTGGCCATTCTTCTTTCTTATAGGTACAATGCTCGAAATCCATGTAGGATATTTGACTTCACGAATGAAACCTTCTTCAATGAGTTTGTTAACTTTAGTTTCGATCAAAGGAACCAGTTCAGGTCTAAAGCGACGTTGAGCTTGTTTAACAGGACGAGTCCCTCGTTTCACAGCAAGACGATAAACTGCAACTTTAGGGTCTAATCCTGGTATCTTTTTGTAACTCCAAGTAAATAAGTCCCTAAATTCCATAAGCAGCTCAATATATTTCTTCTCTTCATGGTCATCTAGTGAAGCACTTACATATATAGGCCTTATATTATCATCAACCCCAAGATTTACTTCCTTCAATGCATCAACAGTATTCTTTACCCCTTCCTCGAGTTTCGGTGGCGCATCTTCAGCATCCTCATCTTCTTGAGGGTCACCATCACTAAAAGATACGTGATGGCATGCATGAATATCAACAAACCCATCCTTAATTTTTGCATATAGTGAAGTACTTTCCTCATCACAAATTGTGATATGATTTTATGATCCCACACTTTCTTCATCTTCATCTCTCTCCCTAGTATGAACTATGGTGTGATTTCTTGCTCTCAGGGCATTTTCACATGAAACTACAAGTTTTATTTCTCACCTCATTCTAGAAGGAATCAAACTGGGGCAATTCTTGGGTGAATTATGCTCTTGAGCATGTACCCGTTCTTTCATCGTTCTATAATTTCCTTGGTGCTTGTATTTTTTCTTCATTGGTCCCAAACAATCAAACGCTGAAGTTTTGGGAGTTGATTCGATAAGCCGATCAAATGCAAAAACATTAGGCGTCATGCCATTAAGTCGATCAAACACAGAAGGCTTCTTGTTGAACATCATAGGTTCTTCTACGGGGGTAATGTAGTTGATGCTCATCCTTTTTATAGAAATTTGAACTGGTAACGGTTGTTTGTAACCCAAGCCTTCACGCGATTGCTTGACAACATACTCTCTCTCTATCATCATTTTTTGAGTTGGATTTAGGCCATGATTTACCTTTTTAATAACTTCATTTGGAAGTTTCCCTACTTTAAAAGCTTTATTGGGATTGTACCCTGCTTTTATCAACAATTTATATGCATTTGGGTCAAAACCCTTATTTGTATGCTTTTTAGGAAGTGATTCATATGAATCATGATTTGATGGTCTGACAAATCCTTCTATCATTTTTTAAGGTGATTTGATTGTATCAATTTGCTTGATAGGAAATGTCAACTTGCTACTCTGCAACTTAGAGGGTGGGATCTTGACCTTGTTTGTCTTTGGAACATAGTGAGAAATAAGAATCGCTCTCTTACTTGAAGATGCCTCACTTGTCTTAGATATTTTACTCATATCTGAAGGTGTTTTATTATTTTCAATTATGACCTCGCATTATCAAGTGCTACATTAACCTTTTTTGCGATATCAGCGTTTCTGATTGGTATCGCATTATCAACTTTGACTTCTTTTGAGACATGATTCTTTAAGTAGAATTTTGCATCGGCAAAGTAAGCTTCTGTCTTGATGAAAGGTTCATCATCAGCAACTACCTTCTTTTGAACCCCATCTTCAAAGTATTTAAAACATTGATGGTAGGTGGATGGTACCACTTTATTCTCATGTATCCATGGCCTTCCAAACAAGATATTATACGAGGTATTTGAGTCAATAACATGTATCCATGCACTCGAACGCATATCTTCCATTGTAATATCTAATTTGACAATGCCAATGGCTTTCTGCCCCTCTTGGTTAAATCTCCTAATCATCAGACAACTTTTAGACAGTTCATTTATCAAGATTCCAAGTTCCTTCACAGTGCGAATAGGGAGAATATTAACCCCAAATCCGTTATACACCATGATCCTATTTACTTTATGTCCACGCGCAAAACCTACCATATATAAAGGACGATTATGCAACACTTCATCCAATAAAATACCATTATTTGTGAATGTAAACTTTGCATCACAAGTGTCCACTTCTTTAGAGTGAGACTTGATAGGGCCTTCATGTGATGAAAGTAATGATGGCGATGAGTCTTCTTCCGTCGTCTCTTCTTTATCAATGTTACAACATGAGGCCTTGGTGTCACAATGAGAAATCTTTTCACAGAACCAACTTGGTAAGAATTTCTCTAATGTTACCGGAGTGCTTTTGATAGTAATTCCCCCCAACTCTTGACTTCTTCAGATTCTTCTTTACCCTTTGAGTTTTAGGTAGTTTCTTCATTTTTGCTCTTGTCACTTGCTTACTTGGCTCTCTTTGAGAGCTCATTTTACAACATCTTCATCATGTTACTAAAATCCATCCCTCATCATCAGTATATGCACTGCAAGATTAATTTTCCTCCAGAGGTTTATCTTTCCTTATTACTTCATTCATTAAGGGAACGAGCGATGATGTGTTAACATTTATCGGCTCGAAGTCACCAATTTTAATCATTTTTTATGGTGATGTGGCTAGGACATCGCCACCATCATGTATTTTGACAAAGTTGCAAAGAACTATGGGATTGAGTGAACCAATAGTGACAAAGACTTGATTTGAACTCTCTTTCTCATCTTCAAGCAATATTTTTCCTTCACGGACCAAGTCCATGATCTTTTTCTTAAAGATATAACACTTTTCAATAGGATGGCCCATCAAACGGTGATATTTATAGTAATTTGGATCATTAGTCCTTCCATCCTCATCTGGACGCTCTATTTCAAGTAGCTCAAAGAGTTTTAATGTCAGAAACTCTTCAAAAATTACTGGAACATCGAAGTCCAAGAATGGATACTCTTTTGCCTGCATTTCCTTCAAAGTCAGCTTTCTACCAATAGTATTTTGAAAGGTCGTGGTCTTCACCCTTTGATTCTTGCTTAGATTTGTAGACACTTTCAAAGGTACAGCATTAATATTCATAGACTCCTTATTTCCAAACCTAGGTGCCGATTTTCCTCCTTTCTTTACCTCTATTTTATATTTTCCCTTGAGAGGCTCATAAATAAGTGGTCCTTCAATTCTGCTTGCAGACATGCTCAACTCCATATCATGAGCACGTGTGGCTAGTTCTTCAAATAATTTGGGTTTAATACCCTGTAGGATATAACAAAGTCCCCAACGCATTCTTTGAATACACATTTCTATTCCGGAAGTTTCACTAAGCCTATCCTTACAATTGAGGCTTGTATTTTTCCATCGGTTGATGAACTCGATGATAGGTTCATCTTCCCATTGACATGTATTTGTGAGTTCAACCATGCTCATAGTACGCCTTGTGCTATAAAAATAATTGAGAAATTCATGCTCAAGTTGTTCCCAACTATCAATAGAGCCAGCCTCGAGATCTGTATACCGGTCAAAGGCATTTCCTTGTAAGGAGCGCACAAATTGCTTGACCAGATAATCTCCATATGTTCCAGCATTATTGCAAGTTTCAATAAAATGGGCAATATGTTGCTTTGGATTTTCCTTTCCGTCAAATTATTGAAATTTTGGAGGTTGATAACCTGCAGGCATATTCAAAACATCGATTCTTGAAGTGTATGGCTTTGCATACGTAAATTATGACTTTGAAGAAACATCATACTTATCTTTGATAGTTCCCATAATGAATTTCTTCAGTTGATGAATGGGAATTCCTCCTTCAGCAGATACTTACAGCTTATCACCCATATTTATTTGCTTTGTAACTGAATCTCCCTTTTCTTGTATCATCGGACATTTTCCAGGTGCATGACTTGAGTCCCCCTCCATAACATTTTCAACTCTGTCCGTCAACTTGACAATTCGATTATCCTGATCTTGCACATATTTTGTTAGACCTTCAATTGCCTTTGTCAAACTCATCAGTTGTTCTTCAACAGTTGAGGCGTTAGTCATCATCGCTTGGACGGCCATTATGAATGATGGAGAAAAGCATGGATTTTTCCTTAAATTGAAATTTGTCTGAAACAAGTTACGTGGAGTGACTGGGCAGATCTAGTGATCAAGACATCATCTTCATCTTGAATAGTGCAATTTCTTGTGTTAAAAGGACTAAGTCGAGCCAATGTATTTTCAACAATATCAGCTATATTCTCTCCTTCTTCCAATTCATTCAGAAAGAATCTTGCCCTCTTTGAAGATGGAAGATCAAAAATAAGAACTGATGCGGACGACACTTGGAGTGCTTGTTGTCCTAGCAAGTTTTCTCTGTTCCTAGTGATGGGTTCCAAACTCCTCATAGTCGCATCCTTATATTCTCCACCTCAAAGGAAAACTTGGAATCAGTAGCCTTAGCAACAATAGTCCTAGAGTCAAACTTCTTAGATGCCATTTAAGTATTCTTGAAGTTTGATGATCGATGTAAAGAGATGAGAGGTAGATATTGTCCCACTGGGCGTGCCAAAATTTGTAAACAATAAATTTTTGACCCAAGAAAAATAAATAATCATGACCGGAAAATTGAAGTAACAAAGTGTAATATTTGATTTCAAAATATAGTGTGTGTTACCATCTCTATGATAATCCTCTGATTCTTCAAATAATATGGAATATGTTGAACTTGAATTTGATTTAGAGTCAAGGGCTTGAATAGCTTGATCTTGAATCTTCGTCTTCAAATTTGGATTTGAATTATTCATCGCGAACACTTGTATGGTTATGACAAATAATAAATATGAACAAGTAACTTGATCTTGAACTTCTTGATATTTTCCTTCGTTCTTGATCTTGAACTTGAGCTTGAATTTGATTACTTGAACTTTGTAGCTTTGTAGAAAATTTATGGTCTTTGATCCACGAGCTCTCTTCTTGCTTCTTGTTCTTTAAAAAAAAACCTCCTCTGAGAATAATGAGGAGCCCTATTTATAGTTGTAAAGAGTGGTATGATGGTGTGATTTGATTGGTTGGTTTGAACTGACCAATCAGATTTCTTTGGTGAAGAGTTTTAATTTGATTAGTCAGAACATGTCGCATATACACGTGACATTATTCTAGTGGCTCATTTAATTTGACTTAGATTGCCACATAACTTCGACACGTGGCATGATTTTAGTGGCTTATTTAATTTGACTTGGATTGCCACATAATTTTGGCACATGACATGATTCTAATGGCTCATTTAATTTGACTTGGATTGTCATATAACTTTGTCACATAGTGTGATTTTAGTGGCTCATTTAATTTGACTTGGATTGCCACATAACTTTGACACATGGTGTGCTTTTAGTGGATCATTTATTTGACTTGGATTGTCACATCATTTTGACTATTTTCTTGAATTTAATATAATCCAAATTAATTTACGGATTTAAATTCAATATAATTTTAGTGTTTACAACACTTTTTACACTTCTTGAAATAGTCCCCTTTTATTTTATTTTATTTTTCATTTGACGAGATTTGATATTCTATATAGTCTAAGGACCATTCAAAATATTATTAGTAGAATAACTGATCATTTGCTTATGATGTGTGATATATTTGCTGCATATCACGTAGGCTTGTCAATTTCTGGACTTTATAATTCAACAATTTAAATAATTAAAAGTATTATTGTTGGCTATTCCATATTTTCTTTTCATATTATTAATTTGCATGTGAAATTGAATTTTATAATCTGGAGAGTGTTTAAATAATTTTGAGTCAAAATATATTATCCTTCTATCTCCCAAATAGGAATGATACAAATGAACTTATTTCATATTTGGATTTATAGTTTAACAGTTCATTACTTTATCCAAGTTTTCATTAGTCAAAATCAGAATTAGTTACAAACTTCATCAATAATTTATTAGTAAATAGTTCATATTTTGATTTTAAAAAATTGAATAATTTATCACTAATCCATCGCTAAATAAGATTAGCAATGGACGTTTATATTTACCTACAAAATTTATTTGTGACTAATTGAAAAACCATTGTAATATACCATATACCATATATAAAACGAGCAGCTAAATGAAGGACTATAATAGAAGAAATTTTGTTTTTCTTCATATTCTCAAGAAATAATATTAAGTGATAAGTGATCTTTCAACTATATAGTCGGGTCAAAAATTCCCCTCCCCCACCCCCCTCCCCCCGAAGTTCGGTTTAAAAATCAAACTCTCATACCCCCTCTCCCAACTTTCAACAATAATCATTTCTCTTCCCCCCCCCCCCCTCCTTTATCTCATTAAATGTCTATTTTGCCCTTGATTTTCTATCTTTCATCACCTATTTATATAAATAAAAATAATAGATAATATAATAACTTTTAAATATATTTTAAAAATAATACAAAAATATTAATAAAAATAAAGGTATATCCTATAAAAAAAGTTAAAAAGATTATCTATTTGTATTGTAAGTAATTTTTTATTTTTTAATTTAAAAAATACTTCACTAATGACAAACAAAAATCGTTTATCTATTCAGATATATATATATATATATATAAACGAGGGTCATAGACAAGGTGATATGGCACCTCTCTGTGGCCTCCATTCATATTTATTTTTTTTCTCCTTTTTTGGCTTTATATTTTCATTTCTTTCAATTATTTTATTTTACAAAACCATCTCCTTAATACTTAAATTCTACTCTCAATTAATATTAGTAATGTCCATAACTCCTACCCTTTCATATTCACAACCCTCAAATAATTTAATATACAAATTGATGACTCCTTAAAATTACACTTATAAAAACCTATTTTGAGACTTATATGATGATTAATTTATTTTCATTTCTCCTTATGCTTCATTTTTTATCTTTTTGGTTAGTCATTTTTTTGTCTTCTTTGATTTGATTTTGTAGGAGAAAGATTTATAATGAAGATTGTTAGACATTCTTGCATAGTTCAATTTTTTGAGATAAAATGATTTGATATGTCTAATATAATTATCCTTTTTCTCTATTGCAATTAAATACTTAGTATTATTATTTTTGGATTCCTAATAGTACGAATCATGATGTCACGCCCCGAGAGGGTACCCTAGGCGTGACGGCACTCAAAAACCATCTCTGGTTTCCGAGATAACCACTTGGTCTCATTACTAATTTATTCATCAGCGGAAGACTTAAGAATACTAATGTGGGCTTGTCATCATCAATATCAAAGGAAAAATAGATAATTCTTAGAAGAAGTAATTTCTAAGGAGAACTATTACATCATCAAACTCTGTCTATGAAGCCTCTAATACTCTTAGATGGTGCCAATGACATGTCCATGGCTACCTTAAAAGAAACATAATACTCAAAAATAATAAAAGGATAGAGAGTTCCTCCGAATACAAGAAGGACTCACCAAATAGCTGAAAAATAATGATCTTCAACGATGCGTCTGTTGAGGATCTCTAACATCTGTATTTGCATCATGAAATGATGCAGGTCGAATGACGTCAGTATGTGGAATGTAAGAATATGTAAAATGGCAGGAAGGTAAGGACATATATCAAGAAATTCCTCTCAGAAAAACTCAATTCAGAACTCAACATCATCTCAACATTAATATGTAATGCAAATTTAAAACAATAATAAGAAATGCTTACTCAGTTGGGAGTTTCTCTAACCGACAACCATCACTTATGAGCTAGCGATGATACAACGAAGCGATGTCGTTGCCACATCCATCCAATACCTTGCCAGGGTAAAGGACATCACTATCTTGGATCCACTAATCAAAGTCCTCTTTTTGGAACTTAAGAGGCATAGCCTCCATCCTACGCTGGCTACGTAGTTCTGGGGTTTGAGTCAACTAAACTCTTACCCAACTCGGTGCTCAATACTATTCCCAAAATATGTGCTCATATTAATATCATCATCTAGTCTCATTGGACTTTAATTTAAATCATTAAACTCATCTCATTACCTCTTCATCAATCATTATACTTCAAAAACATCATTTACATCTCATCAAAATATCTTGCTCAAAATATCATTTACTCAAATTCATTTAAACTCAACTCTTTTGCTCTTTCAAAACTCAATAAAATACATATATAATATTAATTCATATCACTCTTTTTATCAATAAAAATATTAAAAAGCCAACATCTTTACTCAAAACATGTATAAAAATATTCATAAACATCAAATCGATTATGATTCATGGGAAAGTAGCCATTAACAATAATTCTAATAATATGAGAGATAACAATAATAATAATATTAATGCATAAATATATCTAACTCAATAGAAGAAGAATTAATTCATTTAGAATTCAAGATTTGGATAAAACTCAACTATAACTCAATTATAATAAATTTAAATATTGGGCGCATGGACGAACTCAATCCGATGCTATGAAAGCCTTACATACCTTAAATCGGAAGCTTTACTCCGAATTGGAACTTTGACCCCTAGCCTTTTCTTCTTGCCGGAGCATTTTGTGTACTACCCGGAGTATAAGAATCACCGGAATAGTATTTTTATACTACTAAAACTAAAACTATATTTGAGAATGAGTAAAGAAGTGTATATAGAGAAGAGTTGCTTAAGAAAGCTTGATGAATAAAAATAAGGAAATAAGGTGGGTATTTATAGGTGGAGGAGGGACCTAACAATAAATAAAATTAATTACAAAGGATGATCTTGAAATTTCAATGGAGGATTTTGATTTCATGGATGATGTCAAATGGTTCTAGATCTTTCTATGGTAGGTGAGATGAGATCTCTTTTAACGGAATATTCATTTTCGAAGCTGCATTTGAACAAGATAAATTCCTTATTAGGATTTGGTGTCTTATAATAATTGTAGCTATAGAAGTCTAGTTTCAATTAGTTCAAGAATCATCCAATTTGGAGCATGCTACATCGAGATATGAATTTTATTCTACAAACACTCCATTCCATCACAGCACTATGTCTTGCAAAGATTAATTTATTTGATCTACATAAACTCCAAATCTTAAGATATGTTCTCATAAAAGTTGTAGGTAATGATGTTGTGGTTACTAAAAATTTGAATCACCTAATTTGGACTAATCTATGAAAAGTTATGCCCAAAATACAAAGACATTATTATTTTCGTCGAGAATTGAAATACCGACATACAACGTTTTAGGGGGTGTTACAATATCTCCCCCTTGTGATCATTCGTCCTCGAATGAAGATGAAAATAGGAGACATCAAGAACGAATATCATTAATACATCAATTTCTCAAAAACTCTGATACTCAAATGGTTAATGACTCAAATTCAAGAATACACATCGACTCCAAGGTAGAAGTAAGGAATATTACATTGAACATCATCGTCGGAAGGCACAAATAGATGAGGATATTTAGCCTTCATATCTTCTTCAACTTCCCATGTAGCCTCTTTAACAAATAGATTTGGCCATAGAACTTTGACAGATGCCACTTCCTTAGTTCTTAATTTGCGAACCTGACGATCAAGAATCTAAACTGGAATCTCTTCATAACTCAAACTCTCTTTCACCCCAATGCTCTCAGTTGGGACAACAAGTGAAGGATCTCCCAAACACTTCTTAAGCATAGAGATGTGAAACACGGGATGAATAACAGCTAATTCCGGGGGCAATTTCAATTCATAGGCTACGCTACCTACCCTCCTCAATATCTGATAAGGACCAATGTAGCGGGGACTAAGCTTCCCTTTCTTTCCAAATCTCATCACACCTTTCATGGGTGAAACTTTCAAGTATACTCAATCGTACACTTCGAACTCCAAATCTCTCCTCCTAACATCAGTATAGGATTTATGGCAACTCTGAGCAATTCTCAACCTCTCTTGGATGGTTTTCACCTTCTCCATAGCTTGGTGAACCAAGTCTGGTCCAATCAACTCATCTTCACCAACTTCAAACCAACCAATTGGTGATCTACATCTCCTTCCATACAGAGTTTCATAAGGAGCCATTTGAATACTCGAATTGAAGCTATTATTGTATGCAAATTCAATAAGAGGTAAATGATCATCCCAATTACCTTTGAAGTCAATAATTGAATTTACGTATGTTTACGAATATTTGCTTAGATGTTAATTTTAGCTTGGTCTAATTTGTTAAATTCTTTTAAAAGAGGAACCATTTTCTTTTATGACTAATTTATCCTTTTAAAATGATTTTACCTATATGATATCTTTTACTTAGTCATTTTTAACCAAAAGTCCTCCTTTCAAAATATTTCAAAGTGTTTCAAATAATTAAAATTTTCAAACGAGCTTGTGTCTTTTCTTTAAATATTTTTCTAAATAGCCAAATGAATTACATTGTTGGATAACCGCATGTTAGCGGCTATTTTAAGTGCTAAAACATTCTTAAAATAGTAATATGAAGTTTGTCCCCTTTTTTCTACATTTTTAAGACTTCTTTCTGTTAAAGTCTTTTAAATTAAAAGTTTTCTTAATTTTTTTAAAAAAATTAAGTGACGACTCTCTTTTAAAATTAGTTTTGTTTATCTAAATTAATTTTAAAACCGTCTTTTCAACAACATAACATGTGTATGTACGTACTTTTATTATTGTTAGAAGTTCTCAAGTTTATGAGATTTTCAGAGATCATTAATAAAATATGTTGGGTCTGAATTCGAAATGTAAAAGTATTCGATTAGGATAAAAATAATTAAGTAAAATTATTTGTCTCTCTCGATCTACTTTTTTTACCAACATAGGAATTACCTAGATAGATAAAAAAGTGATGTGACACATCTCTTTGACCAGAAATTCTATTTTTTTTCTCATTTTATTGACAATTTTTCCTGTTTATTTATTTCTTATTATTGTATAAGAATGAATATGTCAATTACTACTTCTTCATTTATTCATATTCTTGAATATACTTAATTGTCTTTATTTTCCTTACTTTCATGACTTTTAATGATTATAACTCCTAAATTATATTAATAGCCATGTTCATGATATCATTTAATATTCCATACTATCCTATAAATAGAGGCATTATAAAATTTTGTTATAAAAATATGATCAAATTTACATGTAGAGTAAAGTTAGGGATCAAATAAGAGATATTTCAAGAAATATAACAAAATACAAATTATGAAAATATGGTCATTTGATCCTGCAATAAAAAATTACGATCATTTGATCCTAGAATAAAAAATGTGCTTTAGAGAATTTAAATCAAAAATAATTTCTTTAACTCTCTTATTTATTGAGAAAAACTTCAAAATTCATTATTTAATTCTCTTAATAACAAATTTATGTTAAAGTGTTAAAAGAAAAATCATATATATAAATTTATTTTCTTTCTAACAACATAAAAGGGGTGTAAATACGGATAACGAAGAGTCATATCTTTTTTTTTTTTTTACCATAAAAAATGTGAATGTATGATTAATGTGTATTTAGTATATTATTATTAAAAGCAAAAAAACATTTCTTTTATTTTTTTTCACATCAAAGAAAGAGTTATCTTTTGGAGAGTTACTACTCCAATTTATTTATAATAATTACCATGATAATATTGTAATAATAGGTATAATTGTATTAATATTGTCAAACTTTTTATTGAAAAAAATAATTTAAAAAACGATCTCTCTAACTTTTGAATTTCTTGCATAATATGTCGGTGCGAGCATCGAATATCCAAAAAAGTAAATATATCTTTATTTATTTATTTTTATTATGGAGTCATTTATACAAAAAGTAATTTATGATCCAGTAGATTTAATATTGTTGGTTTAACCAATAATATTTCTATAAGAATCATTGAAGTAGTATGAGACTATGATAATTAGATTGTCCATTAACTGAAACTTTTGATTTTAACCTTCATATTTTGTTTTTTTCATCAACAATTTTAAATTGAAAATACAACAAGTAAATTTTTTTTAGCAATTTTTCTGAATAGGTAATATCAAAATCATAACTTAATTTATATTTCTTTCTTTTATTACATTATTTATTAGAATATTTATCAAGCAGTGCCATTAATTATTTAAAAATATATTCTTTTTCCTTATAACCGCGTGAAGCGCGGCTAAATACACTAGTTTAAGAATAAGAGAGAATTGAAACATGCATTGATATACATTAACGTATTAAATGCATGTAATATTAAAATAATAATCATAAATTTTAATGACAAACTAATAAAAAAATAATTCTACTTATAATTTTAATGTGCATTAGTAAAAATCAATAAATACTTAGATTAAGAAAGATAAATAGTATACATTAGAGTTTTGATTATTATTAAAATATTCACTTTTTACTCTACTCATTTATTTCATTATAGAATGTCAATAATATATTCAGCTACGATTTTTTTACTTAAGTTTATTCGAATAGAAAAAATAATTTTTTTTTAATAAAAAATTTGATACCTAGAATAAAAAATAAAAAATTATGATTTTAAAGAAGTAAAAAAAAGATAAAAGTTAATAATACAAAGGGTAAAATAGGCATTTAAAAAAATTAATTAGGATAAAGGGGGGAAAATAATTATTGTTGAAAGTTGGGGGGGAGTTTGATTTTTAAACCAAACTTCGGGGGGGGGGGGAATGATTTTGACCCCTATATTGTAACGACCCGAATCGTCGTTAGTTAAGATTAGAAGAAAACACAAGAAATTTACTCAACTGGATCCCATCATCCCGCCAGAGCGGAAATATGGCCGCTAGAGCGATATAACATGGAACAGAACTTAAGGCGCGATTTTCTTATTTTCCTCACTTCTTTAAAAGGTAAGTTAGAGACCAGGGTTACTGCAAAAATCCCTCCAAAAGGCTGCTCTTGACTTGAGAAGAAGAGGGGAAGGAATCTCAGCATTGGAAGGCTTTCAACCGATGGAATTCAGTCCGGCCTTGCCCGCAGAACATCTGAAACCAAGAATTTTAGCCGCATTATCTCTCCACAGTTGCTTGGCGCTCAGGAAGGCTAGGTTTTTCTCTTTCTGAGTAGTAAGTCTATACCCTTATATAGTATGGAAGAAAATTTAGTGAGAAATCATATAACTAAGTTGTGGGTCATGGATCACAGGTAGGAATTTTGATTGTATTAGTGTTTAATATGAATGTGACCTGGTTAAGAATGCGTTGTAATGATTGGGGAAGTTTATTGATTGTGATATTATTGCGTATAGACGGTTAAATTGTAATGAGCATAGTAGTGTGTACAGAGATATAAAATAAGTAGATACTGGAAAGAAAACTTTAAGGGTTTGGTAGTGTAGGCGATGGCTTATTTCCTGTATGTGTTTCATGTACTTATTGAGTTACTTATGATATGCATAGGTGTGTATGGATAGGGGAAATATGCTAGACTTTATGCAAATGATCACTTATTGGCTTGTTTTGTAATGACACCATTCGTGTGATATAATGTGGTCTAAGATTGATATGTTGTTATGAATGGTTTGCATAATTGGATCGAGTTTCACGTTCTAATACATATTTGAATCGAGTGTCATATTTCGACATGTATTTAAATTGGGTGTCACGTTCTGATACATTCTTGAATCGAGTGTCACGTTCTAACGGATATATGACTAGATTGGGTCCCTTAAAAGTATGGATGGATGGATGGTTCCATGAGAGGACCTGATGATATCTGTATTTTCATGTAGTAAAGAGGTTAGTGGTAATGATCCACGGAATAAGGACCTATAAAGGAACCCTTGAGTTGATGCGTGTTAGTTATAAAGAATTGTGAGCTTGTATAAACTTATTTGTGGGTAAGAGGATGGGTCATAGTAGGACTGGATGTAACATGTGTTATATGAAGTATTCTATATTGATAGGATTAGAGGTGAAGGTTGCTTGTTGATAGAAAGTGTTATCATTGAAGTTTTCATGAGTAACTATCGTAGTAGTAGTGGTTATCTAGAACGGGGTTTAGTTAGGAAGTATGGTTATGAAATGGTTAGGCCTTTATTTTTTGGGACAGTTGGATCAAGACCAGTGCTGGCTGGGTGAAATCATTGAGTGGCTGAGGTTGTGGGGTGGTGACTGTTAGAGTGAATGAACAATAGTATATCGGGCCTAAAACCCACAGGTCTTAAGTTCGTAACTAGAGTGGGTAGTGGAAATCTGGAGAGTAGATTGGTGAAGACATTAAGGGTGAGAGTAAGGAGTGTACTTATTTGGTTGGGATGGACAAATTTATAAAGTTTAATTATTATGGTCTCTTTTATTTTTCTATTTATATACTATGCGATGGGTAATAGATTGATAGATGATGCCTACCAGTACATGTTGTTTGTACTGATACTACTCTTGCTATGCCACTTAACATAGTCTGGTTACAGGGTCAATTATGTCCCTTAGGTGAAGACGAAGGCAATCCTCCAGCAACTTCTATTCTTCCTCCTTTATGGTGGAAGCTATGTCATTATTTTTTTTATTATGCTATCACTCTTAGAAGCTCTTGTACCTGTTTTAAACTAGTATCCATGGGGGGATTTATATGTTATTTTTATATATGTGTATCACTACAGATTTTTATAAACTTCTGGCTTAATTACTCAATGTTTTGATATAAATTATGCAATGTTCTTAATGTATAAGGTTAATGGTTATCCTACTTAGGTCTTAGAGTAGGTGCCCGCACGGCCCGGTGGGTTGGATCGTGACAATTTCATATAAGAGCCCAGTTTGCGATCTCTCAGTACAAAAGCAAGTGCAGAATAGACTTCTGCGGATGGGTGTGTTGACGTCCACATCTAATCTTCAGGAACCTATGAAGCATTTTAGGAAGTAGTTCCATTCCTTCTCTCTTAAATGTGCGGTCTGTTGCTTGTGGTATGGGTTGAGTGTAGTTAGTATCTCTCAATTTCAATTGGTATCTCAACAAAACAAACCGGATGTCATTATCGCGGCTGCAGGGACACAAGTAAAAAAATTGGAACCAAGAAAGTTTCAATTGGTATCTTGCCTTAGAGGTGGTAAGCATGCATGGATGATAAACTAATGGTCATCCATGAAACAAACTTAATTGATGAGTTTTTTTAAACTTACTTGAGTTATATAGTTAAATATTTGATTATATGTATAATGACTCGAGACTTAATATGTGAAACACCTTTGCATGCGTGTTGAAAATATGTGGTTTATGTTTGATAGTAATGTTGTGAGCTAGATGTTAGGAAGGAGTCTTAACTGAGTTATGTGCATTAGTCTTGTGTAAGACCCGAGGAAATTAAAGAATGAGTTCTGTTTTGTTAAATGATATACTCATGTGAGGGAATGCGGTCTATAAATAGTGCATGAACTTACCATTGGTAAGAAAACTTGACAACGGGGACTGTAGAGAAACTCTGGTTTCGGGGAAGTCGGAATGAGGTTGGAAACCATGTAAGAAAAAGACTAGTGTTGTACAATAGCGTAAGAGTGGCTATAAGATTTCCTTAACATATTTCATGACTGGGCTAAAATAGTATGTTGTTAAATTGTGTCTATCTATTATGATAGGGTTGAATTGTTAATTGAGTTAATAAGATCTCAATGTTACAAATTGTGTTAATTCGTGCCTTATTTATCTTGTTGTCATTGTTCTAATAGGGGTAATAGATGGGCCCTAGTGGTGTGTCTAGTCATTGTACTAAGGTGATGGGGAGCAGTAATCTCTTATATGTAGTGTTGGGTTCGACTGTGGGACAGTCCATGTTAAAATTCTCGTGGAAAAGGAATCAAATGGTTTAAGTTTAACTCTGGGAGTTCTAAAGGGGATATGAAGCAGGAAAAGTGCTCAAGGGAAAGTTACTGAGGCTACTGTCTCGGCAAATTCTGCACCAATGGGATCGCGCGAGACAGAAAATCCAGAGGAAGTCCCTTGATTTTGCAATGAACTCCTAAGCACAAATGACTAACTCTAAAGTCAATATAGTGCTCAACAGAGATTGAAACTCATAAAACGATGGTAATATATGTGTGCGGTGATGTGAAGTAATTAAAAATCATCCGGGTGCTTACAAAAATAAAGAAAATGGTAAGGAAAAGCAATAAATTGTTTGATATATGCCTAAATGGGGAAAACCAATCAAATAAAAAAGTCTAACGGGAAGGAAGGGGAGTGTCATCATCTGAATCCAGCTTTTCGGGAGGGTACTCTCCTGTCCAAGTCTCGTTCAGGAAGTTGAACTCTCGAAAGGCCCTAGGCTCTTGGGTGGAAAGTTCCCTCTGGGGAGCGATGTAAGAGAAGATGAACTTAATCATGCTCCACATCCTCATCATGAGGCGATCTCTGTCTATTATCTTCCTTTTCTCCCACCGCAGCTGACAATGGATCATCTCCACCTCTATAACAGTGGCTTGTGGCACGGGAGTAAGGGTCTGGACAAAGCGGCCTCTAATCATCTTCGAACCGCAGCTAAGTCCTCATCCAAGCAAGGGTTGACTGGCGGTTGTAACTGAATGGGAATGGCAGTATCCTTGTCCTCTGTTGTTGCTGCCTGGATGCTCTCGGCCCCTCGGTCTTCTATTTCTTTTATCCTCGGGAAGAAGTCCACCTGATAAGTAAGGGGTGAAAAAAAGGTTCCATAGGGAGTACCTTGTAGAAATCCAGAGGCGGAACCCCGAACATCTTACACATAGCGGAAATCAGACCCTGTAGAAAGAACTCCTTCTTGTTACCCCGGTAGAACATCTTCCACTCCAACACAATCTAGGGCCCTACTTTCATGCCTATCCCTTGAATGGCACAAGCCACTACTAGAGATCGGGGAAAAGTCACATCTGTGCGGTTGCTGGAAGAGTGAATCCTCTTGGCTACCAGGTGTAGCCACCCTTTAGCATCATTAGACCAGTCAGCACTAGATATTCCCTCTATGCTGGGCCAATAGACCCTATTCTAGTGCTCTAGGGCCACTACAGTATCTCGTAGCCACTCCAGATTCATTTTCCTTAATTTGGCCTCGTAGTCAGCATCGAAGGTGTCAGGGACCTCTAGTATAATATTTATGAAGTGGGGACTCAATGGGATGTCCACTCTGATGCAGACGTTGGGGTTAGGGTAATCCCAGCGTACCGTAGGGAGTATAGCATAGAACTCCCTCACCCAACTAGTGTGTCCGAAGAGAGGGGATTCATTCAAAGAGCCCCACCCAAACTCCTCCAGCCTAGCATGAAAAGTAGGTAGCTTATCCGCCACCCCTAAATTATAAAAGACCCTCTCGGATAGGAACTTATTATTCCGATAGTGGTGATGCCTCTCTCGAGTAGCGGCATCGGGAAATTTGATAAAGGGGAGGTTGGCGTCGTCGTTATGAGCCATAGTGCGGTATTTGCAAGTTTCACAAAATTTCGGTTAGAACTCAATAGTATAAGCGTAAAAATAGAGGTTGGGGGAGAAAAGTACCTCAGATGCAAGACCACTGGATCCCGCTAGAGCGGGATGAAGGCCACCAGAGCGAGGTTCATCGGGAAAGAACACTAAGCGAGTTCATGGCGCCTCCCTACCCCTAAATCAATTATTGCTTTAAAATATTTGCAAATCAGTATTCCTAAGTGTCCAAACACCCTTATTTACAAAGGAAGTTGGTTCAAAAGCCACAAATAGTTGGCATAATTAAGGTTTAGGCCAAAAAAAATCTTTCAACTTACACCCCCATAGTCTAGACTGATTTGGGTGAAATTCATTGCTAACGTTACGCCCAAGATATCGTGAAGTCATTATGGATATAAGAGAAAAGTCCATGCTACGTTAATCTACCAATGCAAGCAATGTATTTTAAAAAGGGTTGAAAACTACCATATGGGCCTTTGATTCTACTAATTCCTAGCATGTTAACATTTGAAGGTAAATAGTAGCATTAATCTAAAGTTACGGACGAGATTCTTACCATAGAGTAGACGATCGGAGTGAAGAATTTGAGAGAGTTTTGGGAGAGTTTGAGTGAGGGAATATGAAGAATAGGGAGAAACCATTTTTCTCCCCACCCTTTACTGATTGCGTCATCCCGCTAGAGCAGCGGGATCATTGCTCTAGCGGCGCCACTCCAGCAGAAAGAATTCCGCCAGAGCGGGATGCGCTGGGCCAGTGAGGTTTGAACGTGAGTCAATTTCTCTTTAAGTAATCCTTTTCGGATGTGTATTCAAGGTATTTCCATTCGCACCGTAATTCAGAGTACGCGAATTTCCCTTTGATTATGGACAGTTGTCGTTCCTTCAAACGTGCCCTAACCGGTTTATGTCTTTTCTTATGTGTTATTCGGGAATGAATGAAGGGTAAATTGGTATCTATTGTAATGATTCGAATCGTTATTAGTTAAGATTAGAAGAAAACGTAAGAAATTTATTCAACTGGGTCTAACCATCTCGTCAAAGTTGGATGGTCCCGCCTTAGCGTCCCCACCAAAGCGAAAATATGGTCGCCTGACCGAGATAACATGGGACCAAAATTAATTCATAATTTTCTTATTTTACTCACTTCTTTAAAAGGTTAGTTAGAAATGAGGGTTACTGCAAAAATCCTCCAAAAGGTTGCTCTTGAGTTGAAAAGAAGAGGGTAAGGAATCTCAGCATTAGAAAGCTTTCAATTGGTGGAATTCAGTCCGGCCCTACCCGTAGAACATTTGAAACCAAGAATTTCAGTCGCATTATTTCTCCACAGTTGCTTGGCGCCCAGATAGGCTAGGCTCCTCTCTTTCTAAGTAGTAAATCTATACCCTTGTGTAGTATGAAAGGAAATTTAGTGAGAAATCATATAATTAAGTTGTGGGTCACAGGTCACGGACAGGAATTTCAGTTGTATTAGTGTTTAATTCGAATGTGACCTGGTTAAGAAGGCATTGTAATGATTGAGAAAGTTTATTGATTGTGATATTATTGCGTATAGATGGTTAAATTGTAATGAGCATAGTAGTGTGTACAGTGATATAAAATAAGTAGATAGTGGAGATAAAACTTTAAGGGTTTGGTAGTGTAGGCGATGGTTTGTTTTCCGTATGTGCTTCATGTACTTGTTGAGTTACTTATGATATGCATATGTGTGTATGGATAAGGGAGACATTAGACTTTATGCAAATGATCACGTGTTGGCTTGTTTTGTAATGACATCATTCGTGTGATATAATGTGGTCTAAGATTGATATGTAGTTGTGATTGGTTTGCATAATTGGATCGGGTTTCACGTTTCGACACATAATTAAATCGAGTGTCATATTCCGATACGTATTTGGATCGGGTGTCATGTTCTGATACATTCTTGGATCGGATGTCACGTTCCAACACATATATGACTGGATTGAGTCCCCTGAGAGGGCCAAGTATGTGTGTGTGGATGGTCACATGAGAGGACCTGATGATATCTATATTTTCATGTAGTAATAAGGTTAGTGGTAAATGATCCATGGAATAAGGACTTATAAAGGAACCTTTGAGTTGAGGCGTGTTAGTTATAAATAATTGTGAGCTTGTATAAACTTATGTGTGGGTAAGAGGATGGGTCATATTAGGCCTGGATGTAACATATGTGTTATATGACGTATTCTATATTTATAGGATTAAAAGTGGAGGTTGCTTGTTGATAGAAAGTGTTCTCATTGAAGTTTCCACGAGTAACTATGGTAGTAGTAGTGGTTATCTAGAATCGGGTTTAGTTCTACATTAATTGTGATAGAATTTATTGAGACTCTTAGTTTAAACTTATTATAAGTCTCTTATTGCTATGGTCATAATTTATGTGATATTATTGAAGAGTTTTACATTAGATAAAAAAGAGAGATGAGTGATCTTCTTTCTTGGACAGTCCTCCTCTCATTATCTAGTTTTGGAGATTGAGTTACGCTCAAAATACATTTTTTTAATCATGATATCAGAGCATGACTCATTCCCAAGCGATCCCCTTATTCCTTATAAAATATTCTTTCTATCTAAAAATGTTCAAAATGCTTAACACTATTCCAGTAGTAATTTTATTTTGTATAATTTTCATAACTTTGAACAATTCACACTCATCTAATCCTTAATTAAGGATCTTGATTTCGTTTCCTAAGAATGAATGAATTTCTTATAAGAAGCACTCTCCTGTGAGCTACGTGAGACGAATTTGGATAAGTTGGATTTGGTTTGAGATATGGAATGCAGAAATATTTTACGGTATTATTTAATTTCAATTCTTGAGAATGACTGAATGAATATTTTATAAAAAAACTCTCTCATTTACTAAGCTATGCGAGATGGATTTGGATTAGTTGGATTTGGTTTGAGATATGGGATGTGGGAGTATTTTATTGTGTTATTAATCATTATGATTAGTGAGATTATTGAGTATACTAATAGTTGATGTCACTTTAGGTTTGTGGGAAACCAAATCACATTTCACTACCAAAAGCAATTTTGTTCGCCAATAGCATCCAAAATCCTCCTTTTGCTAACCGTTGAGAGTAATCAAAGGTTAACGTGACTGGGATTTTGGCTTTATAACTTCTCAAAGAGTTCAGATTAAGAGACAGTGGGCCAATCTCAAAATATTTTTAACTGAATAGTTTGTTTTTTTTAAAAAAAAAAAAAAAACTAAACTTGAGGAGTCTTAACAAAGTTTTACAAAATATATATAAATAAAAACATACAATCCGATAGAAACATACAATTTTGTATGTCCACTAATACATTGGACATATAAATACTCCTCCGTTTCAATTTACTTGTAAAATTTTGATTTGACACTCCTATTAAAATAATGATTGATATAGTAAATTTATCATTTTATCCTTATTAATTGATAGTGTTTTAAACATATTTACTCACTATATATTTTTCAAAAACACTAACTCAATGTTAATAAATTAGGGGTATAATAGAAAGAAAAAAATCATTTTTTCTTGATTTGTCAAAATTGACAAGTAAAAAATTAAATTAAATTAAAAAATATTTGATAAGTAAATAAAGACGGAGCAGGGTGTAATATATATCCTATACACGACCACAACAACAATAATAATATGCTTTGTAAAATAGAATAAAACAATCAAGTACGGACAAGCAAATTGTACCCAACTGTATTTTTTTATTTACCTAATTCTTATAACCAGGGGTCTTCAACTGTTTAATATAAAATCATCTCTAATAGAAAATTGAACAAAATCGATTAAATGGATCTTATTTTTGAGTTTGGTTTGATTTAGTTTTCAAACTTTTAAAATCATTTATCTTTGGTCTAATTTGATTTTATTAGAAATATAAATTGAATAAAAACAAAATTAGGCAAAACCGATTAATTATATGTACAATTTTCATAATAATAATTTACTAATATTTCATCAAAATTTCATTAATTTTATATCTATTATGCTAATAGACTTCAATAGATCTTAAACATATTTCTTACGAGAAAATTATGAATCCAAAGGTATTAGGTGAAAAACTAACTATGAGATTTCTAGCTAGATTTTTTGAATTTTGTTGCAAACTTTAGTCACTTGAGCAACATTTATAACCTCAAGACATTTTCTTCATGATTCGAAAAATTATAGCCATCACAAATAAAAGATAATAATGAATTATAAGTTTGCATATTATGAAAAAGAGAATTTTTTTAAAAAAAAAGCGATACATCATTAGGTTTTTGATAAATTAACAATTGAACCCAACATATAATAATCAAATATATAAATAGTATGTATCTTTTTTAATTTTTTATTTGGTATCCGATATCTATATTGAAGCCCGATTAATTGAGATTCGCGTTGCGTAGAGCTTCATTTGGGGGGAAGTGCTCCCTACCAAATTTTTTTATATATCTAGCTCGAATTCTGGATTTTTAATTAAGAAAGGAACAACCTCTGTACCAAACCATCTGTTGGTAAATAGTGTGTATTATATTTAATTTAATCTAATTTAATGTGGTGCTTGGATTGACTTTTAATACCCAACTTTTAACTTTTAAGTTATTTTTGTACTATTTTGACTTAAAAAGTAAGTACATAAAATATATTTTTTTATCTTTCCCAAATACCTAAAAAGAATTAAAAAAATAAAAACTTAAAATTCAAAAATTATTTAAAATAAGTCAATCCAAACACCTTAATTTACAAATAGTTTAATCAAAAAGACGAGCATACCCTATCTGTACGGAACTTCAATTTGGCAGTTCCGTGATTATCGCCAACTAACGACCGTTAATCTATTATCTTTGCCTTTTTTTATTTTATCGCTAATTATGGGAAACTAATAAAATCACTTGTCGGGAATGATTAAGAAAATTATTAATATACAAGCAAATTCTAAAAAAATAATTCAACCCCTTATATTTTAAGAAGAAGTGATGCATACTTAGTATTGCTTATCATGTGAAGATGGAAAAGACGTTTTTGATATACACTCTTAGTTCAAGTATCAAAAAATAACTATGTAAAACAAATATAATAGTCAATAAGTCATGCTGAAAATAATTAAGAATAGAACAAATAACATCAACAAATAATATGATAATTGAAGCAAATGAAATAATATGTAATACAAAAATCAAAAAATAAGATAGTAAATACGATAATTCTTTTGATGAGTATATGAATTGAAATGAATTTCAATCATAAATTATTTTATGATACAGGTGGCATGAATCTGCAAGACCATTGCATATTACTTAACGTAATTGTACTTGATCGAATATTTTTCCGCTCGAATTAGGCATAATTAGTTCAGGCACAATTAGCGCGTTCATTTACTAGTGTAATCTTTCACAAAAACAGTGCCTCTTAGTGTATTAAATGTGTTTTATCACTAATATTTAATGGATATAACTTTATCGTATCGATTCTTAAAGCCATCATTAAGTTATTTACAGAATAGTTAACTGGACTAGTTGCTCGGATTAAATGTATAACTCATGGGGTAACAATTATGCACTTTTTTTTCTTACCCCTTTTAGCTAGTTGGCTTTCCCCAAATTTTGCCACTTTAGTTTATGTAATATTTTAATTTAATTTGGATTATCATTCGGCAGTTACTTCATAATAGAAAATACTTTGAGCTATAATATATTCTTTCATATTATTAGGCCTTATTTTAGGTAATATTTTAATTTAATTTGTATTTCCATTATACAAAATTCTTCCATGTAGAAAATCATAACGACACGTTTCATCTTGGCCTCCTTACATGATGAAAAAGAGGGCAAAACATTTAAGATCAATTCAAAGATATTTTAATACCATTTTATGTTTTAAAATGGGGGCTCACCTATTAAAAATATATATTTTTAACCATATCGATTGTATATTTGTGAATTTTAAATATTAGTAGGTACAATTAAATTTATATTTGATGTATATGCTCTTTAATGCATAATTTATTGGGAAACTTACATAAATATACAATATTAAGAAAATATTTACCATTTATAGCAATAAAAAAAAATTCATTGAACACTTATAATACAATTTTAATACATATTGCAGAGAACTATTTATAAAACATATATAATACAAGTTTTATAGATGGATAATACATTTATCACATATTTTAATAGACTTATAATACATTATGTCAGTTTCTTACTATACAAACATATTATATATTTTAAAATACTTATAATACATTTATATTGTATGCATAATTCACTTTTAATACAAGTGTAGATTAATCATAATATTGCTATGTATTGCTATAAATGGTAATAAATAAAAAATATTGCTAAAATCAGTAATTAATTTTTAAAAAGCACTCAATCAAGTAATTTTTCCTAATTTATTTTGTCAATTTTTATGTGAGATGAATAATCTCGACTTTTATATTATGTAAAGGGCATACAAGTTATATAATTATATATTCATCCTATATTCTTTGTAGTTGATGTAAATGTTCTTAATTGTGATGTATTCTATGTGGTTTGTACATGAGATGTATAATTTATATTATACAAATTATAAAGTGCATACATGTTGTATAATTACTGTATAATTATTTATCATCCCAATTTATCTTTAACTTCACTATATTTAAAATATAAATTTTACATAGATGATAAATAACGATCAAGCAACATAATTTACTTAATTAAATTATGTGAATCATTGTATCACTAAATGTCAATGACTATTTTGCTCCACCTGATCTCATAATATGCTAATAAACTTTTAAAGTTTCCTTTTCCTATTTGGCTGATTAGATGGGTAGGATCATTAGTTAAATGTATTATATTATTTTTTTTAAAATGAGAAAATTAATAAGATATGACATGTTAAATCTTGTATTTTCTAAGTGAAAAGATAATAGTTGAGTGTTTTTTTAATTCTAAAAATAACAAAAGTATTTTTTGTAGAACATCCTCATAAATTGACTTTATGGTCCTAAAAAATAAAAAATTACTTTAGTAGGATATTTACATAAATGGAGTGACCATCCAAGAAATTACTAAAGAGATGGATTAGTTGGATGTATAAAAATAGCACGGATTGTGGTGTAATAGTGATGTTAAGATTAATAATGCTGATATTCTTCTTGTCTATTTGATTTCTTACATAAAATTACTAGTGTATTAAATAAAAACAATATTGAATAAGATGTATTAGTATAAAAATATATTGTGTATTGTTAATGTCATATTTTACTACGTATAAGAATAATACTAATTCGAATTATAAGTAATTAATAACTAAAAACACTATCAAGCATATTCTAAAGTGACTTTGTTAATTAGTGTAATCGAATTAAATTAAAACACATATTCTAAATTCAACTATATCATTTTTTAATAAACAAGAATATCAAATCTAATATATGTATTTATTTCTCTAATAGCTAACAAATTGCCTAAAAAAGGGGTAACGCCGTCTATGGAAACCGTTAATACTTGTACATGGCTGTGTCTCATTGGCCAATCTCCTTCACCGAATATTCTTCCTTAAATTTCCTACTCCCTCTGTACGACTCTATAAGACCAAACCTTCTGAACGAAAAAATAGCAGTCTGAGAAGTAGAAAAAAACAAAACATACGGAATGAGTGAGTCAATAAAGAGAAATTACTGTGTGGGTGAAGAGTTAGGAAGGGGACGATTCGGCACCGTTTTCAAGTGTTACTCGCCGGCGACCGGTGAGCCATTCGCCGTCAAGTCTATCGACAAGCGCCTAATCGCCGATGACGCCATAGATCGACAATGCCTTTACAACGAAGCGAAAATTATGCACTTGCTTTCGCCCAATCCTTATGTTGTTCGTATCTTCGATATCTACGAGGACGATACTCACCTTGATATGGTTCTAGAGCTCTGCAATTCCGGCGATTTGTTCCAACGCCTCACTAGCCAACCGGTTTTCTCAGAGTCCAAAGCTGTTGATGTCATGGTACTCTTCCAGATCACCAAAATCTCACTCGTTGCTGATCGAAATGGAGAAATTTTACTTTTGCTTCGTAAAATGGCTTGAATCAGGAACGATCTACGAAGCAGCACCTTGTTGAATTTTCGAAAATTGGAGGAGAAAGTAAATTGTAAAGCTAAGCGAAGTAGAATATATAATCGGCTTTTATTTTAGTTTTTTCGTCATGTCTGATAAATTTTCTGCATAATGTTTCTATAGGTACCACTAATGAAAGCAATAGCTCACTGTCACCGTCTCGGTGTAGCCCACAGGGACGTCAAGCCGGATAACATTTTATTCAACCACTCGAACGAGCTGAAATTGGCTGATTTTGGATCGGCGGAGTGTTTCCGTGATGGACAGCTGATGAGCGGCGTGGTAGGGACGCCGTATTACGTGGCGCCGGAGGTGTTAGCTGGGAGAAACTACAGTGAGAAGATCGATATTTGGAGTGCTGGTGTTATTCTGTATATAATGCTTGCCGGAGTTCCGCCTTTCTTTGGTGACTCGGCTACGGAGATCTTCGAGGCTGTGCTCAGAGCGAACCTTAGGTTTCCGACTAGGATCTTCCATTCAGTATCGCCGGCAGCGAAGGATGTGCTTCGGAGAATGCTCTCTAAAGACGTTTCTAGAAGATTCTCTGCTGAACAAGTTCTCAGTATGATTTCTCTTTCAACTTTTGAGATCTCTTATCTACTATTGATTGACTATCATTTGACTATTGACCAAATTCTCAAAAAAAAATAAATAATACAATTACACATTATGAATTAGTATTAATATTTAGATAAATCTTAATTTAATCTTCTTTTGAAGGGTAAAATTTATACTTTATTCATTGATTACTTTTTTTTTAAAATGTAATTTCTGGCTAATAAACCGTGTTAATGTGGTGTTGATAAACAGGACATCCATGGATGACTAGCAATGGAGAAATTGCTCCATTTTAGCTTCGAGGAGATTTGCGTCTGGCGATTAAGAAAACGAAATGATCAGTGATATGCGAGCAATTAATTGTTCTTGGATGTAGATATAGTAAGTGAGATATATACATAATGTACAGGCACCAATATACCCTGATCTAAATTGATTTGCTTAACCACAAGTCAATTTGGAGTCTAGAGGGTAACGGCAGATGCATTACTTCCCCCATTGTTGCGAGGTTTTAATGCAATGTTTGTATGATACTGAATAAATTCTCTTTTCCCCCTTATTCTGATCTCATCCATATTTGGCAGTAGTTACTAAGTAAACATCATGATGACTCGTATCATTTTCTTAAATTTGGTGGTGTTTTTTCTTAAATTTGGTGGTGTTTCGTTTTGAGTACTAGTAATTGTATTTTTTTTTTCTTTAAAAAAACAAACATATTAGGGGTCCCCAACAGGTAAGTAGTAGGTGTGTGCGATTTAAATGATAAACCAAACTTAAAAAAACACTATTTATTTTTTGTTATTGGGTTAAGGATTTTTAAGCGATTTTGTAAACAAAAAATTATTGGATTATAGTTTTGGCTTTTGGTTTTATCATTTTTGTTAATGGTTAAACCGATAATCCAATAATAATAATTATATTAAAATTATTATTTCACATCTTATTATGTAACACTTTAACATTTTACCAATTCTAATTTTTGGATTTTAGTGTTACTTTCAGTTGTAGGCAATACAAATTAGCATCACTGTTTTGCTATTGTGACACTTTCTCTCTTCTCAATTGTCAATTTTAAATTTGATTGTGACAAACACAAATAATTAATATTGTTTCCTCAATTTATTTGTCACGATCCAAACCTAGGGCCTAGACGTTACACGGCGAATGAGACACCCGGAGGTACCTCACCCAAGCCTCTTAGCATTCATTAAGCATTTCATTGGTAATGATAAACAAATCAAGCGGAAACAAAAGGGATATAGGGACTAAGAGGCTTCACATTTACTAAGAATCAAAGACAACATAACATCTTTTTCTATGTCCAACCATACCTTCTACATTAAAGATTTGACAAGGGCTAAGACATATCCCTAGCTCACCCTCAAGATTTAGTCAAAAATACCAAAATTCAACGTAAGAGTATAAACATAACATAAGCTAGATAAGATAGGAGTGCCGTTTTCAGAACATGGGAACTCACCAAAGTGGTAGCCTTCAACAATTAACTTAGCCACGGGGAAGAGGGTGAAGAGAGACGCCAATCCCTATATGGTGATATCATGTAGGCAAAAATATACGTTAGTACTTTGATTGTACTAAGTATGTGAGTATGCTATGAAATGAAGAACATAAGAGAGAGACATGAGTAAGCAATATGCATAAGTGAATTCATGCATTAGACATCATCATATGAAACCTTAAAATATTCATTTTGAGGGGAGGTGATCATAACCGACATTTAAGACCATGCGAGTTATTACATGAAATCCAATATATCCCCTACATTGGCACGAGGACACTACTTGGAAGGTAGAACTCCGATCAATTTTAAACATTTTTTAACTTTAACTTTAACATTTGATGGCTACAAAAGCCTAGCCGACAAGGGCTCCTATGGTGGCACATAGTTAATGCAACATGAGACTTCACTTAAGAACCCCTTCGATCGAGTCCCCATCTACATGCTACATTCGGTGCTAGGTCAAATTCCACGGAATAACGTTTGGACATCAATATAACAACTTTAACATTAAAACATCAATCGGTGGAATATCTTATTAAAATCTTCGATGTATAATATCATCATTATTGTCACGCCCTATTTACCATCCTACAAATGAGCCTTGATTTATAAGAAAATTAGGTCTATAATCAGTGATGGTATTTCGGGTACCATGCTAATTGGACCTACCTTTTGAAAAAATGTTCAAAAGCATTGACGGCATATAGGGATGTCATACATGTCATATCATAACCTTAAACATTTCATTTGATTCAATGTGAGAATTGTCCTTTCACATTGAAATTTTACTTTGGCTAAGAAGTCCTTTCATCAATAAATTATTTTATAAAGACTCCCCTTCATAAACATTTACTTGATAACATTCGTTGGAGTCAAACTTCATTTCAACTTTACTTTATCATAGAAAACCAGGTGGGTTCATACCAATCAACTTTCAAGTCATTTAAATTAATGCTAGAATGCATGAGAGTGAAGGAATTTATCATTTAAACATCTTAAAACAACCCATCAATATAATTTAAAACTACTTTCAAGCCTTCATATAAGGACCATGATAAATCATCCATTCCATGTAAATAAGAGTCAACATAAGTCAATATAGTTAAACAAACTTCAAATATTCAAGAATCTATACATTTGGACTCGTTGTATGAAAATCCATAAAACTCATCACTTGAAATATACCATGATCTATGCATTTGGAACCATCATGTAAAAGCCCATAGGATTTCATCATTTAAAATTGAAATACTAAGTTGAGAAAATATTTGGGTTCCATGGGAGGAAAAACCCATGGATGAAAATCCACATGCCTTAGAGAGGAACTTAAAAAAGAATTGGAGAAGTCTTGATGTTAGGTCTTCAATGAGAAGCTTGAATCCTTGAGTTTGAGAGTAAATTTTTTGGAGATGATTTGAGAGAGAAGATGATGAAGTTTAGGGTTTTGGGGAGGCAAAAGACCGCAAAAATAATCCCAAAACGCGTCCAAGTTCGTCTATATATGTTCAAGGAATTGTCTAAGTTGCCCTTACTTGAAACTGAAATTTTTTGCTAAATTTTGAACTAACTAGAAACAGGTCCGCGACACAGATTTTTTCCCCCACAGTTCATTTTTTTCCGAAATTAAAATTTGAGACAAGATTGACCAAGTCCACGACGCGAACTTGGCCCGCACCCTTTTGGTTAAGAGAACATAATTTTTTACTCCAAAATCCAAATAATGCAATCTTGGTGGTGTTGGAAAGAAGTCTCAAAGACCTTTAATTTGATAGGAAATTGAATACCTAATTCGTTATATACTAGGAGATATTGGCGTTTGAAGTTGACACTATTTAGGACTCATACGAAAACTTAGCCGATAGAAATTCTTTGAATTCGGCTTGGTGTTAGAGATCCCTTATGACCCTACACTACATCTAATACTTTTTAAATACTTAGGAATTGATCCTAACTCATATATAAAATTAGAAGTCATCGAGTTTGAGACAAAAAGGATCCTCCGAAGCCATTTTCCCCTACCTTACCCTAGTATGACACATTCCAACCTTTAAACCATGCGGGATCTTACATTATTGCATGAGTCTTTAAAAGGAATTCGAATAATTATGACTTAAATAAAAGCTATCAATGTAGAAATTTGTGTTGGACATCTATTCTTGCTATTAATTCTATTTGTATGAACATCGTGTATATAAACATTTCTTATTGGTCAAACTGAAAATCGAACTGTTAAGAGTCATAAATCGATTAATCAAAAATTGAACCGTTAATAGCCATAAATTGATTAATCAAAAATCGATAATAAATATCTAATTAGTTTAGTTATTGATTTAACGTGTTCACGGATTGAAAATCAATGGATGCGCACCTTAGTATTTAGTGCCTTATTGTGTTAACTAGATACAAAGTGTCGTGCCAGCATGACCCAACATATGTTATTTCGCTTGTTCTAATTTATGTGATATAGATATAATTCTGAATCAATCTTTTTTTTATAGATATTTTAAATATTTAAGTTGTTAATTATTGCAATTTATACACCTTTTACGTAACTTTTACATAATATACGTAAATCCTTTTGTCTCAATTTATGTGACACATATGGATTTCGAGAGTCGATCAATTTGCTTATATATTTATTTTAGATATTTTAAGTTATTAATTATTATGATTTATAATATTTTTTATGTAATTTTCACAAAATATATATTACCTTCTTTGTCCCAATTTACGTATTACAGGTGAAATTTTGAGAATTAATAATTGTGATTTGTAGTATTTTTAAGATAACATTTATGTAACATATGTAATTTAATCCATTTTTATATGTCTTTTAAATATTTTAAGTTGTTAATTATTATAATTTATAATAATTTTTACGTAATTTTCAAATGTTATATATTACTCTCTTTGTCTCAATCTATGTGACACATATAGAATTTTAAAATTTAATCCCTTTTTCTATGTATTTTAAATATTTAAGTTGTTAATTATCGTAATTTATAGTATTTTTTGACAGAATTATCAAAAAATATATGTTACTTCTCATCTCCCAATTTATATGAAATTAATAGAATTTCGAGAATCAATCAATTTTTAAATTATTAGTCTTTCAGTTCCTAATTTTATCTTTATTATGTTTTGTATATTAAATAATAAATAATAAATATTAGTAATGAACTAACATTTTCAGGAATTATATCCTCAAGATTGTGTCAAAGAAGAAAGTAATTGAAACCCAAAAGCTGCTAGGGCCAACAAGTACTCAACAAGACGTGAAATAAGAGAGATTTTCAGATATGACAAATCTTTTAAACATAATTATTTTATATGGGTATAGTTTTTCTAATTACTTATAATAACAAACATAAAATTTGTCATTATATAAATATTGTAGCGAATTATATAAAAGTCGTAGCAAATTCTAAAAATGTTATACCTACGAATTATTTGTATACCAAAATATACAAACACTGATATACATATGTATTTATATATCTGACAAGCGAGATTGGGAGAGATGAGGAGAGAGGCGAGCGAGAGGCGAATTGTATATGTATATCTGTCGAATTGTATAATGTATATTTTGTCAAATGTTTTATATATGTAACTGATATACATATTTATTTGTATATATGACAGGCGAGATTGAGAAAGATAAGGAGAGAGGCGAGCGAGATTGAGAGAGGCGAGTGAGATTGAGATATAGTGGAGAGTGGCGAGCGAGAGGCAAATTATATAAGTATATTTGTCGAATTATATATGTATATTTCTCAAAAAAAAATTGTATAATGCTAACTGATATACATATATATATTTGTATATCTGACAAGTAAGATTTGTCATACCGCATAAATAAATAGCTATATTTACTACAAGCCATAATTATTTTAAAACTTTATCCTAAATACATAATATAATAATAAGATTTGTCAACCTGCGTAATTTTTTTAATAAGAAAAGAAATGGGCACAAGCGTATACTGCGGGAAAAGAGGTAAAAAAGTAACACAAATATTGATTTTTATGTCCAATAAAATGAAACTGTTTAAGTATGAAGCAGTGAGATGCCATCTTATTAAAGTACAAAAAATGTAAAATATCAAAAAAGCCCCTGGCTGGAAGCAGGCATGAACCATGACCTACTTCCCTAGCCCCTCATATATATTAGTAATAGTAATAATTAGTAGTACGTGTTGTTGGATGTAGAGGGGTCAAGTCAAATTAATTGGGCCTACTGTTAAACAGAAAGAAATAAGAGATTTTTGGCTAGTTGTGTCTTTTGGGTATATGTGTTATGCACTTATGCCACGTTATTGGATTTAATTTGATGAAAGCATAGGATCCACGGAGATGGGCCAAGTTGGAAATTTGGACTTGACAAACCGTAGGCCCATGTGTTTCCTTGGTTGTTCGAGTAGATTCTTTCTTGGAATGAATTAGGGAACTTACATAGATATACTATGTAAAGAAAAAGATTTATCATTTGTAATAAAATATTTTTTTTACTAGATACTTATAATATATTTATAATAAATTTTTAATATATATTATCGAAAATAATTTATAAAATATATAATATAGGTTTTATTATGAACAATACATTTATCACACACTTTAATACATTTATAATACATTGTGTCAATTTCTTGCCAAAAAGACATAATATATTTTAAAATAATTATAATACATTTATATTGTATGCATAATTTACTTTTAATGCATAGCAGATGTATTATAGTATTGCTATGTATTTCTTTTTGTGGTAGAAAAGATGATTTATATTAACTATGGAAAGTTAGATACAAAGATTCCGGGCATGCCCGTTATAGTAGCAGGTGCCACTGGGTGTGTTGAAGAGCTAGTAGTACAAAAATCAATATTACAAGGAATAAGTTTTTTAATATAGACCTCTCCACTGGTGTCAGCATATAAAGCATCCAAAATGTAGCTTGGGAAGGCTTCAAAAATTTTGATTTCTTCAAAAAAAGGTCGCTTGGCACTTTTTTTTTGCTAGCGTGTCTGCTACCCTATTCTCCTCTCTAAACACATGCCTAATAGCTGCGGCCTCCAACTCCCTCATCAAGGACCTGCATTCAGAGATAATATTGTTAAGACATTAGTGGTTATCAATACTCATTGACACAGCTTGGCATGAATCTGAGTTGATTTCAATAGGCTTTCAGTTTCTTTCCTTAGCCAGTCTAAGGCCATAAAATATGGCCAGTAGCTCAGCCTGCACAGTGTTGCTGTGGGTACACGATTTGGTAAAGCCAACAATCCATTCTTTGTTGTGGTTTCTAATCACACCACCCAATCCCCCCACTCCAGTCTGGTTTGGAACAACTCCATCACTGTTGAGTTTAAAAGTGTTTTCATATGAAGGGTTCCATTTAATTTGGATAGGAATTTTTTGGTTCCTAGTCTTCTTTTGCTTATTACAAAGGAAATGAAACTCGATAGTTAAGGCAATTATGTGTTCTGTGCTAGCAGGGCTTTTCCTCTTGTTAAAGGGTTTTCATTCATGCTAGTCCAGATCTCCAAGAAGCTAAAAGAGATGATAGTATCTCAGGTGAGCTATTTATTGAAGGGTTTCTGAGAGAGGAGTTTCCAGGTGCTATACCAGTTAGAGGTGTTTAGGAGAGTGGAGTCAATACTGGTCACTATTGAGCTAAGATTAGCAAGCTTTTACCAAAACAATCTGGCTCTTGTACAGTGGAAGAAGATGTGGTTTATGTTATCTTGGTCTCTCCCGTAGCAGAAGCATACATGATCAACATTGAGACCATCAGAGTGAAGGTAGTGGCTAGTGGGAAGCCTGCAATGGGAGAATAGCCACATAAAGGTTTTGATCTTATTTGGGACATGTACTTTCTTGATTCAGGAAAGATCAACATGAGTCTCATGATTTTATTCATGAAGGTCTTGCTGAATAAGCTTGTGAGTATTATTGGTGGTGAAAAACCTATCCTTAGAGAAGTTCTAGATGAGATTATCTTCCGGATTGGTGGTGGATGGCAAGAAGCTATTAGTTATGATCCTGATGAGGTCGTCAGAGAGGTTAAAGAAGAGGTCATTTAGGTTCCATCTTCCATCAGACCTAAGGGATGAGATTTTCCTATTATGGTCCTGGGCATTCAGGGGGATAAAGATGAGGTTCCTAATGGGTTTATGGTTAGGGATCCATCTATCCTCAAAGAAATTAACAGAGTTTCCCTTGTTGACAATCCATCTAGAGCCTTTAGTATATATCTACCAGCCTTCTTTGATGTAGAGCCAGGTTCTAGAGGTTGGATGCTTCCAAGCTTGGGGAGATTTACTATGGCAGTGTTTAAAGTAAATTACTTTGGTCCATAAATCTTGGGGGCTCTTGTACAACCTCCAAGATAGGCCAGCATGAAGGGTTTTATTTCTGGTTTAGCTTTTATAAAGATCCAGACCACCTTGATTCCTAGGGTTGGTGATGGTATTCCAGTTGATGAGGTGCATCCTGTTTTTCTCAGAGGTTGATCTCCGGATGAAATTTCTCTAGATACTATCAATATTCTTGGTGATCCCAGAGGGAAGTTTGATGTATTACATGATATGGGAGGGGATGCTAGAGAGGCTTTAGCAAGGACTATTCTTCCTGCCATGTTAAGAAAGTTAGTCTTCCATCCATTCAACTTAGTCTGTATGTTATCCAGAATGAATTAGAAGTCGCTCTGTACAGATTTGGTATGGAAGATAGAAAACCCTAAGTATCTCCCAAAGAAGTTCCTGACAATAATTTTTAGAATATTAGAGCATCTTTCTTTGGTATCTAGGCTAGAATTATTGGAGAAGATGACTTTGGATTTGGCTAGGTTAAGTCTTTGACCAGATGTATTACAGAAATCATCAAGGATCCTGTTGATTGTATCACAGCCTTAAGGGTTAGCTCTAGAAAAAAGTGTGAGGTCATCAACAAAGAAGAGATGAGAGATTTTTGGTCCAAACTTAGAGATACTGATGGGGAACCAGGACTTATTGCAGCCAGCCTCATCAATATCCCTAGACAATCTCTCCATACAGAGGATGAAGATATATGAGGAGATTAGGTCTCCTTACCTAATACCCCTTGAAGGCTTGAAGTACTTAGTGGTAGTACCATTTATGATAATAGAGATGGAGGAGGAGGTAATACAAGACATGATGAGATTTGTCAGCTTGGTTGGAAAGTTGAAAAAGTTAAGGGAGTCCCTGACGAAAGACCATTCTAGTCTATCAAAAGCCTTTTCCAGATCAATTTTAATAATCATGTTAGGTTTTTTACCTTTCATCCTCTTAAAATGGCTAATATACTCTTGGAAAATGATGGCATTATTAGAGGCTTTCCTTCCAGTAAGGAAATTGGCCTGACAAGGGCCAATAATGCTATTAAGGTGAGCCTTGATTCTAACAACAATGATCTTAGTGATGAGTTTGTAGCTGGTATTGCAGAGGCTAATAGGTCTGAAACTTTTCAGAGTAATGACATCTCTTCACTTGGGAATGAGGCACATAAGGGTAGTGTTGACCTTAGGGTCCATGGTATTTGTATGGAATATTTCCTTACAGAAGAAGGTAATTTTACCTCCGACAGAATCCCAATATCTTTGATAGAAAATGGGGTGGATACCATCAGGCTCAGGGGCTTTAAGGGGTTTGAAAAATTTAATAGCACTAATGATCTCAGTTTCCTTCAAGGGTTACTTAAGAATGCTTCTTGAGTGTTGGTCAAGAGTACTTGTTGCAGGGGAGTGAGTCTGGTTTAGATTGCCAGAAGCATCATGCTCAGTGGTATATAAAGCAGTGAAGAAAGATAAGGCATAATGCTTGATATTGTCATGGTTGTTAAACTCAGTACCAGTACCATCTTTCAAAAATAGAATTTTGTTTCTTCTTTCTCCTATTGAGTGTTGAGATGTGAAAAAACTTGGTGTTAGCATCACCTACTTGATTCAATTGATTCTGGACTTAGTTTTCCAGAAGATTTCCTCAAACTTGAGTATATCATAATACTCATTAAGGAGCTCCACTTCCAAGTTGTGGAGGAAAGAGCTATGATTATAGTAGGGAGAGTTTTGAATGCCATGGATTCTGGCTAGGATATTTTTCATCTTTTTGAAGATGTTTCCAAACATCACTTTATTCCATAGGGTGCTTTCCTTTTGGAATATCAAGATGGTTTGGGTCAAATGGTTAGGAGGGTGAAAGCAATTTTGGACTAGAATTCTAAAGTTGGGTGGCTACACCACATGGGTTCTAGTCTGAAGGGAGAGTTCCTTTTGAGAGTCCTAGTATTTTCAAGGGATATTTGGATAGGGCAATGGTCAGAATGGGTCCTCGGTAAGTGGATAATATTAGAGTCAAGGAAGAGAGTTATCCACTAGTTATTGGCCATACATCTATCCAGCCTTTTAAGGATGGAATTTTTTTTATTCTTGAATCTTTTGTTAGGCCAGGTATATTTACTACCCTTATAACCCAAATCTACCATCCCACATTGTTTAAAACATTACCAGACTAGATTGGCTATGTTATTACAAATGTTTCTCCCACCAAATTTGTCTTTAGCTTGTAGGACTTTATTGAAGTCCCCTCTAATAAGATAAGGACCATTATAGTTTTGGGATATCTTAATGAGGTTGTCCCAAAGAGAGTATCTACTAGAGAAGATATTACTAGCATCAATGACAGAAAACAACCAAGAGTTAAGAGAGGGAAATACCTTAACCATCACATGGATGCCTTGAGAGGTGATAGTCATACTTCTAATTTTCAGTAACTCCTCTTTCCACAGGATGAAAATGCCCCCAGAAAGGCCACCTGAAGCGACTAAATGTGAGCTCCAAAGCCTAGGTCAACAATAATCCTCCCATGGTCTTTCATTTTGGTTTCAAAGAGAACCAACATAGTTGGTTTATGCATAGCCATCAGTGCTCTGCATTGTCTCCTAAACTTAGAGTTATTTTCTCCCCTTGTATTTCATATGATGAAGTTCATCATCTGGGTGGACATTGAGGGTGTGGTGTTCAGGGGTTCCTTTCCTTTAACCTTTAAAGGTAGGTTCCTTTGGAAATCTATGGGAATCAGAGTTACTGCAGGAGGGACCAGGTCTAAATGGTTCCTCAGGTTCAGAGTCATCACCCTCACCTCTTGGGGTCAGTGGGCTAAACTAGCTTTGCTATAAGGCTCTATGAATTATTTTTGGCGGGGTTTTTCTATTAGCCAGACTTCTACTTTTTGATCCTCTAAGGCCCAAAGGAGTTCCTCCATTTCCTTGTTGGATTGCCTTATTGATTTTAGAGCCTCCAATATTGTGTTTCTTAGGGTTTCTACCTTTCCTAATTGGTTCACTTGAAGAAAGGTTGGGTTCATAAGCTCTGGATTGTTGTCCATCTGGGGAAAGAAGGGTAGTTGGGAGTGAACTAGTTCCATGATCATGTTTTTTCCATTGTGGACATGGAGTGTGGATCGCCTAGGAGGTGGGTTTGAAGCAAGGCCTGAGTCCAGAGGTGTTGACTATATGAACTCAGAGCTATGTTCATTCCCTCTACCACAATCTCTGCTATCATTCTTGGGTCCTCCAATGCAATTGTTATTGGTTGTTATCCCACTATTATTGTTAGAGTGATTAACCTTTCTTGGAGAGCCAGTTCCAGCCAAGACTCTAAGATGTGGTCTGGTAGTGGTGGTACTGAGACAAAGGTCATTGGTGGAGGAAGGGGATTCATTTTCGAACCTAGTGTTACAAGGAGTGATCAGGGTGGGGGAAATATCCTCTCTATTACTAAAAATAGTAGTTTTGGGGAAGGTGTAATTTGAGGTGATGGAGGTAGTCATTTCACTAAAGGAGGTATGATGATTACCTCATGTATTGACGGCCTCCATGGAAGAGATCACATCCTTCCTTGGACGTGAAGTTGGCCTCAAGAGTAAAGATGGAGGTGGACCCATCTTCATTAATTGAAGAGTAAAGTTGAGGGCTAGCTACTCCATTCTCTTTAATGAGATACAGAGGGGGGTTGGTGACCATTAAGAGGATTTGTAGTGGGACCTCTAATGACGTTTCCTTTTCCATGACTGTTAGGCCTAGCTATGGGGTTTTCCGGCATCAAGGGAGCACTACTGCTAGTCTCCGATAATTATTTCCATTTTCATTACTAATGTTAGCATGGGGGGTAGGGAGCTTTGCAAATCTCATACTAGTTACAAGAGTTTGGTTAGAAACTTACCTGTGAACGCATCACAAACTCTTACCTTCATTGCAGTTGCGTTCTCATCGAACTTTACTTGGGAGATTTTCCTTGTTTCTTTTTCGTCTTCCCTTTCTTTGGAAAGAAGACTACTTGCTATGCGTCTTAGTCATGGTTGGTTGATTGGGTTTCCACTGATTGGCTTTCCTTCTGCACTTCGTATGGGCATGCCTTGGTGGTATGACCAACCCATCCACACCCTGTATAGAGAGTACCTTCACCCTCGTAGATCACCTCTGAGTGTGTGTACCAATGAAGATCTTTTTTTACCGGAGTCCCCCGAGGTACTTGTACACAAATTCGGGTGTAACACCCTCGTAGCATCGCTGATGTACGAGCATCGTTCTTCAAAAGTGTCCCTAGTTTTTTTCCAATTTTTCTAGAATCTGTTCATCGTAGAACTCAATAGGTACTTGAGGTAGGCGTACCTAAATTGTCGTGTGGGAGGGCGTACATTCTTGCGGAACAAAGTTTGGTTCCCATTTCTTGACTGTGAATAAATTCCCCAGAACAAACCACGGACCCCTATGAATAGCCTTCTCCATATTTTTGAGTAAGGTGAACTTGACTATGTAGAAATCCCATCCAATATCAATCAAGGACAGACTTTCTGTTGGTTTTCATAGCTCCATTAATTTATTTTTGAGATATAGATGGGGTATTTTCCTATAATGACCTTGAGAGTCATTTTCAAAAATTTGTGCAAAATTATCATTTTACCTCTATCTTTAGTGTCCCCGAGTGTAATTTTATCAGTTTATGTTATTGATTCGTTAAAATATTAATAGGTTGTGAATTGTGTGAGTTTTTGAGTTTTCATAAGCTTTAAGTGTCTAATAATCTTGTCTGACCTTTTTCTATGCTTTTATTGAGCCGAGGGTCTTTCGGAAACAGCCGTCCTACATTGGTAGGAGTCAGGTCTGCGTACACTCTACCCTCCCCAGACCCCACGATGTGGGATTTCATTGGGTTGTTGTTGTTGTTGTTGTATAAGCTTTAAGTGTTAAAAAGTGATTTTCTTTACCAACCGGAGCTACGGGGTTCCATCAATTTCATTAGCTCCAGAATGTGGGAATTGGTCTAGAAGAGCTGTCGGAATTACATTTGGGGTTAACACATGCATTTGAGGTCTTGAGTTGAAAAGTTTGATTTTTATGAGCTAAATTTGACTTTGGTCAAAAAAATCAAGTTTTGAGTGTCGGATGGTGATTCTGCTAGTTCAATTGACTCTGAAATGTGTCTTTTAATCAATTTTCACTATTGGTTCATATTTTCAGAGTTTCGAATGAGTTTTGAGGGTCAAAAATATGTTTTGAAGGGTGGTGGTGTAAGTTGACCACGGTCAACACGCAGTTGACAGTCAACGCGCATGAAAAGTAACATGCGTGAACAGTAACTATTTGGGCAGAAAATGTCCCTTTCTTCCCATTTCAATATTTTTTACCATTTGTTTGATTTCTTGAACTTCTTGAGCCGATTTGAGAAGAGATTTTCGAGGCAAAGTGTTGGGTAAGTGATTTTTGACCTAAAACCTTTCTTTCTCATTAAGTATTTGATGATTTTAACTCCTAAATCTTAGTTTCAAACCCCAAAAATCTTTGTTTCTTTCCTCATCCGAATTTAAGAAAAATAGTGATTTCTAACTGGTTTTGAGCTCTATTTTTATGGATTTTTCAACCATGAGTTCCTTATTATCAGTAGAATGTGATTGTCAAATAAATTTTCATATTTGACCCTTTTCGGAAATAATTAATTTTTGAACCATTTTATCCCCGATTTTGAAACCTATCAATATGGGTGTCATTGGACTTCTTGTGATGTGTATGTATCATTGTTGATAGTGGGTTGCTATTTCGGGCATTGAATTCGAGAGTTGCTTTTCCGGTGGAGGTATTCAGATACGATTTCGGCAATTGAGGTAGGTTTGGCTATTCTTCTTTGAGACTGAGATGGGATAATTAGTCATTCATATGTTATAAACTTTGGGATGGGGTTGTAGTATGAGTTGAGAAGGTTATATATAATGTGATGCCCGTATGAGGGCTTATTTATTAATGTGTTGTCGTGTGGGGGTTTATTTATATTGCATTGCCCATGTGGGGGCCCTATTTGTTATCTTATTTGCTTTGAGAGCATGTGATTCATGATTTACATGTGAGAGAGGCTTGAGGATACTTTTTGATTTGTGATGCCCGCCTGAGGGGTTGAGTTGGGGGTTTTTGGCATGCTTGAGTATTGAAATATTGTTGAGAAAAGGGGTGAACACTTATATTGAAATATTTCCTTCCCATTTTTATTTATTGAGGGTGAGTATCATGTGTAGATTAAGTTTGTAGAACTTTGAACCTTGTACTACATGTTGAGTTGAATATTACTTTCATGTCATATGTGTTTTGATGCATTCATCCTTATTCATCATATCATGAAGAATGGGAAGTTGAGAAATATGGAAATTCTTTTTGAGAAAGAAAATGAAAAATCTTTAAATCTTTATATCTTGAGTCCCTGACCGAGACAGTTTTACGGCAGGGTAGTGGATAAATTGTGATTCCTTGACCACGAGAAGGTGGCAAGGATAATGAGATATTATGATTGAGGTATATGGTCTGCGAGACCCCCATGGGTCCTGCTTGGTAGCACAGCTCGGCAGGTGTATGCGACAGGCTATGCGATAGTATTGATTCCATTGTACCATCATATCATTGCATCATCATATTGCATTGCATTGATATTTGTACTTCTTGAATTATCTGATTAATTGTGATTATGAGTTGTTGTCATGGAATTAATTTATTCGCGCCATTCTGTATAAATTGGCGGCATCGATGCCGGAGTGAGACTTTTCTGTATGCAGGTGGAAGCGTTTCTTAGTTTATTTCATAAGTTTGATTAATTCCTTATACTCAGTCGGCTAAAACCTACTGAGTACATGTGGATTGTACTCACGCCTACTTCTGTGTCCCCTTTTTGATGCAGATACTAGTCAAGGTACCTTACGTGGCAGCTGATATTCTAGCAGATAGTGTATCCTCAAATTAGTGGTGAGGTCCCGAAATTTGAATCATCACTAGTCTATCTTTATTTCTCAGTCTTTTATATCATTCAGATACTTATGTTGTATCTTTAGACTCGAACCTTGTTTTAGGTGCTCTTTATACTTATGACACCAGGTTTTGGGATAATTTCATTGTTGTCCGTTTATTGTGTTTAATTATGGCATGTCTTCCCTTTGAGAGTCTCGTATGATTATTTTTTTTAGACTTACACATTGGGATGAAATTTGGGATGTGTGTCATCATGACCTCGGTTTTTAGGTCGTGACATTTCCTCCCCATTACTTTAACAATCACTGAGAATCTCCATGGGTAGTAGATTCTCAGCGTTTCACTGGATGATAAGGGGATGGAGTCTTCGTGGGTATCTTCTTCATCTTCCTCCTGTGTTACCCATGGGATCCCTTTGGTCCCCTGGGGTTGGAGGTAAGATTTGTTGAGTTCCGGTGGTTTGTTTAGGAGGATTTCCTAAAGAAGACTGGAATTTGGGGATCTTCTTCCATTGGTGATTTGGAATCCGATGGATCGGGTGGATCCGACGACTTATGATGGGTTGGTTCACTGGTAGGGTGGGTTTCATTGGTCATTTCTCTAGAAGTGGTCTTTTCCTAGAGAGAAATAGTTTCTTTTCTAAAGATTTGTTTTTAATATATTGCTATGTATTACTATAAATGGTAATAAATTAAAAAATCACTAAAATTAATAATTATTTATTAAAAAGTGTTTACCCAAATATTTTTTCCGTTAATTATCAAACTGTGTCCATTTGATTTGAGCGTGTATATGGATCCAATCTAACAACGTATGTAATCAAAAAACCCTTTCGTATTCATTTGAGTGGGTTGTATTTGTATATTCTTTTATTCTATTTTGGCATATCATAATTTGAATTGTCTATGATAGTTGGCTTCTTTGCTTATTTTGTGATTAAACTTAAACTAAATGATGTGAGAACTCGACTAAAAATTAGGCAATATGAGTGAAGTATACGAAGTTTACGTGTTGCTAAGTGTATCTTCTATTTTAGATTAGATATAGGACCCGTGTATAGTACGAGCCTAATATATGTTACACTTTTTTTTTGTTTTAACATAGATGGAAGAGTTAATCAAATTTTTTTATATGATTTTTAAATATTTTAAATTATTAATTATTATTCCTCTTGTCCCAATTATGTGGCATTGATGAAATTTTAAATATTTCAAGAGTCAACCAAAAATTTTAAATATTTTTCTAAGTATTTTAAATTGTTAATTATTATGTTCGTCCAGACTTTTATATGGTTTTTAAATATTTTTAAGTTATTAATTATTGTCATTTATAATACTTTTTACTTAATATTTATATAATACCATTTATCTCCTTACGTTCCAATTTACGTGGCACAAATAGAATTTCAAGAGTTAATTAAATTATTTACTATATGTCTTTCAAATATTTCAAGTTGTTAATTATTGTGAGTTGTAGTGTTTTTTACCTCATTATATTACTTCCTACGTCAACAATTTATGTGGCAGAATTTCAAGGGTCAACTAAGATTTTACATGTTTTTCAAATATTTCAAGTTGTTAATTATTGTGATTTATAGTGTTTTTTACGTTATTTTTTCAAATAATATATGTTACTTTTTCTTTCGCAATTTATGTGGCATCGATAGAATTTCGAGAGTCAACCAAATTTTTTTACATAGCTTTTAAATATTTTAAGTTGTTAATTATCGTAATTTATTATATTTTTTACATAATTTTCAAATATACAAAAAACTAAAGAAAATAAAATAAATAAATTAAAAGAAGAAAGTATAAAAATTACATAAATACCCTCAATTATAAGCAGATAGATCGACGAAGACGTACTTACTTCTTGAGTCTTCTATATAATAATTACTTGAAAAATATTTTGACTTTAAAATATTTAAAATAAGTCCATTCAAACAGACTTTAAATCAAAGGCAATAACTTTACCGATTGAGGACAAGGTTCTTATTAAGGTAGAATATATTGTTATGAATGGGCCTGGACCCGTATTAACAAAGCAGCCCAATACCATATTAAGTGGCTATACATGTTTGAGATCCGGGTTGATAAATAACGACTTGTGGGAGCAAAATTCCATCAGTTTGTTGTAAATTGTGAACAGTGCAATTGAAATACAAAGTTGCAAAATTCTATGATTACTGTTTCTTTTATGACTGCTACCCTTTAAAAAAAGAAGAAGAATAAAAGTATTATTCCTTCCGTTTATTTTTACTTGACACGTTCATTAAGAAAATAATGATTAATATGACTATTTTACAATATTATTCCTATTAATTAATGTTTAATAATAGATTTTGAAAAATAATTTAGGAAATAAGTAATTAATACTAAGAGTAAAACATGAAAAGAAATAATTATCTTTTCTTAATATATTAAAAGTGAAATTTTATTTTTGAAATAGTAAATACGTAAAAGTGAACTGAGGGAGTAGTAGCGGTATTTAATTTGACAAGTCATTAGCAATGATTAATGATTGATGACACTAATTGAATTTAAGAAAATTAAATCTGGTTTTATTGGAATATGACTTGGAGCAAGGAAAAGGAGAGAGACGTACTATGGCAATATTATACAGTAATTAATATTTAAGGTTACTTAACTACTAAAGTTTCCTTGTGGACTTAAAAGTCAAAGATAAATGAAGGCACGTTAACAGCTCATTCATTCATTTTTATTTATCTATATTTAATTTGAAATATTCCCTAAAAATAATAAATCGATAATAATTTTACTATTCAGTAGAAATCATCTAAATATTAAAAAATAAATAGTATTTAATAGCAATGATAAAATAGATACAAAATAATAAATTATAATTTTCTAATCTGGACAAAAAAAAGTTGGACAACTATTTTTAATATATTAGACAAGTAAAGATGTAAGAATGGAGTATAATCTTTTATTTCAAATATTAACCATTTCTTATGAACAATTGTTTTGAACTCGTCCACCATTTCCACTTAGTTTTGGGTTCTCGTGTGTATAAAGAGTAAATATTTCCACATTATAAAGCTAAAATTATCTAACTTAGTTGTTATTTACTTAAGTCACTTGGAATGTCAGATTAATCTCCCAATGCTCATAATTCGCGCTTTAATAATTTAAGTAGTTAATTACATGGTGTAAATAATAAAAGTGAACTCAAAATAAATTGATTAGTTGATTAATTCTCTTAATAACTGGAGCATGTCTTTCGGAATAACTCAATTGATTTAGAAGATGATTATTCATAAAAGTGATTTGGATATGTTTAGTGCAATTTATATCTCTTATGTAATTTGCAGATTATTAAATAGTAAAAATTTATCCAATGTAAACTATAGAGTGCTCATATGAACGTCTCGAAAGATAGAGGCCATACCAGAGGTTGCATTGAGAATTTGAACACAAAATATGCACGTGCTTTGAAAATATACACGACCAATTTTTTTTCCTCACAGAGACCTAGGTTAAATGCAATTGTTGCTTTGTTTTCACTCAATTTGACTTTGATTTTTATTGTCTTCTAGTGACATATTTTCCATTTGCACTAACTTGTACGTAGTCTTTTTTTAAGAGTTTTTATTTACAATTAAGAAATTAAGGTGGAAGGAAATGAGACACTGAAAATTGAATTCAACCTATCACGTACTGGAAGATTTCCTCAAGTGTATTTTTTTGATTTTCTATTTGGCGGCGTCCAGTACTACTATTTGAGTCTGGTTAAATTTAAATTTACGTATCAATTTTGGGTGTGACGCTTTCAACAAGATTTTTTTCGATTCCTAGTTTTCAAAAATTTAAATCCAAAATTTCTAATTAAGAATGAAAATATCACAAAACACCCCCACCTCATCCTTATGTGTCAGTGAAATATATGCATAACTTGACGATATATAACTTGTAATCTTTGTTTTTTGGGGTAATAAACTTGTTATTTTTAACATAAACTCTCTACCCATTTCTTCAATTCCTTTACAGATTATGCAAAAACGTACAGAATGTATGTAGATATATATGCTCTTATTTTAAAAGATTAATTAAATGCTTATAAAAAAATCTGTTTCCACCAAAACCATTACTAAGCAATAAGTTCAGAGAGGGATTATATTCATTTCTTTATGTTGTTGTTTATTCAATAGATATTTTCTTGATGATTTTTTTTTTTTTTCAAAAGAATTCTTTTTATTTTATTTCTATATATCTAATATTCACTATAGCTTATTGATGATTTTCTTTTTGGATTTTTTTCAAAAGAAATCTTTTTATTTTATTTCTATAATCATCTGATATCTAATATTCACTTATCTTATTGATGATTTTCTTTTTGGATTTTTTTTTCAAAAGAAATCTTTTTATTTTATTTCTATGATCATATGATATCTAACATTTACTAGTCTGATTAATCTAAATTTCTACTCCCTTCATTCCTAATTACTTGTCAAATATTCTCTCTGTCCATTTATTTTTAGTAAAGTGGACAAGTATTGTTGGACGGAGCAAATAATTCCTAATTTGATTTCTCTTTTAACTTGTCAATTTTGACAAATCAAGAAAGAATAATTTTTTACTTCTTATTATACCCTCAATTTATTAATATTATGACATCTTCTTTTGGAAATCCTAGCTATTTTTAGCATGATATTGGGAAATCTCAATGTCTTTGAAAAATATAGTGAGTAAATATGTTTAAAACTCTATCAATTAATAAGGATAAAATGATAAACTTACTATACCAATTATTATATTCTTAATAAATATATCAAATCAAAATTTAATAAGTAAAAAGAAACGCAACAAATATCGTATATGTCCTATTTAAAGAGGAAACGCCCTCTCGATGAAAAGCAAATTTTATTTTCAAAACTCAAACCGATAACACTAATCATGTGATATTTAAACAAAACAATTTTCTAGAAACGTGACGCTGAGAATACGCTATCGGATGTCATGTGTGTTGCTGGAAAGATTCAGTCATATAATATTGAAGAATATTTATTTGTTCGATACGCATCTTGATTTTGAAAATTAAATAATGTGAAGCGTGGTGCATACTGATTTGTTTTATACTTCCCTATGTTTCAAAATAAGTGATATCTTAAATTAAATGAATTACTCACTTCTAAAAAAAAAGAAATATATATTTTTATTAATTTATCATTAATTAAATGCATTAAGAAAGAAGTCATCCATCTGGACTACTTTGTTGTCCTTATTAAAATTAAATGGTTTAAAATAGTTGTCATTTCCTCGGTTTCTATGTACATGTCGTCCTTGTTAAAAATAGATATTTCTTAATAGAAGTATTTGTGTCACAACTCTAACCCGTCGTGACTGTCACCCACAATACTTATCAATGAAAATTGCCCTAGGTTGCCTCTTGGGATTTTAGAAACTAATTTTGCAGAACCTTTTCTGGTCTTTTTCACGATTTAAGTCGCTACTGTTCCGCTCTGATGAGATATGCGAGAACAGTGAGCTCGGAGTTTGTGCTCCAAACCCCTTTTTCACAACACACCCCCTTTCAAAGATGTACTAAAATATACCCCTCACGCAAAATTCGATTTCAGGAGTTTTATTCGCCCGAATGCGATTTCGCGAATTTGTAAATGCTCTGTATCGCCTTGGATATCAGCCTATCCAATCAAATTATAAATTTGACCTCCCATCATTCACGTGATCACTCTAGACTTCACCTGACTCAAAATTCGTCTAAGTCTGACCTAGGCTCAAATTTTCCGAAGTTACTACCCGAAGATTTTTGGCCCTAAATCCTTCTCCATTGGCCTATTCCTAACGATGGAAGTAGGTCGTTACAATTTGTTATTTCACAAAATAAATACATAAATAACACTAATCTTTCTATTTTACACTTGAGAGTTATTAGCCTTTGAAGTATGTAGTTGAGCAACATAGAAAACTAAGTAATTAATTCATGTTCATTATAGTTACTTTATATTAATTAATTACTTCCACCACTGTACTCTATTTATAATTTAGTCTTCATTATAAGAGAATTTGAAAAAAAATTATTTTACTTTGCTAAATTTGATATGAATTAATATTGATTTAGACTTTCAACAAACATATTTATTATTTATTAAAAACTTGACTTCAAGAAAATAATAATTAGGGGTACAATAGTAAATTTATCTAGTTTTCTAAGAGACGTGAAATCTAAAATGGTGACAACTAAATAGAAACAGAGGAAGTAATTTATAAAACCAAAATATAAGTGAGTACATTCCTTTTATTTTATTCTTAAATAATTATTTTTGAAAGTAATAAACATATGTGAAAACCACATACACATACTCCAATATTGTTACTGGGCGCGAACTGTTACTGATTAGATTAACTTTCTTTTTTATTTATTGAAGAAAGATTAACATTTTAAATGATAAAAATAATAAATAAATGTATGATAATCAAAATATATAGTAATTTCTTAGGAGACGTGCAGATGTAAAATGTCACAAATAAAATAGTCCAAAAGAAGTAGTTTTTAATGATTTCTTGGTTATATAAAACTTCATTTATTTAAATAAAAATAAAATTGAAAGAAAACAATCAATACCTTCTTGATTTCGTGAAACACATTTAATTTTTAATTAAAAAAATACCACTTATTTTAATATGGAGCTAATAACTAATTATATGTGGCCTCTCTATACAAAAACATATGCATCCACTAATGTGTAAAATAAATCTGCAGCACAAACTGAGCGCCAGTTTTGACTAGTTGAGCCAAAGACCTTCGAAAAACTCCACTTTTATTTTTATTTTTCCTATAAATATGAAAGGGCGTATATTATATACATTATAGTATAAAGATTAATCTAATTTAAATTGTTATAATAGATTTTTACTCAATATTTCATGTTATTAAATAATGTGTGTTAATATTACATGTAACTTAATATGATAATGCAAACATATGATAAAATGTTATTTGTGATTTAAACTTAAAATTCAATTAAAATATATTTCTATACTTTTGAATATTTTGTTTTGGGGAATCCATAGTTCACTTTGGGTCCGTCAATAAATGTATTAAAGAGAATTGATACCTTCAGCTATCTTAGGAAATATGTTCTTAAATTTACGTTTGTATAACAAAACAGTAATAAGAAGACAAATATCTTTTAGTGGAAAACCTCCTCGCTAAAGGAGTAACAACCACACTTTCAATTACCTTTACAATTCAAAGTTTTATGATTACAACTAATAATCAAAGGAACTAACTCTAGTACCTAATCACACAAACAATTCACTAGAATTGTTTCAACTATTTCTATCTAATACAAGAATTCAAACTCACTCCTTACAACAAACACTCAAACAAAAATAATATAAACTAGCTTCTATCTTGCCTCACAAATAACTGTTGATTAACGCGTATTGCTTTTCTCCAAACTGCTCTCTATTCATGTATGTGTGTCCTCTCTATATGACCTTCGATGGTTTATATAGACTCAAGAATCTTGAATTCTATTTGAACTCGAATTCCGAAGTTGACTCCTATTTGGACATAGTTGCTTCAAGTAATGAAATAGGCTTGGCTTCCCTTTTCCTAGTTGGTTTGCAATCCTCATTGATACTTTTTCCTTGTTCAACTAGACTTACCAAAAATAAACTTTGCCTCATCAAAACATGTAAAGCCCATGTACTACTCCTTTTCACTCTTCAATTTTCTCCTTTTTTGATGATGGCAAATCTATACACTTTAGACGTATATTATTTTACGTATATTATTTTTATCAAACACTACAACTGTATCAGCAACTGTGCAAAATGATGTGTATCTATCTATCTTTCCCCTTTTGACATCATTAAAAAAATCAAGAATAATAACCAGTAAAAGAAACAGAAATCAAAGAAAGACAGTACCATTTTACCAAGCAAGCAAAACATAAGGACTTGGAGTAGTCAACCTACATCACATATGTACAATTTAAGCCACTTCTATGTCCCCAATCAAAAAACAGTTAAAACATACACAAAAAACTTATAACAATATCTAATACTGAGAACTAGGATAAGAAAGCAAAAGAGAGATAAGCAAGTAAACATCATGGGAAGGCTCGGAGGGATCAGGAAGAGGACTTGGATTTTTGAAGCAGATTCATCAATGACTAAATATTCTTCAAATATCTTCAAATTCGCATAAAACTCAACCACTTCCTCTTTATACATCACAGGAAAAGCAACCCTAAACATATGATCCCATCCCCGAAAGCGTAACCTATATACCAGTCTCATAATAAAAGGATTAGACATTACCTCATCGTCCAGAACTCTTGCCTTCAGAAAAGCCTGAGTGGCATAGTACGCATGTGGTCCAAGGTGAAGGAATTTCTCATAATTCTTGTTTCTACTAGCCTGAGGAGTACAAATTTCTTCTTCCTCATCTTCTTCATCTACATCGATTGGCTCATCATCATCTCCTATCTTCTTTTTTCCATTGGCGATATGAGCCCTACTTCCAGTTGGGATTCAGCCGCCCTCTTTCTAGTAAAGGAAATTTTTGGAGGCAGATACAGAAAGGGTTTTGCTAGTAGTTTTGCTGGTGGTTTGAGGGTACGCTTTTTTTGGGTACCAGGAATTGGAACAGTCACAATTTTTGTACACTTAGGGTTTAGAAATATATCTTCATCATTATCAATCTCAATGTCAATAGGCGAAGAGGGTTTTGAAGTATTCTGAAGAGGTGTGTCTGTCTCAAGGTCTTTAGACAACTAGGAGTAGTTGAGAGAGTCAGATTTTTGCGATGTAGGTGAGTGTGGTGGTGATTCGAGATTATTTTCTTGAGATCTTGGCATATAAAATGAAAGTGTGGGTGACGTAGAGCGAGAGAGTCGTTCCCCCTTAGTTGTTTCATACTCTTCATCATCAGAGTGAGTGGTGTAATTTTTTATGAGAAAACCATTATTGTTGAAGCTTTTTGGTTGATGAAGTGGGAGAGAGAGAGAGAGAGTTTTGAGTTTTGGGTTTTGGCTGAATCTGCCGGTGGCGTGGAAATATGATGATTTTATTTTGATCAATGGGAAGATGAAGGGTTTTGTATGGGAAAGAGTTTTATTTGATAATTTTGACGTTACGGTTTGTCAGTTATTTAAAAAGCAGAGTAATTATTTAAAGTGTAGTCATTTGATTTTCCTATTTTTCTTTTTACAGGGTTCAGAATGGATTGAAGGGATTTGGTTCTCAGACACAAGACAATGACAATTTTGTATATGATTTAAATAATTTTTGAGAGGGATGTGCATACTTGAAGGACCTGGTCCTGCAACTTGTTCCTGTAGTCTCTTTGTAGGGAAAATAAAATCTACAAATCTCGATCCTGCAATCTTTATTAAATTTGGTTTATCATCCCTAATACCAGCTGATTTCTTTTAAATGTTTCCCTCCCTAGAGCTTTAGTGAAGATATCATCTATCTAGTTGTCAGTTCCACAGTTTATCTTCTTAATTACCCCATTTTAACACAATCTCTTAGGAAGTGATTTCTCACATTGATGTGCTTGGTTCGTTTATGTTGGACAAGATTTTTTGCCATGTTCACAACACTTGTGTTGTCACAGAAGATGGGAATACATTCCAGATTGATTCCAAAGTCACTTAACTATTGCTTGATCCATAGTAGTTGAGAGCAGCAAGAGGCAACAGCTACATATTTGGCTTCAGCTATTGACAGGGCCATTGAATTTTATTTTTTTGTTGCCCAAGATACAAGACAAGGACCTAAAAAATTGAGCCATCTCTGAGGTGTTTTTTCTATCCACTAAGTATCCAGCATAATCAGCATATGCATATCCTATAAGCTCAAAAAAATCTCCTATAGAATACCATAGAACTAGCCCTTGAGTTCCTTTCAGGTATCTTAAGATCCTTTTTACAGCTTTCAGGTGAGATTCTTTAAGAGATGATTGGAACCTTGCACATAGACCTACACTGAACACAATATATGGCCAGCTTTCAATGAGGTATAATAATGATCCTATTATCCCTATATACCTGGTTTCATCAACAGCTACTCCTTCTTCATCTTTGTCTAATTTTGTTGTTGTGGCAATGGGAGTGTCATTTGTTTTAGCTCCATCCATTTTGAATTTGTTCAAAAGTTCTTTGATGTATTTTTTCTAATGAATTGATGTGCCTGTTCTGCTTTGATAAATTTGTAGCCCAAGAGAGATATTTAGTTCCCCCAGCATATTCATTTCAAATTCACTACTCATTAGAGCTGCAAAATCTTGACTCATCTTATTAGCAATAGCTTCAAATATAATATCATCAATATATATCTGTATAATAAGAAGTTTGCTCCCTTTTCTTTTGATGAATAGGGTGTTATCCATTTTGCCTCTACCATAATTGCCCAATTACCCAGAAGAAATGATGATAGTCATTCACACCATGCCCTTCGTGCATACTTTAGGCCGTAGAGAGCTTTCTTTAGTTTATATACATGAGATGGTTGATCAAAACTTTCAAAATCAGGAGATTGCTTTACATAGACTTCTTCCATTAGATTGACATTTAGAAAGTCACTCTTTACATTCATCTAGAATAGTTTGAATTCCATATGAGTTGCAAAGGCAATTAGCATCCTTATTGCATTCATTCTGGCTACAGGTGCAAATGTTTTATTATACTCAATTCCTTTTTTTTGATTATAACCTTGGACTACCAGTCTGGCCTTTTTCCTAATAAATATTCCTTGATCATCCATTTTGAATCTGAACACCCATCTTGTTCCTATAATAGTTCTGTCAGCAGGCTTGGGGACAAGATGTCATACCTTGATCCTCTCAAACTGATTAAGTTCTTCTTATATATCTATGATCTAATCTGTATCTAGGAGGGTCTCCTTGATGTTTTTTGGTTCTATCATCAATAGGTAGACTGAGAAGGCACACAAATTTCTTACTTTATTTTTAGTTTGCATTCCTGAATCAAGAGGAGAGATGATGTTTTCCAGAGGATGAGAACTCTTATGCTTCCAATTTCTTCCTTCCACTATATGTGAGGGTGCAGGTGCACTTATTTGGTAAGTTGAATCTTCTGCTTGGCTTGTTCCCCCTGAATCCTGCATTTCTTCGTCTAGGTTGGTTGTATGGTCAATTCCCCCTATCTCAAATCCCTATGCTATTCCTTCTGTGAGAGTATGATCCTAACGTGATTCCAGATTTTGTTCATCTTCTGAGTCTTGAGCCAGGCCAATTTTGGGATCATCATTAGTGGGAGGTGTTTCACAGTTCTCTTCATAAAAAATAACATGGATGTTTTTTTCTAAACAGTTTGTTCTTTTGTTGAATATTTTGTAGACCTTTCTCTGAGAGGAGTATCCTAAAAATATACCTACATCACTTCTAGCATCAAACTTTTCTAATGCAACTTTTTCATTGTTGTGAACAGAAAATCTACATCCAAAAGGTTTTAAATAAGTTAAATTTGTTTTTTTACCTTTTAGAAGTTCATAAGGAGTTTTGTCAAGGATTGGTCTGATCATGCATCTGTTCAATAGATAGCATGTTGTATTTATATCTTCTGCCCAAAAACTTTTAGGGAGACCACTTGCAATCAGCATGATTTTTGCGATATCTTCTAATGATCTATTTTTTTCTTCCACCATACCATTTTGTTGAGGAGTTCTAGGTGCGGAGAAGTTATGATTGATGCCATTTTCACTATAGAAGTAAAGAAAATTTGAGTTCTCAAATTCAGTACCATGATCTGATCTTGTATCAGCAACTTTAGCGTTCAGTTTCTTTTGAGTCATCTTGACAAATGCCTGAAAGGTTTCATCTTTAGAACTTAAGAACAGTGTCCAAGTGAATCTTGAGTAATCATCCACAATTACAAACATATATCTCTTTCCCCTCTGCTTAATATTCTCATAGGTCCATATAAGTCCATGTACAAAAATTATAATGGTTTAGAAGTACTAATCATCTGTTTGGACTTGAAGAAAGATCTTACTTTTTTTCCTCTACCACAAGCTCCACACATAATGGTCTCATCAAGTTTGCTCTTTGGGAGTCCTAGTACAAATTATTTTGTCAGTAGTTTGTTAATGGTAGAGAAGCTGATGTGTTCCATTCTTTTGTGCCATAGTAGTGAGTTATTTGAAAGAGCACTAAGACAAGTTAGTTCTGATTCAAATGGGTCCATGATATCAGCTTTGTAAATATTTTTATGTCTTTTTTCTTTTAGTACAAGTTTTCCACTTTTTTCATTTTTTACGGTAAAGTCAGCTGCAGTGAACAACACATTATTTTTTTATCACACATTTGAGATATGCTCAGTAAGTTATGCTTCAGACCATTTACATAGTATACATTTTCTATTGCATGAGCTCCTGATCTTCCATCATTTTGTACGCCAACAATTTCACCAGTTTTTCCATTTTTAAATGGGTCCATGATATCAGCTTTGTAAATATTTTTGTGTCTTCTTTCCTTCAGTATAAGTTTTCCATTTTTTTCATTTCTTATTGTACAGTCAGCTGCAGTGAACAACACATTATTTTTATTGTCACACATTTGAGATATGCTCAGTAAATTATGCTTCAGACCATTTACATAGTATACATCTTCTATTGCATGAGCTCCTGATATTCTATCCTTTTTTACGCTAACAATTCTGTCAGTTTTTCCATTTCCAAATGCTACATTCCCCCCTCCCCTCTTGAAAGTTTGTGAAAGAGAGAAAATTTTCTTTACTTTCAGTCATGTGTCTGGAGAAGGCACTGTCTAGGTACCAGCGTTTGCTCTTCCCTCTCTTTCTTTTTTGCAAGATAGAAATTTAGAGGTTAGTCTTGAGTACTCAGATTAACTTGGGTCCCTTTTTATGAAAGAAGGGGCGAATCAAGTTTTTTTTAGTCCAGGGTGGCAACTCTCTTTTTAATGACAAGATTCTTTTTAGCTTATTTGTTTTGTGTCTATTAACATAATTCATATTTCTTTGTATAGCCTTTTGTTGCCTTGGACACTTACCACCTAGGTGTCCTTCCTTTCCACAGATGGTGCATGCCATATTATGGAATACTTTTCTTTGTAAGTTTCTGGTTTGAACCCAAGTCCACGTTTTGATGAGGACTGGCTATTTTGAATGTGAGTGAGAAGACTAGAGTGCTTGGTCCATTTCATATTATGTTCTAGATCAAATTTGGCTTTTTAATGCTTTAATTAAAATAATATTCTTTTCAGTTAACTCAGCCAGTGATAAGTTTAGCTTTTCAATATTTTCTTCCAAAGATTTTTGAAGATCAGAAGGTTGCTTTTTTCCTTTGTCAGAAACTCCTTTTAGAGAGCTTTTTAGAGTAATGTGGCTTTCCTCAAGGTTCTCACACTCCATTCTTAGGGATACATAATCATTTAGTGAATTCTCATTTTCAGAACATACTAGCTAATAAGAATCTATAAGAATATCAGACAATGTTTCAAGTTTAGCTTTAGAGAAAGTATGTAATTTAGTCCTTAGATCAGAGAAACATACCATGAGAGTCAAGGAGGTTTCTCTTGTTTCATGAGTAGTCTTGTTGTGGGTTACCTCCTCATTTGTGATAACAGGTAATTCAGTTTTAGTCTTCTCTTCTTCTTTTTTACTATCAGACTCACTCATGGCTATAAGAGGTAAGGTGTTTCCTTCTTTTGCTTCTATCATAGCTAATAGTGACTGATTTTGAGAGTCTTCATCATTAGATTGATAGCTTTTCTCTATCATGGTAGCCAGAGCTCTTTGAACAGCTATATCAGTCTCTTGTGAGGCCATCTTCCTGTGAAATGGTAAGGTTAGCTCTTTTTCTTGATGTCCAGCCTTTTCTGCAGCAGCCATCTTGTATTTTATAGCTTACAAGGGGCAGAATTTTATGAAGTTATCAGGTCTTCCACACTTATGAAATACCTATACTTCTTTTTCTTGAATCGTGGAGGGTTTTCTTGAATAATTCTGGCCTCTTTTGAACATTTTTTGAAACTTTCTAGTTACTAGGGTCAGAATTTCTTCTTTATAATTAGGTGTCTCAGTTGCTTTGAGGGATAGAGTTTTATCTTTTCTCTTAGTACCTATGTCCTTTTTTTACTCTTCTTCAGTTCATAAGTTGTGAGGTTTCCTATGAGTTCATCCATTTCCAATATGTCCAGATCTCTTGCTTTAGTGATTGCTTCTACTTTACTTTTCCATGATTCAGGTAACATACTTAAGAGTTTTCTAACAGCCTTACTAGTGGGAATATCTTCACCTAGTGAATCAATTTCATTTAGTATAGCTGTAAACCTGGTGTGCATGTCCTAAATGTTTTCTCCATCCTTCATTTTAAAGAGTTCATATTGCTTGTTTAGATTGTCAATTTTTGTCTTCTTAACAGTAGTAGTTCCTTCATGAGAAGTTTGGAGAGTGTCCCAAATTTGTTTAGCACTTTGACAGGAGGAAATTTTGTTGTATTCATCAGGTCCTCTACCACATATAAGAATTTTTCTTGCTTTGGCATTGTTCTGAATAGAAAACTTATCAGCAGCATCCCACTCTCTCCTATCCTTAGGTATTTGTTCCTTCCCATTAGCAGATGGTTTCATAGGAATAGTTGGTACATCTAACACAACATTCCAAAGATCAGCACTGTCACCAATAAGATGATCCATCATCCTGTTCTTCCACCATCCATAGCATTTTCCATTAAACAAGGGTGGTCGATTCTGAGAGGATCCTTCATGTGCAGTTGGAGGTGCAACCATTAATACTTTTTAGGTTTTAACCTTTAACGAAAAGTCCTTCTCTGATACCAATTGAAGAGAATTGATACCTTCAACTACCTTAGGAACTATGTTCTTAAGTTTAAGTTTGTATAAAAAAACAGTAATAAGAACACAAAGATCTTTTAGTGGAAAACCTCCTCGCTAAAGGAGTAACAACCACACTTTCTATTACCTTTACAACTCAAAGTTTTATGATTACAATTAATAATCGAAGGAACTAACTCTAGTACTAATCACACAAACAATTCACTAGAATTGTTTTAATTATTTCTGTCTAATACAAGAAGTCAATCTCACTCCTTGCAACAAACACTCAAACAAAACCAATATAAACTAGCTTCAATCTTGCCTCACAAATAACTCTTGATTAACGCATATTGCTTTTCTTCAAACTGCTCTCTATTTGTGCATGTGTGTCCTCACTATATGACCTTCGATGGTTTATATAAACTCAAGAATCTTGAATTCTATTTGAACTCAAATTTCGAAGTTGACTCTTATTTAGACATAGTTGCTGCAAGTAACGAAATAGGCTTGGCTTTCCTTTTTCTAGTTGGTTTGCAATTCTCATTGATACTCTTTCCTTGTTCAACTAGACTTACCAAAAATAAACTTTACCTCATCAAAACATGTAAAGCCCACGTGCTACTCCTCTTCACTCTTCATAATCAATTTAGCCGAACCAAAGATCAAGTGGCTAAAATATCTTATAATTTATTTATTTAAAATATAAGCAAAAAGTGGAAGACATGTAATGAAATGAAGTTAGAAAATGTATATTTATAGAATCATTGAAAGAGTCATTGTGATCGTGGACTGATGAAAGGGAAATTTATTTGATAAATTATTGTCTCACATTATTATTTTTAGGCTTGTTATGTACTAGCCGCTCGATAAAAAATAATTAAAATGGCTATTTAAAAATATACATTATATATACATGTGCTGCTATTAGTTTAATGAACGATTATATAGTATAAAAATTCCTATTTGTTTTTATTAATTTGCTTCCCTAATAAAAATTCACAACATAACTGAATAAATGGGTGGTACATTTATAACATCATAATAATCTCTAATAGACAAACTTATTATGTGAAATATTTCATTAATATTACTAGACTATAAGCCATTTAATTATATGAGGAATTTGACTATTAAGAGTTGTCTATGCTTTCATCAATATGAAATTAGAGGAAGTTTCTGAACTGTACTTGTATAATTAGGGATTAAAGGACGTTGAATAGTAAACTAAAAGAGATGACAATGTTTAATTGATATACTAGGCGTTTTAACATGAGATTTCATCTCATGATATGAAATCATGAGATGAAATCAGCGTTTGGATATGCAATTTTACGTTGATTTCATCTCACGATTTTATATCATAAGATGAAATCCCAAATTCAACAAAAATCATGATTTGAGAATTTCAAATCATGATATGAAAATTTTCAAATACAAAAATTGACTCATAAATTTATATTTTATAAAAATAACTCATATTTATTTTATATATATCTATTAGCCATTTGTTTCATATGTAAATAAATTTATAATTCATATCATTACTTTTAAAACCGTTTATATCTTATATAACGATTATTCTCTCCAATATAAAATTTATTTATATTTCAAATCAATTCTTAATTTATCATTTATATTCACCAAATTAATTATTTTTTATCAAGTTTAATACTACTTCATTCAAATCAATGTTTACTAATAAAAAAATTCATCATTATATTGAGTGAAGAAGACTAATCACTGTGGTCTATGGCATTAATTGCAAAAATAATTTTCTTAGCTACTAACAACTTGAACACTACAATTTATGTTCATTTTTTAGTAAATTAATTAAGGTTTAATCAATAAATGTTGTATTTTTTTAGAACAATTTGTAATAATGTATAATGCGATTTATAAATTTTTGCTTATTTAGTAAGATTGTATAAACAATTGGGGCAATTTTGATAGTTTTACAACTTATGAGATTTTTATGTTTATGAGAAAACATATAGCATAAAAATTTCAAATCGCATATCCAAATAAAACTCCAACTTTATATCATAATTTCATATCATGATTTTATATCGCATACAAAAACGGACCCTTAATTAAACATCGAGATGAAAAGTAAAATTAGGCTCTGACCTAAACTCGTGATCTCTTATTATTTCACGTAATTATTGAAGAGTTGGATTAGACTCACTACTTTATTTAAAAGTTCAAATAAATATTATTGAATTGAGCAGACACTAAAAAAAAGTAAGGTGTCTTTTCACTTTATAGGATTCTCTTTGAATCTCATGAGAATTGGACTTCATTCATAAAGGAACCTTTTTATTTTAACATAGTGGAAATCCATGAACGTCATAATCTTTTTATATTGTAACTGATTTTGCCCACTTTAAAATTAAATACAATATCCTTATTTGCCACTTTTAATTAATCTCTTTATATTGTTTGGACTTAGGAGTATATATCACTATAATATTGAAGGTAAAGATTATCATTGCATCGTTGTGTACATATCTTGTCATTGTCAACATGTCGTGCAAAGAATTAAAGATTTTGAAGAAATAAAAAAGACAAGAATGTTACAACTTAAATTTATGGTAATTTGTTTTATCCTAATTACATCCTCCGTTTTATATTATTTGGCCCCTTTTATTTACCAAAAATAAATATTTGAATATACAAAAATCAAGAATTTTATTATATTATGATACACATTGTCCGTTTGGATCATGATACCATATATTTGTCACATTTTTAAGTTCATTGGCCCGTTTGAAGGGGCGTGTGTGTGTTTCTATTACTGGACATTAATCTCTATTGCTTTGTGATCCTGTTTTGGTTGAAGACATAATTAAGGATATTTGTTTGACATTTTGAACCCACTAAATAATAGAGTAAGTATTGCAAAATGTCAATAAATGTGAACTACTTTGTTCTTTTCCACCTTGTACTAAGTGTTCCCAAGAGATGGACAATTAAATAAACAGAAAAAGTAAAACGTGAGAAAAAGTATGAAGACACTTTCCGCCATTTGATTGTCTTTTTTTCTTTTGATTTACAATCATTTTATCCTTTAATTTGTGCTTTAACCTATGTTTTCCCCACTTTTAATACTTCTCCTTTTTCCCTTGGTGTAGACATTTCGGGTCGGTGGTGTTTGGAGAAAAAAAAAATAATCAGTTTTAGGGGTGATAATATTTGCTTATAAAAATATGAGCTTAATTATTTAAGTTTGGACATATTATTAACTCACTTATTTATTAATTTCGTTTATTTTGATTGCACGATTTAATTCATTTAAAATCTTACTTGATATGTAGTCTAAATCAGAGACGGATTAAGGGGGATACCGACACTCGTTAACCTTGGGAAAAACAAATCTATATCTACAAGTGTATGGTAATTGGTACTCTGCTAGATTATTTCGCAAAAAAAATATTGATAATTAATGCTGAATAGAGAAATGATTTTCTAGTCCTTTATATAAAAAGAATATAAGTTTTTATATTATTTTTATAAAATAGCTTTATTTTATACCTAAGAGATTTGGAAAAATCATTTTCATGAATAGTAAATGGTTAAAAAAATTCAATTCCTCTTATATTTATATATAGATATGGACATATGGTTCGGATATCTAACAAACAAGAAATGGACTTGTATTTACTATCTGGATATGCAAAATTATAAAAATAATTATCTGATTTCCCTCTAGAATTTGTTTTTTAAAAAAAAAAAGGAGTAACAAAATTTTATAATAAAATATATACGACTCGGTTAAAACATACCCCCTTATATATAAAAAGGGCAGCCCGGTGCACTTAAGCTTCCGCTATGCGCAGGGTCCGGGGAAGGGCCCGACCACAAGGGTCTATTGTACGCAGTCTTACCTTGTATTTCTGCCAGAGGCTGTTTCCAAGGCTTGAACCCGTGACCTCCTGGTCACATGGCAGCAACTTTACCAGTTACTCCAAGGCTCCCCTTCACCCCCTTATATATAACTTGCATAAAATTTTACTTAGAACTCATTTGTTTGCACTTAATGGAGGTCTGAATCTGAGTGGTTCAGACATTAGACCATTAAGTGCATTTGTTTTTAATAAATTTAAAATACTTAATTGGTCTAAATAGGTGTTAATCATTAAGATCTAGAACAAAATCTTAATATCATTAAGAGGCATTAGTGTAGATAATATTGTCACGCCCTGGAAGGATACCCTAGTCGTGGCTGGCACTTAAAAACCATTACTGGCTTCCAAGCGAACCACTTGGCCTGATCACACATGTGTTCATTCATTCAATCAGCGGAAGACTTAAAATAAAGAGACATATAGGTGGCAATTTTAATAAACAGTCTAACTCAAGGAAGAAAGGTCATAGACCAACAAATCAAACTCTAATCTATGTCATGAGAATAGTCTGACAAGAACAATTCAAGGAATAAAAATAATATATCAACCTATCAATATGTCACGCCCCGGGAGGGTACCCTAGGCGCGACCGGCACTCGAAAGCTATTTCTGGCCTTCAAGCGAACCACCTGGTCCAGTCACACTTTCATTCAATCACATTCACTCAGTGGAGGACTCAATCGTAAGCACACTATTCATATTATAAGGGCCGAAGGCCAAACACTATCAACTCATCAAAACAAGTATAATAAAAGCTATTCAATATAACAGTCCAACCTTCCCACACTCTGGTCTATGAAGCCTCTATCACAATCTAGGAGGTGTCATTGACAAGCCCATGGCTACCAATAAGCAAGAATAAATAAAGCAAACAAAACGATAAAAAAAGTCTGGTATCCTCCGGAAACTAGGAGGGCTCACCAAGTAGCTTGAGGTGTGTAGATCTTCAACGGTGCGCCGGTTGATGATCTCGGGTACCTGTCTCTGCATCATGAAACGATGCAGGCCAAATGGAGTCAATACATGGAATGTACGAGTATGTAAAATGACCGAATAAAACAACATCAGAAAAGGATCAACCAACTCGGAAATCTCAACTCGTAAATAAGTAACAACTCACTCAAGTGTCCTAAGTCTAACAAGAAATGATTTAGACGGGACCAAATCACATGGCACTCAACTCAACTGACTTGGAGTACTATCAAGACCTAAATGAGAGTTTCTCTTATCCGACAACCATCACTTATGAGCCAGTGATAGTACAACAATCAGACATTGTTGCCACTTCCGTCCGTACCTTGCCAGGGCATGAACGCCTCCCTAATCATGGATTCCATCGATTAGTCAAGTCCTATCATTTCAGGACAATAAAATGGGAAACATCCGACTTTAATGGTTCAATCCCATGAGAAGCATCCGACTTTAACTGTTCCATCCCTACCTACATTGGCGGCGTAGTTTCTGGGGTTCAAGTATGGACTATACTCTCACCCGCTTCAGTGCTCGATACTCCTCCCATGACTCCATGCTCATAAAACTCCATCAAATCATCTCAAACAAGCCCTCACGTGTAGTTTCATTTAGGACCTTGACAACTCATCAACTCTATCCTCAATTCAACTCATTCACGTCACAATGGCAAGTCTCGTTTAGAACCTTGCCAACTCGTCAACTCTATCCTCAAATCAACTCATTCAAGTCTAAATTAGATGTGCATTTATAACATCTCACAACATGACAAACCATTCCTCTCCTCATTTATCACCTCCTTAGAACTCATCACAACTCAAAAAAATTAAAGCAATAATTCAAGAGGAGTAACACATTTAAGAAAATTGACATATTCAACATAATCACATGATTAAGGAAACCAACAAAGCATATTAACAACCCATCTCCATCAACTCATGCTAACATGGAGATTTTAGGGATTTATTAGCTCAACAACATCAACATAATAAGAATCAAATAAATAGAAGGCAAGACTCATTTGAACATAAACCTATCAAGAAACTCCATTCTTATGGACATTTAACCTTAAAGAAAGTATAGGGCGCATGAGTGGACTCAACCCATGCTTTGTGTAGCCTTACATACCTTAGTGAAGACTTGAAGAAAACCTTGATGTTGGGTCTTTAATGGAAAGCTTGAATCTTGAAGCTCTTGGGGGCACTTCTTGTTGGAGAAGGATTTGGAGAAGAAGAGAGGGGCTTCTAGGGCTTTTTAGAGAGAGAGGGAGAGGCTGAAAAATGATCCAAACATTCAAGACTTGATACATATATAATTTGGGACAATTTCCAAATTACCCTTTCTCCAAAATTCTAAAAATTAAGCTAAAATGCTCTTGGCGTGATAGTGGCGCATCGCAACACTACGGCGCCAAGTCGAATTTAGGCTTTAAAACCATGCAGCCCAATAGTGGCGCGTCGCGCCAGGGACCAAAGTACTGAGGTTGTTTTGTGGTGCGATAGTGGCGCATCTCTCCCTTATAGCGCCAAACCCAAGTTTTTTGGGTTCTGGAAAATAGGCTTGAAAACCCTACACATCTCGCAGTGGCGCGCCGCGCCAGGGACCAAACTACTGAGGCTTGTTCCTAGCGCGATAGTGGCGTGTCGCGCCACTGCGGCATCAAGCCCAGCTTCCCTGCAGCTACAACCCAGGCCTGAAATTCCTGCAGTACCCGTCCTTCTTAGAATCGTCATATCTTTTGACTTCGAACTCCAAAAATCACATTCTTAGTGGCGTTGGAAAGAAGACTCGATGACCTTTAATTTAGTAGGTCGTGGCCACCCAGATCGTCATATTTCAAATGATATGGTCATTAGAAGTCGACCTTTATACCAACTCCTTTGACAACTTACCCAAGATGGATTCTTTTGAACTTAGCTTGGTCCTAGGGGTCCTTTGTGACCCCACATCACCTTTAACACTTTTCAATTTCTCAGGGACTCATCTTAACTCGTGCATATACTTCACAATAATCGAGTTCGACCCTACACATATATAAGAAAGGTCCGAATCTTAGGAAAATTTTTTGGGGGGTGTTACATAATATCTAGTCTATGAAGCCTCTATCATTACTATTTAAATGGTGCCAATGACAGGTTCATGGCTACCTCAAATCAAAATGAAAAGACTAAACTCAAAGGAAGAATAACATAAGTGGTATCCTCCGAATATAGGGTAGGACTCACCAATAAATTGAGTGTGAACAGATCCTCAATGGTGCGCATGTTGATGATCTCTAAAATATGTCTCTGCATCATTAAACAATGCACGTCCAAATGTAAGTCAGTACATGAAATATACAAGTATGTAATATAACAGAATGAAACATGCATCAAGGTAGAATAATATCAATTCAGACACTTCAATTCAGAAGGATGAGAAACTCAATCAGGATGTCATAAGTCTAAAGCAAGATAAAG